>NW_027361706.1:26803333-27460000 GCF_039654945.1 Dendrobates tinctorius
GGAACAACAAGCAGGGGAGCTGCAGAGAAGGGTGAGTATGATCTGACACCCCCGCTCCCCTCCCCTGCTGATCCCCCCCGGTATATGACCCGTGTATAAGCCGAGAGGGGGACTTTCAGCCCAAAAAAATGGGCTGAAAATCTCGGCTTATACACGAGTATATACGGTAATTGTGGTAGTACTTGTTTCTGTATCCTATGATTAAGAGTGCAGGAAAAGCACTCGAGACGTGGCAGGCAACTTGATTTTAAATGGCTTGATCTGCCACAATAAAAATTTTACTTTATTTCTCTGGAGTGCAGTCAAACTTTTTTCTTCCTGTTCCGCTACGCTAACTAGCCTGGACGAGCACCCAACCTCTGTATGTGTTTCGGCTCTATTAATTTGGACCTACAGATTGATCCCGTTGCAGCTCGGAGACTCCCCTCCTATGTAGCTCAGTTAAGTAGCTATGCGATTAACAGAACACTGAACACCTGCAGAAAGTCCCGCACGCCCCAGACACATCCTGGACAGCTAAGCTGTCAATCAAGGCACCATCAGCCCAGCAAGCCCATCCCAGTATTGGACAACCAAGCTATCAATCAAGACACAGACAGCTCAACAAGACAGTTTCCATAGAACAGCATAGCAATCATTCACTGAGCGGAGTAAACGTGACACTGTCCATGCCTGTGTGTCCGTGTTTCACATTCCAGTGCAGTACATGTGCCAGCATGTGGGAAAATCAATACAGATCACGCTGTGACCAGTCGCCGTCCGGCTGATGAAGGCCGCTCTCATTATTGTTGCTTGGTCTCCCTGTGATCAGGATGTGTGAAGGAGGCCTAAAGCAGGAGATAACCTTTCTAGCTGACTGAGATTCAAGATTTATCTCATCAGTCTGACAGGTTTATTGGAAGGAAGGAGGACACCATGGAGCTGCTAAAATAAACTATACAAACTGTCTTCAGTTTATTCTCATCTAGAATATACAGTATGTCTATATACAGTTATGTGAAAAAGTGTTTGCCCCCTTCCTGATTTCCTATTCGTGTTTGCCCCCTTCCTGATTTCCTATTCGTGTTTGCCCATTTCCTATTCTTTTGCATGTTGGTTACACTTAACTGTTTCAGATCAAACTTAAATAATAGACATTGATAACACAAGTGATTACAAAATGCAGTTTATAAATGAAGGTCTTTATTATTAAAAGGAAAAAGAAATCCAAACTTACAAGCCCTGTATGAAAAAGTGATTTCTCCCTAAACCTAATAACTGGTTGGGCCACCCTTAGCAGCAACAACTGCAGTCACACGTTTGCGATAACTGGCAGTGAGTCTTTTACAATGCTCTGTAGGCATTTTGGCTCACTCCTCTTTGCAGAATTGTGGTAATACAGCCACATAGGAGGGTTTCCAAACATGAACCGCCTTTTTAAGGTAATGAAGGAAGAACTGGGGAACGAATAAGTGCAATAGGGTCTTTATCCGATATATACCTGTATTTAATAAACTAAAATAACTCACCAGATGTGGTGGCAGAAAGCAACGTGAAAAATGTTACATTTTATTCTATATGTTATTCTATATGTAACATTTTAGTATTTGACTTTGTTTCAGTGCTAATGTTGAACTTTGACATTAACATGTGCTCGGATTGGCATTTTTTTTTTAAAGACCACATATAAGATAGCCACTTCTGACAGTTACCACTAGTTTTCTGTCCTGATGAAGAGGTCCTGTGTGACCTCGAAACACATTGACTCTTATACCCTGCAAATAAATCCATCCAAGTATATGTTGTTTTGGATCCTTTATCAGCAGTGCTGTCTATGACACCTTCATCCCGTCTTTTTATTAAGGTCATGCCACAGCATCTCAATCAGATTAAGGACAGGAGTTTGACTAGGCCACCCCAAAGGTCTTCCAGGACCTGCCTGACAAAATGATGTAGACCAAAAGGTTCTCAAAAGCTAAACATCATGCCACAACCAAAGAAATTACGGAACAAACTGAAAAGTTAAGTAATTGAGATCTATCAGTCTGGAATGGGTCAAAAAGTAATTTCTCAAGCTTTGGGACTCCAGCAAACCAGAGTGAGAGCCATTATCCCCTTATCCCCTGAAACATTTGAGTGTGACAAACATGCAAAACAATAGGAAATCATGAAGGGGGCAAACACTTTTTCACACAACTGTATATACCGTAGAAATCTGTACTCACTCGGCTGCTGTTGAGGTAGGCATAGGAAGCAGTATTGTGGAAATGTCCAAGCAAGTTTAGTAAAATGGCATAAACCGCTCTGGATATTCAAAACAAAGGTACAGCCTTAATTTAATTCAGTAAAACACGCCCCTGCAGTTCCTTGACATCTGGATTGAAGCTTCCAATGATGGGATGATCCATACAGATGTATACAGGAAGCCGACAGCCACAAACTCGTGTTTACAAGCAGGCTCTGCCCACCCAGCAAGCATCATCCGTAGTATCCCTATAGGTCGGTTTTACACGCTAAGAGATTTTGTTCGGATCCAATAAGGTTTGAGAAACAGTGAGCAGAACTGACCAGGAGATTTGAGGATAGGGGCTACAGTCGAAGGATGATCAGGAGGGGGTACAAAAGAGCGGTTGCAACATCTAGGAATGAACTGCTATATAGTTACCAAATTGCAGATAAAGAGAACAACAAACAGGTAAGATTTATCTCCACTTTTAATGGTCGGTGGCATAACATAGAAAAATTCATCAATAAACATTGGAATGTCCTCCTTACGGACCCCATTTTGAAAAGGGCTTTACCTCCTTCCCTCCAGTGTGTAGCTCGACGTTCGGCCAATTTTAAAGATCTTTTGGTGCATAGTCACTACAATCCCCTAAGAGTCTCCAGCAGTAGGTCCCTAGGCCCAGGGTTCTTCCCATGTGGCCTATGTAAGGCTTGTTTGAATCTGAACAAATCCAAGAAATGCAAAAATTTTGATGGATCACACCTTTACGATATTCGGAAACACCTCACATGTAGTTCCAAGGGGGTGATATATCACGCTGAATGCCTGTGTGGGAAAGTATATGTCGGGCTGACCACAAGGGAACTTAAATTTAGAGTGAGGGAGCACGTGTTGGATATTGAGAAGGCCTCCACTGTGGATAATGACATTGTTTTTAAAAACTTTACCATGTCACTTTACTAACTCAGCAATTTTTTACTGCCCTAATACAGCTCTGGCAAAATTTAAGAGACTACAGCAAAATTTTCAGTTTGTCAGATTTTTCCCTTTATAGGTATATTTTTGAGTAAAATGTAAATTGCTTTTTTATTCTATAAACTACTGACAACATAGCTTCGAATTTCCAAGCACTAAATTTTGTATTTATTTTCTGAAAATGAGAAATGCTCAAAATAACAAAAAAATGCAGTGCTTGAAGACCTCAAATAATGCTAAGAAAACAAGTTCATTTAGAAACAACTGTTTTAACTCAGGAAGAGTTCAGAAATCAATATTGTGGAATAACCATGATTTTTAATCACAGCTTTCATGCGTCTTGGCTGCTTTCCTCCAGTCTTTCACGCTGCTTTTGGGTGACCTTATGCCACTCCTGGTACAAAAATTTAAGCAGTTCTTCTTTGTTTGATGGCTTGTGACTATCCATCTTCCTCGTGATTACATTCCAGAGGTTTTCAGTGGGGTACAGGTCTGGAGACTGGGCTGGCCATGACAGGGATTTGATGTGGTGGTCCTTCATCCACACATTGATTGACCTTGCTGTGTGGCATGGCACATTGCCCTGCTGGAAAAAAACAGTCCTCAGAGTCGTAAAACATTGCCTGAGCAGAAGGAATCAACTGTGTTTCCAGGATAACCTTGTATGCGGCTTGATTAATCCGTCCTTCACAAAGAAAAACCTGCCCAATTCCAGCCTTGCTGAAGCATCCCCAGATCATCACGGATCCTCCACCAAATTTCACAGTGGGTGCAAGACACTGTGGCTTGTACGCCTCTCCAGGTCTCCATCTAAACCATTACACGACCAGGTGTTGGGCAAAGCTGAAAATTAGACTCATCAGAGAAGATTACCTTACTCCAGTCCTCTATGGTCCAATCCTTGTCACGGGGCAGTTGCGGGGAAACAGGAGACGTGGAACCAGGGCCCCTGCCTGAACTGCCCCTCAGGCTAAAGGGGGTGCCCTGACTCTTCTTAACTTGGGGGTACACTTGATGGTAGGGAGGCCCAAGTTCCCGACCTGTCCCTATCTCCTGTTTAGCCCTGAGCTAAACACCCAACCCCCTCTCCAGGAAGTGAGACAGGGAAGTGAACTGCACCAATAACACGAAAGGAAATATGAAACAGACACGACGGGGTTAAAGCAACTAAAAACCAAAGCTTAGCTTTATCTGCTGCCAATGCTCCCACCAGCAGAGTAAGGCACCCAATCAGCATCCAGCAGCATCACCACTGCTCCAGATAAGCTGAACCCCCTCTGCACCAGGCAGGTCCCAGTCTTCACCAAGGTTGGTTAGCAAATGACCAGTATTACCAACAGTGAATTGCAGCACCAGGTGGCCTTATAAAGGGAAGTGGGAGTAGTCACCACCTGCTGACTAACTAAACATGTAGTAACACCAGCGGCCACCGGGGTGGGGAGAACCCAGCAGCCAACCAACTACAGTTGAAGTAACACCAGCTGTCACTGGAGGGAAAAACTATTAACCCCTTAACGACCGCCGATACGCCTTTTAACGGCGGTAGTTAAGGGTACTAAAACCACAGCGCCGTTAATTCACGGCGCTGTGATTTAAGTGAATAGCGCACCCCAGTGTCTGATTTTCTCCGGGGTCTCGGCTGCCAGGGGTAGCCGAGACCCCAGAGAACATGAATCGGTCGGTTTTTACCGACCCCCGCTTTTGCGATCGCCGTTATTAACGCTATAACGGCGACCGCAAAAAAAAAAAAAAAAGCCGCCATTTTACATTTAATTTCTCTCTCCTCTGATGTGATCGCACATCAGAGGAGAGAGAAATAGGGTCCCCGATCCCCTCCCGGTACCACTCCGTGGCCCTCCGTCCCCTCCCGGTGGTCCCACGTCCCGCCAGCATCCTCCGATGGGCGCCGCCATCTTGAAAATGGCAGGTGCATGCGCAGTGCGCCCGCCGGGAATCTGCCGGCTCTGGCTGGCAGATTCCATTCATTATTTTGATCACTATGATAAATGATCATAGTGATCAAAATAAAAAAAATAGTACATAACCCCCCCGTTTATCACTCCCTTATATAGATAAATATAATGAAATAAAGAAAATATTTTTTTTTTCCAGTTTTCCATTAGGGTTAGGGCTAGGGTTAGGGCTAGGGTTGTGCTAGGGTTAGGGCTCAGGTCACGGCTAGGGTTAGAATTAGGGTTAGGGTGAACTAGGATTAGGGTTAGAATTAGGAATTAGGGTTGGGATTAGGGCTAGGGTTGGGATTAGGGTTAGGGGTGTGTTGGGGTTAGGGTTGGAGCAAGAATTGAGGGGTTTCCACTATTTACCAACTTTGGGGGTCTAAAAATTGGAGTCTAAAAAATCACTTTTGTGGAAATAAAAAAGACTTTATTTTCACGGCCCTGCGTTTATAAACTTTTGTGAAGCTCTTGGGGGTTCAAAGTGCTCACCACACATCTATAAGTTCCTTAATGGGTCTATTTTCCAAAATGGGGTCACTTGTTGGGGGTTTCCACTGTTTAGGCCCATCAGGGACTCTGCAAGCGCAACATGATGCCCGCAGACCATTCCATCAAAGTCTGCATTCCAAAATGGCACTCCTTCCCTTCCGAGCTCTCCCATGCACCCAAACAGTGGTTCCCCCCCACATATCGGGTATCGGCGTACTCAGAACAAATTGCATAACAACTGTGCGGGTATGATTTCTCCTGTTACCCTTGTAAAAAATAAAAATTTGGGGGCAAAAAGATCATTTTTGTGGAAAAAAATAGATTTCTTATTTTCATTGCTCTACGTTATAAATTTCTGTGAAGCACTTGAAGGTTCAAAGTGCTCACCACACATCTAGATAAGTTCCTTAATGGGTCTAGTTTCCAAAATGGGGTCACTTGTTGGAGGTTTCCACTGTTTAGGCACATTAAGGGCTCTCCGAACGCAACATGGCACCCGATCTCAATTCCAGCCAATTCTGCGTTGAAAAAGTCAAACGGCGCTCCATCCCTTGCGTGCTCTGCCGTGTGCTGAAAAAGTGGTTTACCCCCACATATGGGGTATCGGCGTATTCAGGAGAAATTGTACAACAAATTTTGTGGTTGATTTTCTCTTTTAACACTTGAAAATAAAAAAAATTGGTTCTGAAGTAAATTTTTTGCAAAAAAAGTTAAATGTTAATTTTTTCCTTCCACATTGTTTTAGTTGCTGTGAAGCACTTAAAGGGTTAATAAACTTCTTGAATGTGGTTTTGAGCACCTTGAGGGGTCTAGTGTTTAGAATGGTGCCACTTTTGGGTATTTTCTGTCATGTACACCCCTCCCAAAATGACTTTAAATATGATGTGGTCCCTAAAAAAAATGGTTTTGTAAATTTTGTTGTAAAAATGAGAAATTGCTGGTCAACTTTTAACCCTTATAACTTCCTAACAAAAAAAAATTTTGCTTCCAAAATTGTGCTGATGTAAAGTAGACATGTGGGAAATGTGTGACACATCTTTCTGATTTAAGGGCATAAAAATTTAAAGTTTTAAAATTGCAAAATTTTCTAAATTTTCGCCATATTTCCATTTTTTCATAAATAAACACAAGACTTATTGAAGAAATTTTACCACTAACATGAAGTACAATATGTCACGAAAAAACAATCTTAGAATCAGCGGGATCCATTAAAGCGTTCCAGAGTTATAACCTCATAAAGGGACAGTGGTCAGAATTGTAAAAATTGGCATGGTCATTAAGCTGCAAACTGGCTCTGTCGCTAAGGGGTTAACTCTCGATGGCCTGAAAGGAAAAACGTTTATATCAGAGCATCCGGACTCTGACACAGATGACTGACCCCTCTGACGCCTCCTCCTAAGAGGACTCCGACACCCAGGGTTAGCATGTGGTGAGGGTAGAGACTTGCCCCTACTCCCTGGCAGCACCTCTGCTGCCCCCACTGGAGAAGAAGGGGACGGTTGTAGAAAGATGGCAGAGACAGTAGCCCACAGGCAGCAGCCCTCACACGACTGATCCCAGCTGACTACTTCCCTAGACCGCCAATCTATGATTGGGTTGTTTTTCCAACCAAGGGAGGCCTAAAACGATGGATGATGGAATTCACCCCCAAGACGTAGCATGACAGGGACTCTACATGATATGTCCCTATACGCAAATGTATTTTTTCCACGACTTGGGTCAACCTCCCCTGGCTCAGTGGGACAGAGTCAATGGCCTGGACGCTAAGGGTTTTGGCCAGCGTCCTACACCTCAGGCCATGGGTCTGGACAAAGTGAGCATCCAGCAGATTGACTCCCGCTCCACTGTCCACAAACACCGGTATGCCCTCAGGTACCCTGCCAACCACTTCTGCTGACAAAGTACACAGAGTGAGAAAAATGGAGGAAATATACACTCCCTGGTCGCCTCCCTCCACACGACCAGGGGGACGCGGCTTCTTAGGTGGTACGGAAGTTTGGCGCCAGCTGAGCAGACCCTGATAAAATGACCAGTCTGCCCACAGCTAAAACATGCCCCCAAACCATGACGAACCGCAGGCAGCCCCATTGGGGAACAAACTCCTCCCACCTGCCTGGGCTCGTCCGACTGCACCATTGAGTCCTCCTCCCTAGCAAGGACTACAGGGGGCAAATTCACCAAAGCAGCAAAAAACTCGTCCACCGACCGTAGAGATGATGAATCGGCCGGCAGGGAGATGGCTCAGGATAGGGGAACAACTTTAAGGAGAGATATGATGAATCCCACCCGCTGTTCCTCACTCCCTAATGAACGAGGGCGGAGCCTGAAGTGTAGCTTGCAGGCCTCCTGAAAAAAACAAAAAGTTATCTCTCCCTCCAGAAAACCTGTCTGGGAGAGATAACTTGGGTTCTGGTTGAGCCTGAACCTGAGCTGAGGCCCCGAACCCCACGAACTGCTGCAGCTGCTGCTCCACCACACCGTGAGGCACCCCACGCTCCTCAGTGAGGGTCTGCAGCAATTGGAGATAGGTCTGCATTAGAGCCATGGCTCACCAGAAAAAAAAATGGGTGCTGGTAATAATGTCATGGGGCAGTTGCGGGGAAACAGGAGACGTGGAACCAGGGCCCCTGAACTGCCCCTCAGGCTAAAGGGGGTGCCCTGGCTCTCCTTAACTTGGGGGTACACTTGATGGTAGGGTGGCCCAAGTCCCCAACCTGTCCCTATCTCCTGTTTAGCCCTGAGCTAAACACCCAACCCCCTCCCCAGGAGGTGAGACAGGGAATAAATCCCTCTGCTAGTAAAGCCAGAATTGAGCTCTTCTTTTCCTCACTCAAGACTTGTCTTTTCAACTCCTTTGGCATGATTATAAGTTATTTTTTCATTCCTATTAATTTTGGGATATTACTAGCACTTGTTTTGCCATCCAGCTTGTCCTATTGCAAAAGGATTGTGAACACCGCAGCAGGGTTTTTATACTTTCCTTTGTTAAATAAGATTTGGTTCAGGTGATCACCTAATCAGAAGCACATTGAGTAGAATGAGGTGTAGTCTGGTTGGAATTCAAGTGACACTGGAATGGAATGGCTGTGAGACATGTAGAGAAGCTGATTTTTATAAAACTGTGCAGTTGTCTCTTAATTTTTGCCACAGCTGTGTGTATGTGTATGTGTATACACACACACACACACACACACTGCCGTTCAAAAGTTTAGGGTCACTTATAAATTCCCTTATTTTGAAAGAAAAGCTGTTTTTGCCAATGAAGCTAACATTAAATGATACAGAAATACACTCTATACATTGTTAATGTGGTAAATGACTATTCTAGCTGCAAACATCTGGTTTGTAATGCAATGTCTTCATAGGTGTATAGAGGCCCATTTCCAACAACCATCACTCCAGTGTTCTTATGGTACTTTGTGTTTGCTGTGTAAGAAGGCTAATGGATGGTTAGAATACTTGCACAAGGGTATGTTAGCACAGCTGAAAACAGTTTGGCTGATTACAGAAGCTATAAACCTGACCTTCTTTTGAGCTAGTTGAGAATCTGGAGCATTACATTTGTTGGTTCCATTAAACTATCAAAATGGCCAGAAAAAAAGAACTTTCATGTGAAACTCGACAGTCTATTCTTGTCCTTAGAAATGAAGGCTATTCCATGTGGGAAAGTGCCAAGAAAAGCCGGATTACATACCGGTAATGCTCTTTTAATGAGTCCACGACAGCACCCACTTGGAGAGAGGGATCCGCCCATAGGAACAGGAAACCTACAGAGATAAAAGAGGGCGGTCCACCTCTCCCCCTCAGTTGGATTTCAGAGTACCAGGAGGACCGCCAATTATTAGGCCATTATATTATCCAATATTCTAATTTTATTAACTTTACAACTAAGAAGGTGTATATACATTATGTTAACATCTAGGGAGGGTTAGTGAACGGGTGCTGTCGTGGACTCATTAAAAGAGCATTACCGGTAAGTAATCCGGCTTTTTACTCTTCGCCACGACAGCACCCACTTGCAGAGACTTTCACCTGGGAGGGCCACCGTGCTAAGGACCGTTCTACCAAAGGCTAGGTCGGATGAGCATGATAAATCAAGCCTATAGTGATTATAAAAGGTAGAGGGTGTAGACCAGGTTGCCGCCTTACATATAGACTCGATTGCGACGTCTCCCCTCTCTGCCCAGGAGGAAGCCATGGCTCTGGCGGAATGTGCTCTGATACCCTCCGGAGGATCTTCATTGCTCTCGGAGTATGCCAGCCCAATTGCGTCTCTGATCCACCGAGACAAAGTACCCCTTGTGACTTCATGTCCCTTCTTTTGGCCCTGGAAGGAAATAAACAGAGCCCTACTCTTCCTCCAGCTACTAGACCTTTCGATGTATTGTAATACCGCTCTTCTAACGTCTAGTGTATGGAACTTTTCTTCCTCTGGAGTAGAAGGGTTACTAAAAAATGAAGGGAGGTGGATCTCTTGTGATCTATGAAACTTCCCTGCTACCTTTGGTAAGTATGAGGGGTCTGGTTTCAATATTAACTGATCCTGAAATGTCAACAGAAAGGGGGGTTCTATTGAAAGGGCTTGTATGTCGCTGACTCTTCTGGCTGAGGTTAGTGCAACTAGTAGTACTGTTTTGAAGTATAGGTGTTTAAGGGAAATTGAATCTAAAGGTTCAAAGGGAGGACGTGTTAGAGCCTCCAGAACTAGGTTTAAGTCCCAAGGAGGAACTCTAGGTATGTGCACCGGCTCACTCCGCTCACAGGCCGAGATGAATCTGCTTACCCACCTATTGCCTGCTACGTTATAACTATAGAGGGCCCCTAGCGCCGACACCTGTACTTTTAGTGTGTTAACAGCTAACCCTAATTCCTTCCCTTTCTGTAGGAATTCTAGGATTGCTGTAATCGGAATTTTTCCGAAATCCGGCTCTGCGTGGAACTCTAGGAATTTTCTCCATACTCTGGTGTAAATTTTTGTCGTTGTCACTTTCCGACTTTGTAGGAGTGTATTGACTAATCCCTCCGAGAAACCTCTTGATCTCAACATTTCCCTTTCAAGTTCCAAGCCGTCAAGTGGAGATTGTCCACTTGAGGATGGAAGAATGGCCCCTGTGAGAGGAGCCTGGGGGTTGAGGGAAGCACCCACGGGTCAGTCACAGACATTGCTTGCAGGCAAGAAAACCAAGGCCTCCTGGGCCAGAATGGTGCTACTAAGATTATTCGTGCTTCCTCTGCTCTGATTTTTCTGATCACCTGCGGTAGAAGTATGATTGGTGGAAACGCATATGCCAGTTTGAATTGCCACGGGGCCTGGAGGGCGTCCAGGATTTCCGGATTGTCTGTGATATTTAGAGAGGCGAATCTTCGCACCTGTCTTTTCTCTCTGGTGGCGAAGAGATCTATCTGGGGACGACCCCATAGTGCCACGATGCGTGTGAATATCTCCCGGCTTAGACACCACTCTCCTTGTCGCAGTGTATGGCGACTTAGAAAATCTGCCTCCCAATTGTCTCTTCCCCTTATGTGGAGGGCTGAGAGAGACGAAAATTGTTTTTCTGCTAGGGATAAAATCCTTCTTGCGGAAGACATTAAGGTGACTGACTGAGTTCCGCCTTGTCTGTTCAGATATGTGACTACTGTGGTGTTGTCCGAAAGGATTCTCACGTTTTCCCCTTGTAACTGCGGAAGAAAATGGCAAAATGCATGATAGACTGCTTTTAGTTCCTTTAAATTTGATGAATCCTGATCTTCGCCTATATTCCATAGGCCTTGGGCAAAACTATTTCCCATATGGGCTCCCCATCCTGTGGGGCTAGTGTCCGTGATAATTATGCGGGAGGGTGTTATAACCCAAGGTACTCCTCCCGCTAAATTATCATCCCTTAGCCACCATGTAAGGGAGGTTAGGACCTCCTGGGATAGCGTGATTTTCTTTGTCAGATTACCCCGATCCTGGGATTCCTCTAAGAGAATTTGGTGTTGTAGTTCCCTCGTGTGGAACTGGGCCCAGCGAACTGCGGGGATGCAGGCAGTAAGGGATCCCAGGAGGGACATTGCTTCCCTTAAAGATATGTGTGGCCGATCTATTGCTATCCTCACTTTCTTTTTAATTGCTGAAATTTTTACCTGAGACAGTAGACATTTTTGGTGTATGGAGTCTAGCTCGAGACCTAGGAAGGACTGTACAGACTGCGGCTCGATTCTGGACTTCTTGAAGTTTATTATCCACCCTAGGGCCTGTAGGGACAAGATTGTATCAGTAACCCGTTCATTACACTGCCGAGTTGAATTCCCTACTATCAAAAAATCATCCAGATAGGGTATTATTAGTGTGTCCTTCTGGCGTAAAAAGGCCATCACTTCCAGCATCACCTTTGTAAATACTCGTGGTGCGATGGAAATGCCGAATGGCATGGCTGTGAACTGGAGATGCTGTATGGTGCCATAGAGGAGGACCGCCACTCTGAGGTATCTCTGATATCTGCAATGGAAGGGAATGTGATAATAAGCATCCTTCAGATCCAAGCCTGCCATCATACAATTAGGGAAGAGGAGTTTAATCGTGGATCTTATGGATTCCATCTTAAATTTATGATTTATTATAAAGGAATTTAATTTCTTCAAGTTGATTATCGTTCGGAATGACCCGTCTGGTTTAGGTATCAGAAAGAGAGGGGAGTAAAATCCTGCGTTTTAGGTACATGGACCAAAACTTTTTGGTCCAGAAGGCTCCAAATCTCGGCCTCCAGGGCCTGCTGTTGAATTGGCGAGCTGAAGGATGTTTTGATTAACGAATTATGGGGTACTTGATGAAATTCTATCTTTAACCCTTCTTTAATAATGCCCAGGACCCAAGGGCTAAGCGTAATTTTCTCCCATTCTCGAAAAAAATTTTTTAGCCTTCCCCCTACTGGAGGGACTGGCTCCTCAGTTCCTGTCTCTGCGGAAGGAGGATCCACTAAACATGGCACCTTTGCCCTTTCCTTCCTTTGTGGGCCAGCGGTTTTGATTTTCTGCTGGTCTTCCTCGACCAAACGGTCTTCTTCTAAACGCCCTCCTATAATATGGGAGAGGAGGGTTAGGGAATCCTTTTTTCCTTTCTTTTGCCTTCGTAAGAATTTCATCTAAGGCTTTCCCAAATAAGAACTCACCCTCGCAAGGAATGGTACAAAGCTTTGCTTTGGACTGGGTATCCCCTCTCCAGCTTTTTAGCCATAGGCTACGTCTAGCGTTATTAGCCAACCCTGCTGTTCTGGCTGCCAAACGTAAGGAATCAGCCGAAGCATCAGCTATATATGCCGCTGCGCCGCGGATTAGAGGTATGGCGGCACGTAGCTTGTCTCTCGAGATCTTCTGGTCTATTTGCTGGTCTAGTTGGTCGATCCAGACCAGCATAGAACGAGCTGTGCAAGTACTAGCTATTGCCGGTTTGAACGTGTCGGTAGCTGCCTCCCATGCTCTCTTTAATGAGGTGTCCACTTTACGGTCCAGGGGGTCTTTTAGCACGCCCGAGTCATCCACTGGTAAGATTGTTTGCTTTGAGGCGGAGGCCACTGCCGCATCCACCTTCGGGACTTTAACCCATGTCGACAAGTCTTCATCGTTAAAGGGGTACCTTCTCTTTGAAGTTGAGGGAAGATACCCTCTCTGGTCCTGTCTCTCCCACTCCTTCTTAACCAGAGCTTTTATTGCTGGAATAACTGGAAAAACTTTCCTCTTTCTGTCTGTTAGACCTGCAAACATAATTTCCTGAGCCGTTTGCGGCTCTTTTGTATCTGTGCAACCCATTGTATTCCTCACAGATTTAACTAAATTATCCATATGATCTAATGGGAAACAGCAACGGCCCTCCGCCTCTGAGGAGGATGCCGATGTAGATGCATTAGAACTATCCGAGGCTATTTCGCCCTCATCGGTGTCTACGGCGTCTGCTGGCCTAGATGTTTCGATATTAATAGGCCTGCTAGACTGATTTAGGGCCTGTAGTTCTTCTCTAATTATAGCCTGCTTTGTCATTTCGTTTATGCATCCTTTGCACAGTCTTTTTGTGTACGAGTCCGGTAGCGGACGTGTACACAGGGCACATTCTTTATTTTTTGATTTTTCCTTCCTCTTAGTCTGAGATAGAGACATCATGACGGAGGGGAGAGGGAGGGATAGAGAGAGAGAGAGAGAGAGACATTTTATCAGCTTGATAGGCAGAGCGTCGCCCACTCACCCAGAGAAGCTATAGGTACCGGCTCATGAGGCTGAGAAGGAGGCTTGTTGGCATGGCTTCTGTGGCTACGATCCGAGGGCCCTCGTCTTGCGTGGTCCTTGGCTGCTGCTGCGTCTCCTGCCTGGGGATGTGTGTCCTGCCTTGGTGAAGACATGATTGCACGCCATATTTCTGTGCCCCAGGCCTTTTATAAGCCCCTTCTTCCTGGTACCTCCCCCTCCAGGTGCGCCCATCTGCAGCTCCTCGCTACAGCGCCCAGACTAGCCGTCCGTGCTGCAGATTAAATCATCCCTTTTTTTTTTTTTTCCTTCTTCTCTGGAGGGGGCGGGGAGCGCCTCTGCTTGCAGCGCCGCCCAGCCGCGTGTGCGCTCTGAGCCGAGGAACCTCCGGTAATCCGGAAATTCCTCCTTACCACTTCCTGCCGCGCTGCCTGTGCGTCCTCCTGGATGCTGAAGCCGTTTTAGGAACGCCGGAGGCCCGTTTTCTCCGGTTCCTGCGCCCCCACATGGACCGGAATGGATCCTCCCACCCGGTGTCATGTTGTCTACAGAAGAACCGCGGTCGGCGCCACCCGGTACCGGGGTTTCTGCCCGTCATCCATACCAGCCGAGGAGGGAGCCGGATTCCAGCACTCCCCCGTCGCTGCTTCTGGACCAGAACCCCTGCCGTTCTCACAGACACTGCACAGGCGGTTCCTTGGCCCAGGTAAGACTGTAGCGTATCCTGCGGTTCCCCATCGGAACAGGAAACCAACTGAGGGGGAGAGGTGGACCGCCCTCTTTTATCTCTGCAGGTTTCCTGTTCCTATGGGCGGATCCCTCTCTCCAAGTGGGTGCTGTCGTGGCGAAGAGTAAAACTGAAGATTTCCTACAACGGTGTGTACTACTCCCTTCAGAGGAGAGCACAAACAGGCTCTATCCAGAGTAGAAAGAGAAGTGGGAGGTCGCGCTGCACAACTGAGCAACAAAATAAGCACATTAGAGTCTGTAGTATGAGAAATCGACGCCTCACAGGTCCTCAACAGGCAGCTTCATTAAATAGTACACACAACACCAGTGTCAACGTCTACAGTGAAGAGGTGACTCCGGGATGCTGGCCTTCAGGGCAGAGTGGCAAAGAAAAATCCATATCTGAGACTGGCAAATAAAAGGGAAAGATTAATATGGGCAAAAGAACACAGACACTGGACAGAGGAAGATTGCAAAAAGTGTTATGGACAGACGGAATCCAAGTTTGAGGTGTTTGCATCACACAGAAGAACATTTGTGAGACGCAGAACAACTGAAAAGATGATGGAAGAGTGCCCAACGCCATCTGTCAAGCATGGTGGAGGTAATGTGATGGTCTGGGGTTGCTTTGCTGCTGGTAAAGTAGGAGATTTGTACAAGGTAAAAGGGAATTTGAATACGGAAGGTTATCACTCCATGTTAGGCTGGCGGAACGCACCAAGTAATATAGATGTTAATGAGGTGCGTTCGCAGCCTGGGGTTCACCGTGCAACGATGGAAACTGCTGCTAGACAATGGCGGAGTGTGCGAGGCGAACCCTGTTACTTCACAAGGTCGCGCTAATATAATGTGCGCGCAAGCGATGTGGTCACAGAACTCTGCCCAGAGGCATGGAGTCAGAGTCCTTCTAGAACCACTTGTGCTCAGAGCCGCTGCAGCGACGCTAGAGAGTGACGCTAGGAAAGTGCTGTGCCCTGTTAGCTGTCACAGAGTGCAGCGGATAGACTCGTACCGCCCAGAGGCATGGGAGATATGGCGGCACTATGACGCTAACCTTTGTGCTAGACTGGAGCACTGTGGCACATGCTTTGCCACCATGAGGCGCTGACTCAGGCTGAACTAACCCTAACACATACGTATCAAAGGAACGGGTTAATGAGTCAGTCACCAGTTACATGCATCCATCATCACTCACACAAGTCTCAACAAAAGTCTATCTTAGCACATGGCCGAGCGGCCATGCGAACCTTTTATAGCAGCGTCCTTCCGGGACCTTCCTAATGGTCCAATCTGAGCTGGAGAAGGACCTGAGCATGTGACCTCCGATCTCCAATGAGAGATCGTCCCACGGGCATGCTCAGTGGACTGACAGGAGGACTTGGTCCCTGGAGTAGATCGCTGCTGACCAGCATGCGTTGCAATAGCTGGGCCAGAGGTGGCAGCAGCAGCAACCAAACCTACAATGCTGGTGTGAGCAGAGCGCTGGGATCGACAAGTCTGCTGAGCAGGCTCCACTGTGGTCGGAAAGGAATGGGAGACCGCCGAAGGCAAAGCTCGGGATTCCTGCTGTGCAGCGACAGGAACCCAACATCTAACACTCCATTTTGCAACGCCATGCCATACCCTGTGGACAGCGCTTGATTGGAGCCAATTTCATCCTACAACAGGACAATGACCCAAAGCACACCTCCAAATTATGCATGAACTATTTAGGGAAGAAGCAGGCAGCTGGTATTCTATCTGTAATGGAGTGGCCAGCGCAGTCACCAGATCTCAACCTCATTGAGCTGTTGTGGGAGCAGCTTGACCGTATAGTACGCAAAAAGTGCACATCAAGCCAAACCAACCTGTGGGAGGGGATTCTGGAAGCATGGGGAGAATTTCTCCAGATTACCTCAGTAAATTAAAGGGAATCTGTCACCTATTTTTTTTCCCTAAGAGATGCGGCCACCGCCATCAGGGGCTTATCTACAGCATTCTGTAATGCTGTAGATAAGCCCCCGATGTAACCTGAAAGAAAAACGAGTTATATTCTACTCACCGGGGGCGGTCCGGTGCGGCCGGGTCCGATGGGTGATGCGGTCCGGCTCTGGTGACTCCCATCTTCTAGTGATGACGTCCTCATCCTTGCTTCTGTCGCGGCTCCTGCGCAGGCGTAATTTTCTGCCCTGTTGAGGGCAGATGAAAACATAGCTGGGATTCAGGATCAATGAAAACAGCATGGTTAAACAACAAAATACTCTCCATAAACCATGGATTACCAGAAAAAGAACTCCCTATATAACCTGAAAGAAAAAAAAGAGTTAGATTATACTCACCCCGGCGTTGGGTCCGGTCCGATGGGTGTCGCCGTCCAGTCCGGCACCTCCCATCTTCTAACGGTGACATCCTCTTCTTTGCTGCCTGTCGTGGCTCCTGCGCAGGTGCACTGCTCTGCCCTGTTGTGAGCAGAGTCCTGCAGTGCGCAGGCAGTGCGCCTGTGCAGGAGCCACAACAGGCAGCAAAGAAGTCACTGTTAGAAGGGAGGCGCCGGACAACAAAGCCCATCGGACCACGACCGGACCGCCCCCCCCAGTGAGTATAATCTAACTCTTTTTTCTTATCTTTCAGGTTACACTGGGGGCTTAGCTACAGAAATACAGAATACTGTAGATAAGCCCCTGATGTCAGTGCCGGCAGCTGATAGGTGACAGATTTCCTTTAACCCCTTAATGTCTAATGACGGACAAGGGTCTGCATCAAAGCCGGGACATGTCAGCTGTAATGAACAGCTGACATGTGCCCGCAATAGGCGCGAGCGGAATTGCTGTCCGCCCGCGCCTATTAACTAGTTAAATCCCGCTGTCAAAGCTGACAGCGGGCATTTAAATAGCATTTCCGGCCGCCGGGCCGGAAATGACGTCATCGCCGACCCCCGTCACGTTGCATGGAAAAACCAGAGGTCTCTATGAGACCTCTATGGTTGTTCCAGGCATATGGCTTTCAGTGCCGTGGTCGGCGCTGAAAACACAGCAGTAAATCTGCTACATATGGGCGATCTGCTGTACCCATGTTACACACACGGCTCTGCCGTACCCACGTTACACACACGGCTCCGCCGCACCCGCGTTACACACACGGCTCCGCCGCACCCGCGTTACACACAGACACAGCTCCGCCGCACCCGCGTTACACACACACGGCTCCGCCGTACCCACGTTACGCACCCACGGTTCCGCCGTACCCACGTTACGCACCCACGGTTCCGCCGTACCCACGTTACGCACACCCGGTTCCGCCGTACCCACGTTACGCACACCCGGCTCCGCCGTACCCGCGTTACGCACACCCGGCTCCGCCGTACCCGCGTTACGCACACCCGGCTCCGCTGTACCCACATTACGCACACATCTCCGCTGTACCCACGTTACACACACGGCTCCGCTGTACCAACGTTACACACACACATGGCTCCGCTGTACCCACGTTACACACGCACGGCTCCGCTGTACCCACGTTAGACACACTCGCACGGCTCCGCTGTACCCACGTTAGACACACACGCACGGCTCCGCTGTACCCACGTTAGACACACACACACGGCTCCGCTGTACCCACGTTAGACACACACACACGGCTCCGCCGTACCCACGTTACACACACACACACACGGCTCCGCCGTACCCACGTTACACACACACGGCTCCGCCGTACCCACGTTACACACACACGGCTCCGCCGTACCCACGTTACACACACACGGCTCCGCCGTACCCACGTTACACACACACGGCTCCGCTGTACCCACGTTACACACACGGCTCCGCTGTACCCACGTTACACACACACGGCCCCACTTCGTCTCATACACAACTGCGCACTGCACCACGTGACAACCACTTTCCCCAGAGATCACACACAGACACCTGCTTCTTCCGAACTTAGCTTCGCCCTCACATGTGACTGATCACATGACCGTGACGTCACCGGAGGCCCCTCCCCGCTGTCAGTGGTGATGCTGCCGGCAGTGTGCTAGGAGAGAGTCGCCGATCGCTGGATTGATGACACCGGCGGGTGACCGGCAGCATGGCGGCTCAGCACGACGTCCTCCGGGACACCACCAGGCTGGCTTCCTCCACTATGGTCCTGCAGGTACAGCCCTCGTCCTGCTCTCCGCTCCCCTGCAGGAACCTGCCCTACAGTTGTTCTGCTGTGGGTCTCCAGCAGCCGTGGAACTACAACTCCCAGCATGCCCTGACAGCAGTGGCCGTGTAGGCCTGAAGTCCCCATGAGCTCTTGTTCATTTTGTCACGTGTGAAGAGAAGACTATACAGCCGTTCTGACATTAAGGTAAAAAAAAGAATTTTTTCTGCTCACCCCAAAGAAGACAGCTATAAGTCCAATCGGTGCACGGAATGTGGAAACAGGATCCCTCTGCAGCAAAGCGTGATATAGAAAAAATTCCAGCATCCAGATCAGTAATTAGATTTTAAAAAATTTTTTTATTCCTTTATTCCAAAATTAAAAAAAATCATAAGATTCTCCATCATGATAAGAGACGCATCTGGACATCCACATACAGTTGTTTCGGGGTATTGCCCCTCATCAGTGTGGAGTAGGAAACTGGCTGGTAGGAGCATGTTTTGCATGTTTTTGCATGGTTTACATATTTCCCATAAGGGATGGGGGCAGTGCTCTAGAATCACTGCGTTGAGAAACACGTGATGGTGTCTCCGCAGTGTCGGATGTTGATCTCCATGAGTTCATTCATCCTCCTTTTCATAGTCTTTTTACTAGGCATTGCTCCTACCAGCCAGTTTCCTACTCCACATTGATGAGGGGCAATACCCCGAAACAGCTGTATGTGGATGGATACCATGTTTTGGCATAGGTGGTTTCCTTCATTGGAGACTGCCCTTCCCGTGGTTGTTCCTTCCCGGGCAAAGACCTGGCTGGTCATTGCTTGCGTTGAGAAACATGTGATGGTGTCTCCACGGCTTCTGTTTTTGCATGTTTTACATAAGGGATGGGGGCAGTGCTCTAGAATCACTGCGTTGAGAAACACGTGATGGTGTCTCCGCAGTGTCGGATGTTGATCTCCATGAGTTCATTCATCCTCCTTTTCATAGTCTTTTTACTAGGCATTGCTCCTACCAGCCAGTTTCCTACTCCACACTGATGAGGGGCAATACCCCGAAACAGCTGTATGTGGATGGATACCATGTTTTGGCATAGGTGGTTTCCTTCACTGGAGACTGCCCTTCCCGTGGTTGTTTCTTCCCGGGCAAAGACCTGGCTGGTCATTGCTTGCGTTGAGAAACATGTGATGGTGTCTCCGCGGCTTCTGTTTTTGCATGATTTACATATTTCCCATAAGGGATGGGGCATTGCTCTAGAATCACTGCGTTGAGAAACACGTGATGGTGTCTCCGCAGTGTCGGATGTTGATCTCCATGAGTTCATTCATCCTCCTTTTCATGTTATAGGGAAGAGTCATACGGGGATCGCAGCGCAGTGCTCGGACTGGCCGGCGGCTCTAGCTGATACACATGATGAGGGGTTTTCACTTTTTTAAAATACTTGTTCCCTCCGGCTACAGTTTGTTTTTTACGAACAAGCTCCGTCCCCAGGTCCAACGCTGAGGCTCTGCTATTGTCTGCAGCACTGACGTGATATCGACGGCGCTGCCGCCAATCGGTGAGCTCCGCCCGAGTTGACGCCACTAGTGTAACAATTGAGCTTTTGCTAAAGGTAAGAATCTATTGTTCTCTTGTATTTGCAGAGTCCCGCTAGGCATCTGCTGGTCTGTAATACTATGGGGGATATGGCTGAGTATGTTGGAGGTCCCCGATCCAGCGATTATCCCACATTATGGCACCGGGGTTCTGGCGTTTGGATTTTCTGCAGTAATCGAACTGATGTCAGAACCGTTCTGGGTCCTTGCACAAGCTCATCTCTTTGTCAGGCTGAAGTTAAGAAAGTGAAGGTGATTCTTACTTGGCATTTACACTAGAAAGTCTTTTTCTTCCATGTCTGTGTCTTGTGTTGCTCTGTAGGGATTGTCCGGCCTTAGAGTAACTGCAGACTTGTAACCTATGTGACTGCAGACTTGCACGTACTGCCCACTGTGAGGAGTCTCCAGTGCCGGGCACATGACCGTAAGTATGTGATTTGCATACATGCGGTCACATGCCGACTAGACGTGCTTGGCCTTGCTCCATTTAAGCGTATGAGCCAGATCATCTAGTTGGAATGTGGCGGGTAGTATGTAAATCACGTACTTGCTGCTACGTGCCCACCGCTCCTACAGTAGGTTCATTGTGGAGTTGGAGCCTCCGTCATTTTCACAAGAAAACAAGGATAGCAGCAAGACGAACGCCATAACGGATGGGATAAGAAAGCGGAACTCTGAACACTAGTGTGAATCATGTCTAAGACCAACATCAGCCGAACTCTTGAGCCAGCAGCGATCGTCAGCACCACCACATAGCCATGTATGATCCACCGAGCGTGCACGGGGCGCAGCAGACACACGTCAGTCTGTTATATTATAGCGGTAATTTCTGCAGATACTAAGTGAGCAATGCTGGCTCTACGTGTGATCAGCCTGCAGGTAACGTTGGATGTCTCGCATCATATTACCGACTTAGCTGCCATCACACCATTTCCATTGCCTTCTCCTTTATTCTCGCCCATTGTTGTATTTCTTTGGTACATCTGATCCCTGGTTGTTGTTCGCGTCCCGTTCTGTATCTTCATCTCCACCACTTGTCTCTTAGGTGATTGCGGAGAGTCTGGCGATAATTGTCCGCTGTTCGGTCACCGTCACTTTGGTGCTTCTCTGGCCTCAGTGGGGGCTCCTCATCTTTGCGCTGGCTCAGGTAAGAGGTCCGCTTTTATCTTCCATATTTGTAAATATATCTATACTAGATGGAGGCCCAATGCTATCACATCAGGAGGGCGGTAATGTCACGATGGGGGCAGGCTTTGCAGCGTTGAGAATCCCCCCCCATGTTCTCACCCACCTATCCACTCTGTATTTCCCCATGTGCTGACTTCTCCCATCTGTTGTCTCTTCTTTGATCTGTCTACCCCATGTGCTATCTCCTTTGTCTGCTGTCTCACTCCTTCCTGTGCTGTGTTCTCCCCTCATGTGCTGTCCTGTTTGAGCTGTCTCCCCCTGTGCTCTGTCTCTCTCACCCCTGACTCTGACCGTGTACAGAACATACCACAGCTCCTGGGCAGGGGAGGAAGCAAAAGGCAATACTGACATTACAGCAGGAGATCGCAGAGGATACATTTTGTGAGATAAAATATTGTTTAAAAACGTTAAGTGAAATATTTTACCTCACAAAATGGATCCTCTGTGATCCCCTGCTGTAATGTCAGTATTGTCTTTTGCTTCCTCCCCTGCCCAGTAGATGAGGTATGCTTCGTACACGGTCAGACACAGACGATTTTTAAAATTAACTTTCGTTTGTGTGAAAACCACTTTAATGTGACCGGCTTCCTCTGCCTGTAGACACGTCGTGCATCTGCCGCCAGGATTAGCCAAATGATTCACTGCGCGGAAATCACGCAGGCGCAGAGCGACGGTGTTCCACTGGTGGTACTGCGCAGGAGGCTGTGTGAGTGTGTGAATGTGAGTGTGGTGCGTATAGAGTGAGTGTGTGGTGCGACGGTGTTCCACTGGTGGTACTGCGCAGGAGGCTGTGTGAGTGTGTGAATGTGATTGTGGTGCGAACGGTGTATAGAGTGTGTGTGTGGTGCGACGGTGTTCCGCTGGTGGTACCGCACAAGAGGCTGCGTGAGTGTGAGTGTGTGCTGCGTACAGCGTATAGAGTGTGTGTGTGGTGCGACGGGGTTCCGCTGGTGGTACCGCACAAGAGGCTGCGTGAGTGTGAGTGTGTGCTGCGTACAGCGTATAGAGTGTGTGTGTGGTGCGACGGGGTTCCACTGGTGGTACCGCACAAGAGGCTGCTTGAGTGTGAGTGTGTGCTGCGTACAGCGTAGAGTGTGTGTGTGGTGTGACGGTGTTCCGTTTGTGGTATCGCGCAATAGGTTGGTACCAGTAGCAGTTTCCATATTGGGACACCCATCACTTGGGTGTCCCAATATGGCGGTCGGTGAACTTCCTCCTCTTGGAATTCAGAACAGGAAATGAAAACATTACAAGGCAATTATATAGATAGATATTTTTTACTTCTGCATTTCCAGTTGCTTATATATTATCCCCATATTCCGCAGCTCTGTACGGAGATTGCTGTCGCACACGTCCGTCCCGGTCTTACACTGTTGGTGTCTTAGATCTTCTTTTTTCTATTAGTATTTAAAGAGTATAGATATCTTTTGGATGGAACTGTATTCATGTACTGTGTCTAAATATTAAAGGGAGTCTGTCCCCCATAACTCCCCAGATACGTTTTATAAGAACTAAATCGTGATATGGGGGATTCCTCTATAAGAATCCTGCATGTTGGAGTCTTCCACCTCTTCTGATGGACAGTGCTCGCTTCCAAGAGCAAGTGCTGCCTAAAGTCAGCTGGTGTACTGACACCGCCTGTGCCCGGCCGCGGTCTCCCCCCAGCTCCTCTGCTGATGCCGCTTACTACACTGATACCCCTGGAAAGGCAGCGAGTGGCGCCAGCAGAGACATGCCAGGGAGGAGAACATGCCTGACCCGTGTGCTTGCGTGTGTGCAGGTGTCTCAGCGTGCCTGGGCATAGGCAATGTCAGTGCGCATACATCTCAGATGATGCAGGGGAAACACCCAACATGGCAAAATGAGGGTCATAATGGTGGACCGGAACCCCCTTATTTGCATACGTACTGTACTATGCTCTGCACGATGTATCACATCACAATCCAGTAGAGCATTATTGAAGATGGAGGAGACATAGTGGAAGGAAACACGGGAGCGTAGATCTACGGCTCAGATTGCTGCTACCTTTACAGTGGGCTCATGCGCTTACCGCGGCCCCTTAGGCCTGTTTCACACTTCAGTTTTTACTTGTCAGTTAAAATCCGCCAAAATGGTGGAAAGCGGATCCGTTGGTAAGTGAAGTTAACGAATGCCAGCGGACCGTTTTATTGACGGATCCGTTGGCTGAAGAATTTTAAAAGAACCGCAGTCAGGGGGGGGGAGATTTGTACCGTTCGCCAGAAATGATTTCAGCGGCTGAGATTCCTCCCGGCATGCGCAGTACAAAAATGCGGACCCTTCAGCCCAAAAATCATTACAAGCTCCGTCCGGGCTTGTGGGCGGACGCATAAAAATTGGCGGATCCGCAAAAAAACGGATCCGACGGATGGCCATCCGTCAAGATCCGCCAGTAATGCAAGTCATTGGGAAAAAAAACGGATTCGCCAAACAAAATGGCGGATCCGTTTTTTTTAGGAAAACGGCGGATCTTGACTGATGGAAAAAAACTGAAGTGTGAAACAGGCCTTAGGGGATGCCTGAACTTTGTTTCCATGCAGTTTGACTGTCTCCCTTGTCTCTGATGCTCCCTGTAAAACCGTGCTTTATGGATGTGATGTGTGATTAGTGGGGTCTTGGCTGCATTTCCTGTAGACTATAATATGCGGACACTTCTTTATTTGGAGTGTGGCAATGGGATCCCAGTCAGCAGCCAAACAGATCAAATATTTATGACCATTTATGACAGTTAAAGGGAACCTGTCACCTCGTTTTGCCGCTATAAGTTGCGGCCACTGCCTTTCAGGGCTTTTCTACAGCATTCTATAATGCTGTAGATAAGCTCCGGGTCTGACCTGAAAGATAAGAAAAATAAGTGTTATTATACTCATCCGGAGGCTGTCCGGTCCGATGGGCGTCGCAGGTCCGGCGCCTCCCATCTTCATGCAATGTCGTCATCCTGCTTGCTTCGGGCCTCGCTCCTGCCAGGTGTACTGATCTGCCCTGTTGAGGGCAGAGCCAAGTACTGCAGTGCGCAGATGCCGGGAAAGGTCAGAGAGGCCCAGCGCCTGCGCACTGCAGGGATTTCCTCTGCCCTCAACAGGGCAGATCAGTACGGATGCGCAGTAGCGCGGCACAAAGCAAGAAGGAGGACGACATCGCATGAAGATGGGAGGCGCCGGACCTGCGACACCCATCGGTCCTGGTGAGTATAATAAAACTTGTTTTTCTTATCTTTCAGGTCAGACCGAGAGTTATCTACTGTACAGCATTATAGAATGCTGTAGATAAGCCCCGAAAGGCAGTGGCCGCAACTTATAGCGGTAAAACGAGGTGATGGGTTCCCTTTGAAGACCACTTTCCCTCTCTGTTTTATAGAAACCAGTGCAAACTAGTTTTTCGTTTTGCTCTGGTAAGTGCCATCGTAGAGTGGAGGCTACCCTATAAGTCAGTACCCTTTAACATGACCAGGGATAATAATAATCGTTATTTATATAGCGCCAACATATTCGCAGCGCTTTACAGTTTAACAGTTCCAAACACAAGTCATAAGTAACAACGTTAACAATACAATAATGAAAGCAAAATAAGACGACCCTGCTCGTGAGAGCTTACAATCTACAATGAGGTGGGGGAGATACAAAGTACAGGTGTGTATTTACAATGATGTATTTACAATGAATGTCCAGCCATCTTGAGGGAGTGAGGGATGGATGGAGATAGTGAATGGGCTACACACGCACACTTACACATAGAATGACTTTGATTAGTGAACGTGATGGACTGCTCTGAACAAATGTGTTTTGAGGGAACGCTTGAAACTATGCAAATTGTGGATAGTCCTAATTTCTTGGGGTAGAGCATTCCAGAGGATTGGCGCAGCACGGGAGAAGTCTTGGAGTCGGGAGTGGGAGGTACGGATTAGTGCAGAGGTTAGTCGAAAGTCGTTTGCAGAGCGCAGCGGTCGGTTAGGCCAATAGACAGAAATGAGGGAGTAGATGTAGGGGGGTGCTGCACTGTGGAGAGCTTTGTGGGTGAGAACAAGTACTTTGAATTGGATCCTATAATGAATGGGCAGCCAAAGTAAGGACTGGCAAAGAGCGGACGTGTACAAATACCGATTAGCCAGATGGACGATCCTGGCCACTGCATTAAGTATGGACTGGAGAGGTGATAGTCAAGTAACAGGGAGGCCAATTAATAGAGCATTGCAGTAATCCAGGCGGGAGTGGATCAATAGTACAGTGAGGGTTTTTGTTGTTTCCATGGTGAGAAAGGGGCGGATTCTAGAGATATTCTTTAGGTGTAAGCGGCAAGAGCGGGCAAGAGATTGTATATGGGATGTGAAGGAGAGATTGGTGTCAAAGATTACACCCAGACAGCGCGCCTGCTGCCGGGGTGTTATTGTGGTGCCACCTACGGAGAGGGAAATGTCCAATTTATGAAGGTTAGTAGACGGCGGGAGCAGAAGAAGCTCAGTTTTGGAGAGGTTGAGTTTCAGATAGAGAGCGGACATGATGTTGGAGACTGCGGACAGACAGTCACTGGCGTTCTTTAGTACAGCGGGGGTAAGGTCGGGGAATGACGTATATAGTTGTGTGTCATCAGCATAAAGATGGTACTGAAAGCCAAATCTGCTGAGGGTCTGTCCTTTGGCCGTGTAGAGAGAGAAGAGAAGGGGGCCAAGGACTGAGCCCTGAGGTACCCCGACAGCGAGAGGAAGAGGAGATGACGTGGAGCCAGAGAATAAAACACTGAAGGAGTGGTCAGAAAGATAGGAAGAGAACCAGTAGAGAGCGGTGTCCTTAATGCCTAGTGACTGGAGCCTAGAAAGTAGAAGATGGTGGTCAACAGTGTCGAAAGCTGCAGATAGGTCATGAAGAATGAGCAGAGAGTGGTCACCATTACGTTTTGCTGTCAGAAGGTCATTGGTCACTTTGATCAGTGCAGTTTCAGTCGAATGTAGGGGGCGGAAGCAGGACTGTGAAGGGTTTAGGAGGGAGTTAGTGGAGAGGTAATGGGTAAGGTGGGAGCAAACTAGGCACTCCAAAAGTTTAGAGATGAAGGGGAGATTGGAGACTGGTCTGTAGTTGTTTGTGCAGGATGGGTCGAGAGCAGGTTTCTTTAGTAATGGAGTAACAATGGAGTGTTTGAAGGAGGATGGGAAAATGCCCGAGGAGAGGGAGAGATTAAAGATTGCAGTTAGGTGAGTTTTGACGACTGGAGAAAGAGACTGGAGGAGATGTGAGGGAATGGGGTCGGTAGTGCATGTGGTCAGACGAGAAGAAGAGAGGAGTCTGGAGATTTCCTCTTCTGTGATGGGATCAAATGTAGAAAGTGAGCCAGGGGAGATGCAGGAAGGGATGGGAGTCACAGCACTTGGTGGTTTGGAGCAGATTTCCTGATGGATATTAACTATTTTTTCTGTAAAGTGGGAGGCCAGGTCGTCAGCACAAATGTCTGTGATAGGGGCTTGTGCTTTTGGCCTGAGGAGGGAGTGAAAAGTGTCAAAAAGTTTCTTGGGGTTGTTGGCTAGTGAGGAGATCAGGGTGGTGAAGTAGGTCTGTTTGACGAGGTGAAGGGCAGTGTCATAGGTTCTTAACATAAATTTGAAGTGGATGAAGTCTTCTGGTGTGCGGGTTTTTCTCCATAGGCGTTCAGCATTCCTAGAGCGTCGCTGGAGAAGTTGAGTTTGCGATGTGAGCCAGGGCTGTTTTCCTCTGTGCTTGGAGATTCTGAGGGTGAGGGGAGCTACTTGGTCTAGGGTGCTATTAAGAGTGTCGTTGTAGTGATGAACAGCCAGATCAGGACAGGAAAAAGAGGAGATTGGGGACAGTGATGAGTGTAGGGAGTCTGAAAGTGTCTGAGGGTTAATGGCTTGCAGATTTCTGACTGTGTGGTAGGTAGGAGTGAGCTGGGGTGGGCGAGAACTTGTGAGCGTGAAGGAGAGAATGTTGTGGTCAGAGAGTGGAAGCGGTGAGTTATTTAGGTGGGAGATTGAACAGAGTCCGACAAAGACCAGATCAAGGGTGTTACCGTCCTTGTGTGTCTCAGAGGTTGAAAGCTGCGAGAGGCCTAGAGAGGTGCTTAGTGATAGAAGCTGGGATGCAGATGTGAAACTAGGGCTGTTAATGGGGATGTTGAAGTTTCTCAGGATAAGAGTTGGTAGTTCTGAGGACATGAAGTGCGCCAGCCAGGCTGAAAAGTGGTCAAGGAAGTGGGTGGCTGAGCCTGGGGGCTGGTATATGACCGCTACTCTGAGGGAGAGGGGACGGAAGAGCCTGATGGTGTGGACCTCAAAAGAAGGGAAGGAGAGTGATGGAACTGGGGGGATGACCTGGAAAGTGGATAGTGGGGACAGGAGTATGCCGACTCCGCCACCATGTCTGTTTGTGGGTCTCGGGGAATGAGAGAATTGTAAGCCACCATAGGAAATGGCAGCAGGAGAGACAGTGTCAGAATCCTGAATCCAGGTTTCAGTGAGGGCCAACAGGTTAAGAGAGTTGTTCAGAAAGTAGTTGTGCAGGAAAGGAAACTTGTTACATACAGACCGTGGATTCCAGAGGGCACAATTAAAAGATGGAGATGAGGGAGTGCAAGTAATATTAATAAGATTATTATGGTTTCGATATGAGGTAGGGTAGGGGTAGAGGTTGGGGTGTTGTGGACCAGGGTTGAGGGAGATGTCACCTGAAATCAGTAGAAGAAGGAAGATAAGGAGCAAATAGTTGTTGGAATTGTAAGTAGTTTTTTTTCTGCGATGTGTTTGGGCAAGATGGGCTGAGGTTTCTCAGGAAGGTGAGGAGTGCATGGAAGCTGTACATGGGAAAGGGAAGTATAAAGGGGCTGATGTGTATGAGTCGTGATGGAGGGGGGATGGGGTGGTGAATGTGGATGGCAAGGGAGCACAGGAGGATAGAAGTAAAGCACATGGATAAAGGGGAGAGAAAAGTGTGGGTTACCTGATTCCTGCCCTGATTAACGGCCATGGATACCTGTCCTTTTGCTTGATGCTTAGCTTCTGGGATGCTTGCGTGCTGCACCCCACACTGCGTGCGTCCCCTTAGGAACTACTAAATATATAGGCCACACTACAGGGTCAGGAGAGAGGGACTGTGGGAGCTGGTTTGGGATAATTTGGCAGCTGGGGCTAGCACACCAGGGGGTGGTTAGATGATCAAAGGCACCAGACCAGGTTGCATTTATTTGCTATAGCACCTTTCACCTGATAAGCTCTAGAGAGGCCACAGTCACGGATATAAAGCAGTAAGTATTAAATACAGTGCAACAAATGAATTATACCAAAGCTTTAGCAGGCACATTAAAATATGTCGCAAAAATTGTAAAGCAGCAAAAGACAGACAGCAAGCAGAAGTATGGTCTTGTACCATTTGGATATATTGCAGCAGAAATGACAGCCAGCAGAGGTGGAGAGTTGAAGCATTCAGGCTGCTTGCTATAACAGTGAATGGAGTGAATACATGCAGGGTGGATCAGTTCAGAAGTTGAATGATTTGATTACCATTTGTACAGGGATGACTTTGCTGTACACTGATGATGGGAAAACACCCCGAAACAGGCTGTCTGGAGATGAATTCTGGCTCGTTGTTTATCCCAGGTCATGTTACAAGATTCGGACATTGACTAATAGGATAAGTACTTCTCCTGGGTTGTACTTGCAGGAGAAGCTCTTTCGCTCTCTTAGAGAACTTATTTGCATACTGATCTCCCATGAGGCATTGCTGGTAGCGTGCATTTACACTAGCTGATTATGGTGAACAAGTTTCCTCACAATCGTGGAGTGAGCAGGCTGCCGATCACCTGACAAATGAGCAAAATGGTCGTTCATCTGGTGAAATGATTATTAAGCTGTTCCTAAAACCCATCTTTCTCAGCAGCACATCATCAGAACATGTGCTGCCGAGTACAAAGACAGTCTGTTCTCACAAAACAATCCTTCGGAAGCACAGTTGCTTGTATAAAGAGGCTATCAAACAGCAGATCGCTGTATATAAAGCTGATTGGCAATAGGCGTTCAGTGTTAACCCACCCAGTGGTCCCATACTTGGCTGATCTCTTCCAGGGGAGCCATTACTGAGCCCACATTATAGAGTCCTGGCCTTGTAACTTGCGCTTTGTCTCTCCTAGGTCTTGTACACCAGCCTGCTCTCTCTGTGTTACATCGTCTACTTCACAAAGTTTCTTGGTTCTCGGGAGGCAGAGAAGAAATCGTTTCCTCTTCACAGCATGATGGAATTTTTACCCCGACGCTCTGTATCTCAGGTAATATGGTGCTTGGCGCATCCTTTTAGTTGTCATTCCCATCATTATTCATTTTAATTTCTTTACATGACCAGATTCATTTACTCGGGGGGCAGAGAAGGCTGTCTTGGTGGTTTTAGAATTTGGCCGTCCACCATGTTCACAAGTTCGGGTTTTGAGATGCAATTTTGAGACTTTTGAGTTTTGAGTTTTTGAGACTAAAACTGGATTAAAAAATAGGACCATCTCGATTTTCATTTTACATCTCCTCTATTTATCATCCTCTCCTGGCTTTGGCTTCAGAAACTGCATCAAGAAAACCTGAATGTAGAAACTCCTCCATGGCAGCTGTCGTATGGACAGTCAGTCACGTGATTGCTGCTATCTTAGGTCTCCTTTGGACAGGCATATTTTTGGTCCAGGTGCAATAAGGACCACACAAGGTCAGTACATGGACTGTTGGTAGCCTGTATGCTGGGAAATATCTCAACAAGCTGTATTCTGGTCATTTTATGTAATAACGGGCAGCTGCTGCATTCAACCTCCATGTTGATGAGTGCATGGAGCTGCACATGAAGCCAATCGTGGCCAAAATTGTTGGTGTAACTAGCTGTGACGACTTCTGGAGTGGACCCTCTGGGTCGTGGCACCAACCCACCTAGGGCGAGCTGACCTAGTGGGGACCACCCCCTATACAGGGAGTGTTAGGGGCAAGCCCAAGGGGGTGAGGTACCACGACTGCTGGAACCAGGTGGCCGGCTCACAGGAGACACGAGTGAGTGTGTCTAGCAACAGGTAATGTGCAGAGTACAAGAGTATGCAAGGCGTGGACACAGGGACACGCAGGGTATAGGACAATACACGGCGAGTGTACGGGGACACGGTGAGTACAAGGCGTGTACACGGGAGTGCGCTAGTTACAGGATAGTGCAAGGCGGGTACACGAGAGCACGTATGGCGTGCACAGACAAGCACGCCCGGGGGAAGCAAAGCAGGGTGCGTGCGAGGGAGCACGCCAGTCTTCAGAGTTAGACAAAGCGTGCACAGAGAGCACGCCGGAGTGCAAGGTTAGGCAGAGGGAGTTCTGAGAAGCACGAAAGGAACAAGGCAGGAGCTGAGTGTGTGCAAAGGAGTATGGCAGAGCACAGAGCAGAGTGTAGATAAAAAGCATGTGCTAGGAAGCACGGCAAGGCAGAGTAGAGTACAGGCACGGAGCACGAGGCAGCGTACAGGCACGGAGCACGAGGCAGCGTACAGGCACGGAGCACGAGGCAGCGTACAGGCACCGAGCACGAGGCAGCGTACAGGCACGGAGCACGAGGCAGCGTACAGGCATGGAGCACGAGGCAGCGTACAGGCACGGAGCACGAGGCAGCGTACAGGCACGGAGCACGAGGCAGAGTACAGGCACGGAGCACGAGGCAGAGGACCTGAATACAACGCACAGCCAGGTAAGGACCAAGCAGACCAAGCCCAGAAGCACAACAATAATCAGGCACCTCCCATAGGAAGAGGTAGCCTGATATAGGGCATGAGTGCTAGGACTTTCGGGTCGGGTCCTCCAGTACCATAGAGAGGGCAAGGCTGCAGCTAGAACCGAGAAATGCGCACTAGCAACGTTGTGCAGGCATGGAACTGAGTATGAGAGGTGCCCGTGCGCACCCAACGGGACCCGCGGAGCGGCCGCATGCTGAAAGTGGTGACGTCGGGCGCAGGGTTCCGGCCCCAGGTGAGAGCAGCGTGACACTAGCCCAAAAATTACAAGTACTGTCTGAACTTGGCCTTGGGCCTCATTCACACGTTGGTGTTTTAATCCAAATGCACCGATCAACAGAACAGGGAACTTGTATCCCCATTCCAAAATGGAGCAGTAGGTCAGATGCAACACTCTGCAGCTTCATTGGGATTTAATGGAGCTGCCATCAAGCTGCGCACTGCTGCCTCAGTGTAATGGGAATAAAAGTGCCCCTTTCTGCTTATCAGTGCCGATCCCAGTGGTCAGACCCCTGCTGATCAAGTTACCCCCTATCTTCCAAATAAGTGATAACTTGTCACCAGAATGCCCCTCTAACTTCTTGTCTGCTTTTTATTGCATAAATTGCAAGTTTGCATTGTGCCTTCACTAATATTACCCTCTCTCAGTAGCTCCCAATCATGTCTATGGGGGTTACAGAAACGGCTTCTCACTTCCGTGCTTTGCTTGGTTTCACCTTCTGTGGCCAGCACTTGGATGTCGGTGTATAATCAGGAGGCCTTTAGGAAATGATGGAGGAAGAAAATTAGACACAAAAGCAATAAAGCACAATGTGTTTCTGATGCTTTTTTGTGCTCTTTTTCCCAGAACATAGTTTTTTTACCTTTTCAGTTCCATTAAGAAAATGCCCCTGGAACACATCACATTGTTTCAACATGGCTTTATAGCTCAATCTTACCTTTATGTGCCAATATTGTCAGAGGAGCCTGCAAGCGGCAACACGTTTTCACTGTGCTGTGTAGAATGGTGCATGATCAGCAGTGCCTTTTAATTATTATTGGAAGATAAGGGGTGTAATGACAATTCTCAGCTCTGCTGTACTGCAGGAAGCCTAGATAAGGCAGAATAACATGGCCGCGTGCAGTAACCGGAGCTGATTTTCTGATTGTATCTCTAACAGGACTTTTCTCCTTCGTCTCATTGGGGGACACAGATACTGTGGGGTGTATGCTTCTGCCGCTAGGAGGCTGACACTAAGTGAAAAAAAGAGGTTAGCTCCTCTTCCGCAGTATACACCCTCGCCCCTATTGCGGGCGGAAATCAGTTTTTTGCTTAGTGTCCTATGGAGGCACACACAGTCTGGATCTCTCCAGACTATTTTTTTCTAGTTTACTATGAAGATGAGACAGGGGCGACGGATCCTATTGAAAGAGTCCGATCTCCCCAAACCATCAACGGGCGAGCACGCGTTGAGTATCGTCTCCGCGTATACTTTCCCGCACCGAGGGACATATCTGGGACTTTTCCCCAGACTTCTATTTTTGTTTGTTATTTTATGAAGATGAGACAGGGGCAACGCATCCTATTGAAAGGATCCGATTTCCCCAAACCATCAACGGGCGAGCACGTGCGAGTGTCCCTCCACGTATCCTTTCCCGCGACGTGGGACATTATGCCAGACTTAGCCCTGTCCACCCCTAGGTATTGAAACCATGGGCTTGCACAGAGGCACAAGACTAGTCTGTGCGGCCCCCACTGCTCCACCAACGCTTGACGGCGGTGCTGCAAGGTGGCGGACGGTCCCTCTCCTCACCCTCTGAAGGGGTTAGATGGAGCTAGGGTGCCTGCACCGTCCTGTTTTTTATCAAAGACCCCCTCACATACCTGCGCTAAGGCTGAAGAGGATCATCGGTGAGGAGAGGGTCGGGGAGGGCTCCTGCGAAGATTTCAGGCTGGAGCCCACAGCCGCAGAAGGCGGCGTCCACTAGCATAGAGAAGAACTGGATCCGTCAGGAAAAGAACTCTGCGCCGGTCAGTAGCGCCATTTTTTGGTACCGCGTCGAACCCCCCCCCCGGTCAGGTAGGGGAAAAATTGAGGCCGCGGCTTCGGCCGGAAGTTCCGCCCTCGGGGCCGCGTGTCACTTCCGGCAGCCCGCCCCGCACTTGGCGGCGAGAAAAAAAAAAAATCGAGGCCCCGACTTTAAAGTAAGCATCCAGGTCGGGGGGGCGCAGGACTGGGGTAAGTGCTGCCCGAGAGGCCATGCTAGGGAAAAACGAGGAGCTACCTCTTCCCCTTATCCCCAGCAGCGGACAGATACACCATGTCCGAAAAAAGCAAAGACGCACACGTTCTTTTACGTGGCATGCATCTCTTGTTGGACTGCGTTTCCATGGGCGCAGAGCAGCGTTTATGCGAAGCCTGCGAATCCAAACGTGCCCAGGAGCCCTCCCCTGCGACCGCGACCAATGTGTCAAATCCCCCGGAGTGGGCCCGATCACTGTCACAGTACATGGTGTCGCTTACGAGAGCAATAGAATCCCTTCAAGCCCCAGATAGGGGCAGGGACAGTGTCGCCGCCTTTAGAGGGAACATTCACCTCACAGGAGCCTCCGGCCTGCAGGGGCCGCCCTCACTCCAGGCAGACCCGGGGGAAACAAATCCACACGGTGTCGCCCGTAAGATCTGCTTCTCGCTCCCCGTCACCAGTGGTTGATAGCGCGCAGACCTCAGATTGCGACTCAGACGAGCCCATTGACCTGGACACTCCAGAGTCACGTGAAATGGTGGACAGCCTCATAGAAGCCATCAATCAGACCCTGGGGATTGAGGATGATACCGCAGCGGCTACGGAGCATAAAGGGCATGCAAACGAGTGAAGCGGCCACACAGAATTTTTTCCTCTCACCCTGAGTTCGAGGACATAGTACAGCGGCACAGAGAACGTCCAAAAAGGCGTTTTTCGCGGGTTAAAGGGCACTCGAAACGTGTTATCCGTTTGCTCTGGACCTCCGTAAACGATGGATGGAAACCTCGATAGTGGATCCTCCGGATTCACGCCTGGCCACTAAGACCCTGTTATCTGTCCCTAGGGTTTCCTCGATTAAAGATCCCACGGACTGCCTTATTGAGAGCCTAGCTCGTTCAGTATATGAGGCGTCAGGGTCTGCACTCGCTCCCTCGTTCGCAGCCAAGGCTATGATATCATAGTCAGAAACATTAAACAAGGTCGCTCAGGAGCAGGATCTACCTGCACAGATCTCGGAGGTCACAGGTCAGATGACGATAGCCGGAGATTATGTAATGAATGCATTTTTGGATGCGGCCAATTGTTCAGCACTTGCTGCCGCTAATGCAATCTCTATCTGAAGAGCCCTATGGTTGAGGACATGGCGGGCCAATTCTACTTCCAAGAAGTCCTTGGCTTCCCTGCCTGATCAGTGCGGCCGCCTATTTTTGGATCAACTTATCTCCGACCCCACAGGAGGAAGGAGCGGGTTTCTCCCCCAACAGAAGGTTAGATCGTTTCTTCGTCACCCGGTTCAGGCACATTTTCGGGCCTTTCACAGTGCCACCGGCCATTCTAGGCCGGGCGTGACGGCAGTGGTCAGGTGGCGGCCGGTAAGCAGCCTGAGCCTGGTCCGGAACCCGAATAGGAAACGGTCTGGGGTCATGTGTTGAAACACTCCGGGTAGGACTACGGGGCTCAATTCCGCCACCTCAGGCCGCCCCAACCAGGATAGGGAGCGGCAGGTCATACAGAGCCAACCCATTGGGGAGAATGCATGCTCAAGAAGACAGATCGAGGGGACCCAGATCCTAAGGATCATCGGCCAAATGACTCGGTCTTTACCAGACGACACCAGCAAGTGGGCAGCTGCCTACTGTTTTCACCACGTCTGGGCCAACATCGCTCACGACGCATGGGTAAGAGTTGGTGTCCTCAGGTTACAAAATAGAATTTGTCGGATACTCTCCAAGAAGGTTTTTTCCTTCCCGGCTTCCCTGGGTGGATACCCAGGTAAGAGCTCTATTGGGAGCCATCAAGTCGCTCCTGCACAACGGAGTCATTGTTCCAGTGCCGGAACATGGAAGAGCTCAGGGGTTCTATTCAAACCTTTTTGGGTCCCCAAAAAGGACGGGTCTGTCAGGCCTGATTTGGACCTAAAGCTTCTGAACAAATTCATCAGGATCAGACATTTCCAGATGGAGTCTCTCCGTTCAGTCATAGCGGTCATGGAGCAGTGAGAATATTTGGCCTCAATTGACAGCCATGACGCTTTTCTGCATATTCCCATTTTTTCCTCTTCATCAGAGGCGGCTACGCTTCGCCATCAGCGTTCAGCATTTTAAGCCACGGCTCCCGGAGTGTTCACAAAGGTTTTGGCAATTGACAGGGCCACACTGCATTCTCGAGGCATAGTCGTCTTGCCTTATCTGGACGACCTCTTGGTCAAGGGCCCGTCAATACGGGCAGGTGAGGAAGGTGTCAACATCACGCTAGATACTCTTGCCGCTTAGATGGTTGGTCAATGCAAAGAGATCATACCTTGTACCAGCTCAGAGGATCTCCTTCCAAGGGATGATCTTCGACACTTGCTGAGGGTTGATAATTCTCCCTCAGGAAAGGACGCTAGTCTCCGGCAGGGAGTCCGGACACTACGCCAACCAGTCCCTCATACCATCCGATCAGCGATAAGGATCCTAGGGAAAATGGTGGCAGCAATCGAAGCGATACCTTTCGTCCAGTTCCATCCTTCACACTCTGCAGCATGCATCGTGTCAGCCTGGGACAAGAATCCTTTCACGCTCGATCGGCGGTGCAAACTGGCCTCTCAAGTCAGGCAGTTGCTCGGATGGTGGATAACCAGTTCCTCTCTGGCCTATGTCATGGGCTGATAATCAGATTCAAAGGTGGAACTTTTATGGATTAAGCGTGCGCTACCAGACCATCACTCCTCATCAGTTGTGTGTTTCATATATTTATTGCCCAACGCGTTTCGAGGTAAAAAAACCCTTCCTCAGGGGACATGTCATCCCCTGAGGAAGAGGTTTTTTACCTCGAAACGCGTTGGGCAATAAATATATGAAACACACAACTGATGAGGAGTGATGGTCTGGTAGCACACGCTTAATCCATAAAAGTTCCACCTTTGAATCTGAAGATTTTATGGCCACGGCGTGGTCATTTGGATGTGCAGCAGGCTGACCTTGTTCCTTTATGTCTATTACTCTCCTGCATAGGGTGAGTATAATTATTTGGTTTACATCTTTATCTTCTCGGGTAAGACCCTATTGCGCTCATTTCTTTTCAGTTTCCACTATGGGCTGATAATGACAATTGACGTCAGTCTCCTCGGATGGGGAGCGGTGTTTCGCCACCACACAACCCAGAAACGGTGGTCGCCACAGGAGGCACGCCTCCCGATCAACTTATTGGGGGATACGGGCAATTCGGCTGGCTCTGCAGAGGTTTCATCACTTGCTAGCAGGCCGTCCTGTCCGGATTCTATCGGACATCACCACGGCGGTGGTTTACATAATTCGTCAGGGGGCACCCGCAGCAGAACAATCATGCGCGAGGTGGAGCACGTTCTTCAGTGGGCCGAAGCAAACCACTCGGTGATTTCGGCTGTCCACATCCCGGGAGTGGAAAATTGGGCGGCAGACTTCCTCAGCCGGCAGGGTCTTGCATCCAGAGAGTGGTCTCTACATCCCGAAGTTCTTCAACAGGTTTGTCAACTGTGGGGAGCTCCGGATGTGGACCTGACGGTTTCCAGAGTGAATGCCAAGGTGCCCACATATGTCTCTCGGGCCAGGGACCCGCAGGCATTCACGGGGGACGCGGGGGTTCTGCCATGGAACCAGTTTCGCCTCCCATATCTATTTCCCCCACTGCCACTACTCCCGAGAGTCAGCAAAGGGATCAAGACGGAAGGGGGGCCGGCGATTCTGCTGGCCCCAGACTGGCCCCGTCGAGCGTGGTACGCAGATCTAAGGCAGCTGCTCGCCGACATTCCTGGGCGCCTGCTAGAGCGTCCAGATCTACCGTCTCAAGGGCCTATTTGCCACCCGAACTCAGGGACCCTGTGCTTGACGGCAGGGCCGTTGAATCTCGGATTCTAACCCAGGCAGAGTTCGGGAGCAAGGTGGTCGCTACAACGATTAGCGCCCGGAGGCCTGCTTCAGCATGAAATTACCACCACATCTGGAAGGTGTTCTTTGCTTGATGTCGAGGTGCGGTGTTTCTCTGCTAAGATTCTCGATCTCCAACATCTTGGTTTTTCTCCAGTCGGGCTCAGAGAGCCCGGAGAGCTCAGTCGTTAGAGCATTAGACTCGGGCTTTGCCCCAGGTTTCCGCAGGAGACAAATGTCGGCCTTATCCGTCCTGTTCCAGTGCAGGGTTACTGCCAATTTGCAGGTGAGAACTTTTCATCCGGGGAGTGTTCCACTTGATACCTCCCTATATGGCGCCGATGGACGCCTGGGTTCTTAACATGGTCTTAAGCGTTCTGCAGGAAGCTCCATTGGAACTGTTTCAGGATACCTTTCCTGGAAAAGTTGTTCCCCTAGTGGCCATCACTTCCATCAGGCGGGTTTTCAGAGCTGGCGGCTCTATCCTGCCGAGCTCCGTTCCTCACTTTCCATAATTTTAAGGTGGTTCTCGGACCAGCCCCTCTTTTTCTGCGAAGGTCGTGTCCTCTTTTTCACATCAATGAAGATGTTGTTTTGTCTTCATTTTTTCCAGCACCGGTGCACCGTGTGGAAGAAGCTCTTCACACGTTAGACCTGGTAAGAGCCCTCCGGAGGTACGTGTCACGGACGGCACCCTTTCCTCAGACGGACACGCTGTTCGTGCTCCCTGAAGAACGCAGGAAGGGACTCGCTGCCTCAAAGTCGATCATAGCCAGATGGATTCGTTTGACTATTCAGGAGTCCTACTGCATTAGAGGAACGCCGATTCCAGCAGGGATCAGAGCGCACTCTACTCGGGCAGTGGGCGCCTCTTGGGCGCTTCGGCATCAGGCTTCGACGGAACAGGTTTGCAAGGCAGCAACCTGGTCCAGCCTGCACACATTTGCCAAACATAATATCCATGCTCAGGCCTCGGCGGATGCAAGCCTGGGTAGAAGGATTTTCCAAGCAACGGTGGCGCACCTTTAAACAGTAGTGGAATGTAGCTTGGATCGGTGAGTCAATCTCCCACCCAGGGACTGCTTTAGGACGTCCCACAGTATCTGTGTCCCCCAATGAGACGAAGGAGAAACATGGATTTTTGTGAGTACTCACCGTAAAATCCTTTTCTCCGAGACGCTCATTGGGGGACACAGCACCCACCCTATTAGCCAGTTGGCTCTTGTTTAAATGAATATGTGTTTACTTATTTGATATAAATGTGGTGTTTTCCTTTGGACATGTTGTACCTGTATTAAGGCTGATTTGTTGTCCTCCTACTGCTTTGGCACCAAACTGATTTCCGCCCGCAATAGGGGCGAGGGTGTATACTGCGGAGGAGGAGCTAACCTCTTTTTTTCACTTAGTGTCAGCCTCCTAGCGGCAGAAGCATACACCCCACAGTATCTGTGTCCCCCAATGAGCGTCTCGGAGAAAAGGATTTTACGGTGAGTACTCACAAAAATCCATGTTTTGGATTGGAAGCAGGCCTGGCTAGCCTGGAGCTTCTTCAAGCAGTCGTTTCTGAAACAGATTCTTACAGAAGGTTAGTTTGTAGCCATCGCATCAGTAAATTATGGGTTGACGAGAGTTTTTTTTCCTCTTTATCATTCTGTGTGGTTTTATTAGGAGGAAAAGCAAAAATGATGCTGTTAGCCATTCTCTAACCTTGTATGGACTTCTTCTTCACGTTTCCGGTATCTAAGAACTTTAAGAAAAGGGAAACAATCCTAAGGTTTAACCTATAGCTGTTAGATTTTAATATATGATATTTGTTTTGTTTTTTAGGTGAGCGCTATGTGATGACTTTTCTCAGTGTCCTGTCATTTGGAGATCAGGGTAAGTTGCAAACTTTCTTCCACCACTGTTTTCTGTGTATTACACTGTGACGGTGTGTGTGACAGAGCATGAAGGGACACCAGTCCGAAGAGCAATCCAACAGGATTTTTTGAGACAGGGAGCACAGAACATAAAATATCAGTAGTGTCTCTTAGAGTCCACTATGAGTCCACACCAAGAGGGAAACAGTTCCGGTGGCTCCACCCGGTAATCCGACGCCAGGGAAAAGACAAAATAATCCTGGGATGAGTTCAATGGATCCAACAGATGAGGGACATCACATCATTCCATGTGGCAGCTTTTAACTCTCCCCACACGGGCACTAGGATCTCTCCTCAGCATAAGGTCCTAGCCCCTGGCTTGTCAACACCCAACTCCACTCAGCCAACACATGAGGCTATTGTCCTGGGATCAGCCCATCGATGGGGGAAGTCTCCCACCTACTTTTGACTATGTGGCTAACTTAAGAAATTTCCAGAAGCTACAGCTTGTATTGGATAAGTCCTATGCTGAGGAGAACAAAGACAGACTCCCCCACTGGTTGATGACTCAGGCCTGATTACATTGCAGTCCAGGGACTCAGGTCGGGGCAGGGACACCCTGTTACATACACATCTTTTTCAAATGGAGATATAAATAAATATATTGTAGTAGGAAATAATAGCTTTGCCAGTCTTTCTGAGACGCATTTAGGCAATCGTGGTCAGCCTGTATAAAGAGGCTATTAAACGATCACCGCTGACTATCTTTTAAGAGGTTATCCACTACTTTTTACATTGATGACCTATTCTTAGGATAGATTATCAATGTCTGATCGGCTGCCAACCCCATCGATCAGCTGTTTTCAGTGTCCGCCGGCCGGAAGTACTCACGGAGCTGGCCGTCTCCTGATAGTGGCTGCCACAGGGTATTACAAATTTGCCTTCTATTGATTTGAATTGGAGGCAAATGTGCAGTACCAAGCCCTGAACGCTACCAAAAGATGGAGCAGCTCAGAAAGTGAGTACTTGCGGTCACATCCGGCACCGATAACAGCTGATCAGCGGTGGCGTCAGGTGTAGGACCCCGGCCAATCAGACATGGATGACCCATCCTACGGATAAGTATCAATGTAAAAGAAGTGGACAATCTCTTTAAAAGATAGAAACTGCATCATGTACCCATCGCTCAGGTCCTACACTAGAAGTAGCAGTCTTTCTGATAATCATGTAAATTATTTGAAGTTAGCAGATGGCAGCAGCTTTACTAAATACACCAGAATTCTGGCTGAATTTCTGCCGAAAGTGTTCATACCCTTGAAATTGTTCCTGAAAATGAAGTATTTACCCTAGGAATTATTACAATTACACAAGTTTTATTATATATGTTTATTTACTTTGTGTGTATTGGAACAACACAAAAAAAACAGAGGAAAGAAAGACAAATTGGACAGTTTCACACACAACCCCAAAAATGGTCTGGACAAAATTGTTGGCACCTTTCCAAAATTGTGGCTTTTATTTCATGCATGTGATGCTCGTTCAAACTCACCTGTGGCAAGTAACGGGTGTGTGCAATAGTAAAATCACACCTGAAACCAGATAAAAAGGGGAGAAGTTAACTCAATCTTTGCATTGTGTGTCTGTTTGTGCCATACTAAGCATGGAGAGCAGAAAGAGGAGAGGGGAACCGTCTGAGGACTTGGGAATCAAAATTGCTGAACAATATTAACAATCTTAAGCTTACAAGTCCATCTCCATAAATCTTGATGTTCCTTTGTCCACGGTGTACGACATAATTTAGAATTGAGCGAATTGGTTTGGATTCGGTTGCCGAATCTGACTTTGCCATATTCATGCCATATGGGTACCCTATTTGTGCCGAATGTATGTCTTATGATCGGTTCCGAACATATTCGGTAATTTCTACTCCCATTGATTCTAATGAAGTTCGGCTGTATTTGACAAATATTGCAAAACCAATATTCCCTGTCGATCGTATTCGGAGCCGAATTTGAACAAATTTGCTCAATTCTAAACATAATCAAGAAGTTTACAACCCATGGCACCGTAGCTAATCTCCCTGGACATGGACAGCAGGGAAACACCAAGGTTACTTACCGGTAGCCAGTTTTTACGGAGCCCATGACGGCACACATGAGAGAGGGGATCCGGCCAGTCAGGACAGGAACCCTACTGAAGATAAAAGGGGCGGTACCTCTCCCTCGCTTCAGTTGGTTTACAGAGCATGAGAGGCCCCCCAGGTTAGTACACATGGTAAAACTATCACCACATTATATCTAACTAAAAAAACACCCAAACTATAGTGCACACCAAAAGGAGTGAAAAGGGGGGGAATATACAGGTGCCGTCATGGGCTCCGTAAAAAACGGCTACCGGTAAGTAACCTTGGTGTTTTCCCGTCTCCCATGACGGCACACATGAGAGACTTTTGTAGAATAAGACACCTTACGGAGGGACCACCGCTTGCAGCACCCTTCTACCAAAGGTTAGGTCAGTAGAGGAAGATAGATCAAGTCGGTAGTGCTTAAAAAAGGTTGAAGGTGAGGACCAGGTAGCGGCTTTACAAATCTGCTCAATCGATACCTCAGCCTTCTCTGCCCAGGAGGTAGCCACGGCTCTGGTGGAGTGAGCCTTGATGCCTTCTGGAACCGGAGCGCCACTTGCGGAGTAGGATAACATAATGGCCTCCCTGATCCATCTGGCAATGGTACTCTTAGCTACCCCGTGCCCTTTTCTACTACCCTGAAAGGCTACAAAAAGGGACTGATCTTTCCTCCACTGACTAGTCATTGAGATATATTGTACTATGGCTCTTCTTACATCTAATGTATGGAATTTTTGCTCCCCCGGGTTTCTAGGATTGTTACAGAAAGATGGCAAGGAGATCTCCTGAGTCATATGAAACTTTTGGACTACCTTGGGGAGATAGGCCGGGTCTGGTCTTAGAACCACTCGGTCATCCAAGATCTGCGTATATGGAGGACATATAGATAGAGCTTGTAGATCGCTCACTCTTCGGGCTGATGTTAAGGCTACCAGTAAGACAGTTTTAAGTGTAAGTAGCTTTGGTGACAGCTCTAGTAGTGGTTCAAAGGGATCTTTGGTTAAGGCCTCTAAGACTAGGTTGAGGTTCCAGGGTGGTATCTTTGGAATAATGACCGGCTTTGACATGCCACAGGATTTTATGAATCGTGACACCCACCTATTGGCTGCTAAGTTGCAGTTATATAGGGCCCCCAAAGCTGAGACTTGGACTTTGAGTGTGTTAGTGGCTAACCCCAGTTGCAGCCCCGACTGTAAGAATTCTAGGATAGGTCCCTCTGGCGCTACATCCCCTAAAGGTTCCCCCAGGAAGTCTAGGAACTTTTTCCACATTCTACCGTAGATTTGGGATGTTATAGGTTTCCTACTTTTCAACAGGGTGGAGTCTAACCCTGGAGAGAATCCCTGGCGACTCAGTAGCACCCTCTCAAATTCCAGGCTGCTAGATGGAAGCCCTTCACCTGAGAGTGGACCACTGGTCCCTGGGAAAGCAGGTCTGGAATCTCCTGTAATATCCATGGATCTGTCACCGACATGAGTCTCAGAAGGGAGAGCCAAGGCCTCCTCGGCCAAAACGGAGCTATAAGAATTATTCTCGCTCGATCCTCCCTGATTTTCCTGACCACTACTGGGATCATTGTTATCGGGGAAAATGCATAGGCCAGGATGAACTTCCAGGGTATTTGTAGGGCATCTACTGCGAAGGGGTTTCCTCTTGGATTTAGTGAGCAGAACTTCCTGACCTTCTGGTTGTGTGTGGTAGCGAACAGGTCTATTTCTGGTTTGCCCCAGGCCTGAACTATTTGTTGGAAGACTTGGGGGTTTAGGGACCATTCCCCTTGTCTTAGGTGCCTGCGACTCAGGAAGTCTGCCTGTATATTTTCTACCCCCTTTATATGCAGTGCTGTGATGGATAACAGATGTTGTTCTGCTAGCTGGAAGAGTAGATCCAATATTTGCATGAGGCCCCGAGATCTCGTTCCCCCCTGGTGATTGATGTAGGCTACTACTGTCTGATTGTCCATCATGACCCGGGTGTGGCGGCCCCGAAGTAAGGGAAGGAAATGTTTCACGGCTTTTTCCACTGCCCATAGTTCTTTTACATTTGAACTCTGATCGTTTTCTAGTGAGGACCAGGTCCCCTGTATCGAGTGGGATCTCAGGTGTGCTCCCCATCCTGTGGCACTCGCGTCTGTTGTAATGATGTCCTCGACTAGTTTTTGCCACGGGACACCGGCTGTTAGATTCTTTTCTACAGTCCACCAGAGCAGGGAATCTCTTACAGCCACTGAGAGACATAGTTTGCCTTCTAAATGCCCTTTTAATTGTTTCTGTGCTCACAGAACTTCCCACTGTAGTTGTCTTAAGTGGTACTGCGCCCATGCTACTGCGGGTATGCATGATGTCAACGAGCCTAAAAGGGACATTGCGTTCCTCAGTGTCATATTTGGTTTTTGTATTGCTGTGCGAGCTAGGCCCCTTATCTTGGTCACTTTGTTCTCTGGCAGGAGGCAGCATTGTCGCTCGGAGTCCAATATCAACCCTAGGAAGGATTGCTCTTTTACTGGGGTTAACCTTGACTTGGGGATGTTTACTATCCATCCTAGTCCTACTAGAGTTGCTATTACTTCTTTCACTTGATATGCACAGTGGGACTCCGATCTCCCTATTACAAGAAAGTCATCTAATATATTCAAACTAAAGGAACAAAAAAGCGCAATAGGGTCTTATCCGGGTTATTTCAGGAGAAATAGATTAGAATTTACTCACCCTTTTTAGGAGAGGTTCAAGCATGTGGGATCAGTAATCTGCTTGCTGCACGTCCAAAGGTCAGCTCTGCGACCGCTTGAAACATCAAATTTCGGAATAAATTCTTGGACTTTTGTGCGCTGCCAGATAAATTCACTAGTCCAGTTTATGAGAAAGATTAATCCATTTATTTCCCAACGCGTTTCGAAATGTATACCATTTCTTCTTCAGGGGTTGACATGTATGATCAGATAGAACTGTCACAGATTATATACACCAAGAATTCAAAAAACGGCGCCAAAGGGTCACATGTCATCTGGTGCAAATGTCAGAGTTCAAAGTACCACAAATAAACTATTGTATTAGTTAATCTAGATTCATTAAAAACATATTATTTTTATTATTTCATAGATAAAAGAGGAAGAAAGAAGGAAAAAAGAAAGAAGATAAAAAACGAAAAAATGGGGATATATATAAAACGAACTCCTGGCATCTGGGAAAAAAAATATATAGCACATTAAGTGTCTTAGACCACTATCCCAAGGTTAGGTCATAACTGACAAGAGAGAAGAAAAAGACTTGAAGAATGGATAAAAAATGATCGAATTACTATTAAAATGATATGTATAATTTATATGACAATAAAAGAAACTTACTCTTTTTATTAAAATAAAAATGTGTATGAATCACCATTAATTAGTAAAAACATCAATGTGGCCAATTATAAAGATGTGGCCGAAAAAAATCAATCAATGCGATCGATTATAAGAAATTCACACGCCACTCGAGAGGGGGTGTTGATTTCATTCACAATTCATCAGAGTGCTTGATGGGAAATGTACAAAGACACCGACTATGGAGAGTTCAAGTGGCGCTTAATGAAGAAACCAGGATCGCTACCCGTGATGTTTCAATACGAAGAGAGAAAATGAAGGAGGAGAAGGGGAGACCGCTAACTTATAATATAATAAAACTGATATCTTTTTCTTGAAACACTATAGTATAGAAATATATATATAAAAGAGATGTGCACATTGGATATTATAAAAAGTATAAAAAAATGATAAAATAAATTAGTTCAACCACATTACAGGAATAAAAAGTCGCATACAGAAAAGGGGTTAACCATGCAAGATACAACAAAGATCAATATAAATGACATATGTATACATAATTAAAAATTATTCAAAAGGAAAATTATTAAATTTATCTTATTTTAAAGAAAAACCTCTGTAATTTCGTTCAATCCATATGGCTTAAGTGTATTCAACCTATAAATCCAAAAAACCTCTTTTCTATTTAGTTGCCCTATTCTATCAGGAATGTCAACAGGAATATGTTCAATAGGACTGATTTTTAGTCCACTCAGATCCTTATTATGTTTAATAGCGAAATGTCTAGAGAGACCGTGTTGTAAGAAACCCCTCTTAATGTTATATCTATGTGAATTAACCCTTAGGTGTAAGGGTTGGGTTGTTCTTCCAACATACTGTTTTTTGCATCCACATTCAATTAAATATATAACAAATTCCGTGGTACAGTTCAAATAATTTTTTATAGGAAAGATTTCATTGGTGGTATATGATTTTACAGATTTTTCTCTGTGTGTAATAATATTACAACAGAGACAGTTCCTCCTTCCACATTTATAAATCCCTCTTAAAGGGGCATGAATTGGATTCGATATAGATTCAGTTTTTAATCGACTGGGGGCCACCAATCCCTTAATAGTTGGTGCTAGAGTTGAGCGAAACGGGTCGAAAAATTTCAAAAGTCGCCGACTTTTGGCAAAGTCGGGTTTCATGAAACGAAACCCGACCCTAGGATGAGGTCGGCCACAAGGTCGGCGACTTACGCGCCAAAGTCGCGTTTCAAAAGTTTGTTTTGCGCTCTTTTTCAGCCAATCAGGATCCACGGACACTGTGGGCAACGTGATGACATAGGCAGGGGTCACCACCATCTTTCAGAAGGGCATGCAAGTGATTGGCTTGCTTTGGTGGGCGTCACAGGGGGTATAAAAGGGCGTGCACGCCGACTGCCATCTTACTTCTGCCGATCTCAGTATAGGGAGAGGTTGCTGCTGATTCTGTAGGGAGAGCGTTAGGCAGGGAAGAAGACAAAAAAACTGCTTCTGCTGCTAGCGATTTGGCCTGCACAACACACCAGTCACTGTGTGTGCAGTGCAAGGGGAGGCTATATAGTGGTGTATCAGTGGTGTTGGTTGTTGGGCTGCCTTCTAAGGCTTCCTGACATTCCTGCATTGCTGTTTACCCACTGCTCCGCAAACTGCTTTTTTAAAAGCAATCCCAATTTTTTTTTTTTGTCCTGCTGAGAAGAAAAAAAAACTGCTTCTGCTGCTAGCAATTTGGCCTGCACAACACACCAGTCACTGTGTGTGCAGTGCAAGGGGAGGCTATATTGTGGTGTATCAGTGGTGTTGGTTTTTGGGCTGCCTTTTAAGGCTTCCTGACAGGCTGGCATTGCTGTTTACCCACTGCTCTGCAAACTGCTTTTTTAAAAGCAATCCAATCTCCCTTATCCTCTAGTCACTTTTGTCACAGCTGTGCCATCGAGCCTGTGACATAGCGCTCAGATATCAGTGGGCCTCACACAATCCAAAAGTGTCCAGTGTCCACAAGTGTCTGCAGAAATTTAAAATCTCCCTTATCCTCTAGTCACTTTGGTCACAGCTGTGCCATCGAGCCTGTCACATAGCGCTCAGATATTCATTGGGCCTCACACAATCCAAAAGTGTCCAGTGTCCAAAAGTGTGTGCAGAGATTCAAAATCTCCCTTATCCTCTAGTCACTTTGGTCACAGCTGTGCCATCGAGCCTGTGACATAGCGCTCAGATATCAGTGGGCCTCACACAATCCAAAAGTGTCCAGTGTCCACAAGTGTCTGCAGAAATTCAAAATCTCCCCTGTCCTATAGACACCTTGTACCTTGTTTTACATTACTATATAGTTTGTTGGATTTTGTCTACATTTCTACCAAAAATGAGGAAGGCTGGTGGAAGAGGCCGTGGAATTGGGCGGGGGTTGGCAGCTGGTAATGATGGTGTTGGTGGTGGATCTGATGGTAGTGGCAAGAGCAAAATAGGACCGAATGCAGGAGGTGTTGAGCCTGTGTCATCGTCTGGCTACATAAGGCCTCGAACGCTTAGTTTTCTAGGAGGTGGCAAACCGCTTTTAAAGCCAGAGCATCAGGAAAAAGTTTTGTCTTACATTGCTGACTCAGCCTCCAGCTCTATCGCCTCCTCTTCTTCAGTTGTAAAAAGTAAAAGCACTGAGTCGTCATTGGAGGCTCATGTTCATGAACCACACCTTTCCTTGTGTCCTTCACCCCAACCAAGATTGAAGGATGACGCAGGCCATACTACTGATTACTCCATGGAGCTGTTTTCACATACCATGCCTGGATTATCAAGTGAAATGGTGAATTATCCAGGCCAAGATGAATCTGACATGGAGTGCACTGATGCACAGCCGCTGATGGATGATTCTGCTGGTACATTCACTCAGAGCACTACATTGTCCTCGCAGTGTACAGAGCCAGATTCTGACCCTGATGAGACTCAGGTGCCCCTTCCCGCACACTATACCACCATACACGGTGACACAGAGGAAGGTGCACATGACATAGAAGAGGAGGTGATGGATGACCCAGTTGTTGACCCAGATTGGCATCCATTGGGGGAAGAGGGTGCTGCTTCCAATAGCTCAGATGAGGAGCATCCACAGCAGACATCGACATCGCAACAGCTGTTATCTGGCAGGCCCGGAGCACTCCAAAGACAGGTTCCAAACATCAAAAGAGTTGCTGGACAGCTTGTCCAGAGGGTCAAAAGACCACAGCGTGCTAGGCCGCAAAATGTCTGCCAAAGTAGGAAGAGTGCAGTGTGGCACTTTTTTTAACAAAATCCTCATGATCAGGCCAAGGTTATCTGTAAGAAGTGCGCAAAGACCTTTAGCCGAGGGAAAAATCTGAAAAATTTGAATACCAGTTGCATGCTTAGACATTTAACCAGCATGCACTTGCAAGCGTGGACACAACACCAATCCTCAAGTGCCACATGTGCAACTGATCACAACGAAGGTAGTCAGCAACGCTACATTGTTTCCCCCACTGTAAGCCCACCGGTTAGCACAGCAGCAAATGTTGAGGTGTCGTTGCAAGGCCACAGCAGTCAGGGAATCCCACTGTTATATCAACGAAAGACTGATTCTAGGCCATCAGAAAGAACACCAACTCCATCACCATCATCAACCCTCTCTCAGTCCGCCCTGTCCACCGCTACTTCCACCATATGCAGCTCTCAAGTCCAGCTCACCCTCCCAGACACTATGAGTAGGTCAAGAAAGTACTCAGTTTCTCATCCACGTACACTGGGTTTGAACGCCCACATTGCCAAACTAATCTCGTTTGAGATGATGCCCTTTCGGTTGGTGGAAAGCACAGCTTTCCGCGAACTCATGGCCTATGCAGTACCACGCTATGACCTACCCAGTCGCCACTTCTCTCGCAAAGCCATCCCAGCCCTCCACCATCATGTGAAAGACCGCATTGTCCATGCACTCAAGCAGTCAGTGAGCAGAAAGGTGCACCTCACAACTGATGCATGGTCCAGTCGGCATGGCCAGGGCCGTTACGTGTCCATCACTGTGCACTGGGTTAATGTGGTGGATGCAGGGTCCACAGGGGACAGCGGTGGTGGGACAGTGCTGCCTAGCCCACGGTATAAGAAACAGTTGGCTGTAGGCGTTCGACCCTCCTCCTCCTCCTCCAGAAGCGAAAGCTCGTCCACAGAGAGCAGTCGTACGAGCACTCCATCTGCAGCTGCCACCGTTGCACACGATGTGTCCCCCTATCGAGCAGCTAGTGGAAAGCGTCAGCAGGCTGTGTTGCAGATGATGTGTTTGGGCAACAGACACACCGCCGAGGTGCTGGCCGAGTACTTGAAGCGACAAACTGAGTCATGGCTGGGCAGTGTACATCTTGAGGCAGGCAAGGTAGTTAGTGATAACGGCCGTAATTTTGTGGCAGCCATAGCCCTTTCAAAACTCAGCCATATACCTTGCTTGGCTCACACCTTGAACCTGGTGGTGCAGTGCTTCCTCAAAAATTATCCGGAGTTAACAGCCCTGCTCCAGAAGGTGCGAAGACTGTGCGCGCACATCCGCCGGTCGCCTGTACACTCCGTTCGTATGCAGAAGCTGCAGCGATTGCTCCACCTTCCCAACCACCGCCTCATTATCGACATTGCAACAAGGTGGAACTCCACCCTGCACATGGTGGAGCGGCTGTGCGAGCAGAGGCAGGCCATAATGCATTTGTGGGAGGATACACGGCCAGGCACTTTGAGAGCAGACATGGAGTTGACAGGTGTGCAGTGGTCGAAGCTGAAAGACCTCTGTAAAGTCCTTCAGTGTTTTGAGGAATGCACACGGCTGGTAAGCGCAGACGACGCCATCCTAAGCATGAGCATCCCACTTATGCGTCTGCTCATGCAAACTTTGACGCACCTTAAGGAGCAGGCGTCTGCAGCCAATGTTGATGAGGAGGAAGAGGAGGAGGGAATCCTTGATGACATTCAGCCATTGTCTGCTCAGGGACCTCTCCTGGACGAGGTGGAGGAAGAAGAGGAGGAGGAGGAGGATGATGGGGATGATTACTTAGGGGAGGAGGATGCATCTCGTGGGGCAAGTGAAAATGTTGGCGTGGCAAGGTCTGGTACAGGGTTTGTGCGTGACTGGAGGGATGTGGATTTGCCAGAAAGTGCTCCTCCAACCAGCACTCGCAGTGCATCATTGACACCGGGAACATTGGCCCACATGTCAGATTATGCCTTGCAGATCCTAAAAAGGGACCCACGCATTGCCAAAATGATGAACGATGACGACTACTGGTTGGCCAGCATCCTGGATCCACGCTATAAAGGCAAATTACAAAACATCATGCCACAGGAGAACCTTGACCTAATATTGGCTAATAAACAAGCAACTCTGGTAAATCGGTTGCTTGAGGCATTCCCAGCACACAGCAGCGGTGATGGTTCTCACACGAGCCGTACGGGCCAGGGGCAGCTTGGCAGAGGTGTTCGTGGTGCACACAGCAGAAGTGGCGTTGGAGACAGGGGTTTCATGACAATGTTGTGGACTGATTTTTCAAGTACCGCTCAAACAACTGGTAATACTGCATCGATGGAAAGTGACAGGAGACAGCAGTTGTCAACTATGGTTACAAACTACTTTTCCTCCCATATCGATGTTCTCCCACACAGGTCATTCCCCTTTGACTATTGGGCCGCTAAACTGGACACCTGGCCTGAATTGGCCCAATATGCCTTACAGGAGCTCGCTTGCCCAGCTGCAAGTGTGCTATCGGAAAGAGTCTTCAGTGCAGCTGGATCAATCCTGACAGAAAAAAGGACCCGTCTGTCAACCCAAAATGTGGATGATCTAACCTTCATTAAAATGAACCACGCATGGGTTTCCAAGGATTTTGTCCCACCTTCCTCTGATGACACATAGGGTGACAGAAAAATGGCTTGCTTTGGTCCACCTCTTCCTGGGACTTGACCTATTTCACCTTTTGCATCAGCTGAATGTCCAACATCAACATATGCCACTTTCTAAAACTCCCTAACTGTGCTGCCACCCCCCCCATGGCCGGGGTCACCACCTAGCGCACGACACCGTGCGAGTGCCGTTGCCCTGGACAGGTGGGTAGGCCAACTCTTGGGCGCGGGCACTGGTACAGGGTCCTTCATAGTGCAATCAAGTGTCTCTGACGGTGGTGGTGCACACCCACCGTCAGACACACCGCCGTACTATGAGGGGCCCAGTGCCAGTACCAACGCCCACGAGTGGGCCCCCCTTGCTTGGGCAGGGCCCCAGCATTTGCAATCTTTACCTCTCCCTGCTCCTCCGCTGTGTAGTCTGGGCCGTCAAATCCATACTGTGCCTGACACCGTCTGAGCCTGCCTCCTGATGTATAGACATATATTTTGAATGTGTACGCTATCCATACATGTTATCCGGGGAAACGGTACCCTTTCTAACCTTTGTGCAATCACGTGCAATCCATACTGGGCCTAACACCGTCTGAGCCTGCCTCCTGAGACATATATTTTGAATGTGTACGCTATCCATACATGTTATCCGGGGAAACGGTACCCTTTCTAACCTTTGTGCAATCACGTGCAATCCATACTGGGCCTAACACCGTCTGAGCCTGCCTCCTGAGACATATATTTTGAATGTGTACTCTATCCATACATGTTATCCGGGGAAACGGTACCCTTTCTAACCTTTGTGCAATCACGTGCAATCCATACTGGGCCTAACACCGTCTGAGCCTGCCTCCTGAGACATATATTTTGAATGTGTACGCTATCCATACATGTTATCCGGGGATACGGTACCCTTTCTAACCTTTGTGCAATCACGTGCAATCCATACTGGGCCTAACACCGTCTGAGCCTGCCTCCTGATGTATAGACATATATTTTGAATGTGTACGCTATCCATACATGTTATCCGGGGATACGGTACCCTTTCTCACCTTTGTGCAATCACGTGTAATCCATACTGGGCGTGAGAACGGCTGGCGACCTGTTAAGCAAGCTACAGCACCTGTGGTTTGCACACGTAAGTTTTTCATTTTTTCAGGAATGACAGTTAGGCCTAATTCCAGAACTGCGGTTGACCTGCACTTACTGGGAAATCATTGTTCGCGGGTAATAATTGTAATCAGTGATCCCCATCACTAACGTTGTTCAGCGGGTTATCTGCACCTGTAAGCGACAAACGCTGGCCTTTTCAGTGTAGCGCACATGCAGCCACGGACATGTAAGGGCATGACACACCAGTTATTGGCCAATCTCATGTGCCAGAGCCTCACGTGTCCCTCTAGTAAGCCGGACTCGGACCGCGGGGCATGACGGAGTCTCGTTCGTTAACGGAATTAAGCTTGCAATGTGTGCATCTGTTCTGTAGCTGGCATGGTTGAGGTTTCCCAGGTGGAGTCGAATTTAACCGTAGGCTCCACTCCTGGTGGTGCCCTTCTGGACATTCCTTTAAGGTTCAGCTTTGCAACCATACTGCCCACGTAAAACAAACACTTTGCCTTCATGAACGCTGTTTGGAGGGTCATGACTCGTGGGAATAACGCCGCCCAATCAGTTAACCTGCTAGAGAGATCCTTCGTTGCTCCCAAGCATGACATCACACTCCCTAGGAAGAAGGTAATGCCACTGTGGCGACCGTACTCCTGGGGGCGACACAAGTGCACTGATGCCCAGCCACTACTCGATGAATCTGCTGGTACATTGACCCAGACCACTACATTCCCCTCGCACGCTACACGACCTGAATCTGACCCTGATGAAACTCAGGTTACCCTTCCCATATACAGTTCCATCTTACACGGTGACAAAGAGGAAGCTGCAGATGAAAGTGCAGGTTCGGCCCACCCGCCATCAGACACACCACCGTACTATCAGGGGCCCTGTGCCAGTGCCGTCGCCAATGAGTGGGCCCCCCCTGCTTGCCCAGGATCACAGCACTTGCAAAGTTGAAATACTGTGCAGTGAGATGGAAGATGGGGACGACGAGGAATCCAGACAAGTACAGGGATTCCCTAGCGAGGACACTTATTTGATTGTTTTCAATGTTGGGACAGCAATTTTTGGGGAGCACTATACTCTGGAGAATGATAGATGGGGCCCACCATACACTGGAACATTCCAAAGGTGGACATCAGACACTGGAGCAGCATTTACAGGGCCCATTATACACTAGAGCATTAGAAATGGGGCCCATTATGTTTGGAGCATTATTTGGGCCCATAAGACAGTGGAGCTTCATCCATGGGGACCAACATATACTGTAGCATTATGTGGAGCTCATCATATACTGTTTCAAACATTATATGGGACCAATGATTCTGTATGGAGAAATAGATGGGCCTCGTCATGAGATGTAAAAAGTGAGGTATTTTTCATTGTACTATACCGCTATTTCTCTGCCGTATCGGAGCATGATGAGTTGTGGTATGTGTTAAAGGGGCGCTCTTTCGCCCAGGGCACATGAAAACCTGCAGCCAGCCCTCCCCCCCCACAACTTTAGCCAAATAATCCCCATTTTTCAGTGCGTAACTTGTATTATGAAGTTAATTAAGGTTGACAAGCTTAAGTAAGAAGAATTGATGCTTTTGGCATTCAAATGGGCACTGTAGGTGTGTTTCCTGTCCTCCTCTCACTGCCGACTTTTATTCCCCATTGACTTACATTGGGTTTCGTGTTTCGGGACGACCCCGACTTTTCCCTATAATCGGACGATCTTGCTCGACCCGACTTTTGGAAAAGTCGGGTTTCACGAAACGAAACGCGACCCTAAAAAACCAAAAGTCTCTCAACTCTAGTTATCACCTTTAGAGCTTGATACCTGATTTAGCTCTTTTAATAGAAAATGTCGTTTTAATGTTAATTTCCTAATAAACACTTGTAAATCCAGGAAGAGATCAAAGTCATTTGTTTTATGCATAGGACAAAAAGTTAGACCTTTGGAAAGAACTCCCTTTTCCCCTGTTGTGAGGTGATGTGATGATAGATTAAAAATATTACTCCCATGACCATTGATATTTTTACTTTTGTTATTTTTTATTATTTTACTTTCCCTTTCTTTTTTTCTCCCCCCTCTACTTCCTCTAAATGACCTTTTCTTTTTCCATTTTTTGGAGAAAAAAAGTTTTTTATATCTTTCATCTGCGTACTTTTCAGTGCTCGTGGTAAAAAAGGAACAGTGGCTGTATTATTTATATTGGAATTATCTATTAGAATCATGTCACTATTAGTTGTATTAGACGAATCATTATCATAAATAGAGAAATCCAATAGTGAAATCGGTGTAGATTCAGGAAATTCTATAAGTGCCGGTGATACAATTTCTATTGGAGTGGGTGTAATAATTTTGTTTATATCTGTGATAGGATTCATTGTGTCAATGAGATTACTAGTGGTCTTATTCTCATTTAATCGTTTCATTTGTTCCTTGATGCTCTCCAGGTGTTTAATAGCTTCAACAAGCGGTGCCGTCATTTTAGTGGCCTTGATAGGTGGTGGTTTGAAAAAAATATTTTTTTCTCCATTTGTTATCTCTTCAGAGTTAATTCCAATATGTTCACTCATATTTTTCTTATTAATATTGCATTCACTATTACCATCAGATTTCGCAGTATCTTTTTTACTGATATTAACAGTCTCTATTGTTTTCACAGATTTTTCTATCTCAATTGGTTTCACTGTCTCTTTGTTTTTAATATTATTATCATTATTCTCTGCTAATTTAGTAATATCCATTTTAATTGAATTATCAGTAACAGTCTCTTTTTTATTATTTTTATCATTAATTTTCCTGTAGTCTTCCCTATCTCTCTGCAATTTTTTTGATTTTTTAAGAATTGTTTCATGCTCAATTTGCATGACATGTGTTATAACATTCGAGTTGATTTTCTTATACTCAGGATGTTTCACAAAAGGACTCAATTTATTAGATAGATCTAGTACCTTAATTGTTACTAGTTCTGCAAGTTTCGATCTTTTTTTGTATACAAGTAAAATCATCCTATGCATGCAGTTATTTAAATTAGTGTCCCATTCGTGTGTAAATTCTGAGTCATTATCAAAAGGAGAGTCAAAGACTAACCTTAGTCCACGAGGACAAATGTTCTCCTCTAAATAGATGGACAAGAAGCGAGCGTCCAGGCTGTAAGGCAGTTCCTCCTTAATAGCTTCTTTAAAGTTCAAAAAGGTTTTTCGAAAAGTCCTAGTCTCTTCTTCACTAAATAAATTAGTACTTCCCTCTGTGTGGTTCAAAAATCCAATATTGCCAATAGTTTGCAGGATCAGTCTTTCCCTCGATGAAAGTCTACTTTGGAAGTATTCCATACTGACTCACAGGAACGGACCCTCTGCTGCTGAACGTTTTTTGAATTCTTGGTGTATATAATCTGTGACAGTTCTATCTGATCATACATGTCATCCCCTGAAGAAGAAATTGTATACATTTCGAAACGCGTTGGGAAATAAATGGATTAATCTTTCTCATAAACTGGACTAGTGAATTTATCTGGCAGCGCACAAAAGTCCAAGAATTTATTCCGAAATTTGAAGAAAGTCATCTAGGTATGGGACGATCACTATGTCCCTGGAACGAAGAAAAGACATTACTTCCGCCATCACTTTGGTGAATACTCTGGGGGCTGTAGACAGGCCAAACGGAAGATCTGCATATTGGTAGTGTTTCACCTGCCCCTGGGCATAGAGCGCTACTCTTAAATATTTTTGATACTCCCGATGAATTGGGATGTGATAGTAGGCATCTTTTAAGTCTATCACTGCCATGAGGTAATGCTGGAACAGGATCTTTGTGGCCGTGTTGATTGATTCCATTTTGAAGGAACAATTGTCTACCCACTGATTGAGTCTCCTCAGGTTGACAATGGTTCTCCAAGAGCCGTCTGTTTTTTGTATTAAGAAGAGGGGGGTGTAGAACCCCCTTCCTTCTTCTTGCACTGGGACTTCCTGTAGGACTTGTTTTTCCACTAGTCCCAAGACTTCCGTCTCCAGTGCCAGCTGTTGCTCTTGGGCTTTCCTTCGGGGTGTCATTATGAAGGTACGCCTGGGCGGACGGATGAATTTTATTTTTAACCCGTCCTTTATTATGTTTAGGACCCATGTACTGGGGGAGATATTCGCCCAGGCGGAAAGGAAGAGAGAAAGCCTTCCCCCTACCTCCGGCCTGATGTCATTGGGGAGATTTTTTGGAGGAAGTGGAGGGCCATTTAAACATATAGTCCGATCCTCTTCTTTCTTTATAGTCCCAGTTTTTTCTATCTCCCGGGGGACGACCCCTGTTAAATCTCCTCTTCCGAAAGGGCTGCTTTTTAGGTTCTCCTGGAAATCGGGGAAAGCTTTTCTTCCTATCCCCTGCATGTTCCAAAATCTCTTCTAGTTTTTTCCGAAGAGGAATTGGCCATCACATGGAATGGGACATAACCTATGTTTTGATGGTAAATCTCCGGGACACCCTTTAAGCCACAGGGCTCGTCTTGCCGCATTTGACAGGCTTGCTGCTCTAGCTGTCAATCTTGCGGAGTCTGCTGAGGAATCCGCTAGGAAAGCCGCTGCTCCGTGTACCAGTGTCAGATTAGACAGAATTTCGTCCCTAGGAACTCTATCCCTGATCTGTTCTTCTATTTGTTGTAGCCAGACCATGAGGGCACGAGCGGTACAGGTACCAGCTATCGCTGGCTTTAATCCACCTGCTGAAGCTTCCCAGATATGCTTTAGGAAACCATCTGCTTTTTTTATCAAGCGGGTCTTTCAACATGCCAGAGTCCTCTAATGGTAGAGATACCTTTTTTGAGGATTTGCCTACAGCCCCATCAATTTTGGGGACTTTTTCCCAGGTCTCTGAATCCTTTTGTTCAAAAGGGTACCTCCTTTTTGATGTAGAAGACAAGCTCCCTGACCTCTCCGTTTTTCTCCATTCCCTGTCAATTAGGGCCTTTATTTTCTCATTTACTGGGAAGGTGCGTTTTTTCCTTTCCTTCAGTCCTCCAAACATCATATCCTCTAACGATTTAGGAGTCTTTTCCTCCTTCAGGCCCTTCGTAGCCCTAATAGCTTTGACCAGCTTTTCCACATCTTCTGTTGGGAAACATGGACGGCCGCCTATATCGCTGTCCGAGGAGGATTCTGAGGACTGAGTAGAGGAAGAGGAGGTGGACGGGGACAAGGATCTTTCCCGCCCCTTCTGCCCTGGCGAGGCCTCTGAATCAGAATCCCGTCTATGACCTCTTTTATCCTTCTTTTTAAGGGCTGCTTTTAGGGAACCTTTCACCTCATGTTGTATTAGCGCCTTAAGGGTAGTTACCAAATCAGGGGTTTCCTCCTGTATAGTTTTATTTATACAGTCAGCGCAGAGGTCTTTCTGCCACTGATCTGCCAGCTGGTGTTTGCATAGGGCACATTCTCTATTTTTGGTTTTGCTGCTGGCCTTCCTCGACCCCTAGTGATCAAACAGAGAAAAATGGAACCCCGTTACCATAAGGGTGACATTCACGTAGATCACTCACCACCGCTGACAATCTGGGGTACCGATCTCGGAGGCTCCTCAGATGCACTCGTGACGTTTCTTCTGGACTTCTCAGAGTCATGCCGGTCGCTTTTACGACTGCCGCTCCCACCACTCGAGCGGCTGCTCCTGGTATGCTGGCGGCTCGGCCTGGCATCTGGCGAGAGCTCTTGCTGCTGCTGACGCTGTTGTCGCTGCTACTTACGCTGCTGCTCGTCTTGCCCCATTTCCATCATGAAGCTTTGGCATGAGTGCGTCTTCTGTGGTCATCTCCCTTATGTAAGGGAGATCCACTGCACTCTCCGCCTCCTCCGGTTACCCCCACAGCCCCTCCTCCCCCCGCCACACCGCCGGGATCTTCTCTTGCCGGCCGGCGTTTTTTCCTATAGGCGCCGCCATCTTGGATCCTGGCGCCGCCTCCCGACGTCATGCGGGCACGCCCCTTCCCAGCGTGCCCTGCGTGTGACGGCAGAGGGGCGCGACCCGGAAGTGGCCGCTCCCTGACGCTGCGCTGTGCATCCTGGATGCGGCAGAGGGGGAGAGGGCGGCGCGGCAGCCACTGCAGAGCCCCAGGACCCCAGGCCGTGCTGACTCTGCGCCTGCTCGGACGCTGAGCCCCCGGGGGACCCGCGGACGGCGCTTCCCCCTCCCGACACACAGCGCTCAGGAACCAGCCTGATCTTCCACGCCGGCACGAGAGAGGGGCAGGTACATGATCTTCAGTGCACGGGTCCCTGTCAGGACAGGAAACCCAACTGAAGCGAGGGAGAGGAACCGCCCCTTTTATCTTCAGTAGGGTTCCTGTCCTGACTGGGTGGATCCCCTCTCTCACGTGTGCCGTCATGGGAGACGGGAAAAAATTGATGAAAGGTTGCAAAGCAGGAGAGACCGGGTGGTGGATATGCAGCCCCAATCCAGTTTCAAAGAAATTCAAGCTGTCATGCAGGCTCAAGGTGCATCAGTGTCAGTGCAAACTATCCATCGACTCCATCGACATTTGAATGAAATGAAACCCTATGGCAGGAGACCCAGGAGGACCGCACTGCTGACAAAGACAAAAAAGCTAGACTAGACTGCACTTTGTCAAAATATACGTTAGTAAGCCAAAATGCTTTTAGGGAAGCGTCTTGTGGACAGATGAGACCAAGTGTGAGACAGTGTCAGATATTATATGTGAGGGTCACTATGTGTCTCTATTATGCGCATAGAAGAGTATTAAACCCGCTGGAGTGCATTGCAGTCACAGGCGTAGCTGTGGCTGCAGTGCAAAATAAAAGTAAGTGTGGATCTGGTCTAGTTATTTGACCAAGGCAATGTTTAGGAAAACCTGTTAAGGGCTTTTATTTTTGGAGCGAACTACAGGATGGCAGTGGGGCAGTTTGCTCCCTACAGGCCAGATTTTACAAGTAGCCCATGGCCATAGATTCCATTTAAAAACCCTGTAGCAAACGGTTGGGTGTGTCAGGTTTTTTTGCAAGCGGCATGTCATGCCCGCTATGTCTGCTATGCTGCAAGATCCCTGGAGCAGTGTGCACGCGCACCTCATGTCTGCTTTGCTGCAAGATCCCTGGAGCAGTGTGCATGCGCACCTCATGTCTGCTATGCTGCAAGATCCCTGGAGCAGTGTGCCTGCGCACCTCATGACTGCTGTGTTGCGTGACTCTTGGGGCAGTGTGTAGGCGCACGTGTACCTCATGGCTGCACGCCGTTGCTGTGTGCGCGCCCGTCTCTGCTCTGCCTGCTGTGGCTGTCTCTGTGGTTCTGCCCCTGATCATGTGACCTTTCCAATGTTCCAGCACTGTCTGACCCAGCTAACCTCTCAGTGTTTCTGGAGCCCCTGATCATGTGACCTTCTCTATGGTCCAGCTCAGTCTGATCTAGCAATGCTCTCTATGATCCTGGAGGAACTGAACCGGAAGTCCTTCCCTGAGCCTCACCCGGAAGTGCAGGTGCTATGGTGCTATATCAGACCGCCCCTTCCTATGGTTGGGGCCTAAGTATCATGTTGCTTCTCTGCATGGCTGCTTGGTTTGCTCGGTCACTCCCCTATTCTGTGCCCCTGCACTCTGCCCTGCAGTGCTTCTCTGCACACGCTCTGTGCTTGTATTCTGCCTCTTGTCTCGTGTCATGTCTTGTGTTGTCTTTTGTGCCATGTTTGTCCTTGTTATTCTTAGACTTGTAGTCCTTCTTGTGTTCTCTGCCTTAGCCTGTTTTGCTATGTCTCGCCTTAGCTATTCTTTGACTTGTAGTCCTACCTCTGTTCTCTGCCTTGCCTGTTTCGCCATGTCTGGCCTTTGCTATTCTGAGCCTTGTAGTACTTCCACGTTCTCTGTCTCTGCCTGGTTTTCCTTACTCTGCCCTATGGTGCTCTCTTGCACATTCCATGTCTGGTCTCAAGGTTCTGCCTTGACCCGGCTCTGTGCTTCGGCCTACGCTCCGCTGCTAGACTCTGTCCTATCGTGCTCTCTAGCACATTTCATGGCTAGTCTCAAGGTTCTCCCTTGACCCGGCTCTGGGCTTCGGCCTACGCTCCGCTGCTAGCCCTTTTCTCTCTCTGGCCCCGCTCTGTGCTTCTGCCTACGTTCCGCTCCTTGTTCCGTACCTTGTCTAGCTTTGCCTTGTTTCTTGCCTTGCCTTGTTTCTTCGTGTGCCCTTTGCATGCGCCTGACCTTCCTAGCCTCCTGTCTGTGCCTCAGCCAAGCCCGCCCTAGCCGTGCCTGCCTGCTTGTGCCTCAGCCGTGCTCGTCGGCCAGTGACAGCTGTATCGCCTGTTATGCCTCAGCCGGGTTCGCCTCAGTTTTGCCCGTCTGTCTGTGCCTAAGTCCGACCAGCTAGTCAGTGCCCCAGCCGTGCTCTCTGTGCTTCCTTGCACCCACACTGTCTCTGCACTGTGCTTTGCGTGCTTCTCTAATAGCACGCGCAGTTCCTAGCCTGCTCCTTGGCATACCTCCCCGTGCTTCTGTAAAAGTACGCGCAGGTCTTGCCATGTACCCTGTCGTGCCCTCTTTCACGCACAGGTCCTAGCCTATACCCTGTCTTGCCCTCTTGCACGTTCAGGACCTTGCCTTGAACCCTGACCCTGGGGTGTCCCTCGGCACGCGCAGGACCTTGCCTTGGACCTTGAACCTTGGCGTGTCCCTGCACACGCACCATGTCTTGTAGTTTGAACTTTGAACCCTGGCGTGTCACCTACATACGCACCGTGTTTGGTACTTTGAACCTGGCGTGTCCCCTACACACGCACCCTGCCTGGAACCTTGCCTTGGACCTTGGCATGTTCCCTAACACGCACCATGTCTGGAGGTCTGTCGTGCCTTCTTGCCTGAACCCTGGTTTGCCTGCCATATGCCCGGAACCTGCCGATCGCTGCCAGAGATCGTAAGCCTGACGACTGCGGCCGGATGTCCGGAGCTGATGTCCGCAGCCTGATGCCTTGATCCTGTCGATCGTTGCCAGTGGTCCGGAGTCCGATGCCATTGAGCCCTTGCCTGTGCCCAGGTGTGCCACCTGGCACGTACCATGCCATGGACCGTGGCGTGCCCTCGCATGCACCTTGCTGTGTTTTCCTGTTATCACGTTTTGCACCTGATGTAACCCTGAGTTCGCCTTAATGAAGATACCTTGAATTCATGTCTTGTCTTGTTTGCTGCACGTCTTTTATCGTCAGACACTCGTATTTAGTGTCTAGCTGAGCCGGCCGTCTGGTTCCAGCAGTCGTGGTGGCTCACCCCCTTGATCTTGCCCCTGACACTCCCTGAATAGGGGGTGGTTCCTCTCAAGGTCAACTCGCCCTAGGTGGGTGGGTGCACTCTAAAGAAAACGACTCAGCGTAAGCTGACTCCATCACACGGCAGAGCAGGAGGCTCTGCAACAGCCGGCTTGTGTGAGGTAACACAGAGCCAAGAGAAGCAAACACCTGGCACCGCAGCATGGTGGTGCAGTCGCCCTCGGCAACCGGTCTCAGATACGGACTGTTTTGACGCCCCAGCTGCGATCTGGAGGATACTGTGTGCTGTTCATGTTGAGTTGTTTGGACATTAAATAAGTTTGCTGTGAACTTTCCTGGATCACTGCCTCATTACTGCAAGGTGTGAACACCGCGGCACTACACAAGATAGAGCTTTTTAGTAACGCGCATCATTCTACTGTTTGCTGAAAATATGGTGGAGGTTCAAAGATGTCTTGGGGTTGTTTTGCTGCCTCTCGCCCTGGGTGCCTTGACTGTGTGCAAGGCATCATGAAATTTCAAGATTACCAAATGATTTGGGTGGCAATGTAGTGCTCAGTGTCAGAAAGCCGAGTTTGCTTCCTAGGTCATGGGTCTTCCAGCAAGACAATAACACCAAACATACTTCAAGAGGCACCCAGAAATGGATGGAAATAAATCGCTGGAGAGTTCTGAAGTCCGGACGCAATGAGTCAGGATCTAAATCTCATTGAAGACCCGTGGAGAGATGTATAAATTGCTGTTGGGAGAAGGCACCTTCAGATATAAGAGACCAGGAGCAGTTTTCAAAAGAAGAGTGGTCCAACATTCCATTTGAGAGGGGTAAGAAGCTTGTGGATGGTTATAGGAAGCGATTGATTGCAGTTATTTATTCCAAAGGGCGTGCAACCAAATATTAAGATGAGGGTGCCAACAATTTTGTCCTGCCCATCACTGGAGTTTTGTGTGAAATAATGTCCAATTTGCCTTTTTTTTTTTCTGTTTTTTTAAAAACTTTTCTGTTTGAGCTATGTGTTAATTAGCTGATCCAGCCCCTTCCTCAGGCTCCTACAATACAGATAGTGAAGTCTGGCTGATATACCTTTCCCTAACATGTCAGAAATCAGGTTTATTATTTAGCATTTAACAACATGTACTATCAATCTGGTTTTTTGTTGGTTTGTTTTTTGTTTTTTTTTTGCATTAACATTTTTCTGCGTCGTGACATAACTTTAGCAATGACCACTTTGCAGCCAGGCCTTGCCCATTTTCTCAAACCATGCCCCCACAAATGTATCCAAAACGCTAACTGTGGAGAATGGCATGGGCAGAACTCTGGCTCGGTTGGATTAGTAAATCTGTCCCATTCTGCCTTTGGATGAGGTATGACTACGGAGGACTGGCCTGGTGGCCTTATATCATATAGAAGCTTACAATAACTAATTTAGTTATGCAAAACATGAAGCCTGTAGGACATTTCAGCTTGGTGACCACTGATGTAGAATTAGTGTTTAAATAGGTGGACTTCATGAGAAGACCCTTTCTCATACGGAATAAGAATATCATAGATGGAGGCTCCAGTTCTTGTAGACTGGTTCCAACCTTGACCAACGACACTGTCCATTTATCTCAAAGGCCTCCAAGTCTCCCAGAGTGGGTCTCCAGGCCATGTAGCTGATCACCCCCTCATTAAGTGTTGTACCTGATAAGATTTTCTCAGTGGCTTTATGGTGCATATAAATGGGTTGATTTTGGTCCCTTAACGAGCAACAATCAACTACAAGCTAGCTGATCAGTGATCATTGACTTACCTGTTTACACAGGTCAACAAAAACTACTGGGAACAGAACCAAATCGTTACGTCCCTGTCCAACATTGTTCTCGGCGCACATCTCTTGTTTACAAGGGCCAACGTGCTGTTGATTACTATGATATTTATGCCAATAGAAAAGATCCATCCACCGGGAAACAAGCGTTCTGCTCGTTCTTTGAGAGATCTCCGACATTCTTGTCTTCAGCCGTTCATCCATTCTCCACCCATCTAAATGCACAGGTAGAACTAATGGGTGAAAATATTTTTTATGTACAGTAAATGTATAGATTCTTATTATATTGAATTTTTGGACACTTTATATAAAACCTTTTAATAAGCTGCATTGATGTCTTGTAACTTTTATCTTTTCCCAGGCGTGCACGACATAGTGAATAACTTGGTTCGTCTTCTTACCTATAGAGGAAAGCTTCTATGTTTATTTCTCTAAGGTGTTAGAAAAAGGAAAAACTGTCAAAAATCAAAGGAAGGTAAGTGAAATTGTCTAAAATAATGCTGAAAAGTCGCCTTGTGCTGGTAAAACATCCATTTATCCTCTTATATCATGGCAAAAGGAGGAGATGGCTGCCGCATCTGAAGTATTGGAGTCTCTCCTGAAGCTGGTGACGTTGATTGGTCTGGTTATCATTACCTACGGATATGCCTACTCGCAGCTGGCATTGGATATTTATGGTGGATCCCTGCTTAGTGGTGGCTCTGGTAAGGATGGCAAGTGGTCATGTGTCATAAAACTGTGTGCGATTGAGGGGTTATCCCTTCCCAAGTCTATGAGCTTGAGTGATGATTTCTAAGTTACGGCTTGTATAACACTCCGGAGCTGCACTCTAAATATTCTGCAGGTTGTTAATGGAATCCGTGCACACTGTTCTGGACGGAGAAGCTCCTAACCACTTCATTGTAGCAGTGATGACCGTGTTCGGGTATCTGGATAGGGTTTCTGTAAAGACCAGCCTTCTGAGGAATGCAAGTCGTCTGATTTCAGCTCTGAAGGAACCAGACTTGTTCTCAAAATTGCCACTGCTAATGTGATCAGAGCTGTACATAAATCTTCTCCAATTGAAAAAAAAAATAACCTGCACAAAGGAAAGCTGATTTTCGATAGGAGGCGGTTGATTGACAGGTCTGGTCTCGTACTTCTGCGTCGGTGATAATTTTGAGGACCAGGAGGTCATTGAGGCTGCACTCACAAGCCGGAGACAAACCTGTACTATATATCAGTAAGTGTCAAAAAATCACTTTTCCAACATGTGACTTTGCACCATGCTTATGTTTTCTTCCCTTATCACAACCAAAGCTGAATTTAAAGTACAGAACTGAGACAGATTGGAAGATGGTATGACCTTGTGTTCAGTCAGGAACTGGAGTGTTGGGTCATTACAGCCTACGCCAAGCTACCGTGTCTCATGGGATAAGGATCAACCTCCTTCTGTTTCCACAAGTGGCTAGCAAATGTTTGACTGCAGCTTTGGATGTGACTAGAGAAAAATGTAGCATGTAAATGACATGTAATTAAAGTGACACTTAGATTCCTGTTTTTGTTTCTTTCTTACAAACATCTCCTTTCATGAAGTTGTCCACTACATTTTGCTTTTGATGACCTACTCTTAAGCCCTTGTCACACACAGCGATCTCGCTAGCGAGATCGCGGCCGAGTCACAAGTTTTGTGACGCAACAGCAATCTCACCAGCGAGATCGCTGTGTGTGACACCTATCAGCGACCTGCAAAACACAAGCCGCGGAGACACCATCACATGTTTCTCAACGCAAGCAATGACTAGCCAGGTCTTTCCCCGGGAAGGAACAACCATGGGAAGGGCAGTCTCCAATGAAGGAAACCACCTATGCCAAAACATGGTATCGATCCACAGATAGCTGTTTCTGGGTATTGCCCCTCATCAGTGTGGAGTAGGAAACTGGCCAGTAGGAGCAATGTCTAGAAGAAGACTGTGAAAAATGAGGATGAGTGAACTCATGGAGATCAACATCCAACACTGCGGAGACACCATCACATGTTTCTCAATGCAGTGATTCTAGAGCAATGCCCCCATCGGAAATATGTAAAAACATGCAAAACACAAGCTGTGGAGACACCATCACATGTTTCTCAACGCAAGCAATGACTAGCCAGGTCTTTCCCCGGGAAGGAACAACCATGGGAAGGGCAGTCTCCAATGAAGGAAACCACCTATGCCAAAACATGGTATCCATCCACAGATAGCTGTTTCTGGGTATTGCCCCTCATCAGTGTGGAGTAGGAAACTGGCCAGTAGGAGCAATGTCTAGTAGAAGACTGTGAAAAATGAGGATGAATGAACTCATGGAGATCAACATCCAACACTGCGGAGACTCCATCACATGTTTCTCAACGCAGTGATTCTAGAGTAATGCCCCCATCCCTTATGGGAAATATGTAAAAACATGCAAAACACAAGCCGTGGAGACACCATCACATGTTTCTCAACGCAAGCAATGACAAGCCAGGTCTTTCCCTGAGAAGGAACAACCACAGGAAGGGCAGTCTCCAATGAAGGAAACCACCTATGCCAAAGTATTAAGTTACGTACCGGTAACGACATTTTTCGGAAGCCCATGACAGCCCCACGAGAGAGGGGATCCGCCCTTCAGGAACAGGAAACATCATCCCATCAGCCAGAGCCACTGGACTACTACCGCTAAAATCCCACATCATCCCGTCAGAGCCACCGGACTACTACCCCTAATATCCCACATCATCCCATCAGAGCCAGAGGACTACTACCCCTAATACCCCACATTATCCCGTCAGCCAGAGCTACCGGGCTACTACCCTTAATAACCCACATCATTCCATCAGCCAGAGCCACCGGACTACTACCCCTAATACCCCACATCATCCCATCAGCCAGAGCTACCGGACTACTACCACTAATATCCCACATCATCCCGTCACAGCCGCCGGACTACTACTAATATCCCACATCATCCCGTCAGCCAGAGCCACCGGACTATTATCCCTAATATCCCACATCATCCCGTCAGCCTGGGGTTAGAACCAAAGCGCTGAGTGGAATGGTCCTAACTTCCATGCCGGGGATCCCTTTAAGAGAGGCCTGGCGTCAGAAACAGAGCACTGAGTGAATTTGCCCTGACTTCCATACCAATGATCCCTTTAATAGAAGCCTGGGGTGAGAATCAGAGCACTGAGGGATTTACCCTAACTTCCATACTGCAGATCCCTTTAAGAGGGGCCTGGGGTCAGTACCAGAGCATTTGAAGGCATTTGCCCTGACTTCCATTCCGGGGATCCCTTTAAGAGAGGCCTGGGGTCAGAACCACAGCGCTTAGTGGAATTGCCCTAACTTCCATACTAATGATACCTTTAAGAGACCCTGGGGAAGATGTGCCTATGGGATGGAGGATATGTGATGGGAATATGGGCACGGGAGGGGGTGATTCATTTCTGTCATGTGCCCTCTGCTCCTTTCTGGGGGGCAGACAATGGCTCGGAGCTTATGTTCCCGGGGATGCTAGATTTCTCCCACCCGGTCACTGTCTGCTAAGGTGTTGTGGAGTGGGAAAACTGTTGCTCATAGCAACCAATCACAGATCAGCTTCTTTTAAACAGCTCTGGTGAAATGAAAGATGCTTCGTGATTGGTTTGATACACACATACATTCAATTTTATATATATATATATATATATATATATATATTCTAAATTCTTTTTTTTTTTTCTTTCTTTTCTAATATCCCAATGTCAGGTTTAACTACATCATGTTGGGTCTCTCGCTAAGTTTCCTTTGCCTTTCCTACTACATGACAACTTGGCTCGGCAGTGTTGGATTCATCTTGGCTAACTGCTTTAATATGGGCTTACGGATCGCTCACAGCCTACATTATATCAGGAGATATTACACCGGCAGCCTCTACCGGCCGCTCTCTGGGCTTCTGCCTTCTCCAGCAGTAATTTGTGTGCTTGCAGTAAGCGCTGCTATCACCAGATATTGAGAGGTAACCACTAAAGTTTTATTGTTTTAATTATCTGTGACGCAGCGGTCAAAACCTGAACATCTAGATCCCATACATTGTCTGTTTTATTTTGTTCCTTATTAGCATTCATTTTTATTTAATATTTTTATACATTTTATTTGTAATTATTTAATTTATTGTATATTTGTTTAAAAGTTATTTATTTTATTGATTGAGCGTTTCTTATTTATTATTTTTATTAGTTTATTGACTTTTTATAAATTGTATTTAGTTTTTTTACTATCAGTTTTTTAATTTTTCAAACCGAAGAACATCACAGAGCACAAGGCCTCAGAAATCAAAGCGCACTACAGTTATAATAATAATCATCTTTATTTTTATATAGCGCTAACATATTCCGTAGCACTGCAAGGCTGCAGTGCTATCCACTGAGCCACCGTGCTGCCCATACAGTTAACCCTAAAATATGTTCTTACGACCACGCACACCACTTTCTCAACCTACAAAGTCATATTCGCAACATTAAACCATAAGATCCCACCCAGAATCTTATGGTGCCCATGCACATTAAATAAAAGTCGTCCGAAAGGGATGATTTCGACCATAATGAACGATTGTCTCCTTTATGAAAGGATCATCGCTTGTTCTGATCGCTGACCATTGAGCTTACGTTATTATTGAAAGCGTAGGTCGGACATGTTGGATTTTATTTTTTGGACCAGGATGAGTTTTGGCTGGATCATTGTCTGAAAAAAAAAATCTTGGCCATTGCTGTCTGAACTGTATTTTGGGCCATCGATGAATGTTCATTCGACCGTCAGTCCGTTTTAATCTAATGTGTATGGGGTCCTGTACTCCAACAGAAGAAAAGGAACAACCAGCTTCCCTCCAGTAAAATGATTGCTGCACAGAATCCTCCCTGACCAGGCGTCTAGATGAATGCTAATTAGCGATGAGCGAACATTATCAGATAAGATGTTGGATGCTCCGCATCTGGAGCATCTGATGAGTGATGTGCGCCTCCATGTACTATTCCAAAAATCTGACTCCAGTCACGTCCTGGAGCAAGATTTCAGGCATAGGGAACACAACAGTTCGTCTTGAATTAGATGAGCTGTGGCGTCACACCGTGCCCCCGTTCCGCCCCAGCACTGCGCCAAAAGTCACAAGATTTAGGCACAATTCCGATTTGTGGCAAAATTTTGCAACTTTTCCAAGCTGTTACTAATGTGAAAGCTTTGATGCATCGGCACAATGTGTTTGAAATGCAGACATACATTCTTAGTCGTGTCATCATCTAATGTGTATGGGGGCCGTTACTCCAACCTCCACACCCGTCAGCGAGAGGTCATCACCGTGTTACGTTAGTATTATCTGGTTGTTTTATGTATCGGATACATTTTACATTGACTTTATACACGAACATCCGGAATACACCTTGCTACATCTCTGAAAATAATTACTCGCCTATCGGCCAATACGATACTACGGTATTTATTTTTTTAATATTTTATATATTTGTGTGTACATATATCCATACATATGCAGTATATGTTCCTATATAGGGATAAAGCCACTCATCTGAGGACATCTCAGTAATATTCTGGAGTCTTACAATGGGTGGTCTGTAGGATACAAGCTAATGTACTAGTGGGTTCAGTTTCGGATGTGGTCAGTGATAGCCCCCCATCCCACGCAAGACAACTGTCCAAACAAAACATACATCTCCATAGGGAGCACAGTTCCCTCTTTGCTTCCCGGACACATTACCCGGGAAAGGAAGGCTGTTTTCTTGTTTTTCAAGTTTTTTTTTTAAACCAGATCTTGAAACACTAAATCTAATCTCCAATCATAGTTGCACTTTGGAAAATTCCCATCATGGTTTTATTTTCCAGAAATAGCGTTACATCTGTGCATGGGCCGTGCCTAGTATTGTATTTTTTTCCTATGGAAGTAGATACACCTGTCCTGCCATACCAGAAAATACCCGTCTCACTTTGTCAGGCTTTGCTGAAGTTTTATGTTGCCTCTTGCCTTCCCTTTAATGCATGAAAATTCTTCTTCTGGCAGGCGGCCTTGTGCTGTGACCTGGGCTGGCTGTCTCGCCTGGCTCACATCCTGGTGGGAGCGCTCTGTCTGTCCCTGACTTTGGCTGCTGTAGTCCTGTGTGAAGGAAAACTGACTCACTTTATACGCAGTCGCTTCCTGTCGAAAAAGCCAAAGAAGAAAGAATAATGGAGAAAGGACTGAGATTCCTCCAAGCAATCACTGTACGCGGTGTGACACGGAGACAAAAATATCAAGATGGAGAAATTTATGGCTGTAAAAAAAAAGCAAAGACGGAGAAAAGTTGCAAAACATTCGACTGTCAGAATGAACTGACCAACGGGTTCTCAGTTAGCTTGTTATGTCAAGATTCTCCAGCACCAACGGCAGGAAATATGCATACATGTGGTGACATGCTGACCAGACGTGTGCAGCCTGACACGTCTAGTCGGATTGTGGCCGGAAGCATACACTTGGCATACTTGTAGTCACATGACCGCCCAGCATCGGGGAATCCTCACAGTGCACAGTGTGTGATATGAGGGCTCGCATGTCTGCAGTTACATAGGCTACAAGTCTGCAGTCACTGTAAGGCCGGACATCCTCTTTATGAATAGAGAAAAAAAATAAATTGTCCCCAATGGCGGACAACCCTTTAATACTGAAAGAATTCACAAATGTTCTTTATCATTTGAAAACTACCTTGCAACCTGTCATTGAAGTCAGACAATTGGGTTCATAGCATCAATGATGTCTGGTAAGGGTGAACACAGACCGAAGAGGGCCCCTGTGCAAGGACAGTATACGGGCCCTTTGTAGTCTAGTAGCTCATCATAATGCACAATTCCCCACCTCCTTTGGAGGTAGTAGTGGCCCTCATAGCTCTTGGGCCCCTGTGTGGCTGCACAGGTTGCACTAATGGTATGTAATCTTTGTAGGTCATCTCTGTTTCCACATTGCCCAGCATTTGCCCTGTTGCTCAGAATCCAATTGTACTGTGATGTTGGGGTGATGCTAAATACCTCTAGAGTAAGGACAGTTTTCTAACATCGCATTATGGACATTTAAAAAGATTATGTGACATAAAAATGTGCCTTTTCCATAAATTAGCGTCTTGGCCACGAGTTGGTTGGTTTTTATAGGTGGAAGTTTCTTATTGTATAATATAGAAATTAGGATATTTAAAGTCTAAATGATTTTAAAGCCGATGTGTTGCCAGATTTTACAAAACATGCTGTATGCATTATAAAAAAATATAGTTTATTTCTGGATTTTCCTGCTGTTTTGACAATGATTTTCTTAGTAAGTACACAAGCCTCACCAGGTGTAAGATCTTTATGCAGTTTGTATTGTGAAATCTGGTGATGGATCGGCTTTGAATACTTTATTGTAGGAGCCAACCTTTAACCTTCATTGTTTCAACTATGTTTCTTCATAAAATCTAAAGGCTTCTTTATTGGTTTTCCAAATTCCAGAAAAAAAAAGTGCAACATATTCCAAAAGTAAGAAGGTGGCAAAAACTATATATAAAAACACAAACACCCAAAACGCGTCAATTTATGACTTTTTATATTCTTTCTCAAAATGCAGATAAGAAAGTGCGAGTGATGGACAAGTATATAAGTAATACATTCTTTTAAATATATATTTCCAGGACGTCCACCTGACAGCACCATGGAGGACGTCCTCCTCCTTACAGGGACAGGAAAGCACACGAGAGGTTAAAAGGTCATGTCCCACCCCCTCTCCCTCAGTGTTTTTCCTGTCCCTGCACGAAGGGACACACGGGAACTTACCGGAGGGGCTCGGGATCGTGCGGCCAGTCCAAGCCTTCCCCTGTCAAGAGGTCCCGGGGCCGAAACTCTCCGATGGGGAAGTCCCTCTGCTCCAAAGGCCAGGAGCAGGACGACGCTCCTGGAGGGAGCCGTTCCTCCCTATGGGAGGCTCTCGGCTCCAGGACTCACCGCCACAGCAGGCGAGGGTCGGCTCCCCGCTAGCGGCTGGCCGAGCGGGCATCGGCAGAAGGATGGCGCAGTCGGCGCTGGGCTCCAGCAGCGCCATGACAGGCGGAGGTCGGGCCCCCGCAGGCGGCGCGCCGAGCGCCCGCAGGATGGAGGTCAGCGCCGGGAGACGGCTCCAACAGACCGCCATAGCAGGGGGGCGGTTCCCTGCAAGCGGCTGGCTGAGCGGGCACCGGGGATAGAAGCAGAGCGCGGTCGTGCGCAGGAGCAGCCGGGAGGAAGTGGAGGAGGCGGCCTATCGTGAGAGGTCGCGCGTCACATCCGGCGACGTCACACGCCGGCTTTGAATCCGGGGCGCGCGCTCCAGAGGTCCACAGCGCTCTGCAGAATCGTGCCAGGATGGAAGGCAACGCTCCAGCAGGTGGAGGGGTAAGTGCGCATAGAGCAGACCACCCTCCCCCACCCATCCTCACAGCCCAGATCTGAGTAGGTGCCCCTTCTGTATTATTAGGAGAAGGGAACCCCGTCAGAATCCCCCTCGGGGGTGAAGGACCCGGCAAAGGCCACCTCCAAATCGGTCCGATGCCCCGTATGCAGGGTAAAGCTGCCAGACACCTATAACAAGACCTTATGCGGACCCTGTACCTCAAGGGTCATAGGCGAGGAACAGCCATCCCTTCTTGCCGAAATTAGATCCCTAATAAGGGAGGAAGTTCAGGACTCTACAGCCAGCCTCACACGGCGTCAGTCCCCCAGCCCAGGGCCGAGTCGCAAGCGTCCAAGGTGGGAAGCAGACCCAGTGTCGGAAGCAAGCCCTAGCGAGGAGTCTGACTTCCGGGATTCAGATCAGGAGGAAGAAGGCGAGATCCTGGGGGATAGACAGGATCAGAGCAGGAAGTACCTGTTCAGACTGGAGGAGACGGATGAGTTGGTCCAGGCAGTCAGAAATACTATGCAGATAGAGGAAGTCCCTAAACCACAGTCCAGACAGGACTTAATGTTTGGAGGACTAGTGGCCCGGAAACAGGTAGTGTTCCCCGTAAGTGAACACATCAAAACAATGGTCCAGGAGGAGTGGAAAGAGGCAGAGCGTCGGTTGATACTCTCCCGAGACTTTAAAAATAGACTGCCTTTTGATCCCGAGGAAACACGGGCATGGGAGGAAGTCCCTAAAATAGATGTCCCCGTCGCCAAGGTTACCAAAAAGACGGCCATCCCATTCGAGGACTCATCAGGTCTGCAAGACCCGATGAATAGGAAGGCAGACGTCCTGTTAAAGAGAACATGGGAGACGTCGGCGGCTCTTATTAGGGCCAACATAGCAGCCACCTCGGTGGCCAAGTCTATGTTTTTGAGGATGGGGCAGTTGGAGGAACACCTAACCAACAAGACCCCTAGATCAGAGATCCTAGCATCACTTCCTCTCATGAAATCAGCCACGGCGTTCCTGTCGGATACGTCGGCTGAATCAGTAAGGTTTGCAGCCAGAAACAGCTCCCTCTCTAATGCGGCCCGGAGAGCAGTCTGGCTTAAATCCTGGTCGGGGGATAACGCTTCTAAGAGAAAGCTATGCGCCATCCCCTTCTCGGGCCTGAGGGTGTTTGGTCCAGCCCTAGATAACATTCTAGAGCTAGTGTCCGATAAAAATAAAGGATTCCCGGAGGAAAAACCCAGGCGGCCCCAGTCCTTTCGGAGTGGCTCCTTCTCCAGGAGACAGACTGACTTCAGGGGTCGGGCAAGGTCCAACAGAAGCTCCTATAAGGGCTCCTTCAGCCAAGGTGGGAGGAACAGGGGTCCCTCATTCACATCAACATCGAGATCGAGGAGGCAATGACGCCATAGGTTTTGGGGGGAAACTTCGCCACTTCGCAGCAAACTGGTCCCGAGTCACCCACAATCCGTGGGTCCTCAGAACCATTGCGGAAGGCTACAGTATAGAGCTTTATTCACCTCCCCCCGACAGATATATTGCCCCCACTGTCGTCCTGGAGGACTCCGCAATGTGGACGGATCTACAGGACATGGTAAACACAAAGGTCATAATACCAGTTCCCCCGATGGAAAGAGGAAGAGGGCACTACTCTTCCCTGTTTTCGATCACAAAACCATCCGGCGAGGCCCGTACCATCAAAAACTTGAAACTACTAAACGCCTGGGTCAGGTACAAGAGATTCCGGATGGAATCTATCCGATCCGCAATCCTCCTAATAGACAGGGACGCCGTCATGTGCACCCTAGACCTAAAAAAGGCATACTACCAGGTCCCTATCCATCCCTCATCCCAGAACCTACTAAGGTTCGCGGTCAGTTTACCAGCCCGGACCTGCCACTTCCAGTTCCAGTGTCTTCCATTCGGGTTGGCCTCAGCTCCCAGAATCTTTACAAAACTGGTGGTAGAGGTGGTGGCCTACCTGAGAGATCAGGGTATTGTGATCATTCCATACCTGGACGACTTCCTACTGGTGGCAAGATCCAAAGAAGCGCTCATTCGAGACAAGATCCGAGCAACTACCGTATTGGAGTTCCTTGGCTGGGTGATCAATTGGGAGAAGTCGGACCTCAGGCCAGACACCAAAAAAGTATTCCTCGGAGTCCTTCTAGACTCAGCCGACAGAATATCCTGGCTACCCGAGCAGAAGCAGAGGACTATTCAGGCCAGAACCAGAGACCTGTTGAGGCGTCAATGCTCCATAAGAGAGGCAATGGGGGTCTTGGGCCTCATGACAGCCTGCATCCAGTGTGTCCGATGGGCCCAATTCCACTCGAGATTATTACAGAGAGAGATCCTCGCAAAGTGGGACAGAAGTCAGGCGTCGCTAGACAAACCCCTAAGACTGCCAGAACGAGTGAAGGAGTCCCTCTGGTGGTGGACACAGTCCAGAAACCTTCAGGTGGGCGTACAATGGACAACCTCTCCATACGTGGTAGTCACCACAGATGCCAGTGCGTGGGGATGGGGAGCCCACATAGAAGGGAAGATCTTCCAAGGGAAATGGCCAGTAGGCATCAGGACCAGATCCTCCAATTTCAGAGAGCTCTTCGCGGTCTGGGAAGCGTTGCGGAGAAACCAGTCGGTACTAGAGAATCGTCATGTCCGTATATTATCCGACAATATAACGGCAGTGGCATTCCTGAAGCACCAGGGAGGGACCAGACATCAACCACTACAGGCCCTAGCGGAAAAAATATTTGCTTGGGCGGAACGAACAGTCCAATCTGTGACCGCAGTACACCTAGAAGATTCTCAGAACGAAGTAGCCGACTACTTGAGCAGACAACGGATCCACCCTACAGAGTGGGAACTTAACGTGGAAATCTTCGACCATCTTTGTCAGCGTTGGGGGACCCCCAGTATAGATCTTTTTGCAAGCCGAAAGAACTCGAAGGTCCCCAGGTTCTACTCCCTGAATCCAGCGGACCACCCAGAAGGCGTAGACGCCCTGAGCCAGACTTGGAGAGAATCCCTCTCTTATGCGTTCCCACCACTGGCTCTCATAGCAGCAGTGCTCAGAAAGATACGCGAGGACCATGCAAGAGTGATGTTGATTGTTCCATACTGGCCGAAGAGAAGCTGGTTTCCCCTTCTAGGAGCCATGGCAGTGGGAAATCCAGTCGAACTACCCCCGTGGAAGGACATCATCCACCAGGGCCCGATCCACCACCCGAACCCAGCAAGACTCCACCTATCAGCTTGGATCCTGAGAGGGACATCCTGAAGGCAAAGGGATTGTCGGATCAAGTCATATCCACCCTACAGGCCAGTAGGAAACCGGTGACATCCGCAATCTATCGAAAGATATGGAAAAGATTCTGTCTGGAGGGTGGCAGGTCCGATCTTGTGGCAGGCACCCCTGACCTCCCTAGCATACTAAGCTTTTGCAGGCAGGTTTTAATAAAGTCCTTAAGCCCAGCACTCTAAAGGTCCAGATTTCAGCCTTGAGCGCCTTTTTCGATTACCAGTTAGCTTCACATCCCTGGGTAATAAGATTTATAAGAGCCACACAGCGCCTGTGCCCCACGATTAGGCAGCTCACCCCGCCTTGGGACCTGGGCCTGGTACTTAGGTTTCTCTGTACAGACCCCTACGCTCTCAGGGAGAAAATAACCATCTCTGCTCTCACTCGTAAAACGGCCTTCCTAGTAGCCATTACCACGGCCAAAAGAATAGGGGAGATCCAGGCCCTGTCCACTAAGGACCCATATCTCCAGATAAGAGATGACCGTATAATCTTAAGGTTAGACCCGGCATTTACCCCAAAGGTAGCCTCTCCAAAAAATCTAAACCAAGAGGTAGTGTTACCATCTTTCTGTGATAATCCCCGTAATAAAAAGGAGCAGCGTCTTCACTCACTGGATGTGAGGCGCGCAGTTCTAGACTATCTAGAGGCCACCAATAGCTGGCGCATAGACCCAAACCTGTTCATCCTTTTCGGGGGTAGAAATAAAGGGAATAGGGCCTCTAAGGCGTCCATCGCGCGCTGGATTACCTCAGTAATCTCGGACGCCTACCAAGCTGAAGCACCAACCCGCCAGATTCCATAAAGGCCCACTCTACAAGGGCGGTATCGGCCTCATGGGCCGAACGGGCGGGGGCGTCGGTTGATCAAATCTGTAGAGCAGCAACCTGGGCCAGTCTTAATACATTCTGAAAGCACTACAAGCTTGATGTGTTAGCTGGTCAACAGACCGCATTCGGGAGAAAGGTTCTCCAGGCGGTAATCCCACCCTGAGGAGGTGCTTTGGTACTCTCCATGGTGCTGTCAGGTGGACGTCCTGGAAAATAGGTATTAGACCTACCGGTAATGATGTTTCCAGGAGTCCATCCTGACAGCACGGGTAGTTCCCTCCCGGTTGTGTTATACTACAATGTATTATGTTATGTCATATGCTGTAATATGATTGTTTCATTAAACTGTTTCTAGCATCATCCACCTTTTCACTCTTATAATGGGCTTTCTTGCAGTCATAATTTAATTTATTTTTATTGATTTTTTTTCTATTGGGGTAGCTTGACAGCAATTAGTCTATATAGTGAAGCATTTTTTTCAATTTTACGATTCGTGGATCTTGATTGTTACATTTATTTTACGAAATGTAGAAGTTCTGAATATATAAAATCTTTATATAATAATTTGTGACGGGCAGTTAATAAATTTTATTTTAGGAAACAAAGTTTATTGTATTTACTTTACTTTATTATTACAGCTTATAAAGAGTTTTGTGTGAAGTTTTCCTACAAGTCAAATACTGGTACATTATGTTAGATCCAACACTTTCCAAACGGAGTCCTATTGTTTGTACAGTCAAAAACTCGAATACATAACGAACACTAAATCACAGGCAACATGAAGCCACGGATAATAAAACCTCAGACAGCACTCGTCCGATTAATACGTTGGTGGGTGTGAGCTCTTTGCGGGGTCTTTTGAGCTCTAGAAGTTCTTGACGTGACTGCAGTTTGCCAAATCGTAACGGTGTGCAATACGCACACTGCGATGATTCCCCTTGATTCACAGCTCGAGCGGACTTGTCAGGTGACCACAAGTATTATGCAATTCACATAGTAGCCGTCTCGACTCTCCTAAGTGGATGAAGAGAAGCAGATAAGTCTTGTCTGCATGTGACTGCAACTATGAAAATTGCATACTGTGAATATATGGGAATCGTGACAGTGTGCATATTGCACACTGTCAGGATTCGGCAATCTGTAGTCTGTGACAGAAGAAATTTAAGAGCTCAGGAAACCCCTTTACAAACAAGACTTAGTCTTCATTTTCATGTCATTTTATAATTCTGTATATATTTATGCATCTCCTCCATAATAACACAATATTGCCGAGTAGTGAATTAAGCAATCTGCAATCACCTAGTGACAGCGGACATTTGTCTAGAGACCAACAAAACCTGTTAACGTTTATTTTGAAAAACCAGCTCTCTTCAGTGCCAAGTTACAAGAAAAAGTTTTAGAAAAGTTTTTAAAAGCATAATTTGCCAACTTTAAAGCAGACTTGACAGCTGATGCATGCTGCCCAATTGACGGGCACCGGCTGTATGACCTCTGCCAGGTATGTTTGACTGTTCTCTGAAGCTTCGCAGCATTTCAAAACATACTTTAAAAGAAGTAAAAAAAAATGGGTCCTCAGCAGCTTCTCCTTCTCCCCACCCATTGCCAGTGACTGACAGGTCTCTCCCTATAAACGCACGCAAGCAGAAACCGGTCACTCCAGGGGAGCGGACGGGAAGATGCTGCTGGGGACCAATCTGTCTGACTAGTCTCCCAGGCAGCTTGGTCTCCAACAGCTTTTACAGTATATTTTTCTCTGAAAATGCCGTAGTGTTCTACAGTCAAATATATCTGGCTAAAATCATCCATCCACTGCCTGATACATGTATCCTTGGATGGAGCACCATGTGTAAGTCATGGACCGGGGTGGGCTCCCCAGAATACAGCGAAGCCGTGGATAAGGCAAGTGGTAAACGCTAAACTTGTCAAATTAACTTTTACTGTTAACACCTTCACGACCTCCTGGTTGGAAATGCTTCCTGACCTTGGACATACTGAGTATGTTCAGGCGATTTTGTGTGCACCAAAGCTGTGCGTGTGCGATTGCTGCCAACTGAATAGCTAATATCACAATTGACACCTGGCACACTGCCAGGAGGTGTGCCTGCACCGCTTTCGGCAGTTTTAACCCCCTAAATGCTGATCAATGCTTGAAGAGTCTAGTTTCTATAATGGGGTCACTTGTGGGGGTTTCCACTGTTTAGGCAAGTCAGAGGCTCTATAAATGGGACATGACGTCTGCTGATACTCCAAGAAATTTTACATTCAAAAAGTCAAATGACTCTCCTTCCCTTCAGAGCCCTGCCGTGCACCCAAACAGTAGTTTTCTCCCACATTTTGGGTATCGGCGTACTCAGGAGAAATTGAACAATAAATTGTATGGTGCAATTTCACCTGTTATTTTTATTAAAATGCAATATTTTTAGGTAAAAACATTTCTGGTGAAAATTTTTATTTTTTAATTTTTTTTATTTTTGCTGCTCAATGTTATAAACTTCTGTGAAGCATCTGAGGGTTCAATGTGCTCACCACACATCTATATCAAATCTCTGAGTGGGCTAGTTTCCAAAATGGTGTCACTTGTGTGGGATTTTCACTGTTTAGGCACATCAGGGGCTCTCCAAATGGAACATGGTGTCCACCAATTGTTCCTGCAAATTTTGCATTCAAAAAGTCAAATGGCGCTCCTTTCCTTCTGAGCTCTGCTGTGTGCCCAAACAGTGATTTTCTCCCTCATATGGGGTATTGGCATGCTCAGGAGAAATTACACAAGTTATTGGTTCTATTTGTTCCTGTTACCCTTGTCAAAGTAAAAAACATTGGATGTGAAGTAAATTTTTTGTGAAGAAAGTGAAATGTTCATTTTTTTTCCATATTCCAAAAATTCTTGTGATGCGCCTGAAGGGTTAATAAACTTCTTGAATGTTGTTTTAGCACCTTAAGGGGTGCAGTTTTTAGAATGGTGTCACTTAGAAAATACCCAATCATATAGACCCCTGAAAGTGACTTCAAATATGAGGTGGTCCCTAAAAACATGGTTTTGTAAATTTTGTTGTAAAAATGAGAAATCGCTGGTCAACTTTTTTTTTAACCCTTATAACTTCCTAATAAAAAAAAATTTGGTTTCAAAATTGTGCTGCTGTAAAGTAACATTTCCCACGTGTTTACTTATTAAGTATTTTGTGTGCCATATCTCTGTGTTAAGGGCATCAAAATTCAAAGTTGGAAATTGTGACATTTTCTACATTTTCTCCAAATTTCCGTTTTTTTCACAAATAATTGCAACATGTACCAGAAAAAATGTTGCCACTATCATGAAGTACAATATGTCACAAAAAAACATTCTCAGAATCACCGGGATCCGTTGAAGTTATAAGCTCATAAAGTGACAGTGGTCAGAATTATAAAAATTGGCCTGGGAATTAAGCTGCAAACCCCTAAAGGGGTTAAAGCTGAAGCAAACTTGATTTCAATGTGCTCACTCTGTCCTTAACGTTCTATAAATTCCAACTCCCATACCAAGATAATATGGCCATTCTGTGCCACAAACTATGATTTTACCCATACAAAGGCATACAAACATTTCTCAGTTTGATTCTGAAAACTACAGAACTGAAAAATTAAAAACTGATGGCCTGTTCCATGGAATGGTGTATTATCCAGGCATTATCCTCCAAGCACGGCAATCAGGTTCTTAGGAATAACTGGGGAAAAATGTATGTTATATTATTCTTTGATTAAAAAAATCCTGAAATAAACGATTATCTGATTCTTCTAAAACTTCTTGGCCGTTTCATCTTTCCAGACTCATTAACTGCATTCATTCAAAACATTGATGACGTCATCGTCAGTTGCTTCTAATCTGCATTCTGCGATGCCAGACGATGGAAACTCTCAGTGTGAATCAAATACATGAAAGATGGCAGAGAATCAGGGAGGATAAAGACTTTATGTTAACTCCTTTCTGCCATAAGACGTACTATCCCATCCATGTGCCCTGGGACTTAATTTCCAGGGACGGGATAGTACGTCATAGCGATCAGCGGCACCCACGTGGTGAGCGCCGCTGATCGCGGCCGGGTGTCAGCTGATTATAACAGCTGACACCCGGCACAATGTGTCAGGGGCGGTCACGGACCGCCCCAGACACGTTAACCACTTGCACACCGCGATCAAACACGATCGTGGTGTACCGGGGGTTAAAGGGAGGCATCGGCAAGGAGGGGGCTCCCTCCTCCCCCCACAGCAGCGCAATGTGCAGCGCTGCTGCGGGGGACTCCTTCCCTGCAGGCCACAGAATCTAAGATGGCGACGGGGGTCTGTAGGGAGCTGACTTCCTCAGTGCCTGCAAAGCGCAGGCATGAGGAAGTCTGCGGCTATGCCTGTGACAGATCGCTGATCTGTCACAGTGATCTGTGATGTGACAGATCAGCGATCTGTCACACGACAGTGATGTCCCACCTGGGACTATGTAATAAAGTTAAAAAAAAAAAAAGTGTTAAAATAATTTTAAAAAAATTGCTAAATAAATTAGAAAAAAAAAATTCCCCCAATAAATCCATTTTTTGGAAATAAAAAAAAAACAAAACAATAAAAGTACACATATTAGGTATTGCCGCGTCCGTAACGACCTGCCCTATAAAACTGTCCCATTAGTTAACCCCTTTAGCGAACCCCTTAAAAAATAAAAATAAAAAACGAAGCAAAAAATGATTTATTATCATACCGCCAAACAAAAAGAGCAATAACGCGCGATCAAAAAGACGCATATAAATATCCATGGTACCGCTGAAAACGTCTTCTTGTCCTGCAAAAAAATGAGCTGCCACACAGCATCATCAGCAAAAAAATAAAAAAGTTATAGCTCGCAGAATAAAGCGATGCAAAAATAATTATTTTTTATATAAAATAGTTTTCATTGCATAAAACATAAAAAAAGACCTAAATGAGGTATCGCTGTAACTTTACGGACCCGAAGAATAAAACCGCTTTATCAATTTTACCACATGCGGAACAGTGTAAACGCACCCCCCCAAAAAAAATACATGAAATGCTGGTTTTTGTTCATTCTGCGTCCCAAAAATCGGAATAAAAAGCGATCAAAAATGTCACGCGCCCGAAAATGGTATCAATAAAAACGTCAAATCGTCCCGCAAAAAATAAGACCTCACATGACTCGGTGGGTACGGATGTTGTACGGAAAAATTATAGCTCTCAATATGTGGTGATGCAAAAACTATTTTTACAATAAAAAGCGTCTTTTAGCGTGCGACAGCTGCCAAACATAAAAACCGCCATAAATAGTAAATCAAACCCCCCATTATCACCCTCTTAGTAAGGGAAAAATAATAAAATTAAAGAAAAAGTATTTATTTCCATTTTCCCATTAGGATTTGGGCTAGGGTTAGGGCTAGAGTTAGGGGTGTGTTGGGGTTAGGGTTGGAGTTAGAATTGGGGGTTTCCACTGTTTGGGCACATCAGGTGCTCTCTAAATGCAACATGGCGTCTGATCTCAATTCCAGCCAATTCTGCGTTGAAAAAGTCAAAAGGTGGTCCTTCCCTTCCAAGCTCTGCCATGCGCCCAAACAGTGTTTTACCCCCACATATGGGGTATCAGCCTACTCAGGACAAATTGCAAAACAACTTTTGGGATCCAATTTCTCCTGTTACCCTTAGGAAAATAAAAAATTGGGGGCAAAAATATCATTTTTCTGGAAAAAAATGATCTTTTTATTTTCACGCCCGGGCATTATAAACTTCTGTGAAGCACTTGGGGGTTCAAAGTGCTCACCACACATCTAGATAAGTTCCATGGGGGGTCTAGTTTCCAAAATGGGGTCACTTGTGGGGAGTTTCAATAGTTTAGGTACATCAGGGGCTCTCCAAACGCACATGACACCCGCAGACCATTCCATCAAAGTCTGCATTCCAAAACGTCACTACTTCCCTTCCGAGACCCGACGTGTGCCCATACAGTAGTTTTCTACCACATATGGGGTATCGGCGTACTCAGGACAAATTGGACAACAACTTTTGGGGTTCAATTTCTCCTGGTACCCTTGGGAAAATAAAAAAAATTGGGGAATAATTGATCATGTTTGTGGAAAAAATACGATTTTTTTATTTTTATGCCCGGGCATTATAAACTTCTGTGAAGCCCTTGGGGGTTCAAAGTGCTCACCACACATCTAGATAAGTTCCTTAGAGGGTCTAGTTTCCAAAATGGGGTCATTTGTGGGGGGTTTCCACTGTTTAGTCTGTACATACTTCACCCATGTTCTAACATCCAGAAGAGACATGCTGTACTACAAAAATTACATGTAAACTTATACAAATGCTTTATCAGTCATACTGGTCCTGGCTATGGATTGCCTGATACAACATCATACATCTGCATGGCTGCAGAGCATCGCACACGTAGAGAGAACAGTGAACAGCGGGATGTGCTTTATCCTCATCTCCTTTTACCGCTTCACATTCTTCTCTATTTGCCTGCATCCAGGAGTCAGGCGTTTACCTGAAAAAGAAAAAAAAAAACTTCTATTAGAGGGAATCCGTCAGCAGGTTTTTTTGGCTATGTAATCAGAGAATACCTATATAGAAAAGTGCAAGGCTCAAAAGCAATACATAACATAATATATATATATATATATGTTACGGATTGCTAGGATGGCAAAAATAAGGAGAGTAACCTGTACTGGACCCTCTGAGTCACGGCTCCAGAGCCCCTGCGGGCGAGCTGAACCAGGTGGAGCCACACCCTATACAGGGAGTGTTAGGGGCAGGCCCACCGGGGATGGAACCGTGACAGCCGGAGCCAAAGGGGCGACTGGGTGAGCAGCAGGTACTAGGGCGGAGAGTCAGCGGAGCAGCGGTCCGGGAGACAGCAGAAAGGAGCCAGAGAAACGCAGAGACTTGGAGGGTTCGGAGCTGGTGGTGGCTGGAGGCTGCAAGAGAGAGAAGGGGTGAGAGACTGCACGGACAAGAGGGTCACAGGGGAGCGAGCACACAGAGGGCACGGCAGAGGCAACGGGAGGTGAAGGCAACAGAGGTGAGGGGGAGCCAGGAACGCAGGAGTGGCGAGCAGAGGAAGAGGACGCAGAAATACCAAACAGAGCAAAGCACAGGGAAATATACAGGGCCTGAGCGCGCACTGAGCGCTGACCAAAAGAGCAGCGACCCGGGAGCGATGCACAGGCGTCTTACCTGGGAAGACGCCGGTCAGAAATAGGCGATGGGCGCCGCCATGTTGGGGGCGGAGCCACCGACGGCATCACGTGGTGTGGCCCGAGCGCCGGCCACAGGAGCGTGGGACCGATGTCGGGGAGGCCGAAGGTCAGGAGCGGGGACGCACCGGGGAGCGGGTGCGCGCCGGGAGGTGCGCACAGGGCCCCGCATGTGAGCAACGGAGGCGGGCGTGACAGTACCCCCCCTCTACTCCCTCCCCTCCTAAGGTTGTCGAAAAATCGTTTCATGATCCGAGGTGCATTAATGTTTTCTAGAGGTTCCCAGGACCTCTCCGCAGGACCAAAACCCTTCCAATCGACCAAAAACAAAGTTCGACCTCTAACCGTTTTTGTGGCGAGTATATCCTTAACCTCAAAGGTATTATCAGAACTGCTGGGTTGGAAATTTTGAGAAGCAGTTGAGTGGTAGTGATTAAATACCGCAGGCTTGAGGAGGGATACATGAAAAACATTAGGAATTCTTAGCGAGGCGGGCAATCTTAATTTGTAGGCCACGTCATTGACACGCTTCAGGATTTCAAAGGGACCGATGAAACGTGGGCCCAACTTATAGGAAGGGACCTTTAGTCTGATATACCGTGAGGATAGCCAGACCCTCTCCCCGGGGGAGTACGAGGGAGCATCTAAACGTCTCTTATCGGCATAATCCTTCATTTTGCGACAGGCTCTCTCAAGGGCCTCCCTGGTGTCCCTCCAAATCTGGGAGAAATCTATCGACACAGCATCTGCCGCCGGTACACCCGAGGTGTGGGAAACGGGAAGGGGGATGTCGGGATGTTGTCCAAGAACCACAAAAAAGGGAGACTTGGTAGAAGCCTCACTGGGATGATTATTGTACGCGAACTCAGCCCACGGAAGAAGAGAAACCCAGTCATCTTGGTGAGCGTTGGAAAAATGCCGGAGGTAGGAAGTTAGGACTTGATTGACCCGTTCCACTTGTCCGTTTGACTGGGGATGATAACTCTGGATTTTTCTTCAGCTTATCTTCATCAATCCGCAGAGAGCTCGCCAGAATCGAGAGGTGAATTGGACTCCTCTGTCTGAGACAACGTGCTGAGGAAAGCCATGAAGACGGAAGACGTGGAGCAAGAAAATCTTTGCCAACTCGGGGGCAGAAGGCAAACCAGACAGTGGAACAAAGTGAGCCATCTTCGAAAACCGATCCACGACCACTAAGATAACTGTACATCTCGAGGACAGTGGCAGATCGGTGATGAAGTCCATAGCTATGTGGGTCCATGGAGTCGTGGGTATGGGTAATGGGTGAAGGAGCCCATAGGGCCGGGATCGAGGGACCTTGTTCCTGGCACACGAAGGACAGGAAGCGATGAAGTCTAAGATGTCCTGGCGAAGCGATGGCCACCAATAGTGACGGAAGACGAGATAGAGAGTCTTCCTCACTCCAGCGTGTCCAGAAAATTTAGACGAGTGGCCCCAGCGTAGGACCTTAGCCTTTTCCCCTTCTTGATCGAAGGTCTTACCGGGTGGTGGAGAAAGTACGCTTAGGGGAGCCACAGTGATAATCTTAGCTGGATCGATGATGTGCGCTGGACCATCCTCATTATCCACAGGTGAAAAAGAACGAGACAGGGCGTCAGCCTTGACGTTTTTATTCCCTGGCCGGAAGTGGAGCTGAAAATCAAAGCGCCCGAAGAACAAAGACCATCGAGCTTGACGTGGGTTGAGTCTTTGGGCGGTCTGAACATAAGCCAAATTCTTATGATCCGTGAATATGGTAAACGGATGGACAGCTCCTTCAAGAAGGTGGCGCCATTCCTCGAGGGCGAGTTTGATGGCTAGTAGTTCTCTGTCTCCGATGGAGTAATTACGTTCTGGGGCGGAGAAAACCTTGGAGAAAAACCCACGTGACCATGCGTCCAGAGGAGGATTTTTGCAGAAGGACAGCTCCCGCCCCCCCACAGACGAGGCATCAACCTCCAGGAGGAATGGTCTATTGGCGTCTGGACGGTGGAGTACCGGAGACTTAGCGAATTCCTGCTTTAAATCTTTAAAAGCGGCTTCAGCCTCCAGCGGCCAAGTGTGGGGATTAACCCCCTTGCGAGTGAGAGCCGAGATAGGCTTGACCAAGGAAGAAAAGTGCGGGATGAATTGTCTGTAAAAATTGGCGAAGCCCAAAAAACGCTGGATTGCCCTCACTCCTTGGGGACGCTGCCACTTGAGAACGGCAGAGACCTTTTCAGGATCCATCTCCAAGCCAGTACTCGAAACGATGTAGCCAAGGAACGGCAGAGACCTGCTCAAAGAGGCATTTCTCCAATTTAGCAAATAGGTGATTCTTCCTGAGACGAAGCAGGACTTGACGGACATCTCGGCGGTGGGTGGCCAAGTCGGGAGAGAAAATCAAGATGTCGTCCAGGTAGACCACTACACAGACATAGAGGAGATCTCGAAAGATGTCATTGACGAGTTCCTGGAATACTGCAGGAGCGCTGCAGAGTCCAAATGGCATTACTAAGTATTCGTAATGTCCGTCCCGTGTATTGAATGCGGTCTTCCATTCATCCCCGGACCGTATACGGACAAGGTTGTAGGCTCCTCGCAGGTCTAGCTTGGTGAAGACTCGTGCTCCTCTCAAGCGATCGAAGAGTTCAGGAATTAATGGAAGCGGGTACTTGTTTTTTACTGTGATGCAGTTAAGGCCCCGATAATCAATACACGGACGAAGAGTCCCATCCTTCTTCTTCACAAAAAAGAAACCTGCTCCAGCAGGCGAGGATGATTTTCGAATGAAGCCTTTGGCTAGGTTCTCTTGGATGTTCTCCGACATAGCTTGCGTCTCGGCTAGAGAGAGAGGAAAAATTCTGCCGCGGGGCGGAGTGGCACCAGGAATGAGCTCGTTAGGGCAGTCATAAGGCCGGTGGGGTGGAAGAACCTCAGCTTCTCTCTTGTCGAAGACATCCGCGTAGGCCCTATATGCGGGCGGCAAACTGGAGGGACCAGGAAGGAGACGGGGAACACCCACGGGATGCACTGGCTGCAGACACCGAGAGCAACAAGACTCCCCCCAGCACAAAACATTGCCGTTACGCCAATCTAAGGTGGGCTCGTGAAATCGCAACCAGGGAAGACCAAGGAGAATAGGATGGGAGATACCGGCTAAAACAAAAAACGAGATTTTCTCCTTGTGCAAGGCGCCAATCTGAAGCTCGATCTCGTGCGTAACTAGCTTAACGGCCTCTTGCAAGGGTTTACCGTCTACAGATGTGAGGACTTGGGGGCTCTCAAGGGCCTTCACAGGGACAGAAAATTTAGAGACTACATCGAGTCTAATAAAATTCCCAGCGGCGCCCGAATCCACGTAGGCTGCCAAGGAGACCCGTTTGCCACCCACATGTAACAGGACAGACAGAGAAAGGGGTTGAAAGGAATCGTGCACACCTAGGGAGGCCTCTCTTACCTGACCTAGGCGGAGAGGTTTTCCGGATGTTCTGGGCAGGTACGGAGCAAATGAGACCCGCTACCGCAATAGAAACATAGACTGTGAGAACTTCTCTCCTTGCGTTGCTGTTCGGAGAGCTTCAAGCGATCCACTTGCATAGGCTCGGGTACTGACGCAGAGGGAAAAAGCCTAGACCGAGGACTGGGTGGTCTGCGAGGAGATGGCGGCGGGCGCGCGAGTCTTCTCTCACGAGCCCGTTCCTGGAACCGCAGATCGATTCGGGTCGCCAACGAGATTAGATCCTCAAGGGATGTGGGAGTGTCGTGGCCTGCCAGCTCGTCCTTTATACGACCCGAAAGCCCCCTCCAAAACGCTCCCACCAATGCCTCATTGTTCCAGCCCAAATCGGACGACAGAGTCCGGAATTGAATGGCATATTGCCCCACGATTAGGGATCCCTGGCATAGGCTGAACAGAGACTCGGTAGTGGAGGCGAGACGACCTGGCTCGTCGAATACGCGACGAAAAGTCTCCAAAAAATTTGCCAAGTGGGCAACCAGGGGGTCATCACGCTCCCAGAGGGGGTTTACCCATGCCAAAGCATCCCCCTCGAGATGGGAAATTATGAAGGCCACTTTAGACCGATCCGTGGGATATGCTTGAGGCTGCAACTCAAAATGGAGGCGACACTGGTACAGGAACCCTCGGCATAGTTTAGCGTCACCGTTATAATGGGGTGGTTTGGCCAACCGCGGTAGGGGGTGAGGGCCAGCAACAGGAGGGGGAGCAGCCGCGGCCGCCTGGAGTGCGAGTAAGCGGCCATCAACCGAAGCCATATAGCTGAGGATGTGACTTTGTGCGTCCCGCTGCTGCGCTAACTCTTGCTGTAAGCCGGCCAGCTGGGCCGCATTACCAGGATCAGAGGTTTGGAGGGCGGAGAGACGCGCGTCCATCGATTTCATAAAGGACATTATGCGCGTTTGATTCTCCCGTAAAAAAATTAACTCCTTCTGAGTAGCCGTGATTCCAGCGGGGTCCATGGCCTGTGTATCTGTTACGGATTGCTAGGATGGCAAAAATAAGGAGAGTAACCCGGAGTGGACCCTCTGAGTCACGGCTCCAGAGCCCCTGCGGGCGAGCTGAACCAGGTGGAGCCACACCCTATACAGGGAGTGTTAGGGGCAGGCCCACCGGGGATGGAACCGTGACAGCCGGAGCCAATGGGGCGACTGGGTGAGCAGCAGGTACTAGGGTGGAGAGTCAGCGGAGCAGCGGTCCGGGAGACAGCAGAAAGGAGCCAGAGAAACGCAGAGACTTGGAGGGTTCGGAGCTGGTGGTGGCTGGAGGCTGCAAGAGAGAGAAGGGGAGAGACTGCACGGACAAGAGGGTCACAGGGAAGCGAGCACACAGAGGGCACGGCAGAGGCAACGGGAGGTGAAGGCAACAGAGGCGCGGGGGAGCCAGGAACGCAGGAGTTGCGAGCAGAGGAAGAGGACGCAGAAATACCAAACAGAGCAAAGCACAGGGAAATATACAGGGCCTGAGCGCGCACTGAGCGCTGACCAAAAGAGCAGCGACCCGGGCGCGATACACAGGCGTCTTACCTGGGAAGACGCCGGTCATGTTGGGGGCGGAGCCACCGCGTCACGTGGTGTGGCCCGATGTCGAGGAGGCCGAAGGTCAGGAGCGGGGACACGCCAGGGAGCGGGTGCGCGCAGGGCCCCGCATGTGAGCAACGGAGGCGGGCGTGACTATATATATATATATATATATATATATATATACATACATACACAGTACAGACCAAATATTTGGACACACCTTCTCATTCAAAGAGTTTTCAGAGATTCACTCTGAAGGCATCAAAACTATGAATTTACACATGTGGAATTATATAATTAAGAAAAAAGTGTGAAACACCTGAAAATATGTCTTATATTCTAGGTTCTTCAAAGTAGCCACCTTTTGCTTTGATTACTGCTTTGCACACTCTTCGCATTCTCTTGATGAGCTTCAAGAGGTAGTCACCGGAAATGGTCTTCCAACAGTCTCGAAGGAGTTCCCAGAGATGCTTAGCACTTGTTGGCCCTTTTGCCTTCACTCTGTGGTCCAGCTCACCCCAAACCATCTCGATTGGGTTCAGGTCTGGTGACTGTGGAGGCCAGGTCATCTGGCGCAGCACCCCATCACTCTCCTTCTTGGTCAAATAGCCATTACACAGCCTGGAGATGTGTTTGGGGGTCATTGTCCTGTTGAAAAATAAATGATGGTCCAACTAAACGCAAACCGGATGGAATAGCATGCTGCTGCAAGATGCTGTGGTAGCCATGCTGGTTCAGCATTCCTTCAATTTTGACATTTGCCACAGAACACCAGGATTGGCAATTACCTGTGTGGCAGTAGGTCAGTAATGGTGTGGGGTGGCATTTCTTTGGAGGGCCATACAGCCCTCCATGGGCTCACCAGAGGTAGCCTGATTGCCATTAGGTACCAAGATGAGATCTTCAGACCCCTTGTGAGACTATATGCTGGTGCGGTTGGCCCTGGGTTCCTCCTAATGCAGTACAATGCCAGACCTCATGTGGCTGGAGTGTGTCAGCAGTTCCTGCAAGATGAAGGCATTGAAGCTATGGACTGGCCCGCCTGTTCCCCAGACCTGAATTCGATTGAGCACATCTGGGACATCATGTCTTGCTCTATCCACCAACGTCACATTGCACCACAGACTGTCCAGGAGTTGGTGGATGCTTTAGTCCAAGTCTGGGAGGAGATCCCTCAGGAGACCATCGGCCACCTCATCAGGAGCATACCTAGGCGTTGTACAGTAGGGAGTTCTTACAGGCACGTGGAGGCCACACACAATACTGAGTATCTTTTCCTTGTCATGAGGCATTTCCACTGAAGTTGGATCAGCCTGTAATTTGATTTTCCACTTTGATTTTGAGTATCATTCCAAATCCAGACTTCCATGGGATATTCATTTTCGTATACATTGATAATTGTTATGTTTTATTGTTCTGAACAGATTCCACTATGCAATGAATAAAAATTTGCAACTGGAATATTTCATTCAGAGAAATCTAGGATGTGGTATTTTAGTGTTCCCTTTATTTTTTTGACCAGTGTATTTTTTTTGTTCGGACATTATAAGGGTTTAAAGTTGACCAGCAATTTCTCATTTTTGAAGCAAAAATTACAAAACCATTTTTTTAGGGACCACCTCACATTTCAAGTGAGTTTGGGGGGGTCACTGACCTGAATCATGTTCTCTGGGTTCTCAGCTATGCCTAGTAGCCGAGACACCAGAGTAATTCAGACTCTGGGGGGCGCTATACACTTATTTCTCAGCGAAGTTAAACAGCGGCACTGAGGCATAAGCTCCCTTAATAGCCGTCGTTAAAAGGCATATTAGCAGTCGATAAGGGGTTAAGGGATAGTGGGTTCAGGAGCGATGAGTGTGGTTTTGTGTCTTGTTTTTTTTGTTATATAGTCACTAAAAATTACTAAAATAAAAAACGCAAATCTGTAACGACCCTGCCCCTCTCAATTACATTAGGTATTCAAAGGAATTATGGATCAAATTCTGCGTTCTAAACCATTCTGCTCTAAATTTCATGTCTGATAACTTTCTTTTTTTGGCATCTTACAGGAGGTGAAAGCAATAATCGATAACGAAAATTGTCCAAAAGTGATAAGTTGGGAGTTTTCTCACAACAATTACTGGTATGCTATATTCCAGTCTGACCCTGATGCACAACAGGTAAGATGGGGCCTTCCTCCCTCTATCATTTGTTTTTTGTTCCTTCTTACTGTTAAATGAAAAGTCACAAATGGTGGTGTGCGACAAACTTTTTCCAAAAAAAAAAACTGCCTTTTTCTTAATCTTCCACCAAATTGGACAAACTGTGTACTTTTTAAATCCATGTCTGTATGGCTGTGATATCTTGACTGTAAAATGCAAATTGAGTCCTGCCAGAGGCTCTAAATTCTCTGTACACCGATCCTCACTGACAGCTGTACTGAGCACTTAGAGGATCTCTGCAGCAGAAGGGACACTGAGGAACGGTCAATCAGGCAAGGTTAAAAAAAAAAAAAAAAAAAAAATAGCAGCTATTATGACATTAATTTTCAGCATAAGTACACCAGCCTCTTTGGGTTTAAAAGATATAATGTATGTGTTGTGAAATATGGTGACATCTACTGTGAGTCAAGTTTATTTAAAGGTATGGCTGAAAATGGCACTAAATTTGCGCATCCTTGTCTGCTGAAATCTGGCGTAATTAGATTTTCTGCCCTTGATGAACCAAAATAGACCAAATTCATGAACTCATGTGTCCATACTTTTCCAGCAAATCACGACTGCTCCACCACCATCTCCTCCACCAACTAAAAAAATGCACCAGTTTGAAAGACTGAAATTGTTTCTAAAGGAAAAATATGGAAGCATCAGTGAAGAACCAGAGCCAGTGGTTATGAGGAAACGCCCGAAACTCACCAACACATTAGGTGAGGTATACACAAGAGAGAAAGCGCTGAAGATGCTATACACCAGGAAGAAGCCAACATCCTCTCAATCACCTAAAGTCCCACCATGTATTACCGTGACTGCTAAACAGGCCTACAGACCTATGCCATACATGCCAGTCAGCTATGCTGCTAGAAACAACATGCAAGAAATGCTGATGAGCCTTCAGGGAGTACGGCGGATCTACATGAGAGATGAGGGCAACATTTCTAGTGCTTGGAAGGTTATTCTCCCGAGGAGAGAATACCACGGCACTATAATATAGCCGGAGTAAAATATAGTGGCGAGTGGCTTGCAGCATGCCCATAACATCTTGTGCGCAGCTGCTTCTCAGATTTTCTGGTTTTGACTACGGCTTATTTAATGGATCATGTTTTGTACTGCCGCCTGCCCTGACCTCTGCTTGTTTAATGGATCACGTATTGTACTGCCGCCTGCCCTGACCTCTGCTTGTTTAATGGATCACATTTTATACTGCCGCCTGCCCTGACCTCTGCTTGTTCAATGGATCACTTTTGTACTGCCGCCTGCCCTGACCTCTGCTTGTTTCCGACTATGATTTGAACCTCTGCCTGCCCTGACCTCTGCTTGTTTCTGACTACTCATTTGCCTGATGATTTTGTACTTTGTGAAGAATAGCACCAGTTCTTCACCAAGTAGTATGGAAAGAAAACTATAGAAGATCATCACACAGCTTAACAACAAACCCTAAAAAGTTATAAATTGGAATCTGACCCAACCAGCATTTCCGTAGAAGGTATTTTTCTCTTAAATTTCTTTCATTCATTCTCCAATTCTATTGATTTTTCTTGCCAAAATTTCTCTGCATTGTTTTTTCAATGACTGCAAGATTATGAGATTTGAGGGCTTTAAGATAAATGAGACTATTAAAAACACAAATGTGCAGCACTTGATTTAATTTCTAACTGTTTATTGTTCCTTCATAGCAACTCCATGCCCGAAAAAAAAAACCTGCAGAAAATTCTTGTCACAAAGATGTTGCCAGCCAGACCTCAACAGCGCTTCCTGTATGTACTTCTGCCTCCGCGAAACCAACTAATCCTGCTGCCACTGCACCTGAGGGGAATATGTCCTCTGCTCCGAGTACACAGGTACTAGTCATACATTCCCCCTCCTCAGATCTCAAACAGATTACTGAGCAGTTCCATAATGTGATCAGTGGGAGCTGTTGGTAAATGTTGTGGTGTAATCAGATGGCTGACGTTTAGTAGGCTGCAGATGGCTTGAGCAGATTTTGCAGTGTGAAAGATGTATAATGACTGAGAGCCCTGATCTCCCAGTCTACCCTCCTTCCTTGAGTCAGTGTTTTGGGCTGGACAGCTGAGTTTAGCTGTGTCACTTTATAGTTTAGATGATGGAATAAAATGACCTTAATGCCTCACCATTTTTTACTTTTGGAAATGTGTAAGATGCTTTTAAAATAAGTTGTCCTCAATGTAATTGCAGTTTGGATGCAGATCTTCATCTCAGGGAGCAACACGGCGTAATGGCAAGGAGCAATATGTGCCACCAAGATCACCAAAGTAAAAAACTTATCACCTCTTAACTATCTAATCAGACTGATGACATCAAAGAAATAGACTCATTTGGAGATTGTCATTGTTTTGAACAAAGCGAGCGTCGTGAAACCCAATGGTCATCTCGGATTTTTATTTAAGGTGCTAGCGTGTTCCAGATATGATTAAAACAACATATGAAATGTAGGAATTTGTTTTGTTTTTTTTGTGGGGTGGGTATGATTGCGGGGGGTTTTTTGTTTGTTTGTTGCAGAAGTGAGTGCGAAAGAAAATATTTTTGAAAGATAGATCTGTTAAGAAAAAAAGTAAAAAAAAAAAAAAAAAGAAACAAATATAGAAATTTAAAATTTAATTTTTATCGTTAGAGTTTGGGATGTAATTTCGTATATTACTGGATGTCTTGATAAATCTGGATCACGACACGATATACAAATGAAGCACCGTCTGCTTCTGCCCTGCCACCCTAGGATGGTTTAGGCCCCATACACATTGGAGAGGTGTCAGCCGAGCACTTTTTCAGCTGACCGGTTGACACTCCTTAGGCGAGCGTTCCTGTGTTTTCAAAGAATCCTCTTATATCGGCAGCAAACAAAAGAAGGAGTCATTGAAATTGAAATGGCCGAATCCTTCTCTCCCTCAACATAACCTGTAGACGGGAGGGCTGGGTTGTCTATGGCAATCAACCAAAGCCGTCATGGCCAGCAGCATCAGAACATTGCCTTTTAAAAGATGGCCCCCACATAAGGACGATAGCATCACATGGGATTATGAAAGGTTTTAACGATACTCCAATCCAAATTTCAGGAAATTTTTGAAAAGTTCTGTAGTAAGAATAAGGAACTTTACAATACTTCTTATGGGAGAAACGTGCTACTTTCTCCTCTTAAAAGGGTTTTCCCAAGTTTGGAAGTTATTGCTCATCCATTGGATAGGGATAACTTCCCAATCGCTGCAACCACCATGGTTCCCAAGAACAAGGGCTCTAAAGAGCCGCGTATGAATGGAGCCGTGGTGGTTGATGATCATGTGAACTGCCCCTTTATTTTTTCTCTACGCTCGTATAGTCTTCAGCACTGACATAAGAATGAATGGAGTCCTGCTGTGAATGATCGACCACAGCTCCATTTCCATGGGGCCTTTAGATCCCTTGCTCTCGGTATTGGTGGGGCTCCCAGCATTTTTGACATTCTTGTCTATTAGCTGGTTATGGAAGTACTTTCAAATTTGAGAATATTCCTTAAAGATTCTGGCTTTCCTCCCAGAACTCTACATCAATTCCAAAAAAAAAAAAATCCAGCACAAATCCATCTTACTTCAGACAAGATGATCTGTCAGGACACTGAATAGTCAGGTTACACCACCTTATTGAGAAAGAAAAGGGAGAGAAGAGAGTCAAAGAAACGCATAGAAATTTTAGCTGGCTTATTTCGCAGAGCTGGATTCGCAGCTACGCTGCTCAGTACAACTGTGCATTGTGTTCCATTCCTCTGCTGCTTCTCTGTATGTCTTACCTAAGGGAGAATGGTGAAAATCCATCTGTGTGTTTAGTGTATGAGAGCGATTAGTCTTTCCTCACCAGCTCAGAGTCAATTGAAAATTAGAGATAGAGTCTGAAGAGGGGTAAAACTTATGAACATGCAGTGTACAAGTCACATACTGGCCAGAAAAAGTGTTATACCTCACTTGTGTGTACACGCAATCACCACTTCAGTCTTAAAAAGAACAATTCAGGGAAACTTTCTTTTCAATAGAAGCTTCACTTGCACTTGACTTTCTCCACTGAAACGTATGCGGCTGGTGGGGTCCCCATTTCTCCTAGAGGGATCCCACATCATGACATCTTGTAGATTAACCATTGGTAACATGTATGACCTTTGTCCAGGCAACAGGCTTGGCATAAATCAGTAGTACAAGCAAATATAGGAATTATACAATATCTTGTCTGGAAAAGCTATGGTACTTCTTTCTCCACTTAACCACTTTTTTCTCCTCCTCCTGAACTCATTATTTGATGTGAAATACTGTTAAAAATCCATCCTACTCAAGACAAGATGGACCACCAGCTCACTGAGGAATCAGATCACAGCTGCCTACTGAAGTCTGTGGAAAGGGGGGAGAACAGAAACATACAGATCATGCTGCTCTTTAGTAAAGTGTTCCTTCACCACAGCTACAATGCTCAGTACCGCCGTACGACATCCTTCATTCAGCTGCTGCTTCTGACAATAGAGACAGGAAACCAGAAATCTCTCATGTCTGTGTGCAGGAGACAATATATCAGCTGGTCTCCCTCCACTAGCTCAGAAATCACTGAAAAATTTGAGATGAATCCTGCATTTTATACTAATTTTGCCAGCGCTAAGTGATATACTGATTAAAAAATAGTGTTATTCCTCATGTGAACAAAGAGAAATCACAAATATTTATTTACACCTCTAAAAATATATGAAAGACACAATTACATTTTGTCACCCAAAAAGGACAAAAATCCATTTGGTCTATGTGATTGCAGAAGAATATACGGCCTGCTCCAGCACATGATCAATGTTTCATTGGCAGTAAAGCGAGGCATGCGTACAATTTCGATATGAAGGCCCAGATTCAAAGAAGCAATTGTTTTAGAATTACTTTGAAAAGTTTGTAAATACTTATGTCCCCCAAAAAATTGAGAAAAGTATTCAAGGTGTGATAGCTTTATTGGCTAACCAGAGAAATTATATTTGCAAGCAAGCTTTTAGGGCTCAAAAGGCCCCTTCACAAGGGCTTCACAGAAGTTTATAACATACAGTGGTACAATTAAAAAATCATTTTTTCCACAAAAATGATCTTTTCACCTCCATTTTTTATTTTCCCAAGGGTAACAGGACCCTAAAAGTAATTGTGCAATTTGTCCTGAGTACGCTGATACCCCACATATGGGGGTAAACCACTATTTGGGCGCATGGCAGAGCTCGGAAGGAAAGCAGCGCCATTTGACGTTTTTGGCTGGAATTGAGATCGGACCCCATATCAGTGTACTCAGGAAAAATTGGACAACAACTTTTGGGGTCCAATTTCTCCTGTTACCCTTGGGAAAATAAAAAAATTGGGGACTAATTGATCATGTTTGTGGAAAAAATACGATTTTTTTTATTTCCATGCCCGGGCATTATAAACTTCTGTGAAGCCCTTGGGGGTTCAAAGTGCTAAACACACATCTAGATAAGTTCCTTAGGGGGTCTAGTTTCCAAAATGGGGTCATTTGTGGGGGGTTTCCACTGTTTAGATACATTAGGGGCTCTCCAAAGCCAACATGACACCCGCAGACCATTCCATCAAAGTCTGCATTCCAAAACGTCACTACTTCCCTTCCGAGCCCCGACGTGTGCCCATACAGTAGTTTTCTCCCACATATGGGGTGTCAGCTTACTCAGGACAAATTGGACAACTTTTGGGGTTCAATTTCTCCTGTTACCCTTGGGAAAATAAAAAAATTGGTGACTAAAAGATCATGTTTGTGGAAAAAAATACGAATTTTTTATATTCACGCCCGGGCATTATAAACTTCTGTGAAGCACTGAAGGGGTCAAAGTGCTCACCACACATCTAGATAAGTTCCTTGGGGGGTCTAGTTTCCAAAATGGTGTCATTTGTGGGGGGTTTCCACTGTTTTGGTACATCAGGGGTTTTCCAGTCGCGACATGGTGTCCGATCTCAATTCCAGCCAAAAACGTCAAATGGTGCTGCTTCCCTTCCGAGCTCTGCCATGCGCCCAAATAGTGGTTTACCCCCACATGTGGGGTATTAGCATACTCAGGACAAATTGCACAATAACTTTTAGGGTCCTGTTACCCTTGGGAAAATAAAAATTGGGGGTGAAAAGATCATTTTTGTGGAAAAAATATGATTTTTTAATTGTACCACCGTACGTTATAAACTTCTGTGAAGCCCTTGTGGGTTCAAAGTTCTCACCACATATCTAGATAAGTTCCTTGGGGGGTCTAGTTTCCAAAATGGGGTCACTTGTGGGGGGTTTCCACTGTTTAGGTACATCAGGGGCTCTCCAAACGTGACATGGCATCCGATCTGAATTCCAGCCAATTTTTCATTGAACAAGTTAAACGGCGCTCCTTCCCTTCTGAGCTCTGCCATGCGCCGAAACAGTGGTTCCCCCCCACATATCAGGTATCAGCGTACTCAGGACAAATTGCACAATAACTTTTGCCGTCCAATTTCTACTATTACACTTAGTAAAATAAAAAAAAATTGAACCTGAAGTATTTTTTTTGTGAAAAAAAGTTAGATGTTCATTTTTTTTAAAATATTCAAAAAATTCCTGTGACGCACTTAAAGGGTTAATAAACTTCTTGAATGTGGTTTTGAGCACCTTAAGGGGTGCAGTTTTTAGAATGGTGTCACCTTTGGGTATTTTCTATCATATAGACCCCTCAAAGTGGCTTCAAATGTGATGTGGTCCATAAAAATAAAATCGTGTTGCAAAAATGAGAAATCGCTGGTCAAATTTTAACCCTTATAACTTCCTAACAAAAAAAAATTTTGGTTCCAAAATTGTGCTGATGTAAAGTAAACATGTGGGAAATGTTACTTATCAAGTTTTTTGTGTGCCATATCTCTGTGATTTAAGGGCATAGAAATTCAAAGTTGGAAAATTGCGAAATTTTTGCCAAATTTCCATTTTTTTTTCACAAATAAACGCAAGTTGTTTGAATGAAATTTTACCACTATCATGAAGTACGTCATATGTCATGAGAAAACGTTGTCAGAATCACTGGGATCCATGGAAGCGTTTCAGAGTTATTACCTCATAAAGGGACAGTGGTCAGAATTGTAAAAAATGGCCCGGTCATTAATGTGCAAACCACCCTTGGGGCTTAAGGGGTTAAAGGTAGAATCATAGCTGATGAAAGATCAAGCAAAGCTGAAAGGAATACATGGAAGACCTGTGCTTAAAAGATATCAAGGATCACTTTTATGATATTTGGTACAAAGAAGAATTTTCACCAATGGAAGGCAACATCAGATTCCAAAGGAAGCTTACAAAAATCAATAGTATTGCAAAGGAAATAAGTAAAGAATAACTGTCATTCCAATTCTGCTTTTAGAAATCAATATATAACATGAAAATAAAAAATAAAACTTATTTATATATTATCAGAAAAATCTGCTTCTTTCTGTTCCTGAACTGATCACTCATTCTCTAAATTCTTAATTCTTGGGTAAAGTCTGTCTTCATTGAGTACAAGTTTACCCATAACTGAGATGAAAGTTGATGCTCACATGGTTCTATGGAAAACTATAACTGTTAATTCAGGAGAACATGTGGCAGAATATCTGTTTCTGCTCCTAGCTCCTCCCTTTCCTCTATCCATAGAATTTTTATAAGCACCAACTGTCACCTCCCAGCTCAAGAATCAGAAAATTTGTATTGACTGAATATAGATTTTACCCATGAATTGAGAGTGAAAGAAGGATCTAATGGGCGAAATAATAAATTTTACATGTATATGAGAGAAAATGTCTTATTTAACCCCTCTTCAGATAAATATATATTATAAAGTTTGTTAGTTTCATGTGTACTATTGATTTTTTAAATACAAATCAAAATGATGGTTACTCTTTAGCCCCTTCACAACCTTTGACCCACCCATACATCAAAGAAAGGGAGGGGTTCCTGATCTTTGACGTATGGGTATTGTGATGCAGCGGTGGCACACTATGCAGTATTATTGATGAAGACAGGGCTGCGGGCACCTGTACTGCATAGCTCCCAACCGTCTCGGATTCGGCGTGACAGTCCTGTTTTTGCCCCGCCCACCCGCTGTCCCACCCAGGACTCTATTTTTCCCGAACTGCAGGGAGATAAGCCACCCCCCATGCACCCCATACATGCCCGCCCAGAAACCCACCGCAGCCCCTTACAGTCTGCAATGACATTGCTAGGCTGTTCTATTCTGTGCATACATGACCTGTGATGAGGTCAGAGGAGGGGAGGAGTCAGGGGTCACATGATCAGAAGCCTCTGTGTATGCAGGACTCAGTTGTGCTGGTCGTCATGGTGCTGGATGAGGGAAGTTTATGTGTGGGGTCAGGAGGGGTTTACAGGGTGTACGGAGCAGAGCTGCGCGATAACAATGTGTACGGAGCAGAGCCGAGTGTGTACGAGGTGTACAGAGCGGAGCCGCTTGTGTACGAGGTATACGGAGCTGAGCCATGTGTGTACGGGGTGTATGGAGTGGAGCTGTGTGTGTATGAGGTGTGCGGAACGGAGCCCTGTGTGTACAAAGTGTACGGAGCTGAGCCGTGTGTTTACGGAGCTGAGCAGAGCCGTGTGTGTACGGGGTGTACGAAGTGGAGTAGTGTGTGTACGGAGTGGAACTGCGTGTGTACGAGGTGTATGGAGCAAAGCCACATGTGTACAAGGTTTACGGAGTGGAACCTTGTGTGTATAAGGTGTACAGAGCGTGGCCGCATGTGTACAAGGTTTACGGAGTGGAGCCATGTGTGTGCGGAGTGTAAGGTTATCAGTCTCTTTAGACATGTTTTTGAAACCTAGGTTTTTCCATCGGCCATTTTGCTTTCTGTCCTGCTTCAGCTGTCTTGCCCTCAGTTAAAATGAAGTTTCCAGCTTTTATGTTCCCGCCCTGATTCTCTCCCTCTTGCCTTTTAAGCAGCCTCAGCTGATCAATCTGTGCTTCAGAATCAAGTCTGCTGTTAGTCTGTGACCTGGCTCCTGGAAGCCTTGGACTTGGTACTCCAGCCACCTCCTGCTGATGAACTTGGGAACACTTGTGGACACTGGAAACTTGCTGCCTGCTAAATCCACAGTTACAAGGGAAGTAACAGAGAGAGACCCTGAACCTGTTGTGGAACTTCTGCTCTGCTAAAAGTTTACTCTGGCCTGCTGTGTCTCCTGCCTTGTATCTGCAAATTGTGTGAACCCTTTTGATTACTTGTATGAAGTAATACAAATCCTTCCTAATTGCACCTTTCTCCTATGTTTTCCTCGCACCCAAGCACAAGACGCTATATGAACTGTACGCTATACATCACACGAAGCCGTGTGTGTACAAGGCATACAAAGCGGAACCATGTGTGTATGAGGTGTGCGGAGCCATACGTGTACGAGGTGTATGGTGGGGAGCATTCATACCTCCCAACCATCCTGGATCCAGCAGGACAGTCCCGATATTGAGTCTGCCCCACTGCCCCAACCGGGAGGTTACTTTTCCCGCGGACACAGGGAGTACACGGAGGAGCCCTGAGGAGCACTTTAAAATTCGCATATGATGTTCCACTGGAAGTGACGTGCTGGAAGCTGACCAGTAATGAGCTAATTTAGGGAGATTATGGTGGAACCATGGAGGCACTTCAGGGAATGCTTCAGATCCATCACCGTGTCTCCTTCGACAGCGCGGACAGCGTGATCGCCTTCGACTCTGGGATGTTGGCCATGTGAGCGGATCATGATATGTCCTGCATCAGGAGGCTCAGGTGGGCACTACAATGGGAGCTGCGCTGCTATAGTATCTTTATTGAATCTTTATATCTTTCTCTCTCTCTGTTTCTTTCTCTCTCTACTTTCTTTCACCTCTTCCTTTCTCTCTCTGTTCTTTCTTTCTTTCTCTCTGTTCTTACTTTCTTTCTCTGTTCTCTTTCTTCCCCTCTTTCCTTCTCTCTCTCTGTTCTTTCTTTCCCCTCTTTCTTTCTCTAATCTTTTTCTCTCTGTTCTTCCTTTCTTTCTCTCTGTTCTTTCTTTCTTTCTCTGTTCTCTTTCTTTCATCTCTTTCTTTCTCTCTGTTCTTTCTTTGCCCTCATTCTTTCTCTCTTTTCTTTCCCCTCTTTCTCTCTCTAATCTTTCGTTCTTTCCCTTCTCTTTCTTTCTTTCTTTCTCTCTGTTCTTTCTTTCCCCTCTTTCTTTCTCTGTTCTTCCTTTCTTTCTCTCTATTCTTTCTTTCTCTCTCTGTTCTCTTTCTTTCTCTGTTCTTTCTTTCTCTCTCTGTTCTCTTTCTTTCCCCTCTTTCTTTCTTTCTCTCTCTCTGTTCTTTGTTTCTCTTTCTTTCTCTCTCTGTTCTTTTTCTGTCCCCTCGCATTCTTTCTCTGTTCTTTCTTTCTTTCCCCTTTCTTTCTCTTTCTTTCCCTCTCTGTTATTTCTTTCTCTGTTTTCTTTTTTCTCTCTCTCTGTTCTTTCTTTCCCCTCCTTCTTTCCTTCTCTGTTCTTTCTTTCTCTGTTTTCTTTTTTCTCTCTGTTCTTTCTTTTCCTTAGTACCAGTCAATGTGCCAACAGTACCAGCCACTGTGCCCATAATGCCAGCCACTGTGCTCACAATGCCAGACACTGTGCCCCCAGTACCAATCAGTGTGATCAGCAGTGCTAAATGGGTGCGGTTGTGCGTGAACATGGGTGGGACTAGTTGTGAAAGGGAAGTGGCCAGGGCATGGCCTATAATTTGTCCCTCTCTCCATTCTTCAAAAGTTGGGAGGTATGGTACTGCGCTGGGTCCGGAACTGTCAAGGCTGCGTCCCAGGTTGTCCAGGGGAAAAATAGGGGACCAGACAGACCTTGTGACCCAGAAGCATGGGGCACGGCAAAGAGAAAAGCATGCAAAACGACAGGCAATTTCCCGCCGGTGGTGTCAGAGCAGAGGTGTGCGCAGAGTGCGGCTACACACAAGCAAGCCGTTGAGACCAGCAGCAGAGGAAGGGCAGTGGGCGCCTTTAAGCTGAGTGCCGCGTGCAGGCACAGGAACAGGGGTCGTGTTCAGGACTGTTCGTTGTGGCCCTCTTTGCCAGACAGCACACCGCAGACCCCCTTGTTCATAGACTGCACACAATCTCCTTGACTTTGGATGCACAAGTTTATGGACTAATTGGCTGAATGGGTAAAAACCGGAGACCTCCTGTTGCCACCAGAAGATATACCGTGAGCTGTGGAATCTTCTCTGAGGACACTGCACTGGCCATTGCTGGGATTACAGCCCTCATCGGATCATCCGTGGCTGAGGAAGCTACGAACACGATAAGTTGACTATGTTGACTGTTATCACATTATGGTTATCTATTTCCCTATCATTTGCCCCTTTAACTATTTATCTGCCTGCGAGGAGTATCTTGTTTGTTAAATTGTTACTCTTTGCTCTGACTTTCTTGTGTCACGGCATCCTGCAACCTGCTTACACTGTGATGAGGCAGTGACCCAGCAAAGTTCAATGCAAAAACGTCTCTTTAATGTTCAACTCCAGAAAACACAGCATTTGATATCCTCCGGATCGCAGCTGGAAAACATATTAACACCGCGTGTTAATGTTCTACTCACAGCATTACACAGTCCACTATATCCTCCAGATCATGGACGTGAACCATATCCTCCAGTTTACAGTCATTAAACACACGAGTCCTCCTCTGACCTGTTATCATGGGTGACTGCACCGCTGTGTACATTGTGGGTGCCAGGCTTTTTAGCTGCCTTGGCTGTTTGGCTCCGCTGGCCTGTGTTCCCTCACACAGGTGGAGTGCTGCAGAGCCTTCTGCTCTGTACACTTGCCAACACCAGATTGACACTGATTCTGAATCTGACACACCCAAACCCTATACTGCAGGATTTTTAACTAGCAACCTGTTGCCTTCAGCCACATGGAAAACCTGGGCCGAGAATGAAACGAACTGCACCACTTCTATCTGTAGTCGGTTTCAATACACAAAAGCCTAGAGCAGGTTTTCCCTAAATCTGCCTTGGACAGATAGAATGTCCAAGACCTATACTCAATTTAGTCTGCATTGCAACTACAGCTATGCCTGTGACTGCAATACACTCTCATGGCCTCTATACACTTCCGTGCCCATCCTGGGGGAACACACAGCGCCCCATACATGTGACAGTATGTCATGTCTACTTACATTATAGCTGAGACAGAGCTTTCACAACCAGGAGCGGTGCCCACACCACCCTCTGCTGTTTAGTCTGCTAAATGCCACAATCGTTATTGATTGCAACATTTAGGCTATGTGCCCACATTGCAGAAATGCTGCGGAATTCTGCATTTCCGCAACTTCCCGCTGCGGGTAAAATGCATACGGAATTCGCATGCGTTTTCCAGCAAAACAGAAGCGTTTTGCAAGCGTTTTTAGCTTGCAGAATGCTAGCGCTTTTCCAAGCGATTTGAAGCATCACTTGGAAAAGTGACTGACAGGTTGGTCACACTTGTCAAGCATAATGCTTGACAAGTGTGACCAACTTTTTACTATTGATGCTGCCTATGCAGCATCAATAGTAAAAGATAGAATGTTAAAAATGATTAAAAAAAATAAAAAATATGGTGATCCCGGTCCTCAACGGCGCTGCCGGCAAGTTCCGTTCCCAGGCGTGCTTTGCGAGAATGACCTTTGTGACATCGCATGACCGCTACGTCATCAGAGGTTATTCTCGCAAAGCACGCCTGGGAACGGAACTTGCCATCAGCGCCGCTGAGGACTCAGGGGGCCGACAGAGGATAAGTATATCCCTATTTTTTTTTAATTCTATTTTTTACAGGAATATGGTACCCAGGGCATGTAGGAGAATCTCCTCTCCTCCAGACCCTGGGTACTATCCGCACATGAAGCGCTCACTTTACGCATGGTGGGCATAGCCATATGCGTAAAGTGAGCATTTCAATGCAATCCTATGGCGGCGGAATCGCCGCGATTCCGCAAAATTAATGGACATGCTGCGGATTTTTCCGCGGTGCGATTCCGCAGCGGAAAAATCTGCAGCATTGGCAAAGCAACTGCGGAATCCCATAGGATTGCATGGGATGCGTTTTGTTAGCGTTTTTTAAGCGCAAAATGGGCACACAGCCTTAGAAGGCAGGAAGAGGGCTCCCTCTTCCTTATGATCAGCAATCTGTGACATTATCGCAAAGGCCGCCCCTTCATCATGATGACAACATGAGTCGTCATGGAGACCTCCTGGTCACCCAAGCCATGGACAGCTTGTTAGACCATGCTCATAGCATGTTTTAATTGGGTTCGGTCAGTGTAATACTGACAGGTATAAAGCTCTGCAATGCATTATACCACCATTATATTACGACTGGGCACCTTACTTGCCTAGAATCCAAGACTGGACCTCCAAGCCTGCCTATACAAAATGGATGGAAATTGAAAAACTGTGGCTTGCTCCTGCTCATCCTAACTCCCTGATTTGGAATAACTCCTACAACCCATCAGTGTGTGACCTCCTTGGCTCTATGGTCCTAACTAAAAGTATTTGGAAAACTTGTTCCAAAAAATTTAAACTTTTCGTCCACAAACTCTCCTCTTAACTCATTTTTGTACCACCCAGGCTTCCCTGATAGTTTGACCCACCCAATGAAGGGAGTGTGGTTTCACACGAATCTGTTCAACTTTACTAATATTATAGATCATAGAACAAGAACCATACTCCCATACCTAGAACTAAAATCCAATCTATCCATACCAGGTCTCTCGCTATTTCAGTATATTCAAGTTAGAAACTTCGCCTTAACTACTTTCCAGGGTCTGCAGCTCTCCCTCTCAACCGCTTTTGAAAGATAATGCAGAAACGGTACATCAACGAAGGGATTAATTTCCGCAATTTATAACATCATTCAAAAGCCTGATGCAGATTCCCTGATGAAACATCCCTACATGCTTAGATGGGAGAGATATTTGGGAAAAGCCTTGACTGATGTAGATTGGGGACTTGTCTGGTCGAGAGCAGCTATATTGTCATCTTGTGTCATATATAAAGAAAACCAGTACAAGATCCTTCATTTCTGGTATTACACACCTGAATTCTCACATAGGCTGGACCCATCTATCTCTGCCCTCTGCTGGAGGTGCAACCTTTCGGGATGATTGATCTTTCACATATTCTGGGATTGCTCACTGATTTGCCCATATTGGAAGCAGGTGCAGGGATTGATAATATAGGTTTTGGATTTGACGTTGCCTCTGGACCCCCACCTTTTTCTCCTTAACATTTTCCCACCTTCCCTAACAAAAAAAACTACTAGGCTCCTCTTACACATCTTGACGGCTGCCAGATGTTTGGTGGTGTCCCATTGGAAGCAATCTTCTCCCCCATCTACACTTGACTTATATGCCAGAATTAAAGATGTTAGAAATTTTGAATACCACGCAGACTGCATAACGGCACGATTTATAGATTTGATTCTATCTGGTTTCCTTGGGACTCTTTTTGGTCCTCAATAAATACAGGAACCTGAATCTCTAGACCTATATAACAACTCCTGGTGTCCCCTTTCTGATTTTCAGATACCCCCCCACCCTTGTTAATGTCCTGTCTTGTGTCTGTTTGGTTGGTCCTCCACTTTTGAGTATACCGATTCATGTATACAATAGTTGAACATTCTGCTGGTATATTATTCGTTATAATGCCACCTAATATAATGTCGGAAACATCCTGCTAGCTCATTGATTTGACAATTTATTGTTTGACACTGTTTTTCTATAAGAGAATGTCAATATTCATGTTATATGTATATCACTTTGGAAATGTTTATTTTCAATAAAAAGTGACAATTTAAAAAAAATGCTTACTGTACCCCTAAATGAATTCCTCAAGAAGTTTAGTTTCCAAAATGGGGTCACTTGTGCGGAATTCTGCTGTTTTGGCATGTCAGGGACTCGTTAAATGTGACATGGCTTCCTCAGTGTATTACAGCCAAAATGGAGCTCCAGAATTCAGTTGTTGGCGCTCTTTCTCTCCTGAGCCATACCATGTGCCCAAACTGTAGTTTTCCATCACATATTGAGTATCGGTGTACTTAGTAGAAATTGCTCAACAAATTGTATTGTCCATTTTTTCCTTTTACCGTTGTGAAAATGACAAATTTATGGCAAAAACTACATTTTTATAGGAAAAATGTTTTTTTCTTTTTTTCATTTTTGCAGCTAAACATTATAAAATTCTGTGAAGCACCTGTTGGTTCCAGATGCTCACTACACCTATAGAGAAGTTCCTTGAGGGGTGTAATTTCCATAATGAGTCACTTGTTTAGGTTTTCCACTGTTTAGGCACATCAGGGGCTCTGCAAATGCCACATGGCATCCACTATCTATTCTATCTAATTTATAATTCCAAAAGTCAAATGGTGCTCCTTCCTTTCCGAGTCCTGCTGTGCACCCAAACAGTAGTTTTCCTCCATATATAGGGTATTGGCGTCCATACAGTATAATGCACGCAATAGTCCTTTGTATAGTATAGTGTACCCCATACTCTATACAGTATAATGCACCCCATAGTCCTTTGTTTAGTATAATGCACCCCATAGTCCACACAGCACAATGCACCTCATAGTCCTCTACACAGTATAATGCACTCTATAGTTCATACAACATAATACAATACATGGTCCATACAGCATAATGCACCCCACAGTTTATACAATATCATGCACCCACAGTCCTCTGTATAGTATAATGCACCCCTAAGGCTATACAGCATAATGCACTCAATAATCCATACAGTATAATTTATCCCAACATCAACATCCCCATCGCTCTTCCCCTCTCCCCATCTGCTACTAACCTTTTATCTCTAACCTCCTCTTTCGGCCTTTCGCAGCTTACAAACTTTCTAACGCATGAAGACAGAAACTCCCTTGACTTGGTCTTCTCTCGGCTTTGCTTAGTAGATGATTTCACAAACTCCTCTCTCCCACTCTCTGACCACAACCTTCTCTCATTCTCTATCAAGAACTGCCACTCTGCTCAGGTCACCCCCACTTTCCATACTTATAGAAACATACAGGCCATTAACATTCAGAAACTCATGAAGAACTTACAGTCATCATTGGCCCCTACCTCCTACCTCTCATGTCCTGACTCTGCACTGAAGCATTAAAATGAAACACTTCAAAGTGCCCTGGATGAAATTTCACCTCCTATACATAGAACAACACGACACAGATGTCAACAACCCAGGCACATCTTGCAAACACGTTTTCTGCAGCGGTGCTCCAGGTGTGCCGAACGTCTGTGGTGAAAATCCAACTTACACGAAGATTTCATCCATTATAAGTTTATGCTTAGAGCATACAACACTGCCCTTCACCTCTCTGGCCAATTACTTCAAAGAAAAAATTGACCATATCCGACAGGAAATTATCTCCCAGTCACCTCATACCATGCATCTTCCTTCCTCCCCCAGTGCAGCTAGCTCACTCTCTGATTTTGAACTAGTCACAGAAGAAGTAAGCAGGCTCCTTGCATATTCTCACCCAACCACTAGCACCAGTGACCCAATTCCGTCACATCTCCTCCAATCCCTTTCCCCTGCTGACACCGCCCACCTAACAAAATATTTAAACTCTCTCTCTTCTGGTATCTTTCCCTCCTCATTTAAGCATGCCATCATACATCCACTACTTACAAAACCATCCCTCGACCAAAACTGTGCCGCTAACTATAGACCTGTCTCTAATCTTCCCTTCATCTCTAAACTCCTGGAACGCCTGGTCCACTCCCATCTTATCCGCTATCTCTCTGATAACTCTCTTCTCGATCCTCTACAATCCGGTTTCCGCTCTTTACACTCTACTGAAACTGCTCTCAATAAAGTCTCTAATGATCTACTAACAGCTAAATCTAATGGTCACTACTCCATGCTAATTCTCCTGGATCTCTCCGCAGCATTCGACACTGTGGATAATCAGCTCCTCCTCACTATGCTCCGTTCCACTGGCCTCAAAGACACCGTTCTCTCCTGGTTTTCCTCTTATCTCACTGACCGCTCCTTCACTGTATCTTTCGCTGGCTCCTCCTCCTCTCATCTTCCACTTACTGTTGGGGTTCCTCAAGGATTGGTTCTAGGCCCCCTTCTATTCTCTTTGTGTACTGCCCCTATTGGTCAAACAATCAGTAGATTTGGTTTCCAGTACCATCTCTATGCTGATGACACCCAATTATACGCTACTTCTCCTGATATCACGCCTGCCTTTTTAGAAAACACCAGTGATTGTCTAAACACTGTCTCTAACATCATGTCCTCCCTCTACTTGAAACTGAACCTGTCAAAGACTGAACTCCTTGTGTTTACTCCCTCTACTAATGTACCTATGCCCAACATTTCCATCTTGGTGTGTGGTTCCACTATTACTCCTCAGCAACATGCCCGCTGTCTTGGGGTCATACTTGACTCTGAGATTTCTTTCACCCCCCACATCGAATCACTGGCTCGCTCTTGTCATCTGCATCTCAAAAACATTTCCAGAATTCAATCTTTTCTTACTTTTGATTCTGCAAAAACTCCTACTGTTTCTCTTATTCATTCTCGTCTGGACTATTGTAACTCTCTACTAATCGGTCTCCCTCTTACCAAACTCTCCCCCCTCCTATCTGTCCTAAATGCTGCAGCCAGGATCATATTCCTCAACAATCGTTAGACCAATGCCTCTACCTTGTGCCATTCCTTACACTGGTTACCCATCCACTCCAGAATCCAGTACAAACTTATTAACCTTACCCACAAAGCACTCTACGGCTCAGCACCAGCCTATATCTCCTCCCTCATCTCAGTCTACCACCCTACCCGCGCCCTCCATTCTGCTGATGACCTGAGGTTAGCATCCTCAATAATAAGAACCTCCCACTCCTGTCTCCAAGACTTTACACGTGCTGCGCCAATTCTTTGGAATGCACTACCCAGGTCAATACGATTAGTCCCCAATCCCTACAATTTTAAGTGTGCCCTAAAAATTCATTTATTCAGACTGGCCTACCGCCTCAACACATTAACCTAACTATCTCTTGGTGGCCCAGTCAAAAGTTTTACCATAACCAGGTTCCCCGCATCATGTTCCTACATGCTTTATGCATCTATTATCTCTCTGTGTCCGTACTGTTACATACTCAACACTATGGCTGGTCTGAATAATGAAGACAACTGTTACCACCCACCTTTCGTGTCTCCCTTTTTTTTCCTCATAGATTGTAAGCTTGCAAGCAGGGCCCTCATTCCTCTTGGTATCTGCTATGATCTATGTGGTTATTGTTATGCTATAATGTCTATCGTCTGTACAAGTCCCCTCTAAAATGTAAAGTGCTGCGGAATATGTCGGCACTATAGAAATAAAATTATTATTATTATTATCCAATTTTTCTCTGCATAGTATAATGCACTCCATAGTCCTTTGTTTAGTATAATGCACCCCATAATCCATACACCATATTGTACCAGATAGTCCATACAGAATATTGCACCCTATAGTCCATACAGTATAATGCACCCTATAGTCCTAAAAGCAATGTGAGAATTCCTTTTTTGTTCTTACAATTTCTCCTCGCTTGGAATTTTTTTATGTTTTCCTGTACACTATGTGGTGAAATGAATGGTGTCAGTCAAAAGTACAACTTCCGCCCCCCCCCAAAAATGAAGCCCTCATATAGCTATGTGGACAGAAAAATAAAAAAGTTGTGAGTTTGGGAAAAGTGGAGGAAGAAACAAAGACGCAAAAATGAAAATTGATCTTGTTGTTAAGGGGCTTAAATAATGACTTTACAGGGAGCAAGAAAGCAGATGACAATTACTCTCTTCCATTGGACGATCTAGTGAACATGTTACACATCACACTTCTCTCATCACATGACTTTAGTATCATCATTATTACATGGGGTTTTCACTGCTGCCATTTCCCAAACATCAGTTAATAAATGGAATAACATAACTTCCCCAAATAACACTCATTGGAGTAAAGAGGGAAACTACAAAGATAGAGATAAAAGTCATACACTGCATCTCCTTATAACATTACTAGAATGCGCTGTCCCTTTAAATTTAGCGCCGCATGCATCATGTGTCTCAGCCATCAACCAAACACATCGCAGGATTTGAATTCAAAGAAAGAAAAAAACCGTCAGTTGGTGCCAGTCTGCGATTGCTCTATTAGAGAAGAGACCGGCTCCTTATTGATTCCTAGAAGCGACACTTTGCATTTATACCCGGATCGTTACCTGCTGATTGGGAGAGACAGCCGCCACCGGCCGCTCTACAGAGGTGAGAATCATTGTGTGAGGAGTAAACTGCCGACTTATCTCATCCCGGATACTGACAGTTGGGATCTATACTGGAAGCAACACATAGAAAAAAGGAAATGATTTCACCATAAGACCCAAATATAGATAACGGGGTGATAACGGATAAATGGGATAAAATATGGGGATTCTGAGAAAATATTTACAATGTGGATAATGATGTGTAAAGATTAATCTGAAAAATACGGGGCCACATATTTCTCCTAGAAATTCCCAGATCCAATATTTAGAAGTGCATGGCCATTATTAGCCTGTATATAATAGTTATATAATACATATAGTGGAGATATGGAGAATATGTTACTGGCTCATCAGTTACTATACAGGGAGGTAGCGGATATATGCAGAGGTTTATATGGCGGGTCACAGTGCAGTCAGTATAGTGTAGATAAGTGTAGTCTTCTCTTACCATAGGACATAAAATCAATCTGGTTAGACATAGATGACCGATTATATATATATATATATATATATATATATATATATATATTTTAAAGCACCACTCCAGCGGTTCTCTTTCTCGTTAGTGCACCTCAGGAGTGGTGCCTTATATGTGATTCTCCTGGCCCCTGTCTCATCCTCATCTGTCACTACTTTAATCCTTTTCCAGTGTTGTTCCTATCAGTCTCTTGATGAAAAGTGACCTACCATCAGCGCCAGTGTTTCATGGAGCGGCGCAGGGGTCACTTTTCAATACATCTGTATGAGAGCCTAGTTCTGGCGCTCATAGACTTGCACTGAGATCTTGTGACAACTTCTCACTTGCAGCCAGTCAGAAGTAACGGGCACAAGATGGCACCACAGGAGCGGAGCACCGTCGGTGTAAGAACGTGGTCAGGCGGCTTACATTAAAAGCGCCACTCCAGCTGTACAAACAAAACAAAACACTGGAGTGGCGCTTTAGGTAGAAAATAGGGTTTGCTTTGTTTACTAGCTACAGCGCCACTTCTGTCAGTGGGTCATGTTGGGTATTACAACTAAATACCAATCAAATCAAAAAGCTGCAATACTGCAACACATGTAATGCAGGCCGTGGCAGTTATGTTTTTGGTTACACATTAGGTTGATAGCATTACTCTACTAGAGATCCTATAGAAGGCGCCATCCTCTGCATATTCAGGTTTTCCTTTTTCTGTTTGGTAGTTTCCAGGAAGAAGAGTAAAAATGGCCATGAGGAAGCGGAAGAGAGAACTGATCGCCCAGTATGAAGAGGAGTGGTAAGTAGATGAGGTTCCATCACTGCGGTCATCACAATCCATACACTTACACCGGAAAGTCCATAGTGACCATTACACATTACCACTACACATATTTATCCCATGTACAGCTCCAAACTAATGTCAGATCCCCATGAGGAGAACACCCATCAGGATGTGAGTTATGTGCAGCCACAGTACGGCCATGAGCGTGAGGCCTAATACTATAATATCTACCTCTTCTATTACAGCTCACGGTCTGCCGCCCAGGAAGAGGCCAAGAGGAGGAAAACAGAAGATGACATCCCCCAGCCGGAAGAGCGGGCAGCTTTCACCGCACTCCTTGGTAAGACTCATTGCACCTTCCAAGGTTTCCAGATACAAAGTGTTAGATTATATGAGATGTATTTCTATATTAATCTATTTTATGTGTATTATGGTGGAGAAACATGTAGGGAAGTGTTCTCCCTCCTCCTCTTATAGTCACACCTAGTATGATACAGCAGACACTATGTGGTGAGCAGTGTCGGGGCTTTGGTGTCACCTCAATACTGATGGCATGTCTTTAGGACAATTCTTCAGTATCTGATCAGTGGGTGTCAGGCGCCAAATCTCCACCAATCTGACACTGATGAGCGATCCGGAGGATAATCCATCATTGATGAGGAGCCCTACAACCCCATTAATTTAGAATTAATAGCATTAAACAGGATTTCATTACAAAGTTCATAGTGAAATAATTCTATTTTCTCATTTTTGTAGAAGAAGAACACATCAGATGTTTTCTAGCCAGGGACAGCTGTCTTAAGATTTCGGACAAGGTATTATTGTAGTGAAGGATAAGAAATCCTCCAGATCTGAGAAGATCCATCATAGGGAAATAAAGGGCTTATTCTTATGTAATAGTGGCCAGATATGACCAAACCTAGGAATCTACTGACAGATATGTGCTGTGTTATATATCCCTCTAAAGGTACTGTCACACTTAGCGATGTACCAGTGATCCCGACCAGCGATATGACGCGGTCAGGATCGCTGGTACATCGCTAAGTGGTCGCTAGTGAGCTGCCACACAGGCAGATCTCACCAGCGACATCGCTGGGGACGGGGGTCTTACCTGTCAGACTAGGCGATCCTGCGTCCTCCCGCCCGGCTCCACGCTCGTCTCTCCACAGGAAGCGCCGCAGGAAGCTGACGACGAGAAACAGTCCTGGATGTTCTCGCGCGATCAGCGATAACCAGCGGGGGAGCGGGTCGTAGGTAAGTATCAGACACAGCGATATCGCTAGCAATATCGCTATAACGTCACAAGTTATAGAGATATTGCTAGCGATATCGCTTAGTGTGACAGTACCTTATCTCGGCTTCTCCTCCCTCCAGTATCTCCTCGCCATGGTCGTCGCTTACTTCAGGAGAGCAGGACTGCCATCTTCAGAATATGGAACCTTCTTCTTTCCAGCTCTGTGAGTCTCTTTTATTATTACACATTCACGTCTATAAATAACATTGTTTTATTTAATTGTAAAACCAAAATCTCTTTTCGGCCACTCGGCTAAATACATGATAATGGCATTTGTTGTTGTCTGTATTTTCTTCTGAAGTGGATTGTAATTTATCTGGTTTCATTTCTCTTCCCTCCAAGGTTTTTAGCCAACCAGTTTGAGCAAGAAGAGGTGCGATATCGACAGGAGATCTACCGCTGGGCCCTTGGACGGAAGTGGAGGATGAAGAAGGACCGACTGCTACAATGCCGCAATGTTCTGCTCACCAGGATGGGATTCCGGGCTTGGGTGGATCGGGACACGTGTGATCTGGTGAGTAATAGAAAGAATAATAATATAAAGCTGATCTGTAAATAGAGATCACAATATAAACAGTATGCTTAAGTAAATCCCTTAGACCTGATGAGGCACTTGTACTTACTCTGTAAAGCAACGTCAAAATGGTCGTGTAATCCTGATATTAGGCAGAGCATTTTATGACTGCAGCCATAGCTGGACTCATGACATGCTTGTTTTAATGTCAAGCAAGAAAACTTTAATAAGTGATTATAAAGTCATTCTGCCATGGATTTTCAGTCATCACACCAGTATCATCAGGCCTAAAATATATGCAAATTGGATTATGATTAATGGTGACATATGCCCTTTACACTCAGATTATAATCACTTATTTTATTCTAGATCATGGCAGAAGACCCTGACCACTGGGCATGGAAGAGAGAGAGGAATATCCACTGATGCCTGGAAACAGAGCTGCAGGACCTACAAGGAGAACAACATGGCTGGAAGAGAAACGTGGCTGACGGTCCTAGAAGAACAGATAGAAGACGTGACGGATGAAGAACTGGAGAAAGTAGAGAAGTATGCTGGTATGGTGTACAGGGGATATAGACTAGATTCCTTGATAGGGCGTTGATCCAGGGAGCTAGTCTGATTGCCGTATGTGGAGTCAGGAAGGAATTTTTTCCCCCAATGTGGCGCTGTTTGCCACATGGGGTTTTTTTTGCCTTCCTCTGGATCAACATGTTAGGCTATAGGTTGAACTAGATGGACTTAAAGTCTCCCTTCAACCTCAAATACTATAAATATAACATGTTAAATATATAATATATTAATATATATCTATTAAATATATATAATATAATATAATAAATAATAATATAATTTAATATAATATAATAAATATAGAATATAAATATAATATGTTACATATATAATAGATTAATATATATAATAAATATATAATAAATAATAATAATATAATTTAATATAATAAATATATAGTAAAATATAATAAATATATAATATAATAAATATATAATATAAATATAACAGGCATATTAAAATATATATAATATAATACATAATAATAATAATATAATTTAATATAATATAATATAATAAATATATAATATAAATATAATATAATATAATAAATATATAATATAAATATAATATGTTAAATATAATAGATTAATATATATAATATAATAAATATATAATAAATAATAATATAATTTAATATAATAGATATATAATATAATAAATATATAATATAAATATAATTTATTAAATATATAATATATAAATATATAATATATAAATATAATAAATAATATATAATAAAGCATATAATAAACTTCCCACTATTTAAACTTTCCATGATGTGTCTGAGTCTTTATTTTATACTTTTATGTGTGGACAGGACCGCCATCAGAGCATTACTGCCCTCACTTTTGTGAGGGACCCAGTGAGCAGAAGCACAAGAGAGATGGCCCGGACTCAGTCTGTGTCCTCCCTCTTGTGCTTTTGTTCACTGGTCTCCAGGGTATAATAAGTGAAAGTGAAGAAAAAATTGAATGCTGACTTCATAAATATAAACAAATATATGGTTTTTATTTAATCAAAATGAATAATAAAGAAAATATATACAGGCTGTACATCAAGAAAGAAACAACAAGTGTCACCTGGGGAGCACTCACAGTACTTGGGCTCTCATAGAACAGAGGAACAATTGAAAGTATATAAAGGATATTATAAATCCAGCAGATAAACATACATCACCTCAAAAGACAGGAAAATAATCACAGCAGACAAAAAGTTATCAGTATGAGTCAAGTACATCCATAGCTTCTCTATATATACTTATCCTAAGAGAGGTAATGAGTAATGGTAGCTCATATGGATCTATCTAAAGTGCACGTCCGGGGAAATCCCCCGATGGCGTCACAGACAGGTGCGTTGTCAAGTTGGATTCCAGGAAGGACGGACCAGCGTTCAGGTCACAGAGTGCACTCTCAACCGGCGGCCATGTTTAAGGAGTCCCATGGAGTCTACCATTATTAGTGAGGTAAAATAAATCACCATATTAGATAATGAAACAACAGATATTACAAGTGCCAGTGTAAAATCATACCCACTAGTCACATTAATGAAAGTGTGTCACACAATGGGCAACATTAGGTATAATAAAGTGCACATGTGCTTAATATACTCAAATAGAGAAAACAACATTATTGCATTGGAATCCACTAATATACCATAGCATTATAAAGTGCAGCATTTTAAAAAAAACATATAATTAAAGTGCACATGTGCAAAAATGTAAATAGCTATATATACAAGAGTACATGAACAACACTATTATTACTGTGTCAACCAATAATATGGCGTCCAAGATGAATGTTCATAAGTGTTCATCCTGACACCAGAGGGGTCCTCATATGATGGTCACACAAGAATCCCATATCACACATAAATTTCATGAATAGCCATAAGGAAAAGATAAATCTTCAATAATGTATCAGCTACAGACAAAAAACACACAATTAAAATAAAAGCACAGAGATATCAGGAACCTTGAATATTCCCTATACAATGGACATTGTTGATGTTGATGGATTATTCAAAGAAATGGGAGAAAGCTTCATTTTTCAGTTAAGCCTTTGGGGGGCCATGGATCCCAAATGACTGATCCATTGGTATTCTAATTGTGCCAATATCTGTTTTAAATCACAACCCCTAGTTCCCCCATTAACACAATCCCTTACCTTTAGACTTTTCGTATCACATCCATGAAAAACCTTAAAATGTCAAGATAACGACCCATCAGAGGACATAAATTCTGTACTCCTGATATTTTCACAGGCCCGACAGTCACCACAGGGGTAACAGCCCGTCTCGGTTTACTTTCAGAAGAGGTGAAGGGATTGGACACCTTGGCAGTATAGTGGCTCCTCAGTAACATGTCCTTCAGACTCCTACCCCTCCTGGCCATCATAAGGGTATTTTTTGGTAATTGTGCTGCCAGAATTAGGTCTGTTTTTAGTACAGGCCAATTCTTGTGGAGAATGTTTTCATCTCTTTCCACTCCGGGGCGGGCCTGTGGGGAGGTCTTCATGTGGTGCTCTTCTTAGCTTTTCATACCGATGGCTTCTGTCAGGTCACTGATCCCTCAGATCTGCCCCCTATTTTACACACTGACTATATGTTTTGCAAAAAAAAATTCATATTCAGCAGGCAGGCGCCGGTGGTTTGCTAGAGAAAAAAAAATTGTCTCCACCAAGATTGGTGATCCAATAGATGCTACTGCGCAGGCGCGGCCGGTGCCAATCAGAGAGAATTTTACTTTCATCTGAATAAATTTATATCAGCAAATAAATGAATTAAATGCATATTAAAGATGTGATCTTGCTGCATTTGATGATCTGGAGAATAGAAGCAATCTTGTGATCATGGGTTTACCAGAATCTATTACCCGTAGCCAGCTTACAAGTATATGCACACTAGACCTACCAAACGCTCTGGGCCTTAATACACCATTGAAGGTGAAATGCGCTCACAGAGTCGGCCCACCACCACCTCCACAAGAATCTCCTGCTTATAAGCCCGGGCCTGGTACTGCGAAATAGCTGAGCTATGCAGACAAAGTGGACATCTTACAACGGTACAGAAAATCCTCTCCACCCCTGGTGCTTGATGGACGTAGAACGTTAATTTTCAGTGACTACTCGGTGGAAGTAACAAAGAAAGACGCGTCTTTAGTGGAATATGCACTGAGCTAGTATAGAAGAAAACCCGCTTCTCATTACAATTCTCAGCAAATCTTAAAGTGTTTTTACCTGGAGGAAGAGCACAAACATTTTCAGCAGCAGAACAAGCATCAGACTTTCTTAAAGACAGAGAAGATCTTCTCAAGGAAAACAGCAGAAAAAAGAATCACCAACAAAACGTCTGAGTATTGTCAGGACTGATTCTGATTATCCCCTTTTGAATGATTAAAACTCTTTCTCAAAGGGATAAAAATCTTACACTATGCAAAAGACTGAGAAATCTTATATCGCTATGAGAAGAGAAATTTTGGGTGTTGATATATAATTTACACTTAAGGTGACTTATTTGGGTAATCAGACTTGTACACTCAGCAAACAAATTCTCTCGGTCAGCTTCTCCCCCACACCCCTTCAAAATTATAGTTTTACAAAATAAGAATTTTACATATACACATGAATATTGTCAGGAACACCGCACTGAACTTGCTCACTGAGCCAGTGCGCGTGTCCTAAGTAAAGCGAACTGTGCTCAAACATACCTGCGGAACGGGCAGCAGCCGAGTAGATGCGTACTTCAGAACAGCAGGACCTGAAGCACGTGACTACTAGGGGAGTGGCCTAAGCTCCAGAGAGCTAGAAGCTGCAAGATAACTCCTAGCAGGGTAACTGCAAGACAAAGTTACCAAGGGGCATAGACAGGGAGGATAGTCAGGACGTAGCCAATGAGTCATACACAGAGATAGCTGCAAGGTACAAGAGGGGCGAGCAGAGAGTAGTCAGATCACAGGCAATGAGTCATACACAGAGAGGGTAGCACAGTACAGAATCAACAGGCAAACTCACAACGGGGAACAGAACCGGGTCAGAACCATCTAAACAAGCTATAACAACGACCACGCACACAGAGGTCACCACACTCGGCCAAAGGCAAAAGTATAACTGGCAGGGATTGGAGCTTCCCAGGGGTTTAAGAAGCTCTCCCAGAACCAAAGAGAGGCCACAATAATTAACCCCAGGTGAGCAGGTCAAAACCTGCACTGAGCTCCAGACATTAACCCCTGACGTGCAGCTCAAAAACCTGCACTGGGATCATGACAAATATAGATTGAATATTGGTAAAAAAAATAATCAGGTACACAATATCCCTCACAAAAATAAAACTAAAATAAATATACAGTATATATGGACGAGTGTTTTTACTTTACGAGGGCTCTAGCTACCTTGCAGTTTCAAATAAGGCTATAGCTTTAAAGATTGTTTCCACTACTGGACAACCCCTTTTTAAGGAAATCTGTCACCAGGTTTTTTGTACCCCATCTGAAAGCAGCAGAGACCCTTATTCCAGCAATATGCCACTCACTGGATTTCTTGCTGTTATTTTGATAAAATCACTGTCTCATCTGATGGAGCTCTAACAGTTATCTGAATGCTGAGCTCTGCCTAAACCACTGATTGACAGACTTCTGTGTACACTGCACTTTGGTTGAAATCTGATAATCAATATGCTCGGGTGCTCATTGCTCGATTCGAGCAAATTGGAATACTCGGGTACTCGGACAGAACAACGAGCCCAATGTAAGTCTATGGGAGACCTGAGCATTTTTACCGCAATCCCCCCTTGGGTCCTTTTAAGGTCTAAAAACGTCAGAAAATGATGGAAACACTGCTCAAATGACACAGGGACATCATGGGGATCGCTCCTGGAAGCATTCCTGATACCTAGTTCACAGCTTTAAACAATGTTGTCAGAGTTTCATGTCATTTTTCCCGGTGCACCAAAAAACATACCAAAAACAAAACCAAAACGGATTCTGCTGGGAAATATGTTAATGTTCATCCTTTCCAGGTTAATGACTTGTATATAAGGCAAAATAATTAACCCCAGACCAAAATGTTTCTCCCCCACTTGGGCTATGTTCAGACGCAGCGTTTTTGAAGTGTTTTTCAACTTTAGCATTTCTTTCAACCAAAACAAATGCATTCACTGGGAAATGTCATTATAACATTTACCAACCCTAGCTGGCCATGTGGTGTGTGACAAATAAGCAGACATATCTTGTTTCATTTATGAAAGAGGGACTCTTAAAGTCACAGAGCTTATTTTTACTGGGGCATCAGGCAGCAATAATCTGCTTAAAGGGCCATTATTAAAAAGTGGGTCTCCTAAACTGTTATATCCAATGCAGTGAGTGGATGGGCTGCCAAGAATTACGACACATCCCAATACCCCTTTCACGAGATGTCCATGAGAGCTTCCCTAAAAAATGTTGCATTGAATGCAAGGCCTGCTCTGCTACCAAGTCATATGCACCCCAATAAGCCTTTGAACCCACATACTGGATGGGCCCAGGAAAATCCATTTCACATTATTCATTTGTACTTCCATACTCTTTTCTTATGCATTGACAGCAAGGCCTGCCCTGCTACCAAGTCATATGCACCCCAATAACCCCATTCCCCCTTGGAAGAAACATGTAGGAGGGCCTCTTAACAAAAAATGTCCCATTAAAAAGGAGCGTGTCTCCTAGACTTGTAATGCCCATACACTAAGTGTGTTGGCTGGCAAACATGTTCCCCTGTGGGGTACACCTCAACCTTTTTCATAACAAGTCTTTTACGCCCAGCAAAACCACCCACCCTTGTTTGTGTGACGACTCCTGGAGTGGACTCTCTGGGCCATGATACCAGCCCGCCCCCGGCGAGGTGACCTAGTGAGGACCACCCCCCTATACAGGGAGCGTCAGGGGCAGGCCCAAAAACTGGACTGCCAGTAGCAGCACAGAACATGTTAACCCTGTAGATCTAGTGTTGGAGAATGAGGAAACATAATGATAAATCATACTGAAATCAAACAAATAAATAAAAAATGTGAATCCACCTATGAAAGAAAATAACAAAAGGGAGGGGTGAACACATGTTCATAGATATGAAGCCAGAAAGTGTTCATCGAGATATGTTTGTCCCTAGCAACAGCTCAGAGACAGGGATATAAATAAAAATATAATATACCATATATACTCGAGTATAAGCTGAGATTTTCAGCCCATTTTTAAGGCTGAAAGTGCCCCTCTCGGCTTCGGCTTATACTCGAGTCATATACCAGGGGTCAGTGGGGGAGCGAGAGCGCGGGTGTCAGAGATCATACTCACCCCCTCTTGGCACGGTCTCTGCAGCCCCCCTGCTTCTTTCATGGTCTTGGCGGCCCAGCTCTTCAGCGGTCACGAGGTACTGCTCATTTAAGTCATGAATATGCGCATATTCATGACTTTAATGAGCGGTACCATGTGGCCGCTGAAACCTGGAACTTTATATACATCCTCTTTATTTGTTCATTATATACACTGATTATCATGACATGACAGGTTCTCTTAAAAAATGTTCGGCAGACTAATTGTAAGTGCAGCTACAGAGAGAAAATGAAGTTACATTCTCTCTGCAGCTGCTGTGTGTTTAAGCAAAATGACTGCCCCCGTATTCATGCATTGACAATAGGAAACAAATTCTACAATTGAAAAATAAAAAATAACCAAAAAAAGACTTTTTGAATACCTTGTTTTAAACATTGAAAAATAATATAGGTGATATTATCTGTTCAAATTAGCAAGATATTAGGGCTTTGGTGCAAAGAAAAGTAAAAAAACAGTATGTTGTTGTTTTTCCAATTTAGCATGAAATTTGAAGCCAAATGCATTCGGTTCTGGATTATGGAAAGACAGATGGACTCTAGAATCATAATCATCAGATGCCACTGCAGATTTACTCACAGGACAACTTGACTTCAAAAGTTTAATTCACCAGGCGGTACAGATTAAAAGGATAGAGCTCTCATGACAGCAGCTAAAAACTACTGATTAATAAAAAGGGAACACTAACTATACTATTAGATACCAAATTTCCCAGTAAATCAATTCTAATAAGCAATACTGAAAATATCGGGTACGATGTAATCGGCATGAGTTCCATCAATCAGGCCTTCTCCATTGAAATGCACAAACCAGCAGGGAACTTTAATACCATTCTTATAATCTTTTCTGTAGTCTTTTTGTACGCCCCTAAAATAAAACACAACAATAATAAATATAATAAATCAATAAACATAGAATATATACAGTAAGCCATAATGTTTACCATTTATAATGAAAGAATTAAAGTGTGATATGAAATATACCACTATTCATTTATACCTTATGCCTTCCTGTCCCAGAACTGAACTACTATTAAAGGGAGCCTGTCAACCGCAACTGACAGTATAAACTACGCGTTTTAGGAGATATAGCCCTTATAAATATCATACCTGTAGTAATTTTAATAGCTGCTTTAGTTCTGCAGAAATTGAAGATTAATCAAATATGGCAGCTCAGTGCACCATTAGCGCGCTCCGAAGACTCAGTGCACTATTCCACCCACTGATTTAACATGTCCCCGATATCTCACTGATAACTGACAGCATTGCCGTGCCTGGATTGAACACTGCAGGCAATTCAGTCCTATCAATCACCAGTGAGGGAGAAATGGGGCATGCAAAATCAATGGAACTGTACACTGAGCTTCTTTGCCAAACCAAGGGTGCACCAAGCACCCTAATTAGCGTACATGATTAAACTTCAGTTTATGAAAAATGGAGGCAATGATTAGAACACTAAGGCTATGTGCACATGGGTCGCCCTCACACCCAGGGCAGCGGGGTACTCGGTACCGAGCCGGTGTCAGGGGGATGTGTCACAGTAGCGGTGACCCGGTCCGTGGCCCTGGGTGCCCAATATCAATGGCGGTTATGTTTGTAATATAGTTTATATGGCTAGTTCGTGACGCCACCCGTGGTATTTGGCAAGTAAGGTGTTAAGCCAACACTGCATGCCGATCCGCTGGGACTGATGGTATGGTGCAGCCAAGATGGTGTAGCTCCCCACAGGTGGAGCTGTAGTCCCAGGGCACTGTAGGTGCAATGGATGAGGAGAGGCTCAGAATGGTATTGATGCTGTTACCCAGATGTAGCAGTGCTGAAGGTGTTAGCGATGAATGAATGGAGGACACCAGGGCTTGCAGTTTCAAAGCTTTACTCACAGTTCGTGGTACCCACTGGTGCCTGCCTCTGTGCCGTGTCCTCTGGGGTAGAGACTCAATCAACCTCCCGAGCAAGTCAGGATTCTCCTCTCCAACACTCCGCCAACATGTGCCTTTCCTGAACGACTCCTCTATTGCGCCTTTTAATGTGAAGAGCTCCAGTACCGTGGTTCTCTGAAGTTCCTCCTGTCAGATGTTCCTAACAACTCTACTTGTATGACAGACAGCTGTAGCCTGATCAGGGATCTCCTGGATCCCGGCTCTCTATTTGTGTTGCTGTTGTGTCCCAAGTCTCAGATGGGAGTAGTGCATTTACAGCCAACTACTCCACCGGTGTCTGCTGCAGAACCATAAGTGTCCATACAACCTCGGGGACCGGGCCCCGGCCTTGCGCTGAGAACCTATAAGCAGGGTTCCTCTTCCAACCCACAACTCCTCTCTGTTCTCCTACTCCTTCGTTCCACGCTGTTTCTCTCTCTCTTATGGAAGTTTAGGTTGCAGTTCTAAGTCTTTCTCTTTCTCTTCTCTTTCCCGTGCCAGCTAGCTCAGATCACTGAGGCAGCTGCAGCACTCCTTCTGAACTCAAACTGAAACTCAAACCCAATCTCAACCTCAAACTGACTGACCTCAGCTTTCCCACTCTTTTATATGACTCTCAACTCCACCCACCTCCCAGCACATCTCGTGTTACGAAGCATGGAATCACCAGAGGTGCTCTGCTACCCTCTAAGCATGAGCCGCAATGTGATCAGTGCTGAACTATCCTGTGTGTGGAATGCAGATGTTGGAGTGCGGAAAGGAGCTCCCAACTTACCTAGGCGGCGGGGCACTACACCTTAGGAGAAGGTGCAGTACCTCTGTGGCGACTGAGCCTCAGGGGTGCCACACACACGTATGCAGACATTTCTGCATAAAAACCAGACTCCCTTTCCAGAAAACGCGCGGAAAAAAACGCGCGTTTTTTTACACGCGTTTCCAGACCCATAGAAAATAGCTAGAAACGCGGAATTTTCCTCAAAATTAATGAGCATGCTGCGTTTTTTACCGCGAAGCATTTTTTTCGTGGTAAAAAACGCATCAATATGCACAAAAAGTGCAAAATGCATAGAAATGAATGGGAAGCTTATTTTAAGCGTTTTTTGAGCAGATTTTTTGGCAAATCCGTGAAAAATAACGCTACGTGTGAAAACAGCCTAAAGTTGCAATTTTTTGTAAAGTTTCCAAGGCTATGTGCTTAGTTTATACTGTCAGTTTAGGCTGACTGACTCCATTAGGCACAATCCCATGCCTAAACACAGTAGTGGATAACTAGCCCTTAGGGCTCCTGCAGAAGAGAGCAGAAAATGGACGTGTACTGTCTGATTTTTGGTCGGATAGCCACAGGCAGCACACTTACCAATTTTATTCAATAGGGCTGTTCACATGAACGATATTTCTCTTTGTTTGACTGATGAAGAGAAAAAAAATCACAGCATGCACTAGTTTCTTCCAAGTTTTGCATGAGACTCATGCGTTCTCATTTTTAAGGATACATTTCTTTGATAATGAAAAAAAAAAGAATAGTATCCAATCCAGGTGATATAAAAAAATTGTAGCAAACTTTACTCCGCCATGATACGACGTTTTGACCAATAATGGTCTTTATCAAGTAAGGTCTTTATCAACATGCTTGATAAAGGCCATTATTGGTCGAAACGTTGCATCATGACGGAATAAAGTTTGCTACAATTTTTCTTCATCACCTGGATTGGTTGCTGTTCTTTTTTCCATTTGCAGGACTGTTTATTTCCAAATTGGGTCTTTGGATTTGGAGTGAGCATCCCAATATTGATGTGCTGTCGGCTGTTTTCCTTATCTATTGGACATTTCTTTGATGAATCTTGGAAACTGTATTTGATCATGTACATTATTTAATGTAGATGGATGTATGAAAATGGATTTCACACAGACATCATACGAGTGTCACATGGGCATAAAAAAACAGGAACACTGATGAAAATCGGATGACAATTATCCAGAAAACTGAAAAATTTTAAAACCATCGTTTGAAGTCTTAGGGTCAGTGACAGATTACAGTTAAATTGTTATTCCCATTATTTGAAGTTTTCACGCCCATTCGTTAGATGAAATTACCTTTTAGCTTGCTTAAAAATTCATGATCTCATGATCCTGTCCATACAGGACACATGCTACTGAGAACAATGATATTCTATAAACACAGAATGACATCATTAATGATCATTCTGTGCTCATGAAACTGTGGTATGCATAAAATATTGTTGTTGATAGATCCTGTATAGTGTGTAGAGAGGATCGCAACGACCACAATGATTTTTAAGAAAGCTATTAGATGGCTACACTCAACGAAAGGGAGTTTTCCTAGGAACGCTCAAGTTCCCGATTATTGGCCAGTGTAAATGCACCCTAAGGCATCCATGGTACACTCAGGTCCTGTTAGAGATTTACCTGTAGATCTTGGCCTACTATTTGGTTGTAATTATATACAAGTAAATGTTCCTTACCTTGTCACAGTCAGCAGCTTGTTCTTCACTTTCATTGTTGCATCCGGTTTGTCAGGATTATCAGTTTTATGAACATTGGAAATTTCAAAATCGATTCCATGAAAAAATTGCCCTTGAAAATTGAAACAATGATAAAGATTTTATTTACGAATAATAAAACACACAACAATGGATCACATTAAAATCCTAAAATGGAAGACATTTTGTAAATATGAACTTTCCCCAGCCAACGCCTAGCAACAGAACAGTAACAAAAAAAGGGTAATCTGCTCACCTATCTGGTGTACGGCAAAACGCCTTCTGAAGTAATAGCGGTAGATCCGTGTAGAAGCCAGAACTCATAGTATTCCATGAAAAATTAACTTTGTTGTTCAGATTAAAAACATTAAAGTCACCATGTTCTTTGTCACTCATGTTTTAATCTGAACAATAAAATTAATTTTTAAATGGAATACTACTAGTAGTGCTGATCTCTACGTGTTTCTACTAGCTACAGAATACTGGCTGTGTGAATAGCCTTGGTTGGTGGAGGAGTGTATGGTATGTGCAATGTGACTTTGTGAGAAGGGAGTGTATGCAAATTGAAGTGCCATTGCAAAATTAGAGAAGTTGTGAGCATTATGGATTTACAACTTCCAGAGTTAACTAGGTTCTGTCCTGAATTGTTGTAGCTGTTGGGCAGAAATAAGTGATAATGTTAATGGAGCATGTTGACTTTCCATTTGGGGGAAGAAGGTGTAAGGTGGTATATCTACCCTCTTCATCCCTTGTGGGGCTTACCAGATGTCTTATGCATTTTGGAATAGAGGGAATATAAGATTTGCAGCCTTGCTACAGATTTATTATTTCCCATATTGAGGTTTTCCCTGAATGCATTATGCAGCTTTTTTTCTGTTATAGGTGTTACTTGTCCAATCATAGCCCTGCCCAGTAAGTAATTGGTTCTGACTGTGGGAAATTTTCTTAGCATGGGGAAAGTAGAGTTTGGAGTTTGCCTTGTCAATATATTGGAAAATGTTTCCAAGTTTTAAATTAAAAAAAAATGAACGTAGCAGGACATACTGGATTTATTTTAACAAATTTTAACAAGCTTTTGGGAAAGTCTGACAATGTTGAGACACTAACAGGCCCCTTACATTATTCACCACAGATGACTGAAAGGCAGTATGGAATTAGCTGTTTCAGACCTACAAGGCACAGCCCTATAAATACCTCCTTGAGGTTTACTAGTTATGGATGGGCAGTGCAAAATCTGGGTCCAAAATAGATCAGGTGTTAGGAGTGGTTTAGAAGTGAAATCATAAGAGAAAGTTAGGATACACAAACAAATAATCTCTGGTATACTTACTACTGCTCCTAACGTAAGAAAGGGACTTAATATTGTGAATCTTGTTGGTGCTCAGAAAGAGGCTTGTTTTTTCAGGCATTTCAAATTTAAAATGTGACTTCAAAGAAAGGTTTTCTAATTCAAAGGCTGACCATTGCTGTTTCCCGAGTTGAAGCTCCTCCCGGAGATCAGTGTCTCAGCATGTACTATAGAGCACTGAGCTCCAGAAGGAGTTTTAACACAGGAAACCACTGAAAAATGATGTCAGGGAGAAGGAGAAAGCCTGCCCGGGAGCTGGAATCACCAGACATAGTAAGCAGATGCTTGGCACCATTTCATTATACCTATTGTGAGGCAGTGACTGGAGTCATATGTGAGGGTCGCTATGTGTCCCCCAGGATGCACTCAGCAGCATTTTAGATCCTCTGGAGTGCCATGTGGTCACAGCAGCGTGCCTGTGACTCACAAGGCGGAATAAAAGTAAGTTTGAACCTGGTTAAGTTATTTTGACCAAGGAGCTTGTTCAGGAAAACCCGGTATGGGCTTTAATTTTTGAAACGGACTGCAGGAAAGTAGTGGGGTCCGATCCGTTTCCTCCAGCCCAGATCTTATAAGTGGCCTATGGCCCCAGATTGGAGTGAAGGGAAAAAAACCCTACAGCAAGAGTTTGGGTGTGTCAGTTTTGGTCCTGCAAGCAGACAGAGCAGTCGGTCTGCAGAGTACTCCCTGTGTGAGGCAACCCAGGGCCAAGCGGAGCATAAGAGTCTGGCACCCCTGAGTGCACAGCTGTGCGGTCGCTCACGGCAACTGGTCCCAGACTGTCTTTTGTTTTCCCGGCTGCGATCCGCAGGATACAGCATGCTTTGCACTGTGTGTGTTTTTGGACATTAAACACATTTTGGTTTGAACTTGCTTGGGTCACTGCCTCATCACTGCACAGCGTGGACACCGCTGCACTACACTATATATGCAAATACAATATATGTGAACATCACATACCGTATTTTTCAGATTATAAAACGTTCCGGATTAAAGGACGCACCCCAAATTTTGAGGAGAAAATTTCTATCCTGAAATACTAACAGGAAGGGAGGATCTATGGAAATGGCCTGGATGTCACAAAACCTTCTAGCCGAAGTTATTGCTACCAAGAAAGCTGTCTTCAGTGATATGTATTTCAAGGGAATAGACTCTAATTGTTCAAATGGAGGACCTGTTAAGGCCTCAAGGACCAAATTCAGGTCCCAGGGAGGTAACCGGGAAATTTGAACAGGGTTACTATGCTCACACGCTGTAATAAATCGTGAGACCTATCTATCCCCCGCCACATTATAACCATACAGGGCTCCTAAGGCAGACACCTGGACAGTTAGAGTATTAACTGACAGACCCAGCTCCCGACCTCCCTGCAGAAATTCTAGAATAGCTGTAATTGGAATCTTTCTGGAGAAAACGCCCGTACAGAAGTCTAGAAATTTTTTCCACACTTTGCTACATATCCTCGTTGTAGATTCTTTTCTACTCTGCAGGAGTGTGCTAATTAGGTCATCAGTAGAGTTGAGCGATACCGTCCGATACTTCAAAGTATCGTATCGGATGGTATCGGCCGATCTTTAAAAAAAGTATCGGTATCGCCGATTCCGATACCGGAAGTCCCATTCAAGTCTATGGGACTTCCGGTATCGGAATAAGAAAAACCCTTTCCTGCCCTTGTACAGCCTCTCTGGGGTCTGTACGGGCCTTTCGTGGGGCTGTGCCGGCCTTCCAGGGGGTCTGTGCAGGCTCCGGTGGTCTGTGCCGGCCTGCCGGTGGTCTGTGCAGGCTCCGGGGGGCTGTGCCGGCCTGCCGGGGGGCTGTGCCGGCCTGCCGGGGGGCTGTGCCGGCCCGCCGGGGGGCTGTGCAGGCTCCGGGGGGCTGTGCCGGCCTGCCGGGGGGCTGTGCCGGCCTGCCGGGGGGCTGTGCAGGCATCGTCCGATGGGACTACAAGTCCCATCGGGCGATGCCTGCTACCATGACAGTGATTGACACATTAGCCAATGATGGGACAGTAGTAGTCCCATCATCCGGCTAATGTGTTAAATGTTAAAAAAAAAAAAAAATACTACATACATACTACATGCATGCTACATACATACTACATGCTACATACATACTACATATATACTACATACATGCTACATACATACTGCATGCTACATACATACTACATACATACTACATACATACTACATGCATGCTACATACATACTACATATATACTACATGCATGCTACATACATACTACATGCTACATACATACTACATATATACTACATACATACTACATACATGCTACATACATACTGCATGCTACATACATACTACATACATACTACATACATACTACATGCATGCTACATACATACTACATGCATGCTACATGCATGCTACATACATACTACATGCTACATACATACCACATACATACTACATACATACTACATGCTACATATATACTACATGCATGCTACATACATACTACATGCTACATACATACCACATACATACTACATACATACTACATACATACTACATGCTACATACATACTACATATATACTACATACATGCTACATACATACTACATGCTACATACATACCACATACATACTACATACATACTACATACATACTACATGCTACATACATACTACATATATACTACATACATGCTACATACATGCTACATACATACCACATACATACTACATACATGCTACATATATACTACATGCATGCTACATACATACTACATATATACTACATGCATGCTACATACATACTACATGCTACATGCATGCTACATACATACTACATACATACTACATGCTACATACATACCACATATATACTACATACATACAATACATTCATACAATACATATATAGACATACAGTACATATAACATAGAGTAACATACTTACCAATACTTGTCACATTGTTCCCCGAAGCCATTGTCTTTTCCGGAATAAATATTAACATAACAAACCACAAAAATACTCACCCACGATCCGAAGCAGTCCACGAGTGTGTCCCACGACGATCTTGGGTAGAGAACTGCAGCATCAGCTGTTGCTGCCGTTCTCTACGGGCTGCAGGAATCCAATGACGGAAGGTAGGTATCCTTCCGCACTGTATTCCTCCGCCACTTAAAAAAAAAAAAAGTCCCTAGTCTCACTTTATGCCATTGCTGTGTGGGAATTTCCCACGCAGCAATGGCATAAAGTGAGACTAGGGACTTTTTTTTTTTTAAGTGGCGGAGGAATACAGTGCGGAAGGATACCTACCTTCCGTCATTGGATTCCTGCAGCCCGTAGAGAACGGCAGCATCATCTGATGCTGCAGTTCTCTACCCAAGATCGTCGTGGGACACACTCGTGGACTGCTTCGGATCGTGGGTGAGTATTTTTGTGGTTTGTTATGTTAATATTTATTCCGGAAAAGACAATGGCTTCGGGGAACAATGTGACAAGTATTGGTAAGTATGTTACTCTATGTTATATGTACTGTATGTCTATGTATGTATTGTATGAATGTATTGTATGTATGTAGTATATATGTGGTATGTATGTAGCATGTAGTATGTATGTAGTATGTATGTAGCATGCATGTAGCATGTAGTATGTATGTAGCATGCATGTAGCATGTAGTATGTATGTAGCATGCATGTAGTATATATGTAGTATGTATGTAGCATGCATGTAGTATATATGTAGCATGTATGTAGTATGTATGTGGTATGTATGTAGCATGTAGTATGTATGTAGCATGTATGTAGTATATATGTAGTATGTATGTAGCATGTAGTATGTATGTAGTATGTATGTAGTATGTATGTGGTATGTATGTAGCATGTAGTATGTATGTAGCATGCATGTAGTATATATGTAGTATGTATGTAGCATGTAGTATGTATGTAGTATGTATGTAGTATGTATGTGGTATGTATGTAGCATGTAGTATGTATGTAGCATGCATGTAGTATATATGTAGTATGTAGTATGTATGTAGTATGTATGTGGTATGTATGTAGCATGTAGTATGTATGTAGCATGCATGTAGCATGCATGTAGTATGTATGTAGCATGCATGTAGTATGTATGTAGCATGCATGTAGTATGTATGTAGTATGTATGTAGTATGTATGTAGCATGCAGTATGTATGTAGCATGTATGTAGTATGTATGTAGTATATATGTAGTATGTATGTAGCATGTAGTATGTATGTAGCATGCATGTAGTATATATGTAGTATGTATGTAGCATGCATGTAGTATGTATGTAGTATGTATGTAGTATGTATGTAGCATGCAGTATGTATGTAGCATGTATGTAGTATATATGTAGTATGTATGTAGCATGCATGTAGTATGTATGTAGCATGTAGTATGTATGTAGCATGCATGTAGTATGTATGTAGCATGTATGTAGTATGTATGTAGTATATATGTAGTATGTATGTAGCATGTAGTATGTATGTAGCATGCATGTAGTATGTATGTAGTATTTTTTTTTTTTTTTTTTTTAACATTTAACACATTAGCCGGATGATGGGACTACTACTGTCCCATCATTGGCTAATGTGTCAATCACTGTCATGGTAGCAGGCATCGCCCGATGGGACTTGTAGTCCCATCGGACGATGCTTGCACAGACCCCCGGACATCAGCACAGCCCCCCGGCAGGCCGGCACAGCCCCCCGGCAGGCCGGTACAGACCCCCACAGGGTGCACAGACCACCGGCAGGCCGGCACAGCCCCCCGGCAGGCCGGTACAGACCCCGGGCAGTCCACACAGCCCCCCGGCAGGCCGGCACAGCCCCCCGGCAGGCCGGCAGAGACCCCCGGAAGGCCCGAAATGACGGCGCATCATGATGAGCACACACCGCGCATCATGATGACGTCAGGCCGTCAATCAACTGAACTTCCGATTCCGATGCCGAATTCCGATATTGAAAAAATATCGGAAGTCGGTATCGGAATTCCGATACAGCAAGTATCGGCCGATACCCGATACTTGCGGTATCGGAATGCTCAACACTAGTCATCAGAGAACCCTCTTAATTTCAACAGCTGCCTCTGAAAGTTCCATGCCATCAAGTGGAGGCCCTTCACTTGAGGATGCAGGAATGGGCCCTGAGAGAGCAGGTCTGGAACTGTCGGGAGGATTCAGGGGTCACATATAGACATAGCTTGGAGCCAAGAGAACCAAGGTCTCTTGGGCCAGAAGGGTATAATGAGGATCACCATCGCTTTCTCTTCTCTGATTTTCCTTATGACCAGTGGAAGCAACATCATTGGTGAGAAAGCATTCGCCAGACTGAACTGCCAAGGGGATTGAATGGAGTCCACCATCTCTGGATGATCTGCTGTATTCAGGGAGGCAAATCTCGAGACCTGCCTGTTCTCCCTGGTAGCAAACAGGTCTATTTGCGGAAGCCCCCTTAAGTCTACTACTTTCTTGAATATATGGCGATTGAGACCCCATTCTCCCTGACGTAACATGTGACGACTGAGAAAATCGGCCTTTATATTCTCCCTTCCTCTGATATGAAGAGCTGACAGAGATAGTAGATGGATCTCGGCTAGCTCGAAAATCTCTACTGCGGTAGACATCCGCCTTTCTGATCGCATTCCGCCTTGTTGATTTAAATATGCAACTGTTATGGTATTGTCCGACAAGATCCTCACATGAGATCCTTGAAGCTGTGGGAGAAAGTAATGCAACACATGACTGACCGCTTTCAATTCCTTCAAATTTGAAGAGTCCTCCATCTCCCCTATATACCACTGTCCCTGAGCTAGGCTATCCCCCCCATGTGGGCGCCCCAACCCTCTGGACTAGCATCAGTGGTGATTATTCTGGATGGTTTTACTACCCATGGAACTCTCCTGGAAAGATGAGCATCCTCCAACCACCAGGACAGAGAATTTAATACTTCACTTGACAAGGTTTCTATACCCCCCAGATGGCCCTGCAGGCATTCCTCCTCTCAGATCTCGTGTTGTAAACATCGGGTGTGATACTGAGCCCATTAGACCGTCGGAATGCAGGAGGTAAGGGATCCCAGGAGGGACATAGCCTCTCTTAAGGACATCCGAGGATTCTCCATTGCTGTCCTGACTTTCGACCAAATGACCAACTTTTTTGACTCTGGGAGAAGATACCTCTGACTTACTGAATCTAGGTATAGACCTAGGAAAGACAGAAGGGTTTCCGGGACCAGCCTGGATTTTTTTGAAGTTGATAATCCATCCCAACGCCTGTAAGGATGAAATTGTGTCAGCAAGGCGATCTCTACATTGATAGGCAGACTTCCCTATCACTAGGAAATCATCTAGATACGGAACAATCAGCGTATCCCGCTGACGTATATAACCCATTACCTCTAACATCACTTTTGTGAATACTCGAGGAGCCATGGAAAGACCAAACGGCATCGCTGTGAACTGGAAATGGCGGATTCGCCCTGCCAAAATAACTGCCACCCTGAGATACTGTTGGTATTCGGCATGTATGGGGAGATGATAATATGCATCCTTTAGGTCCAATCCAGCCACCACACATCTGGGAAATAAAAGCAGTGATTCTAATTGATTCCATTTTAAACGTATGATTACAATGGAACGTATTTAACTTTTTAAAATTAATAATAGTTCTATATGAACCATCTGGTTTAGATATCAAGAACAAAGGGGAATAAAATCCTCTACCCTCCTGACCTTCTGGCACCTCTATCAGGACCTTTTTGGATAATAAACTCAAAATTTCTAACTCCAGTGCTTCTTGCTGCGCAGTTGACCTAAGGGATGTTAACATAAACGAATCTTGAGGAACTTGACAGAATTCCAGCTTTACCAAAAAAATAAAGAAGAGCAGCATCCAGTCCAGCTTTAATCCAAACGTTACCAAGTTCAGGATCCAGGAGCTTGACATTATCTCCTTCTATTTGTGGGAGAAAAACTTCAATCTGCCTCCTACTGGTGGGTTTAGCCTATTGGAATCTATTACCCTTCATGGCAGAAGGTCCCCTAAATAAGGCACCTCTCTGCTTGGTCTCCTTTGTGTCCAAGCGATCTCGACTCTTGAACGGCTTTCTCTTATTAAACGTATGCTTTTTGAACGCTCTCCTGTAGAATGGAAGAGACTGATTAGGAAACCCCTTCTTTCTCTCACCCACTTCAGGATTTCATCAAGCACTTTCCCGAACAGGAACTCACCCTGGCACGGGATTGCACATAGCTTTGTTTTCGACTGCGTATCTCCCTTCCAGCTCTTCAGCCACAGAGCGCGTCGAGCAGCATTTACCAAACCAGCCAACCTAGCCGCTAGGCGCAGGGAATCTGTCGATGCGTCTGCTAGATACGCTGCCGCTCCCCTGATCAATGGAATGGCGGATAACAACTTCTCCCTAGGAACCTTTTCTTTGATCTGCTGCTCTAGCTGGTCTACCCAAACAAGCATCAATCTTGCCGTGCATGTGATAGATATGGCTGGTTTAAAGGCTCCGGTACCTGCTTCCCAAGACCTTTTAAGCAAGGTCTCCCCCTTGCGGTCTAGCAGGTCAGCTAGGACGCCCGCATCCTCTACCGGCAGGACCGATTATTTAGATGTGGACGCCACCACCTCATCCACCTTAGGGACCTTGGACCATGTTGACAACTCCTCATCACTAAAGGGATACCTTCTCTTGGAGGCCGAAGGAAGGACCCCTCGCTGGCCCTGTTTGACCCATTCCCTTTTAACTAATTCCTTTACTGCAGGGATAACCGGGAAGGATTTTCTCTTCTTCTGTCAGACCCACAAACATTATGTCCTGAGAGGATCGTGTCTCCTTCGCATCCGTGCACCCCATGGTGTTCCTGACTGACTTTACTAGGTTGTCAATACTTTCAATAGGAAACATGAATGTCCCTCCTCATCAGAGGAAATTGATGATGATGACACATCCCAGAGATCTGAAGTCCTGATTTGGACACTATCAGACTCTGAACTAGAGACAGGCGCTACATTCCTTCTTCTATGAGTATGCTTCTTCGGTCCACTAGCCTGACTTAAAGCCTGGAGCACTTCCCTTATTAGCATCTGTATATTTTTGGATGCAATCACAGCCTCCCCCTGCAACGTCTCGCTAATACAACCCTGGCACAGTCTTTTAGGGTAAGAGTCAGGAAGGGGCTGCCTGCACATTCCTTATGCTTAGATTTCTTTGCTTTTTTAGCCTGAAAAGGAGGTATGCCGAAAGAAGGGGAATCAGCTTAATAGGTAAAGTTATTTCCACACTCACCCAATGAAGCTTGCCAAAAAAGGTACCGATTCCCGAGGCGGAGACACAGCCCGAGTCCTGGGCGGATCTGATCTACCACTTTGCAGACTCTTGTCCGTGGAGCCCTCCTCCCTGGAGCGCCCACTGCTGCTCCTGACACTGTGTGCCTGTGTTTCCACCGCTGGTGGGTGCACCTCATGTTCTCCTGAGGATGACATGTCCACACACTGGCGTACTGACCCCGCAGGTTTTTATATCTCCCGCCATGAGCCACCTCCCCAGACCTCCGGAAGCGCTCCCAGCACTACCGGTTCAAAGAACGCTGGCTGGTGCCTGTGCGCATGCGCGGCCACAACCCGGACCTCCACGATCCACCAAGCCGCGCATCCCACATGAGACCGGGCGCCCCCCCGGACCCAGTCCTCACGGATCCACCACCAGACGAGGGAGACTGACAGACAGGGCTCCCCCGACGCTGCTTCTGACACCACAGCCCCTGCCGTTCTTGTGGACACTGCAAAGGTGGCATGCATTGGGACAGGTATTATTCTTTCTTTCTATAGGTTCCCCAAACACCGGTTCCCAAAAGAACAGGAAACCAACTGAGGAGGAGAGAGGGACCGCCCCTTTTACTCTGTAGGTTTCCTGCCCCTATGGGCGGGTCCCCTCTCTAAAGTGGGTGCTGTCGTGGCGAAGAGTAATAAATAGGAATTTTTTTTAACAAAATGGTGGTGCTTCTTAGAATCCATGCGTCATATTGCTTACCGGGGGTGGTGGCTGCAGTGAAGCGGGGTCCTAGTGTCGCTGCTGGAGGAGGCAGGAGTGGGGTGCTGCTGCAGGCCACAGGTTGGAATGAGGGGGTGTCCGATGTGCAGTGCGCCGCTACAGGTGTCCGGCGCTGCTGTGGGTGTTTCTGGCACTGCTGCAGGTGTGTCCGGCGCTGCAGAGGGCTCTGCCGACATTCGCATTTAGTGAAAGGCCGAAGCCCCCGCAGTTCCATGGTTTCCTCCTGTGTGGTGGATTCCAGGAAATTGGCCGCTGGGGGCGGCGCATGTGCAGATGGAAATCTCAGCATCAAGATCTCGGGAGATCAGATTTCAGTGCTGAACTTTCATCCCCTGAGATCTCCATGTGCGCATACGTCGCCCCCCAGCAGCCATTTTCCCAGAGTCCATCGCACAGGAAAACACGGAAATACCAGGGCACTGGCCTTTCACAATACATTGGCAGAGCCCCCTGCAGCACCGGAGACCCCAGCAGCACTACCAGGGACCCCAGCAGCACCGCCAAACACCCCAGCAGCACTGCCGAACACCCCCTCATCCCAGCCTGCTGCAACGGTACTAGTAAGGTATATACGCTTTATAAGACACACCCCCATTTCCCCCCCAAATTTGGGGGTAAAAGTGCGTCTTATAATCCATAAAATATGGTATCTTAAAATATTGTATTTGGTAATGCTATCTGCTTAACTCCTTTAATACCCTAGCAAATACACACTTTAGCACCTAAGGGTGTAACCAGAGGAAGGGAGCACCAGTTGTCACCTTGGTGCCTAAAAAAGAACCCCAGGATTGAGGGTCCCTGCTGGACCACACAGGGGTATTTCTGCACCTTATAAAGTCAAAGTTAAAGGGCTCAATAAAACAAATATATAAAATAAGAATATGGAAACTATTTTTAAAAATAATTTAAAAAAAAATCCATAAAGTAACATTAATTGATAAAGTATGAACTCTAAACATTTTGACCATTAATTTTTAGGAAATTTATTTTTCTGCATTTTTTAATAAAATAATAATGTGGTTAGTGTGAAGTACCGGGTGTCATTTTCACAGTGGGAGAAATTTACCGGCAATTTGTTCCAAAGACAAACTGACATACATTTCTTGCACCAGATTTATTTTTTTTTAACACTTTCAGCACATCTTCTAAACAGGAGTTGTGGCTATATGGGAAAGGACAGCATGGTGGATGAGTGGATAGCACTGCAGCGCTGGAGTCCTGGGTTCGAAATCCACCAAGGACAACATCTGCAAGCAGTTTGTATGTTCTCCCCGTGTTTGCGTGGGTTTCCTCCGGGTACTCCGGTTTCCTCCCACGCTCCAAAGATTTACTGGTAGGGAATTTAGATTGTGAGCCCCATCGGGGACAGTGATGATGATGTGTGCAAACTGTAAAGTGCTGCGAAATATGTTAGCGCTATATAAAAAAAAATAAAGAATCAAAAAAAGAAAGATAGAGTCGAGGCTTTATTGGAAAAAGGTGTTGCTTATCATGTGATGCCTTGCATTAAGATATGCATTAAAATTTTCGGTGAAAATTTACTGCACAAAAGTTAGTTACCATATATACTCGAGTGTGGCCCCATAAGATGCTCCATAAAGGTTATGGCCCCGTAAGATGCTCCATAAAGGTTATGGCCCCATATGCTGCTCCATAAAGGGACCTCTCTGACATTTCTGGGCGCCTGCGCACTGCAGTACTCTGCTCTGCCTTCAACTGGGCAGATATAGTATGCCTGCGAAGGAGCCGCAACAGAAGTAAAAAGGAGGACGCCATTGCTAGAAGGTGGGAGGCGTCGGACCGCTACAACCATCGGAACGGACCTCCAGTTGAGTTTAATATAACTCGTTTTTCTTATCTTTCAGGTTACATTGGGGGCTTATCTAAAGCATTACAGAATGCGGTAGATAAATTCTTGATGGCGGTGGCCACAATCTCATAGGCCAAAAATGAGGTGACAGATTCCCTTTAAAAAATGGGCTGAAAATCTCGGCTTGTACTCGAGTATATATGGTAAGTATTTAGGCAGCGTCGGACTGGAGCACCTTGGGCCCACCAGAGAAAATCATTCTTGGGGCCCACTATGTAGCTACATAGAAATAAATACAAGACAACCAATTGTGTGGTAAAACACACTAATATCAGGGTATAATATAAGGTAGTACACAGCTTAATTATGTAGCAGCGGTTGGGGTAGAATCATAGAGGGGTAGCCCCCTCATAGAATATAATGTAGCCTCTCTCATAGATTATAATGTAGCCTCCATCATAAAATATAATGCAGCCCACCTCATAGGGTATAATGCAGCACCCCACAAAATATAATGCAACCCCCTCATAAGGTATAACACAGTCCCCACCAGAGAATATAATGTAGCACCCTCATAGGGCATAATGCAGCCCCCCTCATATAGTATAATGCAGCACCAATACAGAATATAATGCAGTCTCCCCATAGAGTATACTGTAGCCCCCTCATATAGTATGATGTAGTAGTCCCACCAGAATATAATGTAGTCCCCTGAGAATAATGCAGTCCCCATCAGAATATAATGTAGCCCCCTCATAAAGTATAATGCAGCCCCTCTCCACCCCCATCATTGTCCTCATCACCACCTCCATCATTGCCTTCTCCCCCACCACCCCTATTATTCTCCCCCACCACCCCATCACTGCCCATTCCATCACCTCAATCATTGCCTCCTCCCCACCATCATTGTCCATTTCATTTCCTCCATCATTGCCTCTCTCACCACCATCATTGCCCATCACCTCCATGATTGTCTTCCACATTGCCATCATTGCCCATCACCTTCATTATTGCCTCTCCCCACCATCATCATTGTCCATCACATCCATTATTGCCTCCCCCCACCTCCATCATTGCCTCCCCACCAATCATTGCCCATCACCTCCATCATTGCCCATCAACTCCATCATTGCCTACCCCACCGCCATCATTGCCCATCATCTCCATCATTGCCTCCCCCACCGCTATCATTGTCCATTACCTCCATCATTGTCCATCACCTCCATCATTACCCATCACCTCCATCATTGTCTATCACCTCCATCATTGCTTCCCCCACGGCCATCATTGCCCATCACCTCCATTATTGCCTCCCCCACCACCATAATTGCCCATCACCTCCATCATTGCTTCCCCCACCAATATCATTGCCCATCACCTCCATCATTGCCTCCCCCACTGCCATCATTGCCTCCCACCACCCATCTCACACTCACACACACACAGCACCGGTCTGCATCACTCACTCACATAGCAACTCATCACACACAGCACCGCATCACATCTCTCACACTCACACACAGCACCGCATCACTCTCACACACACACACACACACAGTACAGCATACACACGCAGACACACAGCACAACTCACCTCCCCGCAGCCGCAGCACATCCCGGAAGCCTCTTTCTCTCCGGCAGCTTTCCCTCTGATACAGTACGCTGGATGATGACGTCATCCAGCTGGGCTGTCACAGATGGGAAACACCCAGAAAGCAGGAAGCCGGGATGTGCTGCGGCTGCGGGGAGGTGAGTTGTGCTGTGTGTCTGCGTGTGTATGTGGTGCTGTGTGTGTGAGTGTGAGAGAGTGATGCGGTGTGTGTGGTGCGGACGCGGTGTTGGGGATGGGCTGCCTGCTATTAAAGAGGAATGGTATTCACGCCTCTCCACGCCCATAGGGGCATGGAGAAACGTGAATATTCATTTCGCTTTAGCAGCGGGGACAAGAATTTGTTTCCCGCTGCTGCTAGCTGGCACAGGGCGGGCCCCCTTTACTCAGGGGCCCAATACCCACTGACTTGGGGGTCCCTCGAGCAGTGGGGGCCCTTGAAGCAGTGGGGGCCCTAGGCACTTACTGGTCAGTATGCCAGCAGGTGTCAGTGCCTGGGCCCACCGAAGAATCCTCCGGTTCTCCGGTGGGCCAGTCCGAGCCTGTTTAGGTGATGTAAACTTAGACAAGACAATCTAAATTTGCATTACATTTATCATCCATCAACCATCATGAGTTACTGTGATAAACCTACTGCATTTCAAGACTGTCTATTCTTAGTTTACATTGTCTAAAAAGAAGACAGTTTTAATAGGACTGCCCCAATGTGTCTGACAATATATGAGTTTGGGAGTACAACATGCTTTTTTCCCTTTTACAATTCAAGGATGACTTGTACATGTTTGTGAAAATTGCTGTGACTACGAGAAGTTCAAATTGTTCAGAAATCAAGAATTAAGTGGAAGCAGAGTACATTTGTGTCCTGTCAATAAAGAGTGCACATAAACAAAATAATAACTGAACGTTACTATGTGTATAAAACAGAAATAATGGTTACCTAGAAGTCCATGGACTCCTTCAGAAAATTTATGCTCATCCAGTGTGTAAAAACCTAAGAAATCCCTGTGTACAGGATGATTTTTCCATACTTCATGCAGAATAATAACAAATGTTGCTCCTTCTCCGAATGAAAATGTCACATTACTTCTCTTTATGACTTCCAGATTAAACCTGGAAGAGAACAAGTAGAAAAATAATAACAGTTTCTGTAGCATATGCACTGATTTTCAGGTCTATTTACTTATACCATACTTGTACAATACTTCTTCAATCACCTGAAATGTGTGACTGGCGTAATTTCTGCTCTTTGGTACAAAAAATGGGAGAGAGTAGTAAAGGCGGGAGAGACGGGACGGCTAAGAGTGGGAGAAAAGTAGAGAGAACAGGAAAAAGAGAAGGAGGTAGGTAAGGTGTGTAAGGAGATGGACACACTGCCCACATTCCCTCTTAAAGAACGCGTATAATGTTATGTTGTGCAATGTGAACTATGAAGTGCATTAATTATGTTGGTACAGGTCTAATGTTAGCGGTGCGGCATGATGAGTGTTTTTGTGAGGAGACCGGGAGAAGGAGATAGAGTGATCTGAGACATAAACGAAGAGGAGTGACAGAGAGAGAGTTATTTACTGGAGACAGGTCCTGGGGGATGATGCCTAGCAGTATGGCCCAGAGTTTATAACTCCTAAAGGTAACAGGCATTGACAAGACAGAGTACACAAGAGGAATAGAGTGCCCAGGGCAGGAGTTCCAGAGCATTAGCATGAGAGAAGATAAGTACTGGTCATACTGGCACCATAGGTCCTCTAAGGAGAAAGGATATGCTGATCCGCGGGTTGGGTAAAGGACTCTTCCTAATTGGAACTATAGTGTTGAGTTGAGTTGTGATGAAGTACTGAGAATAGGGAATACAGAGGACAAGTAAAGAGAAATGATTTGAAGCTGTGTGGAAAATGCTCCGAGTTGTGAAGGAAATCTCCATAAATTTGTGTACCTGCTATCTTCTGTAGATATTCCCTACTAATTTCCTGTTCAGTAAAAAGTTAATTTTTCAATGTAAAACATGGTGCTGGCAAACCATCATCATCGATTATATGTGCCCTCACAACACAAGTCCACACACCCAGCCAGGACTTCCACTTTCATGTAACATTATGGAGCGTACAAGATGAGAACCTCGACAACTGCTGCCGCCCCGCACCACTTTACAGGAGAGAGGGAAGTGGTAAGGGATGGGGAGAGGGAAGTAGAAAGGAATGGAAAGAGAGGGGGAAAGGAGTTGGGAGTGAGATATGAAATGAGAAGACTACAGTCGATCAGTGGCCATTGGTTGGCTGCAGCAGTTATGCAATGCCCCATGACATATGTTGATGCTAGCAGATTGGCAACAGAGAGGGGACACAATAGTGAGTGCAGAGGAGAGGTGCTAGTCCAAGAAGTGAGTACACCTGTTTTTTTCTTAAACCACCCATGTCCCATTAAGTATAAGTTGGAAAGTAGGGGTTAACCTCTTGAATGACTAAAATATGACACTTTCACAGCAAACATTGTTCTCGATGACTAAATGTATAAATCCTCTTTTTTTCTTGTTTTTGTTGTGCCCCTAAAACGTCAGGAACCTGCACGGGTCGGCTGACTTTTTTTACTTTATTTTGTATTTTAGGGACAGGTTATAGGAATAGTACAGAATTAGAAGTTTCTTACCCTTCCTCACTTAGAGAAGCTGTTTTCTGCCATAAGAAGGTTTCTCTGTTTTTATGGTTCAGGACTGTGACTTTCTCAGTAGTCACCTCAATTATTATCTTCAATGCTCTGTTTACAATCCCAATTCTTCCAAAATAAGTTTCTCTTGATATGACATTCTTGTCAGTTTTCTTATTTCCGATAAGTTCTCCATTGACTGCAATACCTAGAAAATAATTATCGACTTTCTAATTTTTTGTTTTTAACAACACTGATAAACTAATAATAGTATAATCATCACATTATGAGGAACCCGGATGTGGCTGTATCTTCAAGCTTCTGGGGCCTCAATGCAAAATCTCTAGCAGGTCCACCAACTTTAATAATATTGGTTTTCTCATTAGGGATAAAGCGATCTTTTTTGCGTCCTACACTACAGGGCATAACTATTTTTGGGATTCATGAAGGTCTGTTCTTACATCTATGGCAGATCTTATTGATGAGTAATCAGTGAGTGCAGTAAGAAAATACCTTTAATGACAACCAAATGCCACCGAGGAGCATGTCAAGGGCCACTTCATCACTATCTGTATGATTTCAAGGATGAAAGGGATTAGTGGATGGTTTATACACTTGCTGATAAGTTTTTGAGACATATATCGCAGTGAGGTTAAACAAAGCAGTGATTTATTCAACGTGTTTCGAAGTACACGTGACTTCTTCTTCAGGAATGACCACTGTTTTGTAACGGTAAGGATTAAAACTAAAGTCCCAGCTCTCTTCAGGTCATTGACCAGGTCCTCCTGTGTAGTTTGGGGTTGATTCCTTATCTTTCTCTAAAACATCCTAACCCCAAGAGGAGAGATCTTGCATGGAGCGCCAGACCGAGGAATTTTAACAATCATCTTGTGTTTCTTCCGTTTTCTAATAATTGCACCTGCAGTTGTTGCTGCTTGCCTAGTGTCCTGTAGCCAGTCCCAGCCTTGTGCAGGTCTACAATTTTGTCCCCTTGTCCTTAGAAAGTTCTTTGTAGTTTCCATGGTGGAGAGGTTGGAGTGTGATTGAGTGTGTGGACAGGTGTCTTTTATACAGGTAGCAAGTTCAAACAGGTGCAACTAATACAGGTAATGAGTGCAGAGTAGGAGGCTTCTTATAGAAAAGCTAACAGGTGTGTGAGAGACAGAATTCTTGCTGGTTGGTCAGTGATCAAATACTTATTTCATGCAATAAAATGCCATTTCATTATTTAAATGTCATACAATGTGATTTTCAGTTTTTTTCATTTTTAGATTCTGTCTCTCACAGTTGAAGTCTATCTACAATAAAATTACAGACCTCTCCATTATTTGTAGGTGGGAAACCTTGCAAAATCGGCAATGTATCAAATATTTATTTTCCCCATTGTAAAGCATAACCACTCCCAAGAGTGACTCAAAATATTTTTTTTTCCAAAGCTGGGGTCACCTTGTGTCGCATTTTTTGGATATCTTGAGCCCACAGGAGACATAGAAAAGTAAGGACATATTTACACTAGTATGCTATAAATATTACTTGTAAAGCTTAACACTTACCTAGCTGTCTATCCTCGATAAGATTCAGGATCACACCAGGCTTCTCTTGAATATTGAAGCACAGTGCATCACTCTTCTCAGGAACATTTATCACAAAATGAGGGTCAGAATCCACTGTAAAAATAAATAATTACATAAGAATTGAAAATCCATGTATACAATTCATTTTTGGGAGATAGACCGTATTATAAGCAGAGATGTACTCACAGTAATACAGCACAGGGACAATATGATCATGAGATTATATCACATGACTGTATGCATATGGATATATAAAGAACCATAAGGGTATGTTTCCACGGTCAGGAAACACTTCGGATTGGACGTTGCGTAGAGCCGCAGTGTCCAATCTGCAGCGACCAGATGTTACAGCATAGTGGAGGGGATTTTATGAAATCCCATCTCCACTATGTGTTCAAAGACGCAGATGGCAGACCTGCGTATACACACATGCGGAGACTCTTTATAGACCGCAGCATGTCTATTTATCTTGCACAGATGCTCAGTCTCCAGAAGATAAATTACACAGTCTATGTATAGGATGCGGTGATTCCGCATGTGTTCAATGTACACATGCGGAATCACCGTGCGAACAAAAGCTGGCAGCGCTTTGGGTAGAGCTGCGTCCAAAGCGCTGCTAATACATCACGTGGAAACATACCCTAACTTTTTGGGATTTTCTGTCAATGTTACCTTTTAAGGGATTGCATTTTACAAAACTAGTAATATATTTCCATATAACCACTTTGGAGTACATTTAAAATAACAATAAACTTTTATTGTTTGATTGGGAGGTTGAAAAAACAGCTATTTTGACATTGTTTCAACCAGCAGTTTGCTTAAGATCACTGCCATGAATAATGTCACGGGTGTGTCAGATGCTACAGACAGTTGCTCTGCATCTGGCAGCAGAAGTTCTATGCGTTTGGCATTGCAGACGCCTTCTTAATCCTTCTGACTTTTGGACCCAGTGGCAACCTCCCTCCGGCTCTAATTGACGCCCCTGGACCTGTGTGTTTATAGACTCCCAGTCTGCTTCAGAGAGTCGTCGATGATATTCACATTTTCCCTTTTGAAAGCTTGGAGCTATAGTAGTTGGCTTTCTTCCTCTCTTGTACTGTTTGTGGATGTTTGGTGTTACCTATCTGAGTCTGCTCAAAATATGTTGCTTCCCCCTTATTTGTCTCCCTTCTACTCTTTAGTGTTTTGTGGGGACTGACCAGTGCACATCCCCTCTTCCCTATTCAGGTCCTAGCTCTAGGGATATAGCGCTTAGGTTCCTTTTCGGCGATTGTTGTGGAACCAATATGGGGACGGTAGGGGAGGAAGGATGCTATTAGATCTGCCTAGGGGGTCTCGACTCCCCCTTTCCCTAGGATCTGGGCTTCCTTCCCCTCTTCCCCTCGTGTTGCACTTAGTCCACACTGTGAGTGACAAATAAGGAATGGGATCTAAACACCCTCCAAGAGTTACTTCTCCCAATAATCCAGGAACAATTTGGTGATTAACAATGATTTTTACAGCATAATGGAGGCCATGTCACAAGACCCAATTTTCACTGGGGCCCATAGGACTCTGGTCATGGCTTTGCCTATCAGCTAACTGTTGGAGTGGCACATGTCTGTTACACACCTTTGAATATCACGCCACAGCATTTCAGAGTAAAGCATATCTGGCCACAATTGCTTATCCAAAGTCTGATTCATTCTGCCAGGTTTGCGCAGCATGAATCTGACAATGGATTTCCTTTAAAGGGGATATCCTGGACTTTAAAAAAAAAATCTGCCTCAGCACTAATAAGCAGGTAGTTGCTACTTACCTGCCTGTTGTTCCGGGCATCATTTTCCGCCATTGCGCCAGTATAAGGGGGTGAAACATAAGAAGGACAAGAAAGGGTTTACCTCCTCTCTTCCATGCCCGGAACCATATAGCTGCGCAGTAGGGTTGTCAGGGGGAAGACTTTTGGACCTGGACCGATTGCATCATGGGCCTGTCATTAGTAGTGGGGAGGAGGAAGTGAAGCTGCACGCGCGCAGACCTCAGAGCAGCCTGGGCAGCGGACAGGACAAGACACAGCTGCAGACCGGGGGAGAGAGAGAGCTTCCGGTCGAAGACAAAGGCTGGGAGACTGCACAGAGAGACCGTAGCCCGTGACTACATGAAGCTGGAGTCTGCAGTGACAGAAAGACTAGAAGCAATGGGATGAAACGGAATGGGAGGAGACACAGATTAGATATTAGAAAAAACTTTTTGACAGTTAGAGTGATCAATGAGTGGAACAGGCTGCCACGAGAAGTGGTGAGTTCTCCTTCAATGGAAGTCTTCAAACAGAGGCTGGACAGACATCTGACTGGGATGATTTAGCGAATCCTGCGTTGAGCAGGGGGTTGGACCAGATGGCCCAGGAGGTCCCTTCCAACTCTACGATTCTATGATTCTATGAGGTGTGTCGTGACCCCCGCATAGAGACTGTGCCCAGTGCAGAGACAACAGCTCGTGCAGAGACAACAGCTCGTGCAGAGATAGTAGCCTGTGCAGAGACAGCAGCTAGTGCGGAGACAGCAGCTCGTGCAGAGACAGTGATCCATGCAGAGACAGTGATCCGTGCAGGGACCGTGACCCCCGCACGTAGCCCCGGTACCTGCAGTGCTATTGCAGAGTCCCTGATTCCTGCTGAGAGATCTAACAAGGGATGGAGTGTTGTTTCCCCTGGGAGAGGCTGTTGTGCTTAGACAAAAGACTCAGGGCAGAGGGGACCCCATTTGTCCAGAACCCCCTCTGTCTCCTGCAGTAACCCTTGAGACCCCAGCGGAGGATTTTAAAGACCACAGAGTACAGAGAGACTTCAGACGACAAGCGCCGCTGGTGATTTGGTGCCAATGTGGCAGAAGTCCGACTCTTCAGTCAATACCCCTTCAGACTGATAAGTTCCTTCATAAGAAAACTCCGTATAATACGGTTTAATTCTGGTTATACCTTTTTGATTGTTTGCTATTACCAATACTTGCACTGTTATTTTGCCAGTGTTAATCCCTGTAAATAAACCTCCCCTTTAACTGTTGGTCCATCTGTTCCGTGGTGACATACGCAGCACCTGCACCTTATTACACGAGCACAGTGCAGTCACAGAATTTCACTGACATCACTTCAACAGAGCAGTAGCCTGTCTTCCTGTTGACAAGGCTGGACTACTGGTGTCATGCTGATCGATAGCTGTTTTTTTGATGCCTAAAGGCCCTTTTACATTTAGCGATGCACCAGCGAACCGACCAGCGATATGACCCGGTCAGGATCGCTGGTGCATCGCTAAATGATCGCTAGTGAGCTTTCACACAGAAAGACCTCACAGCGATGCAGCAGCGACGCAGCGCACGATACTCACCTTTCACACACAGCGATCCAGACGTCCTCCCGCCCGCGTCCAGCGTCGCTCGTCGTCACAGCAGGAAGCCCCAGCAGGAAGCTGACGACGAGAAATGGAGCCGCCCAATCTCGCAAGATCAGCGATGGACAGCGGGGGAGTGGGTCGTTGGTAAGTATCACACATAGCGATATCGCTAGCAATATCGCTATAACGTCACAAAACCAGTGACGTTTTAGCGATATTGCTAGCGATATCGCTTAGTGTAAAACCCCCTTTACTGGGGGAAAGCCAGCTGTCAATCAGCATGACGCCAATAGTCCCGCCCTGTCAACAGGAAGAAAAATTGCTGCTCTGTTGACAGTGAGCAGCTGAATCTCTAGCAGGAGCGGTCAATGACCAGCGCCAGGTACAACAGGCAGGTAGTTACCTATGTTAGCAACTACATGCTTTTTAAAAAAAAAAAAGTCCTGGTATCGATTTTAATTAAAAAAAACACACTGTCTGATTTGCATTCACAGCCCCTGTTATCAAGGAAAACAGACAAGTAACATAAGGGAAATTTACACCCAATCAGAAAGCTACTTGACCAGTATCCTGGTGATCACGTGATCGCCAGAACCAACGTTGAAGGAGACTGTCTCCACATGGCTCATATAAGCCATGTGTATACTGGGATCAGGAAGGCAGAAAGAGAATAATTCCATTTCTACTTTACTTATTGAAGAAAATATAACCAGTGATGATATAATGTGCGTCCTGTGTTTAAAGGGTGTTGAGGAACACTCACTTGGCAGTGGGATTAAGGCACAAAGGAACGATTTTCCACTTAAACTGTCCATGCGGTTTACTTATACACAGTATAAACCACATAATGCACAGTCCATTTCATTACCTCAACGAAACATGTTATGACCGCCAGTGTTGTAAACATTTGTGACCTGACTTCTGAGTTTGGGCTCCCTCTGGTGGTTGCAGCGGGTAATGGAGCTGGTCGGGTTGACAGAAGTCAATCACCTGAAGAGGATGATTGGAGGTCAGGTGTTACAGACTGGGAAGATTTAAGTCAGCAAGCTTCCCTCAGTTGTTGCTGGTGATTTGGTTTTCTTCCTGTGCATTTTGAAGTCCGTTTGCCCCCTGCTTGGTCCTGCATCGTTCAGATAAGTTATTTGTTTGCTGGAATTTGATCCAGTTTTTGCCTTTCTCTGCTTTCTGCTTTGCTGTGTGGGTTCAGCATTGTTCCCTGCTGGGACCAGTGCTGGACCCCGTTCCATATGTCACAGCTTATGTCAGTCTGTTCAGTATTGCTAGTCCCCTATCAGTATCTTTTGTTTTGCTTCCAGTTCACACTAGAATGCTGATCTAGAGGGGGAGAGGTCATGTGACCTCAGTATTTTTGCATATCAGATGTGTTGGATTGTTCTTAGGGTTTTTTGCGTGATTGCAAACAGTATCTTTCCTGTCCTGTTCTATCTAGACAGTTTGGGCCCCATCATTTGCTTACTCTGTTTTCTGCCTGTGTTTGTGCCTCATCTTGTCTCACTGGCAATATATGTTTGGGGGCTATCTATTCCTTTGGGGTTCAACGCCGGGGCAGTTTAGCATTCCCCTTTCTTGCTTTAGGCTTAGTTAACTCTTTGGCTGTGCCGAGGCGTCTAGGGCATCGTAGGTACGTCCTACGGCTAATTCTAGTTGTGTTGTTGGTTTAGGGGTCTGCAATCCGCTTAGTTACCAACCTTTCTGGTTCTCTGGTTGCCTAGCTTATTCCTTAGCTATCCTCCTCGGTGACCTAATCATAATACGCCAGTATGTTCCAATAGCACATACACCTGTCCGCCTTTCCTACATCCCCGTTGTCCGAGGTTACCTTCAACTCCACAGGCTGATTTCTTGTCAGTTCTGACTTCCAGGGAAGCTGCCTTAGTGGGATCACTGACCTGTACTATGACTTGCTCGACAAGCTCAAACCTGTCAATTCGAGACCTTCAGAAAGATGGTAGCTTTCCCCCAACTCAGATAGCCTCCCGGTCTCTGCAGGCATATCACCTCCTCCATGTGCTTTCCTCGAAAACCTGTCCTCTTCCAGGACCTTCCAACACAGAGACCATGTGACCAATCAACAGTTTCATTATATCCCATGAGACACACCCATTGATGGGAGTTAGAGTTAAGTGGTTAGCCAGACCCACCCAGCTCTCTGGCTAACCTGCAAGCCCAGCCCTCATAAACTAAGCATGGCTCGTGGAACTACAGGTCCCAGAGAAACATTCCAGGCTTACAGTGCAGAGGACCTCCGCCTCTGCTAAACATACCAGCCATTCACAATAACGCCGGTCACTGTCTCACAAAGGGTTGTCCAGTCCAAATCGATAAACCTGTAGTCACTTTGTGTATATCTGCAGACTTATGAATCCCACTTAGTGCATGCACTTTGCGCTCTGGGGATTTGCCGGTTTCTGACCCAGGACTAGAGGGTATGCATGAGCTAGCTATACATACTCCTGGCCAGTGGGACTGGCCCTGTTTCCATCCACCTGTATGGAGTCATGCCACGCCCTCGAGTCAGCCACACCCTATAGTTGGTCACGCCCACTGGACTGTTGTGTCACTAGACAGGGCACTGCCTAGCTCAATACAAGTGAAGCCACGTCCACTAAACAAGCCCTGGCCAGGAGTATGTAGATTGCCTATGTACCCTCTGGTCCCACCTTAGAAATTGGTGAATCCCAGCAGCGCAGATTCATATGTCTGCAGACATACAGAGTGACTGCAGACTTATTGACCTGGACCGGACAACCCCTTTAATAAAGCTGTAATATGACTATGTTGTGTTCTTTTTCTAATTGCAATAATTACTTACCAAAATTTGTAGTGGATTGATAACTTGGGTAGGCTGGGGAGAAAGAGAAAAACACATTAATATAAACCTATTCCTTAAACAGTAGGGAAGCTCAACCTATCATGAGCCAATGCTATTATTGTGTTATTCCATTGTCAGATATTTATTGCATACGCACGCATATGTCAAACAGATGGTGGTCCCATCTCTGGGACCCGACCCTATCCCAGTCGCTGTGAATGGAAAGGCGGATGTGCATGAAGAGCGCTCTCTATTCATATCTATGGGCGTTCCAAAAACTGTGGAGAGGCTTGCCTAACTTATTTTGGGAATTTCCAAAGAAGTGTATTATCTAGTGACGGTATTAAAGGTATCAACTTGTTAAAGGATTTTCTGAGTTCATAAAATAAAAAATATAGAAAGTTGCCTACTTACAGTCATATGTTAAAGTTTGGGCACCCCTATTAATGTTAACCTTTTTTCTTTATAACAATTTTGGTTTTTGCAACAGCTATTTCAGTTTCATATATCTAATAACTGATGGACTAAGTTATATTTCTGGATTCAAATGAGGTTTATTGTACTAACAGAAAATATGCAATCTGCATTTAAACAAAATTTGACAGGTGCAAAAGTATTGGCACCTCAACATAAAAGTGACATTAATATTTTGTAGATCCTCCTTTTGCAAAAATAGAAGCCTCTAGTCGCTTCCTGTAGCTATTAATGTGTTCCTGGATCCTGGATGAAGGTATTTGTGACCATTCCTGTTTACAAAACAATTCCAGTTCAGTTAAGTTTGATGGTCGCCGAGCATGGACAGCCCGCTTCAAATCATCCCACAGATGTTCAATGATATTCAGGTCTGGGGACTGGGATGGCCATTCCAGAACATTGTAATTGTTCCTCTGCATGAATGCCTGAGTAGATTTGGAGCGGTGTTTTGGATCATTGTCTTGCTGTAATATCCATCCACTGCGTAACTTCAACTTCGTCACTGATTCTTGCACATTATTGTCAAGAATCTGCTGATACTGAGTTGAATCCATGCGACCCTCAACTTTAACAAGATTCCCGGTGCCGGCATTGGCCACACAGCCCCAAAGCATGATGGAACCTCCACCAAATTTTACTGTGGGCAGCAAGTGTTTTTCTTGGAATGCTGTGTTTTTTAGCCTCCTTGCATAACGCCTTTTTGTATGACCAAACAACTCAATCTTTGTTTCATCAGTCCGCAGGACCTTCTTCCAAAATGTAACTGGCTTGTCCAAATGTGCTTTTGCATACCTCAGGCGACTCTGTTTGTGGCGTGCTTGCAGAAACGGCTTCTTTCGCATCACTCTCCCATACAGCTTCTCCTTGTGCAAAGTGCGCTGCATTGTTGACCGATGCACAGTGACACCATCTGCAGCAAGATGATGCTGCAGGTCTTTGGAGGTGGTCTGTGGATTGTCCTTGACTGTTCTCACGATTCTTCTTCTCTGCCTTTCTGATATTTTTCTTGGCCTGCCACTTCTGGGCTTAACAAGAACTGTACCTGTGTTCTTCCATTTCCTTACTATGTTCCTCACAGTGGAAACTGACAGGTTAAATCTCTGAGACAACTTTTTGTATCCTTCCCCTGAAAAGCTATGTTGAATAATCTTTGTTTTCAGATCATTTGAGAGTTGTTTTGAGGAGCCCATGATGCCACTCTTCATAGGAGAATCAAACAGGAGAGCTACTTGCAAGTGGCCACCTTAAATACCTTTTCTCATGATTTGATACACCTGGCTATGAAGTTCAAAGCTCAATGAGGTTACAAAACCAATTTAGTGCTTCAGGAAGTCAGTAAAAATTAGTTAGGAGTGTTCAAATCAAGAAAATGATAAGGGTGCCCATACTTTTGAACCGGTCAAGTTTTGTTTAAATGCAGATTGCACATTTTCTGTTAGTACAATAAACCTCATTTGAATCCAGAAATATAACTGAGTCCATCAGTTATTAGATATATGAAACTGAAATAGCTGTTGCAAAAACCAAAATTGTTATAAAGAAAAAAGGTTAACATTAATAGGGGTGCCCAAACTTTAACATATGACTGTATGTAATGTAAAAATAATGAAGCCACCATAGCTTATAAGTATTTATGGCTCTTTTCCTTATCCTGCCCAGCTCTGAACAACACCTTTGTTTTGATGCTGTGATCACCTGCTATGGGTGGGACTATCAACGTGAAGGACTACAGTTTCCATTATTCTGCTCTCCTCTCATAGACATTGCCTTTTTTACAGCAGCCTACATGACCCTCTGTTGAAATTTGTAAGCTTGATTAATTACTTTGGCAGCTATGTTGTTCTGTTGCTCACTGACTCTGCATTAACTGCTACCTAGCATGTGAAACATGATTGCTTCGTATGCAAATTGCCTCTTCAGAGAGAAAGAGAACTTGAACTTTAGCGCCACCTGTTGGTAGTAGCGATCCTGTCATGACTCAGGACAAGGTTGTTCTAGCTCCATCCAGGTGAGGTCAGGGTTAAGTGAGTTCACCTCTTTTTGGTTTTGGGGCAGCTATTTAATGCTGGTAGCTCCTGGGTTCAGTGTCGGTGATACTTCCGTGTACTCGGTTTGAGGAAGCTGACCCAGGTTACTCATCTGTATTCTTTGTGCCTCTATGCGTGTGAGATTTGCTGTGTATGACTCGGTTTGCCCCCTGACTTCTGCTCGGTACTGTTCTGTCCTTCCTGGTTCTCTGACCCCTTGGCTTGTCTCGGTTTACTCTTTTGTCTTACCCCTGGGTACCTCGCTCTCATCTGGCTTCTGATCCGCGGCTTACTACTGACTACGTTAAGTTTTTTGCCCGGTACTCCCACGCTCTCGACTTGTCCCCCGTCCTCTCGCATGGTGGCTCCTCCCCCACCATCTATCCTGCGATCACGTGACTTCTTAGTCTCAGGTTCTGTGCGCGCTGCGTGCCGTAGTCCTTATACTCCCTGTGTGCGGACCTGTGCCCCCTGCTAAGCGCCCCCTAGGCTTTCCTCAGTGACACTAACCTGGTGTCATTACATTCTACACATCACAATCGACCCTTTAACGAGTCTTGCAATATGACTTCGTAGGCAGACTTAAAGGAGAGCTTGGAATAGAGTAGATAAGAAAAATAATAGGTAGGTCACATTTCTCCTCCTCTTCCACATATACTGCCCAGTCAACCTCTTCTTTCACTTGGAACTACACTTAGCCAAAAAAGTTTTTTTGAATTTTTATTTGGATAGTAGACACCCACATGAAACTAATGGCAATCAGAGTTGAATACTGGCTGGCTGCAGCTGTTATTGTGTAGTCATCGAAAGGTATGGACAAGTCCTGTGGGATCCACACTTCATTTTAAGGAATGTTATTTTCCCCATGTTGGATGTTCTGTGACCTCTAAGAAAAGCAATTGTAAGATCAATTGATTTTGACGGTGATATCGAAGGAATATGATAATCCACACCATCTTAAACAGAGAGCTGGTGAGGGAAGACTTAGCTAAGTTAAATTAATTTAAATATCTTTATGCAGATTAATTAGATCCTATGATACTGAAAGAGTTAGAAGAGGAAATTGTAGAACCACTAGCCAGAATCTTTGAAAAATCATGGAGAACAGAAGTCCCAGAAGATTGGAGAAGGGCAAATGTCCTTATTTTCAAAAAAGTAGGCAGGCTGGACAGACATCTATCTGAGATATTTTAGTGAATCCTGGAACAGTACTCCTACAGGTGAGGGGTGCAGAGTACACACAGCGGTTTAAAGGCACAGTCCTCCCACAGGAGAGGGCTGCAGGGTACATGGAGCAGCTTAAAGGGAATCTGTCACCTCATTTTTGGCCTATGAGATGCGGCCACAAACATCAGGGGCTTATCTACAGCATTCTGTAATGCTGTAGATAAGCCCCCAATGTAACCTGAAGGAGAAGAAAAACGAGTTAGATTATACTCACCCGGGGCTCCGGTACAGTCCGATGGGTGTCGCGGTCCGGCGACTCCCATCTTCAGGCAATGACGTCCTCCTTCTTACTTCTGCCGCGGCTCCTGCGCAGGCGTACTTTATCTGCCCTATTGAGGGCAGAGCAGAGTACTGCAGTGCGCAGGCGTCGGGAAAGGTCAGAGAGGTCCGGCGCCTGCCCACTGCAGTACTTTAGTCTGCCCTCAACAGAGCAGATAAAGTACACCTGCACAGGAGCCGCGGCATAAGTAAGGAGGAGGACGTCATTGCTAGAAGATGGGAGGCGCCGGACCGTGATACCCACCGCACCGGACCACCGCCCCCAGTGAGTATAATCTAACTCGCTTTTCTTATCTTTCAGGTTACATCGGGGGCTTATCTACATGTAGATAAGCCCCTGATGGCGGTGGCCGCATCTCATAGACCAAAAATGAGGTGACAGATTCCTCTTAAAGGCACAGTACTCCTACATGCCATTCATATGAATAGGAACTGAGCTGTAGTGCCCAAGAAAGGCCATTACAGACTACAGGGCTGCAGTACATTGTCTGTGCACTTTTATTTCAGAGGCTGTGGGACCTGAAAACAGTTGATTGGCCAGGGGACGCTGGATGATCAACCATTATTAATCTCCTATTGATAACCTATCCTTAGGGCTTGTGCACATAGCCATATTTTCATTCAGAGTGCAATCCAACAAATCATTGGATTGTACTAGGACCAATGTTATTCTATGGAGCTGTGCACATATCCAAATTTTTTTCCTTGGACAGGCCATGCAAGTCAATGAGTCCAAGGAAAACATAGGACTGCACGTGGATGAAAGTCCGGTTTACAAGGACTGTCAGAATGGAGAAGAAGGAGGCATTTTTTCCCAATTTCTCCTAATCTGAGGGAATCAGAGCACACTGTGATCATTCTGATCAAACCTTGATCAGAGAGTGATTAGCATAATCAACCCGATTCTTAGATGAGAGAATCTACGCTCTTGTGACGCTAGCCTAAGTATAGATCATCAATGTCTTAGTTGTGGACAAATTCTTTAAAAAATACATACCAAAAGTTGGATATGGATACCTATCAGTGTAATCTAGGGAAATAAAGTAAATTAATATAAAACTGCCTAGTATTTGGCCTGGTGCAATGTTTCTTGTGCGTCAATGATGATGTCATGCCAAGACAGCTAATGAAAAGAAGAACTGCGGATGCTGTCAGGTTTCATTTTGTTTTTTCTTATTTTGAGGTTATTTTAAAGGGAATCTGTCAGCAGGTTTTGTTGCATAATCTGAAAGCACCATGATGCAGGGGAAGAGAGCCTGATTACAATGATATATCCCTTACTAGGCTATGTGTTGCTGTTTCAATACGATCAGTGTTTTATCAGCAGGATATTATTGCTAGAGGACTAGGCGTCTTGTGCCTCTTGGTCCAAACCCACCTTCACCATTGATTAGCAGCTTTCTGCTTATGCACAGTGGGCATAGAAATCTGCCAATCAGTGGTGTGGGCAAGGTTATACAGGGCTCTGCATTTAGAGCTCTGCTAGATCTGCAGGAGAGAAAACTGTGATTCTGTCATAACTGCTGGACCCAGTAAACCAAGTGATACATCACTGGAATTAAGATCTCTTTCCCTACCTCATGCTGCTGTCATATTACATAGAAAGAACTTGCTGACATATTCCCTTAAATTTCTTGCAGGTAGGCAAAGATATGTTTCCTGAGACCCCCACTAATCACTCAATAGACCTTGAACCAGTATACAACCATTAGTGTACTGTTTGAGCTTTTCAGAGACTCATAAATGGTTCAAATGGGTAAATTTGTTGAGCGACTCAGATTAAAAATGGATTTATGGTCTCAGGCTTCTTTAGTAAGCCACCCATTCTTCAAAATAAAACAGAAATGTGAACAACCCCATAGACTATAATGGGTACGTGTGCACAGATCGAGCACATGTACGGAAGTCAGACATTTGAATGAGGACTAAGGCTACTTTCGTTATGAGGCGCAGCGCACGGCCGCCGCTAAGCTCCGCCCCCTACCACGCCCCCTCCGGTCAGCTCCTTTTATGGGCGCATGATGCTGCATGCGATCTGAATCCCCTATATTTAGCGTTGGGTACGCAGGCCGTGCACTGGTATACTTTTGCCGGCGCATGCACCCTTTTGGCGCTGCGCCGACATGCGCCAAACGCACCGTGTTGCATTTTGGTGCACTCGGCGCAGCGCCAAAATGGCGCATGCACCTGCAAAAGCATACCAGCGCATGACCTGCGTACCCAACGCTAAATATAGGGGACGCAGGTCGCATGCAGCGTCATGCGCCCATAGGAGGAGCTGACCGGAGGGGGTGCGGCAGGAGGAGGAGCTTAGCGGCGGCCTTGCGCTGTGCCTCATAACGCAAGTGTGAAAGTAGCATAAGGCAATGTTCAGACATCCATGTCAAAACTCAGGCCAGTAATAAGGAAATCCTAAAAACATGATCTGTTGGTGGCTCTTAAAGGGAATCTGTCTCCAGAATTGTGCACAGTAGCCTACAGACAGTGTCAGGTCGGCGCCGTTATACTGATTAAAATAATACCTTGGTTGATGAAATCCATCTTGTGGTTGTTATTTAATCTTTATTTGCAATTTTAAGTTAATGACATGCTCGTGCTCCGAGTGGTCTTCATGTGGTGCTTTGATAAGGTATTCCTCAGTATAGCTTCTGACAGGTCACTGATCCCTCACTGACCTGCCCCTTATTTTACATAATGAATATTATATATATATATCTTGAAAAAAAAAATCCCTTTCTGAAGGCAGGCGCTGGCGGTGTTGGCTGTGCTGCAGCATGATCGTATCTATAATGTGTATGCAATTATTTGCCTTGATGGTATCCACAAATTTATTTTAAAAAAAAATCAGTTTGAAATTGGCATCGGCCACGCCTGCGCAGTAGCAGGTGTCGGCGATCCGATAGCAGCTACTGCACAGGCGCCGGTGGCGCCATCTTGTTAGAGAAAAAAAAAGTCTCCGCTAAGATGGCACCGCTGCTACTGCGCAAATTTCAAACTGATTTTTTTTAATGAATTTATGGATCAGTGATAAGTGACAAGCCATAGAGATGAATACTTAAGCAGAGCACCACATGAAGCCCCCCATGTGCTTGGAGCACGAGCATATCATTAACTCAAAACTGAAAATAAAAATTAAATAACAACCACAAGACGGATTTCATCAACCAAAGTATCATTTTAATCAGCATAACGGCACCAACCTGTCACTGTCTGTAAGTTACTGTGAACATGTAAGAAGATGGCGGGGAACCTCCTATGCTTTTCTCCTCTTTCGTCTACTTGTCAAGTGTGGTTTCCTAATGTTCATTAATGTGAAAGTATTTAATGTGTGTCATGTACTGTGATGTAAATGTACTATGTGTTGTGCACAGGATTAAGGCTAGAATATGATGTAAGGTAGTATAGAGATAGGGAATAGGAGTGTTAGTTAGATACAGGCAGCATAAGGGTTTCCCAGTGGGGAGGAGTTAGAGCCGTTCAGTGCAGAGCAATTGAATATAGGAGAGATACTTCCTGTTTAGGCAGCAGAGCCCGGGCAGCCTTGCCCAAGGTGTAAGGAGCAGTGAAGGAGACAGTCAGCCGGCTGTGGAGATAGAGCTGCTACGGCAGGAAGGGGCCCAGGCTGAGGATCATGCAGGCAGGCACCAGCTTAGGAAGAACCGTCCCCAAGAAGGATCCGGGGTCTACGAACGGGGCAGGAGCAGCTGAGATGGCATTCCTGGCACCTTTCCCTATTGGAACCAGACGAGGGGAGGGCAGGGAGCTGATGACACTGAAGGCACGGATGAGACAGAGATTGTCTAGAGATAAGGTGGGGATTGCCGTAAGAAGGGAGACAGAGCTGACAGGAAGTATAGAGGCTGCCTGGAAGGCAGGGAAAGCTCAGAAGGTGTCCCTTTGTGAAACCTGTTCTGCAAGTGAGATTGATGCCCTGCTGTTTAGTAAAGTTAAACTGTTGGAAAATAATTGTATCTCTGAGGTGTTTTGTGAAGCTCGGGAACACGGAGCTGGAGTGACAGACGACAAGGGGACTCCAGCAATTGACGTGAGAGTTATACTACACGAAAAAGTGGTTTGGTACCGTGCTAGCCAGTAGAAAAAAAATTATATAAAGTGCTCTCAGTGAGAGAAACAAAATAAGAATCTTGTGGGTGTGATACCTTTTCATGGCTAAAAAAATATAGTGAATGATGTTACAAAGCAAGCTTTCGAGACTGCTTATGTCTCTTCATCAGGCAGATATAACAAAATATTTGAAGAAACCTAATTATATACACGCGTTTCGCCTCTTTTTCAAGGTGCGTCGGTGGCGACGCTGCAGTGTCCAGACGGCGTTTTATAATGGGTAAGCACTATTGCATGGGATAAATGGGGGTATATTTTCAGGATGCGCACCTGTTTATGATCTTCCTTCACTTTTGAGTCCCTATTTTATGGCCCATTATTAACAAAAGCACTAAGCTTTCTATATATAGTGATTTATTTTTCAGGACGAAAGCACCCTATATTACCTGATCCTGTAATGTAAATTTGTTATGTTAGCACTATATATAATAATCTTGATATCTATTTTCAAGATTGGACTTGTACTCCATTTTTTCATGTTGAATAGCCTAGCATGGTATATAGTCCCCCCAGCATGGTATGATACAGCCGAGCATGGTATATAGCCCCCCCCCCCCCGAGTGGCCCCACAGTCCAGTACTCACACTGATTTTAAAAAAAACAAAAAAAACACTCCTCACCTTCTTTCTCCTCGTGCCTGCGCTGCTGGCTGCTCCTGTCTCCTCCTGCTCTGTCTGGCACACAGTGAGAGCGTGATGACGTCATCGTGCTCCCACTGTGTCAGAGGCAGAGCGGGGAATGACGGGAGAGGGAGCGTCAGCTGACGCTCTCTCCTTCCTCCATCACTGCCTCCTTCAATGCGGCGGCGGGAGTCGGTGCTGGGGGCAGGCGGGCCCCCCTGCCTCACAGGGGCCCCATAGCGGCTGTGTGCCCCTGGAGGAGCGGGGGACCTAGGCAGCTGCCTGGTCTGCCTGCCCCTAATGCCGGCCCTGCCCACAGGACATATATTGCATAGAATTAAATACACCACATTGGAAGAGGAACATGTGAATGTCCCGGGGATCTTATAGTCCTGCTGTGTGATAGGGATTTGGATTTTGTCTTTGGTCTCTATATGAATGCAGGTTTTGCATCTTCTCCCATTGAAAGGATATATCCCTCTTGGTGAATCTGAGGGCTTTGAACTTCGGATAATGATGTTTCTTAGATTAGGAGGTTGCCTGTAACATAGCAAGGGGGGGTCTTTGAGTAATATTTTTAACCAGTCATCGTAGTGTAGGATATGGTGAAGTTTCTTAGCCGTTTTTCTCAGTATTTCAAGCTGTGGGTTGTAGGTCACTACCAGAGACACACAATGATTTTCCTCTTTTTTTCTGTATTGAGGTACTTGACTTCTAGGGATCCTTGTGGCCCTAATGATCTGATCATCAATGGAGGTGGGATGGTAACCTTGATATAAAAATGACTTTTTAAGCTGGGTTAGGTGTTCATCCCTGTCCTTAGGACTGGAACAGATGGTTATATCTGAGGGCCTGGCTGTAGACCTCCATCCTAAACACAATAAAAAGTACATTGTCTACAACCAGGCCCTCAGATATAACCATATCACACACAATCCTACTGGCAGGTTACCTTTAAGGACTGAGGTTGGAGAGCACTGCTCTAGATATAGAGGATTTCCGCTTGTCACCGTTGCAGGTCTAGGTGTAAAAAGCTCAATATACAGATCTCTGTACTGTCTCCTCACATGTGTACATTGTAATAATTATGCAATAGGATCGATCCCAAGGCTTTTGTTATCCCAATCTGAGTAACCAGAAGTTTGATAACTTGTCTTGGTTCTGCAGTTTACCCATTCCCTTAGTAAACTTGGTCACTATTCTCTGCACCCGCTCTACTGTAGTTCAATTTTGGTCCTTCTTATATACTGGAACCCAAAATAGTACACAGTATTCTAAGTGCGTCATTTCTCAGGTCAAGTTCATGACCTTACATTTATCTACATTAATCTCCAACTGCCATTTCTCAGCCCAAGCTTCCAATTTACATAAATCCCTCTGAAATATAATATTACCATCCTCTGTGTTGATTACACTGCAAAGTTTAGTATCATCTGCAAATATTGATATTCTACTCTGTATACCCTATACAAGGTAATTAATAAACCTAATATATAAAGCTCAATGTGAGTGTGTATGTATGTATGTATGTCCGGGATTGGCATCCGCACCGTCGCAGCTACAGCCACAAAATTTGGCACAGTCACACGTCTGGACCCCGAGAGCATCATAGGCTATGTTGTGAGGTGAAATTTTAACCCCGCGCATTCCAATTCACCAAACAATTTTGCCTCTATCTACATAATGGGGAAAAAGTGAAAGGAAAAGTGTTGGAGGCAAATTGACAGCTGCCAGATGTGAACAAGGGGGACTTAAAGAATGACAGTGATGGCGCCAAAGAGTATATACTGTACAGTTGCTAAGGTGGGGCCCTGACATGGGATACTCACCACACACGGGGATATGAACACACACACAAAATGCACCACACACTACCACTTGCTTCACCATATATACCACCCTCAGCACACATTTCACCACATACACCAATCTCGCCACATAAAAGTCGAAACACAAAAGTCGCCACTCAAAACTCGCCACGCTGTCCCAGAGCTGTTTAAAAGATGAAAAATGAGCTGTGATTGGTTGCTATCAGCAACAGTTTTCTTTGCAGACAGTTGTGGTAACTGAGGCCTATTATTCTTATCATTTCTATGGTGTTATCGTCCTTCTGAAAAGCTGGAAATAACACAATTTATTACCGTGCCAACACAGACCACCCTCTGACACAGACTGCAGGGGAAGCCCAGTATCACACAGGATAGGATTAGATACACAGCTCAGCAGTCAGTATCACACAGGATAGGATTAGATACATGGCTAAGTAGTCAGTATCACACAGGATAGGATAGATATGCATCTCAGCACACAGTATCACACAGAATAGTATTAGATACATGGCTCAGCAGGCAGTATCACACAGAATAGGATTAGATACACGGCTCAGCAGTCAGTATCACACAGGAGAGGATTAGACACATGGCTCAGCAGGCAGTATCACACAGGATAGTATTAGATACAAGGCTCAGCAGTCAGTATTACACAGGATAGGATTAGATACGCAGCTCAGCACACAGTATCACACCGAATAGTATTAAATACATGGCTCAGCAGTCAGTATCACACAGAATAGAATTAGATACACGGCTCAGCAGTCAGTATCACACAGGATAGGATTAGATACGCATCTCAGCACACAGTATCACACAGAATAGTATTAGATACATGGCTCAGCAGACAGTATCACACAGAATAGGATTAGATACACGGCTCAGCAGTCAGTATCACACAGGAGAGGATTAGACACATGGCTCAGCAGGCAGTATCACACGGGAGAGGATTAGATACAAGGCTCAGCAGTCAGTATTACACAGGATAGGATTAGATACGCAGCTCAGCACACAGTATCACACCAAATAGTATTAAATACATGGCTCAGCAGTCAGTATCACACAGAATAGGATTAGATACACGGCTCAGCAGTCAGTATCACACAGGATAGGATTGGATACACAGCTCAGCAGTCAGTATCACACAGGATAGGAATAGATACACGGCTCCGTAGACAGTATCACACAGGAGAGGATTAGATACGCATCTCAGCACACAGTATCACACAGAATAGTATTAGATACACGGCTCAGCAGACAGTATCACACAGAATAGGAGTAGATACACGGCTCAGCAGTCAGTATCACACAGGAGAAGATTAGACACATGGCTCAGCAGGCAGTATCACACAGGATAGTATTAGATACAAGGCTCAGCAGTCAGTATCACACAGGATAGGATTAGATACGCAGCTCAGCACACAGTGTCACACCGAATAGTATTAGATACACGGCTCAGCAGTCAGTATCACACAGGATAGGATTAGATGCACGGTTTTTATGTGCAATATAATCATTATAATTTGTTATAACTAACTACAGTTGGTTACTATGCCCAGGCAACGCCGGGCTCTTCAGCTAGTAAGTTATAAAGAAGAGGGCCGTGCACCAGTGAATAGGAGCTGAGCTGCAGTGCCCAAGAATGTCCACTACACGGTGTAGAGCACTGTAATGTGCATACAACAGTGGACAAAAAAAACAAAAACAGCGGATAGGTGGGAGTGCCAAAGGTCTGATAAGTCATCAATTTCTTAGTCATGGACAACACCTTTAAAAAATACATACCAAAAGTTGGATGATATAAAAATGAGTGATCTAGAGGAACACACAAAAACACTTTAAAACTGCATCTTACAGTAAAGCTTCTGCCTTTAATGAGTGTTGGATAACCTAACTGTGACTATCCACTCAAGTAATAAGTATATTTGGTGCCCTCCATTCTGCTGCTGCTTCGCTCTGACAGATCAGCAGCTTGTTCTCCTCTTCTCCAAATTGGTAGCTGCAGGGCAAGCTCTATGAATAAGATAATCTGAACTACCCTGCCTTTCTATTAGTCTGGGTTGGATCAACATCAATGACGTGGAAGAGAAAAGGCCAAAGAAAGCATGTTGTTTAATATGGTAATATGGAGTGTGTCCTGTATTTAAAGGGGTTGTCCGGTCCAAATCGACAAATCTGCAGTCACTGTGTGTGACTGCAGACATATGAATCCCACCTAGTGCATGCACTGTGCTCTCCGGGAATTCGCCGGTTTCTGACCCAGGACCAGAGGGTATACATGTGCTATACATACTCCTGGCCAGTGGAAGCAGCCCTGCATCCATACACCTGTATGGAATGAGGCCACGCCCTCTAGTCAACCACACCCTCTAGTCAGCCACACCCTCTAGTTGGTCACGCCCAATAGACGGTTGTGTCACTAGACGGGGCACTCCCTAGCTCAATATAAGTGTATGGAGTGAGGCCACGTCCACTAAACGAGCCCTGGCCAGGAGTATGGAGATCGCCTATGTACCCTCCGGTCCCACCTCAGAAACTGGTGAATCCCCGCAGCGCAGATTCATACAGTGCCTTGCGAAAGTATTCGGCCCCCTGGAACTTTTCAACCTTTTCCCACATATCATGCTTCAAACATAAAGATACCAAATGTAAATTTTTGGTGAAGAATCGACAACAAGTGGGACACAATTGTGAAGTTGAATGAAATTTATTGGTTATTTTAAATTTTGTGGAAATTCAAAAACTGAAAAGTGGGGCGTGCAATATTATTCTGCCCCTTTACTTTCAGTGCAGCAAACTCACTCCAGAACTTTATTGTGGATCTCTGAATGATCCAATGTCATCCTAAATGACTAATGATAATAAATATAATCCACCTGTGTGTAATCAAGTCTCCGTATAAATGCACCTGCTCTGTGATAGTCTCAGGATTCTGTTTGATGCACAGAGAGCATCATGAAGACCAAGGAACACAACAGGCAGGTCCGTGATACTGTTGTGGAGAAGTTTAAAGCCGGATTTGGATACAAAATGATTTCCAAAACTTTAAACATCCAAAGGAGCACTGTGCAAGCAATCATATTTAAATGGAAGGAGTATCATACCACTGCAAATCTACCAAGACCCGGCCGTCCCTCTAAACTTTCATCTCAAAAAAGGAGAAGACTGATCAGAGATGCAGCCAAGAGGCCCATGATCACTCTGGATGAACTGCAGAGATCTACAGCGGAGGTGGGAAAGTCTGTCCATAGGACAACAATCAGTCGTACACTGCACAAATCTGGCCTTTATGGAATAGTGGCAAGAAGAAAGCCTTTTCTCAAAGATATCCATAAAAAGTGTAGTTTAAAGTTTGCAACAAGCCACCTGGGAGACACACCAAACATGTGGAAGAAGGTGCTCTGGTCAGATGAAACCAAAATCGAACTTTTTGGCAACAATGCCAAACGATATGTTTGGCATAAAGGCAACACAGCTCATCACCCTGAACACACCATCCCCACAGTCAAACATGGTGGTGGCAGCATCATGGTTTGGGCCTACTTTTCTTCAGCAGGGACAGGGAAGATGGTTAAGATTGATGGGAAGATGGATGGAGCCAAATACAGGACCATTCTTGAAGAAAACCTGTTGGAGTCTGCAAAAGACCTGAGACTGGGACGGAGATTTGTCTTCCAACAAGACAATGATCCCCAACATAAAGCAAAATCTACAATGGAATGGTTCACAAATAAACGTATCCAAGTGTTAGAATGGCCAAGTCAAAGTCCAGATATGAATCCAATAGAAAATCTGTGGAAAGAGCTGAAAACTGCTGTTCACAAACGATCTCCATCAAACCTCACTGAGCTCGAGCTGTTTGCCAAGGAAGAATGGGCAAGAATTTCAGTCTCTCGATGTACAAAACTGATAGAGTCATACCCCAAGCGACTTGGAGCTGTAATCGCAGCAAAAGGTGGCGCAACAAAGTATTAAGTTAAAGGGGCCAAATAATATTGCACGCCCCACTTTTCAGATTCTGAATTTCCACAAAAATTTAAAATAGCCAATAAGTTTCGTTCAACTTCACAATTGTGTCCCACTTGTTGTTGATTCTTCACCAAAAATTTACATTTGGTATCTTTATGTTTGAAGCACGATATGTGGGAAAAGGTTGAAAAGTTCCAGGGGGCCGAATACTTTCTCATGGCACTGTATGTCTGCAGACATACTGTATAGAGTGACTGCAGACTTATTGACCTGGACCGGACAACCCCTTTAATAAAGCTGTAATATGACAATGTTGTCCTTTTTCTAATTGCAATAATTACTTACCATAATTTGAAGTGGATTGATAACTTGGGTAGGCTGTGGAGAAAGAGAAAAACACATTAATATAAACCTATTCCTTAAACATTAATGAAGCTCAACCTATCGTGAGCCAATGCTATTATTGTGTTATTCCATTGTTAGATATTTATTGCATACGCACACATATGTCAAATAGATGGTGGTCCCATCTCTGGGCGCCGACCCTATCCCAGTCGCTGTGAATGGGAAGGTGGATGTGCATGAAGAGCGCTCTCTATTCATATCTATGGGCGTTCCAAAAACTGTGGAGAGATGCCTAACTTATTTTGGGAATTTCCAAAGAAGTGTAATATCTAATGACGGTATTAGAAGGTATCAACTTGTTAAAGGATTTTCTGAGTTGCTAAAATATACCAAGGTGCCTACTTATGTAATGTAAAAATAATGAAGCCACCATAGCTTATAAGTATTTATGGCTCTTTCATTATCCTGCCCAGCTCTGTACAACACCTTTGTTTTGATGCTGCAAGCACCTGCTATGGGTGGGACTATCAGCGTGAAGGACTACAGTTTCCATTGTTCTGCTCTCCTCTCATAGACATTGCTTTTACAGCAGCCTACATGCCCCTCTGTTAGGCTATGTGCCCACGTTGCAGAAATGCTGAGGAAATGTCCGCAGCATTTCGCAACTCCCTGCCGCGGGTAAAACGCATGCTGAATTCGCATGCGTTTTCCGGCAAAACACAAACGTTTTGCAAGCGTTTTCGCTTGCAGAATGCTTGCACTTTCCAAGCGATTTGAAGCATCGCTTGGAAAAATGATTGACAGGTGCATAGTGCTTGACAAGTGTGACCAACTTTTTACTATTGATACTGCTTATGCAGCATCAATAGGACGTTAAAAATAATTAAAAAAATAAAAAATAGAGATATACTCACCTTCTGGTGGCTCCCGGAGTCCTTCTCGTCCTCAGCAGTGGCGAGACCGCTACGTCATCAGAGGTCATTTGCGCAATGCATCCCTGGGAACGGAAGATGCCGCCAGCACCGCTGAGGGGGGGGGAAGAACTCCAGGGGCCGCCAGAAGGTGAGTATATCCCTATTTTTTATTTTAATTCTATTTTTTACAGGAATATGGTACCCAGGGCATGTAGGAGAATCTCCTCTCCTCCAGACCCTGGGTACTATCCGCACATGAAGCGCTCACTTCACGCATGGTGGGCATAGCCATATGCGTAAAGTGTTTCAATGCAATCCTATGGCGGCGGAATCGCCGTGATTCAGCAGAAATAATGGACATGCTGCGGATTTTACCGCTATGCGTTTCCGCAGCGGTAAAATCTGCAGCATTGACACAGCAACTGCAGAATCTCATTGGATTGCATGGGGATGCGTTCTTGAAGCGTTTCCGAGGCCGCAAAAACGCAGCGGAAACGCATAAAAAACGCAACGTGCGCACACAGCCTTGAAATTTGTAAGCTTAATTACTTTGGCAGCTATGTTGTTCTGTTGCTCACTGACTCTGCATTAACTGCTACCTAGCATGTGAAACATGATTGCTACATAGGCAGACATAAAGGAGGAGAGCTTGGAATAGAGGAGATAAGAAAAATAAGAGGTAGGTCACATTTTACAGCCTGTTATAGGGAAGGGGTGATAACTAGGACAGGTAATCCCACAAGCAAGCAAGAAAAAACAGAAGCATCCGAGCTATCGTCAGTACACTGGTGAATAATCTTACTGTATATAAAATCATTTATGAAAAACTTTTAATCCGAAAACCCCTATAAGGATAATGACAGGTCTGGAGGTGGTATTTTTCTGGTAAAGAGGTATACAACACATACAGAAAACATTGTAAAGAACTGTCAATAGCAGGGTGATTGATGATGGTATTAAGATCGCAACAGTTTTTTGCACATTTTTTAATGAATAATTATGTCAGTGTTACTCAAGAATGAAACGTCAATTCATTTAAATCTCCGTCCTCCAAAAAAACTGCAGCCACTATACACCTGCTCATGCCATATGCAAATTCCATGTTTCCAGTGAAAGAGGTGGAGATACTGGGAAGATAACATAAGCCAGTGCCCTAAGCCTGCCCAGTCTAACTTGATAGACAAAGAGTAGAAAATACATAATCCTAAGCATTCCCCTCGGTGAGATCCCCGCTAGCAGCGTGAAAGTTTTTCTTATGGTGCTAGCGGGGATCTTACCGAGGTCACTGCAGTTCAGCCCAGCTGGGAACGGGGCCTCGACGTAACCTCGATGTCAGCACCACCGGTCTCTAAGGCTGTGCTCGCAGCCGCTCAGCCACCAGTGGTTATCAGCCTAGACAGTCACATCTTGGTACCGTCAAGGCTGAAAACTGTTTATCCCCCAGACATGGATTACGGCGTGTGACAGAACAATGGACAAGTATGGTATATTTTTGTTTTTTATTTTAGTTGTATTACAGGAGATCGAGGGCTTCGGTGGAATTAGGCTAGATCGTAAGTATGGTTTAATTAAGATTATTAAAGGAGTCTGTGTCATTCTTTCAATTAAAGGACTTTTTTCTGGGTGTCAGAGTTTTCTTACAATGTAACTATAGGATTAGTAATGGATAGGTGTCTTATAGACGCCTCTCCATTACTAAGCCGTGGGCTTGATGTTACCTGACAAAACAAAGGTGACATCAACCTCCCCAACTATCACCCCACTTGCCACCTACAGGGCAAGTGGGAAGAGCTGGGCAAAGCACCAGAATTGGCACATTTAATAGATGTGCCTTTTCTGTGGGCTGCTATTTTTAGGCTGGGGGCCAATATCCATGGCACTTTACCAGCCTGAGAATACCAGCCCCCCACTGTCTGCTTTAACAAGGCTTGTTGTCAAAAATGGAGGGGACCCCACACCATTTTTTAAAATTATTTATTTAAATCATTTAAAAAAACCGCGTGGGAACCCCTCTGTTCTTGGCAACTAGCCTTGCTGAAGCTCACAGCTGAGGGTTGCAGCCACCAGCTGTGAGTTTAGCCTGGCTGGTTAGCAAAAATACAGGGGAACCCATGCCGGTTTTTTTTTTCAATTATTTATTTACAGCACATGAGCGGCTAATGAATACACCTATCAGCCGCTTCTGCTCTCACTGTAATTAGCGGCAGCAGGTGTCAGATGATGGGATCAGTAGTCCCATCTGCTGACACCAGTGTCAGGAGGTAGACTTTATACCTCAGATCACAGCGGAGTGCTCTCGCTGTCTTTTCACAGCATGGGAACCGCGGCTCTCTGACCTGCAGGGATGATTTCACCGCCGATCAGAAGTGGTGTTTGCCGCGCTGTCAGGCACATGACAGTGTGGCAAACACTGGATGTTCAGGCCCTCATTCAAGTGAATGGGGTCCGGGTTCAGATTCGGGTCCGGGCACTGTCCGCGTACCCGAACCCAAACTTTTTGTAACTGTTCGGCCGAACCCGCCGGATCAAAACATCCAGGAGTCGGCCCATCTCTACTTGTAAGTGGTTGTCTCATGAGTATTTTGCACTTGTGTTACCGCCATCTTTACTACATGGATTTGCTGCATCCTGAGAGTGCATTAGTTCTGAGACCTGTGCAGGTAAATACTGCTGCCCTTTTTTTGCTGTATCAATTATTTATTTATTTGCAACATTACTAGAAAACACACTGCTCCTGAAAAAAAAATTTTGGCTTAGAAATGACAACTAAACGGCTGATGCTAATTATTTTATCCCAGACTAAGAAAAAAAATACACACTGGTCCAGAAAAACTATTTATTTGGCCTAGAAATGGCAACTACATAGCTGATGCCAATTATTTTCCCCAGACTACAAATAAACACACACCGATACAGAAAAATTATTTATTTGGCCTACTAATGGCAATGGCTGATGCCAATTATTTATTTGCAACACTCCTAGAAAACAAACAGAGGATTTTTGGAACAGTACTTCTACAGGCAAGGGGTGCAGAGTACCCACACCGGTTTAAAGGCATCAGTGCAGACTAGGCTTCGTACTAGCCCCCAAAGATGCCAGGAAGAGACAACACTGGATCAAAGACAGCCAGATAGGGACTTGGCCCTGGGGAAGGTTAGACCTGTGTATGTGTTTATTTATATATATATATATATATATATATATATATATATATATACACTAGCTGAATAGCCCGGCACTGCCCGGGCATAGTAACTAACTGTGGCTAGCTATAGCAAATTATAATTATCCGCCATCCCATAGTCGAGTGCCCATATACCCATCATACATATCCACAATCCCATAGGCCCGTGCCCATATACCCATCATACATATCCTCCGTCCCATAGTCGAGTGCCCATATACCCATCACACATCCTCCATCCCATAGTCCCATGCCCATATACCCATCACACATCCTCCATCCCATAGTCCCATGCCCATATACCCATCATACATATTCGCCATCCCATAGTCGAGTTCCCATATACCCATCATACATATCCTCCATCCCATAGTCCCGTGCCCATATACCCATCATACATATCCGCCATCCCATAGTCCCGTGCCCATATACCCGTCATACATATCCTCCATCCCATAGTCCAGTGCCCATATACCCATTACACATCCTCCATCCCATAGTCCCGTGCCCATATACCCGTCATACATATCCTCCATCCCATAGTCCAGTGCCCATATACCCATCACACATCCTCCATCCCATAGTCAACCATTATGACATCATAATGAGCGGCGGGGCTTGCAACCTATGATGACATCAGCGTCGCCATGGCAAACATTATGACATCATAATGAGGGGCGGGGCTTGATACACACTTTTCCCCATTATGTAGATAGGGGCAAAATTGTTTGGTGAATTGGAACGCGCGGGATTAAAATTTCGCCTCACAACATAGCCTAGGACACTCTTGGGGTCCAGACGTGTGACTGTGCCAAATGTTGTGGCTGTAGATGCGACGGTGCGGATGCCAATCCCGGACATACACAAATACATACATGCATACATACACACACTTGAGCTTTATATATTAGATATATATTCAATTAGTGTTGAGTCAATTTGTTCATGTCTACTCTATTCCCTATCAGAAAAAGAATTAGAACGATAGCCATTTCTAACATTACTTTTCTGCTAAATATACAATTAACTTTTGGGAGCACTTTCGAGAATTTGTGATAACATTTCATATAATGAAATATGATTTTTGTCAATTAGAGCGCTGTCCTGAATCACTTCTCTGCACCCAAACACATTACATACACCAATAACTACCTACCTGATAAAAAGATGATTGATGATAAAATAGGGTGGATTCTAGATATGAGAGACTCGATTTAAATCAAATTTGTTGAACTCAGTGAAATCAAATAAGTTGGCCAGTGCCATTCTACAAACTGCAGAAGATTGCATCAGCCAGAGAAAGATCACAAGACATTGGACAGACAACACAGCCAATCAGGAGAGATTATCAGCCTGAATGAAAGCAGGAGCAGGAAATGCAGCAGTCAATTGTTGTGAATCTGAATAGTCAAAGTATGTCACAGCTCACAGGTAAGCCATAGAGATAGGGAGTGAAGGCCAGAAAAGAGTAAAGAAGCTATACAGATATTGTACGTGATAGCACAGAAGTAAAAAGGATTAGGATATGAGAAAAAGAGAGCAGAGTAATTCATGTCACTCAGGGCAATTGGAGACTATGCAGTATTTTCGGTTCACGGCTTTGGAAAATTTTGGCAAATCAGACAAATTTGATTTTCTAAAGATTTGTTCATCTCTAGTGGATTCACATACTAGAAATGTTTTTACTGAAACTTCTGCAAGTATCCCATTAAGATGAATAGAACTAATTTTCTCCTATTTCTGCAACAGAAACTGAAGCGTGAGCCTCCATCCTCCATACATAAGAAATTGTTCTCCGTTAAAAGGAATCTGTCACTAGGATCAACTCTCCTAAGATGAGCATACAGGTCATGGGAAGCTGAATAAAATGATACCTTTGTAGCGGTGGTGGAGGCTGGTGGTTTGCTCCCTGACATTCCAAGGGTTAAATGCATTCGATATTTATGTATGTTATAAAAGGATGATACCCACTGGGGCTGCAGTTAGCTTAGACAGAGTTAACTGTAATAGCTGGGCCAGATTGGGAGGAGAGAACTGAGAGTTAGTAGCAAGTCCAGGAAGTGGCAGGGCCAGTTAGAGTGTGGATAGCAGTGTGTGAAGTAGCGGGCCGGAGTCAGAGGCTGCTAGGGACAGTACGGGCCTAATACTCGGGGAAGTGGAATGTCGAAAACACCCTTCCGTGTGATTCCATCTAATGGCCTGGGGCAACCTCGAGATGGATGTCGGAGGCCTGGAGCAAACTCAGCCTGTGAAGCTAGAGGGAAAAATAGATTCAGACTACATGGGGCATAAGGTATTGCAGTCCGATTATACTGCTAGTTGTGGAGATGACTGCTTAGGGCTAGAGAAGCCAGTGAGCGGGACATTCTACCTATACTGAGAACCAGGGATGAAGTTGTATCTGGTATCTGAGGGAAAGATGACAACCCATTGGGCCTTATCCCCTACATCTGCCTGTAAATACTGCTATTAAGGAAAAGTTTGGTCGCTTTTATGAACTTCGTGTCTCCAGGATTAATTGCTGCCCTGTTTCCAGAAGAGGGATTCCTGGACTCAGAAGAAGAGGCCTACAGCCCTAAAGTAAGTGTGATGCCCCTCATACATAGTAGCACACCGGGAATGGGACACGAGATGTCTGAAGAATGCCAAAGCGAGTTGGCATCTTACACCTTGATAGTTGTGGTCCAATGTCTTATTCCAGAGAAATCCATATTTTTCTTATATGTAAGTGAGCTGTTAAGATTTATGGACTGGACACAGATCTCCTTGAGAATCTGCCTCCAGTGCTTATTTTTAGTAAAATGGGAGTTACCAGTGTGATATGTAAAGGCTGCTCTCTTAATCTCACTGCAGAGCTGTGTATAATTATAACAACCCCTTTTATTAAAAATAATCTCTAGAGGCAGATTCTTAGGGAGATCTATGTCTGTCCCATAGATCTTAGCAGCTCATTTACATGTAAGAAAAACATGGATTTCTCCATGGATTTGTGTATAAACTATTCATAAATATCAGATTATAACTTACACTGAAGTGAAGCTGGATTTGAAAAGAATCGGTCCTGTCCTGTAAAAAAAATAAAAGTAAAAAGCACAGATTATAAAGAATGAAAAAATGCTTGAAATATATCTTGCTGCCATCCCTGTTTAGCAGGTATGGAACCTGTCACCTCAGAAAACACTATTTACCTGCAGATATAAGATTAATTTGCAAGTGAAAAGCTTTACAATGCTGCCTGGCCACCTTACTGAAAGTGCGGCTAGTAGGAGAAAATTAACTTCTTTCCTCCTGGGAGCTGCTGGCTATCAGTCATAAGGGTGGTGAAGGGAGCAGTTACAGTCACTGCTCACAGCACCACTTGCTATACAGCCAGTAGCGGTTGTAAGCACACCCCAGAACATTGACTGACAGCTCGCTCTGCAATGCATCTGTGTCAAAGACAGAGATCCTATGCGTGAGTATATATAAAATATAAAGTTGAGGACTCTTCAAAGTGAAGGTTCTCCTGGTCCCCATACTAAAGAACTCAAAATTTATTTGCAATATTCTGATTATTTTTTCTATAGTTTAGGAAAAAGTTCCTACCGTCCACAAGTTTATCAGCGATTAATATTTCTTCTTCCTTCTCTTTTTCCTCTGGTTTTGTAACTACCATTGATGTTAATGGAGTCACAAACTTAAACTTCAGTGACAGCTGAAGCGCCTGCGCAGTTAGGTTTGCTTTTTCGGATGGGTCCGCATAAAGCCTAAAATTAAATAATTTTAAGGAATAAAATAAAAGTTGTTTAAATATTTTAACAAATAATGAGCTCTGCAGTAGACACTTGTAATCACGTACCATATTTAAATCCATATAATGACCCCTATAATGATCTCTAGTCTAAGTTTGTAGTCTAACAAAATTCTCGTAAACTTATGTTTCTTCAATTAATATTTCTAATCTTCCTTGTTATATTCAAGCCATGCTCCACCATAACAAGAACCCATGAAATTTTATATTTTTAAAAATTCAACTACCTTAATAGACTGAATGTATGTATAACCAAATATTTTAACTAACACCACATAAGATAGGTCGTAAAAGCAATATACACTAACCCAACTGGAAAGTTTAGCACAATGTACCCTCTCCACTATATAAAAACAGTAATTTTATTTCATCATATAAAAATCCTGTTGGAATGAGATCAAAACAAAATTTACAAAACCTATCACCACCCAAACAAAAAGGAGGAAGACTAAGTGGACAATGAGGATTTTTTTTTTAAAAAAATGGCTCACTTATTTATTGCACATATCAATTTTAAACATGCCCATAAAGACTGACCCTCAAACAGAGGTATTCTTCTCCAAGTAGTTATCCCGTAAACTGGGCCATATAAAATACTAATTGGCCAAGAGTTCCACTACCTGGAAAGATTACTAGTCTAAAGCTTTCCCTCAAAATAATGAGCTTTTGCAATAAACTGCACATGAAATAAATAAACCCAAAGTATAAAGCCACTCAGTCAATAAATATCTAAGCATGCTCAATGGTTCATAGTCCCCATTAGATGTGGGGATACTATATCATAATCTGAAAGTCCACAATTAGCATAAAAGAAAACGCATGACCAGCTCAGACTATAATACCGTGTTGTGAGTTCATTTTCCCCTTCGTCACTGGGGTCTGGTGGACTCCCTATTCTGGTGAAGGAAGGTAGTGAGCCTGATTATCAGGCACCTGAGCCTAATGAGGATGAATGGCTGAGTGGAGTCACTGACTGGATATAAGGCTGCCGACGCCCTTCTGCCCTGCGGGTGATTTCTCTGTGGACTTCTAGGACACCAGTCTGATTCCTGCTCATCTAAAGCTAAGTTTTCTGCTTTGCCTGTTAGCATTTATGTTTTGTTTTTGTTTTCCTTGCTTTTCTGGAGTCTGCCATTCCCTGCTGGGGTGAGCTTAATCTCCTTTTGCCGGTTGCTCTGTCTTCAGAATATTCCTGAGTACTGACATAGCTGTTTTGAAGACTAGCGTCTTCAGGGCCTTTTTCACTGTCAGTCTGTTGGCTCTTATTTTCATAGGGTTTTTCACGGATTGCAGACAGCAGCCTTCCTGTCCTTTCCTATCTAGTTAGCTTGGGCCCCGTCTTTGCTCAGTCTGTCTTTCTGTCTGTGTTAGTGTTTTCATCTTGCTTCACCGTCATTATATGTTGGGGGCTGCCTATTACTTTGGGGTCTGCTCTGGGGAAGTTTAGAGTTCCCCTTTCTTTCTTTAGGCTTATTTAATTCTCCGGCTGTGATCGAGGGGTCTAGGGCATCATAGGAACCCCCCACGGCTACTGTTAGTTGTTGTGATAGCATCAGGGGTCTGCAATCCGATAGCTGCCAACCTCTCTGGTTTTCTGGACTTAGCTAGCATTTCTGTTTTTGCCTCCTACGGTGACTCAATCATAACAGAATCACCCGCCATACCGCAGATCCTAGGGTACTCAATAGCAGGAAAGAATTGTGCTTAAAAAAAAAAAAATGTGTGTATATTCTTTCCTCTATATCTCTGAGGCCGTAGGGGGAATTTTTTTTTCTCTCAATGGAGATAAAGCAATTGTCTGATCGTGTGGAGCAGCTCGCTGCGGAAGTGCGGGGAATTTCCGCCTACCTTGCTCGTTCGCATGCTGTTGAACCAAAGATCCCTACACCTGATGTATTTTTTGGGGATCGATCTAAATTTTTGAGTTTCAAAAATAATTGTAAATTATTTTTTGCCTTGAAGCCTAACTCGTCAGGGAGCTCCGCGCAGCAGGTTAAAATTGTCATCTCTTTGCTGCGTGGCCATCCCCAGGATTGGGCGTTTTCTTTGAAACCAGATGATCCTATTCTGACTGATGTGCACGCATTCTTTCAAGCTTTGGGGTTGTTGTATGACGAACCTAATGCTATTGATCAGGCTGAAAAGACCCTGTTGGCATTGAACCAGGGTCGAGATTCTGCAGAGTTGTACTGTCAAAAGTTCCGAAAGTGGGCAGTCCTTACTACCTGGAATGATAATGCCTTGGCTGCTCTCTTTCGGAAGGGTTTGTCAGAAGCCGTAAAAGATACTATGGTGGGATTTCCTGTTCCCTCTGGTCTGGACGATTCTATGTCATTAGCCATTCTGGTTGATCGGCGTTTACGTGAACGCAGGATTGCACGAGAGGTGTTGCCACCGGTTGAACAGACGTCTGAACCTATGCAATGTGATAGAGTTTTTTCTAAGGCGCAACGTCAGAAGTTCAGAAGGCATAATAAGCTGTGTTTTTTCTGTGGAGATGCCTCGCATATTATTTCTGTTTGTCCTAAACGAGAGAAACGCTTTGCACACACGTTTTCTGTTGGTGGTGTTCAACCTAAGTTTCTTCTGGCAATTATTCTGATCTGCTCCCTGTCCACATTTTCCGCCAAGGCTTTTGTGGATTCGGGAGCAGCGCTAAACCTAATGGACTTGGATTTTGCTAAACGTTGTGGATTTCCGATGACACCTCTGCAGACGCCTATCCCTTTGAGGGGGATTGATGCTACTCCTTTGGCTAAAAATAAACCTCAGTTTTGGACCCAGGTGGTCATGCGGGTCGCCCCAGACCATCAAGAAAATTGCAGATTTTTGGTGTTGCATGGTCTGCATGATGCCGTTGTTCTGGGGTTTCCCTGGTTGCAAATTCATAATCCAGTTTTGGATTGGAAATCTGTGTCTGTGGTGAGTTGGGGTTGTCGGTGTGCCTTTAGTGAGGCTCCGGTTTTTTCCACCTCTCCTCAGTCGCATGATGTTCCTGACTATTTGGCGGACTTTTATGATGTATTTAGTGAGAATGAGTCTGCGTCCTGGCCTCCTCATAGGAGTTATGACTGTGCAATTGAACTAAGCCCGGGTTGTAAATTTCCCAAGGGTCAGCTCTTCAATTTATCTGTACGGGAGCACGAGGCTATGCGGTCCTATATTAAGGAGGCGTTGGAGAAGGGTCATATTAGACCATCCTCTTCACCCTTAGGTGCCGGGTTTTTTTTTGTGGCCAAAAAGGATGGTTCTTTAAGGCCTTGTATTGATTATCGTGCCCTCAATAAAATTACTATTAAATATCAGTATCCGTTACCCCTGATTTCGGATCTATTCTCTAGAGTTAGAGGTGCTTGCTGGTTTACCAAGCTTGACCTCAGGGGGGCGTATAATCTTATCCGCATTAAGCAGGGGGATGAATGGAAGACGGCGTTTAATACTCCGGAGGGACATTTTGAGTACCTGGTGATGCCTTTTGGGTTCACTAATGCCCCTTCTGTCTTCCAGTGCTTCATGAACGATATTTTCCGAGACTTTGTCGATAAATTTTTGATTATCTATCTGGATGATATTTTGATCTTCTCCAAGGATTGGGATTCTCATGTGGAACATGTTCGGACTGTGTTCCGGATCTTGAGGGAGAATTCCCTGTATGTCAAAGGATCGAAATGCCTTTTTGGAGTACAGAGGATTTCATTTTTGGGATTTATTTTGTCTCCGTCAACTACTGAAATGGACCCGGCCAAGGTACAGGCCATTTATGATCGGGTTCAGCCCACTTCTTTGAAGGCCCTCCAGAAGTTTTTGGGTTTTGCTAATTTTTATCGGAAATTTATAGCAAAATTTTCTAGTATTGCCAAGCCATTGACTGATCTGACTAAGAAGGGTGCTGATGTGTTGAATTGGTCTCCGGAGGCTGTTGCTTCCTTTCAGGAGCTGAAGCGAAGATTTACCTCCGCCCCGGTTTTGCGGCAACCTGATGTCTCACTCCCGTTCCAGGTAGAGGTGGATGCTTCTGAGATTGGTGCAGGAGCTGTTCTGTCCCAAAAGGATCCTGTAACATCTAAAATGAATCCCTGTGCTTTCTTTTCCCGAAAGTTCTCTCCATCTGAACGTAACTATGATGTGGGGAATCGGGAACTGTTGGCCATGAAATGGGCATTTGAGGAGTGGAGACATTGGTTGGAGGGAGCTAAACATCAAGTTGTGGTCCTCACTGACCACAAGAATTTGATTTACCTAGAGTCGGCTAAACGCTTGAACCCTAGACAGGCTAGGTGGGCCTTGTTTTTTACACGTTTTGATTTTGTGGTCTCTTTTCTTCCTGGAACTAAGAATGTCAAGGCAGACGCCCTCTCTAGGAGTTTCTTTGCTGATTATCCTGTGGTGACCAAGCCTGCTACCATCTTAGGCGAAGGGGTAGTTCTTTCTGCCATCTCGCCCGATTTGAGACTTGCTCTGCAAGAGTTCCAGGAGGACAAACCTGAGTGTTGTCCCAGTGGAAAGTTGTATGTTCCTGACCAGTGGAAGAAGAGAGTGATGTCTGAAGTTCATTGCTCTGCATTGGCTGGTCATCCAGGTATTTTTGGTACTAGAGATATGGTGAGTCGCTCTTTTTGGTGGCCCACCTTGTCTCATGATGTCAGGAATTTTGTGCAGTCCTGTGGGACTTGCTCCTGGTCTAAATCTTGTTCTCTCTCTAGTGGGTTGTTGATGCCTTTGCCGGTCCCCAGGAGGCCATGGACCCATATTTCAATGGATTTCATCTCTGATATGCCGGTCTTTCAAAGAATGAATGTTATTTGGGTGATTTGTGATAGGTTCTCTAAGATGGTTCATCTTGTACCACTCCCTAAGTTGCCATCTTCCTCTGAGTTGGTGCCCCTGTTTTTGCAACAGGTGGTTCGCTTACACGGGATTCCTGAGAACATTGTATCTGACAGAGGAGTTCAGTTTGTGTCTAGATTTTGGAGGACTTTCTGTTCCAAGCTGGGAATTCAGTTGTCCTTCTCCTCTGCTTTTCACCCTCAGACCAATGGGCAGACAGAGAGAACAAACCAGACCTTGGAGTCGTATTTGAGATGTTTTATTTCCGCTGATCAGGATGATTGGGTTTCATTTTTGCCCTTGGCCCAATTTGCTTTAAATAATAGAGCTAGTTCTGCCACTTTGATGTCACCTTTTTTTTGTAACTTTGGGTTTCATCCTCGATTTTCTTCAGGGCAGGTGGAGCCTTCTGCCTGCCCAGGTGTTGACACTGTGGTGGAGAGAATGCACCAGATCTGGGACCAAGTGGTGGATAAGTTATCTCTCTCCCAGGAAAAGGCCCAGCGGTTTTCCAATCGACATAGGACCATTGGTCCCCAGTTTAAGATTGGTGATATGGTGTGGTTATCATCAAAAAATATTGCTATGAAGGTGGCTTCTCCTAAGTTTAAGCCTAGATTTATTGGACCTTACAAGATTTTGGAGATTATTAATCCGGTCTCTTTTCGTTTGGCTCACATTTAAAATCCATAATGTGTTCCATAAGTCCTTGTTGAAGAGGTTTGTTGAACCAGTTGTTCCTGGGGTGGCACCTCCAGACCCTGTATTGGTTGAAGGTAACATGGAATATGAGGTAGAGAAAATACTGGATTCCCGTCTGGCTAGACGGAGACTCCAGTATTTGGTTAAGTGGAAGGGTTATGGTCAGGAGGATAATTCCTGGGTCTCTGCCTCTGATATTCATGCCAAAAGATTGGTGCGTGCCTTTCATCGGGCTCACCCTGATCACCCTGGTGGCGTGGTTGAGGGTTCGGTGACCTCTCCTCAAGGGGGAGGTACTGTTGTGAGTTCATTTTCCCCTTCGTCACTGGGGTCTGGTGGACTCCCTATTCTGGTGAAGGAAGGTAGTGAGCCTGATTATCAGGCACCGGAGCCTAATGAGGATGAATGGCTGAGTGGAGTCACTGACTGGATATAAGGCTGCCGACGCCCTTCTGCCCTGCGGGTGATTTCTCTGTGGACTTCTAGGACACCAGTCTGATTCCTGCTCCTCTAAAGCTAAGTTTTCTGCTTTGCCTGTTAGCATTTATGTTTTGTTTTTGTTTTCCTTGCTTTTCTGGATTCTGCCATTCCCTGCTGGGGTGAGCTTAATCTCCTTTTGCCGGTTGCTCTGTCTTCAGAATATTCCTGAGTACTGACATAGCTTTTTTGAGGCCTAGCGTCTTCAGGGCCTTTTTCACTGTCAGTCTGTTGGCTCTTATTTTCATAGGGTTTTTCACGGATTGCAGACAGCAGCCTTCCTGTCCTTTCCTATCTAGTTAGCTTGGGCCCCGTCTTTGCTCAGTCTGTCTTTCTGTCTGTGTTATTGTTTTCATCTTGCTTCACCATCATTATATGTTGGGGGCTGCCTATTGCTTTGCAGTCTGCTCTGGGGCAGTTTAGATTTCCCCTTTCTTTCTTTAGGCTAATTTAATTCTCCGGCTGTGATCGAGGGGTCTAGGGCATCGTAGGAACCCCCCACGGCTACTGTTAGTTGTTGTGATAGGATCAGGGGTCTGCAATCCGATAGCTGCCAACCTCTCTGGTTTTCTGGACTTAGCTAGCATTTCTGTTTTTGCCTCCTACGGTGACTCAATCATAACAATACCGTATATACTCGAATATAAGTCGAGATTTTCAGCCCAAAAAATTGGGCTGAAAGTCCCCCTCTCGTCTTATATTCGAGTCATATACAAAGGGGGTCGGAGGGGGCGGAGGTGTCAGGTCATACTTACCTGTCCTGACGCTGTGTCTTGAGCCCCCAGCTTCTCCACGCTCTCTCTTCCTGCCTTCAGCGGTCACGTGGTGCCGCTCATTAAAACTCATGAATATGCGCATATTCATGAGTTTTAATGAGAGGTACCACATGACCGCTGAAGGCAGGAAGAGAGAGCGTGGAGAAGCTGGGGGCTCAAGACACTGCGTCAGGACAGGTAAGTATAGCAATACTCACCTGTCCTGCGTCCATGGCTGCTTGCTGTTGTCTGTCATCTGTCAGTGACTTCAGACAGCAGAGGGCGCGGTGACGTGGTTTGTGCGCAACGCCCCCTGCAGTCTAAACGTCACTGACCGATGACGTGGCAGATAAACAATCTATGGAGCTTCTTATGGGGGCAGCATATGGGGGAACAATCTATGGAGCTTCTTATGGGGGCAGCACATGGGGGAACAATCTAAGGAGCTTCTTCTGGGGACACCATATGGGGGAATAATCTATGGAGCATTTCCCACCCTAGGCTTATACTCGAGTCAATAAGTTTTCCCAGTTTTTTGTGGCAAAATTAGGGGGGTCGGCTTATACTCGGGTCGACTTATACTCGAGTATATACTGTAGGTTACTTATCTGAATTCAGTCCCATTAGCATCGCATATATCCAGCAGTTATGTCATTATGGACTGCTCCTAATCTGTGTCCCCTGATGAGCCCTGATATCTGGAGGGGGTGAAACGCGTAGGGACGATGCTAATGGGACTGGAAGCGACCTATCTTAGGTGGTGTTTGTTAAAATATTTGGTTATACATACATTCAGTCTATTAAGGTAGTTGAATTTTCAAAAAAATAAAATTTCATGGGTTTTTGTTATGGTGGAGCAACTAAGTATACCCATTTGTTAGCTAATTGATTCAGGTGTTCCAACTATATTCAAGCCATATTACATCTCCAACATTGCAAAAAAACGTATTTCAAATAGGCATCACCCCTGATGAAAAGGCGTATCCTCGAAATGTTATAATGGTGTGTGCTTGTACACCAGTTCTATAACAAATCTGCTGATAACTGGAACTATACTGCATCATGAAATTTGTAAAAAGTTCTTCCTTTCATGCACTCGAAGTGAATGTTATTTGTTGGAAGTGTTTGAAAAGCATTGCTTTTTGCCAGGTTGCAGATATCAATGCCGATAAAATAAAGAAAAAATATTCAATGAAGAAGCATTAAAGCATTGTGTGAATTGTGTTATGCCATTGTGAGATTTAAGGAATTTGGCGAGAAACTTATACACACATATGGGCCCCTGTTGTACAATTGAAGGTGTTGTCCCAAAATCTTTAAAGGGTAAGGCCACAATGGTTATCAATGTTTTTTATATACAGAAATGTAAAATTGACCCTTTTTACCTACCGTTTTTCCAGTAGCTGCTGTATGGTGAGATATGCCCAGAGTCGCTCTGTAAAGTCTCCAAAGATGTATTGCTGCTTCTTGCTCACATCGTCCATGCTTGGAAGCGGAACATTTTCAGTGTATTTCTTGGGTTCATCAGCCTATGAGAAATACAGTAATGAATCACTCATCAATATACGATGTTTTTTTTTTTAATGGAAGGCAGTAGAAAATAAAGGGCGTTTTGTATATTAGACATTTTAAATTTTCATGTCTCTAGACTATCTGGTGGCGGGGATCGCATTTATTGATGATGATGATGATAATGATGATGATGATTATATTATTAATAATAATTTTTTATAACCAGAGTGTATACCAATGAAATTCATGGTCAAAGTAGGGAACAGAACCATTGCCCATGACATTAAAACCTGGAGCAATGCGTTAGGTTCCTTGAGTAGTTTCTTATGGCATGATAATGGTATATCTAAACAAGGTACAAAATAATATAGCATGAATGTGGTTTCATGAAGACAGCCCTTTTATAAACTGAAGTTGGTTCTCATGATCTGCCTGTTATTTTGAGGACGACTTCAGGAACCACAGAAAAATTGGAATATTACAAGTCGGGAATTCAAATGAAAAGCTGAGGCCGGTTTCACATTCGCGCTTTTTAAGCGCACGCACGGCCGGGGGTAGCTCCGCCCCCGAGCCGGCTCTCTGCCCGGCGTGCCCGCCCCTTCCTTGTAGCGCCGCCTCCTAGCGGACAGCGGCGCCTGCGATCGGCGCACCCTATCTTTAGCATAGGGTGCGCAGATCGTGCGCAGGCCGTGCGCTAGTTGCGCTTTGACCTGCGCTGCGCACTTTTGACGGTGCGCCGTGCGCGCCAAAATCAAACCTTGTTTTCCATGAATGGTCAGGGTCCCTTGATGCTGTATTTAGTCAGTATTTTATCAGTATAGTATATTGTATCTTTGTAACTAATGAGCGCAAACCATTTCAGAAACTCCCACTGCCTCACTAGCTCATTCCATGACCTGTGTCTCTCGAGTCTAATAGAAAAGCCAAACCTGGTAAAAAAAATCCCACAACTACACACATAATCTGCTGTACTTACACCTTCTGCATTTATATCCACAGTAAATGAGTTCAGGTCGTTATCTGTTACACGTCCGGCAACGACAATTTCACTCCCTTCAAAGTAGTGCTTGAAGTTGTTCTCAGTGAGGTCAGCGATTGCGTTCTCAGGATACTGCATTTCTATGTTAATCAGTGTAGGATTTGCAATTTCATTATAAAAGCCCTAAAGTGTAAAAAAAAGAGAAAGGAAACAATCAGCATATGCATAAACATGCATATGCGTGTAAAGAGATAGATATGTGCCTATATATGTATATATATAATAGATTTGCAGCACCCCAGTCCAGCAGCCACGTCATTAGTCAGTGGTCGCTGGACTAAAGCCCTGTGAACTTCCTGCAACCGGCGCTTCTTTTGATTAGTTGGTTAAGCATGATGAAATGTGTGCATCACACCGCAATGATGATGCAGCACTAAGCCTACTAATCAGCATGTAGGAAGAGATCTGCAGGGCTCTGGTCTTGTGGCACGGGCTCCTGATGTGGTCGCTGTACGAAGCTCCTGTATAGTCTTTTGCTCGAGTTATATACTAAATAAATATACTGTATATTTATTTAACATTTATGAAACCAACAAGAAACAAAACTTTTTTTTTATTTAATTGTCCTCCAGGCATTGCAAAGTTATGAAATCTTGTAATTTACTTCACTACCTTATTTTGCCTCCTTTTCTCCCAAACACCACATGGTGCAGTGCTATTTCAGCTGCCCAGTGCCACAGCGGTAACTCACATGTGTTCCCAGATCCGTGCTACGCATTGCATTCGCCACTCTGCTCCTTCTTGTGTCATGCCACCATGCTGAGTACCTAATACAGCATTTCAAACTCTGCTGTATCCATCTGGCTATAGGGAACCTACAGGGTTTGGTTTCCACAGCCTATCCCCTGCCAGCATGGGATATGTTAGGCTCCCCCTCCTGTTCCTTGCCAGAACTTAGGTTCCTGTTCCTGTCTGTCTCCAGCATCCGGTCTACAGTTTTTGTCTCATCTCTCTAGTGTCTGACCTCCCCACTCCTGACCTCGGCTTAGATTTGTGAACCTGTGCTGCCTGCCCCAACCTCAGACTCTGACTTTGGTTCTGTCTTCCCCCCTCTGTGCTCTGCTTTCCTGCTTTATCTGAGGTTCAGTTGCTGCAGGTCCGGGGACTGCCCTGGATTGACATCTGGTGACTACCTGTGGCCAAACTTATCGTCACCACCAGAGGCTCCAGCAAAAAACAGGTAGTCACTTAGTCATACCCCTCCAGGGTGGGCCACCACTGTCGCACTCAGTTCATGCTCCTTTAGAAGCTCCTTTTACTTGCTGCTTAGGAAGATCACACACTGCATTCCAGTAATAAATGTATAGGACTTCTCTCTAAGCCTCTCTACTCCCTACCCACGTAGTCAGTAGTCAGACAGGAATTTTTTTTACTGTACTACACTGCAATCAAGTAATCAAAGTACATTACAATATTTTAAAACTATTCATATTTCATAACTTTGCCTGTTAATCAAATTAACGAAAAGGTTTAGTTAAAGATCACAGATTTTTGTGTACGGTATATTCTTTGGCCTGCTTTTTTCTATTCTCTGTGTCTAGATTAGATTCCATTAATAGGGGTATTAAAGTTTCAGCAAATAAGGTCTATTCACTGAATGATAAAAGGTTTTACAAACTTCCAATTCTGTATCAGCTTTTAGTTTTAAAGATCTCAGTTTCAGAGATAAACCTTCATTTTTATCCTTTCCTGGCAATCAGATAGACACAAAAGTATTCTGCTTCTCACAAGACAGAGCTTTGATAGCTATACAGTAAACCCCCCATACACAGACTGACTGAAGAGAGTGATTAGAAATACGATCATACTGAGCGCATAAAGTATCTGTTCTCGGCAGCACACGTGCTGACTAACATAAGATAATCCTTTAATCGTCCCACCATGGGGAAATTCAGAGCATTACAGTAGCAAGGCAGGAACAAGTACAGATACAGATGCATAAAGGCATTACATTGACAGTAGGTAGGTACATATACGAAAAAAAAAAAGATATAACCGGACTACACAGACTAACTGAAGAGAGTGAAACGGCCACTTGGCCTACCTCTGACATGATCCATTTACTGATCAATGCATCTTATGGATCACCCGCCAGGGCAGTGGGGTACTCGGTACCGGGCCGGTATCTCAGAGGGAAGTGTCACAGTAGCAGTGACCCGGTCCGTGGCCCTGGGCATTCATGTAAAAGGGGTTAAGCGTGGCTGGTTAAAGTTTATAAGTGGATGATACGTGACGCCACCTGTGGTGCTAAGCAATGAAGGGGTTAAGCCGACGCTGCAGACAGATCCTCTGGGACAGATGGTACAAGGCAGCAATATGTAATAGCTCCCCACAGGTAGTCAGAATAGGTGTTGAGGAAGAGGGTGTAGTGTCTGGCACAGAGATGTAGCAGTGCTGGAGGGTTTGCAGGAAAAATGCAATGACACAACAGGGTGCAGTTTCCGTTACCTTTACTGTGCTTTGTAAGTGCAGTCCAGGGTCCAGATTACAGATGGAACAGAGGCTGGCCAGCTTGGAAGCAACTTAGGAATCTCTCTATGCAGATGGGTTGTGTAGTCTCCTTTCTAGCGCTTATCTGAGGTACTTGCAGTTGTGTGTTACACTGAAGTTCCACTTGCTTGTTCTCTTTTAGAACTCCCTCGTATGGCAGACAGCTGTAGCCTTCTTCTTCTGGCTCACACGTTGCTGTTGTGCCTCTGAGTCTTATGTGGGAACAGAGCATTTACAGCTTCCTATTCCTCTGGTTTCTGCTGCAGGAACATCAGTATCTGTACAACCTTGGAGATCGGACTCCAGACCATGCGCTACAGCTAGAAGTGAGCCTCAACTCTGCTCAGTCTTCCAGCTCCTCTCCTCACGTCCACACATGTTTCCCTCTTCACTCAAACTAACAAAACTTCCACTTCCTGGCCCCCAGAGAGCAGCTCTTCCCCCAGTTTTGGTTCAGAGCTCCCTCTGCTGGCCTGGAGTGGGAACTGTGCTGTGTGTTGTGTTTACCTGACAAAGAGACCCTTTATTGCTTCCAAGCATGACATCACCCTCCCTAGGAGGAAGGTAATGCCACTGTGGCAACCATACTCCCGGGGGCGCCACATTCCTCCTAGTGCAATTCAGTACTCCCGGACTGAAGAAAACATGCAAACATATTAACACATGAACAATTGTAAATGTAACAGGATTTAAAAAATGAAAAATTACAAAAACCAAAGCTCAAAAATAGTTCTTTTGACGATTAGTCCATGCGTCAATGTCCATGGTCCATTTCCTGAGCAGTTGGTAAACTATGTTCAAGTAGAGTTTTGACCACACATAGTCCTGTGGTCCAATTGTCCATCAAAAACAAAATAAGATTGTTCAAAAGTTCTTACAGAGTCTCTGTAGGCACATAAACTTGAAAAGTTGCATATTTACATGTACAGTTTACATTTTCTATTTGCACTTTACTCCCTATATCTAACTGGGATGTCACTGTCATGATCCATGCTGGATCAGGACATATAAAAAGCACAGGTAACCTTTTTTTTTTCCTAAGCTGTGCTTAAGGTTGGTTTTTGCCCTCGGTGGCCATTAGGATTATTGCACTGTGGTGTCGTTTGTTCTAAGTTTACCCCCCGGTGGTGGTGAGCGTCATTGCACTCTAGTTTCTTTAGTTACGTGCACATGATTATTATGCAGGGGTGATTGCTGGCTCTGCTTTTAAAAGACAGGTGTTGCAATCAGTGTTGGTGATAGTGTTCATTTCAACCATCCTTGGTGGAGGAAGGAGCTGGAGATCTTTCCTTGCAGAACTGTCTTAGCCTGGTGTGAAAGGATTTCCTTGTAGCTCTGAGAGAGCTTGGTGGCAGCGATTCAGGAGGAGAGCTGCATGCTGGTGGTGGAATCTGTTTCCTGGAGCAAGTGCAACAGAGTAAAGCTAAGTGGTGTCTCCCTGTTTGTGTTTTTCCTTAGTGTGTATTAGTACAGCGGTGGGGCCAGTGCCTGCGCCACCCAGATCCCTAGCAAGGGATAGGTGTAGGGTGTGCTAGGGCGACAGGTTCCTGATTGGCGCCCAGTGCGGAACCGGCATAGGTAATGTTAGGAGCGTTATGGACACTGACTCAGGGGAGTGCAGGAGGTCTCCACGTCCCCTTTCCCTTTCGCAGGGCCCACCGTTGTAACTGTTTCCCTTCCCTTTGTCTTGTTGTTTTAGTTACCAGCCTGTGAGCCGTGTCACACAGGACAGTATCACGTGCCGCGTCCTGTTGTTCTAGTTACCGGCCTGCTGGTCGCGTCACACAGGACGAGTCCACGTGACACTCACCTTTTGTACTACGGGTAGATCTGCGTAGCATGGGTACTTCTAATGGCCTATTTAGGTTTAGTGGGCCTTTTACTGCTATTGGTAAACTGGGAAGTAGCCGTCTATGAACTCTTAGACTCACTGTGGGCATGACAGATTCAGCACTGGCAGGGCGAGGATTCTCTGGCTACACTGGTGGTGTGGCATCCGCTGCCTGGACTTCCTTATTTCCAGAGTTGTCGTGAGTCTCTTCTACTTCAGTTGCAGTAGGCTGGGGAAAGATTAGGCCAGGAAATACGATGGCTTGATCCATTCTTGTCCAGTTTGCAGGAAATTCTCCGAGTACAGTGCTGACCTTTTCTTCCTCTTCTATGGGTTGAAGGTTGTTTTGTTCTCCCATCCTTTCCTTTAGCTGGTCAGGGCACAGTTTCAGATGACCCCTCGATACTGCTGATGAGGTTTCTCCTCCATCCTTACTGATAAGGCACACCTTGGTGTTGTCGAAGTTTGATGGTAAGACGGTGTAGGGTTCAGCTTCCCATTGGTCATTCAATTTATGCATCCTCCTTTTCCTCTTTAGGACTTGATCTCCTGGTGACAAGGGAATTGCAGGTGCATCTTGATTGTAGTTCTTTTCTTGTTTTTGTCTCGCCTGAGCTAGACTCTTTTCTACGCACTCTTGTACTCTTCGGTATTGCTGCTGCCACTCCGTATCCCAGTCAGCATCTGGTGATGTCACCTCAGGTGTAAGGGCTCCTATATCCAAATCAATAGGCAGCTTGCCAGGCCTCGCTCTCATTAGGTAGGCTGGAGTGCAGTTGGTGGAATTCACAGGAATGTGATTGTAGAGGTCTACCAGATCTGGCAACTTCTCTGGCCACAGATTCCTCTATTCCAAAGGCAAGGTCTTCAGTAGAACGATCACCACCTGATTCATCTTTTCACACATGCCATTGGTCTGTGGATCGTACGGCGTTGTCCTGATCTTCTTGCAACCGTACAAGTTACAGAATTTCTGGAACACTTCTGCCTCAAAAGCTGGACCTTGATCTGTAAGCACTCGCTCGGGATATCCTTGTGGTCGACAAAAGTGCTGTTGGAATGCTCTGGCTGCTTTACTGGCTGTTTGATCCTAGACAGGCACGACTACCAGGAATCTCGAGTAGTGGTCAACGATGGTAAGAGCATAAACGTAGCCTGAACGGCTTGGGACCAGCTTCACATAGTCCAGGGCGACCAACTCAAGGCGTTGTTTGGTTATTATTGGCTGCAAAGGAGCTCGCTGGCTGTTACGGTCATTCTTGCGCAGGTTACATTGTCCACACTCCCGGCACCAATTTTCAGTGGCCTTCCTCATACCAGCCCAGTAGAATCTCTCCAGGAGCAAGGCCTCCCACTTCTTCCATCCGAAGTGTCCAGCTCCATTGTGGTATGCTTCCAAGACCATTGATGCCTCCCTCTTTGGGACTACCATCTGCCAGACCAACTCATGAGTCCGGGCATTGATACTCCTCCGGCACAGCTTTCCCTCATAGAGGAACAGCCTGCCTCTTTCCTTCCACAACTGCTGGGTTTCTTCAGGAGCATCTGGACCTGGGCATGAGTCAGCTTGTGACAGTAGCTCCTTTACCAGGCGGACTGCGGGGTCACTATCCTGCATTTCTGCCCAGTCATGATGAGGCAATGGATTTAGGGTGGCCTCTTTCACGATAGATCATCTGCTTCTCACTCCTTGGGCACGTTGGGCCGCAATTGGCCGGTGGAAGGCAGGTAACTCTATTTCTTTGAGTGCCTCAGGGTCTTCTCCTGCATCTGGCAGATAAGTCTTTCTGGATAGTGCATCAACATTGGCATTCTTGTGCCCCGCTCGGTACTTAATGGTGAATTCATAATTAGACAGCCGGGCCATCCATCGCTGCTCCAGTGCACCTAGTTTTGCAGTTTCCAAGTGAGTCAACGGGTTGTTGTCCGTGAAGATGGTAAATGTGGCGCCCCCAGGAGTATGGTCGCCACACTGGCTTTGCCTTCCTCCAGGGGAGGGTAATGCCAGGCTTGGAAGCAGTGATGGGTCTCTCCAGCAGTTAACCTAATGCATGCAACACACTCCGGGCCACCAGGGGGAACTCTGAACCAGGATTGAGGAGCAGAGTACTCTCTGAGGGTCAGGAGAAAGGAGTAGGCAGATTGTGTGAGGAGGTCCACGTGTGCAGACGTGTGGAGCAGGGTTGAGGTTGAGCTCCGGGAGGAGAGCTCCCTCACCGCTAGAGCGCAAAGACTGGAGCCTGGTCTCCACGGTGGTATGGATACTAACGGTCCTGTCACAGATACCAGAGGAGTAGGAGGCTGTAAATGCCCTGCTCTCACCAAAGACTTGGGACACAACAGCAAATGAATAGAGAGCCAGGACTCAGGAGAGGAGTCCCCGAGAGAGGCTACAGCTGTCTGTCATACAAGTAAAGTTCTAGGAACATCTGAAGAGAGGCATTTCAGAGTAACTAAGTACTGGAGTGCTTCACACTACAAAGCGCTAGGAAGGAGACTGCACAGCCCTTCTGCTGAGAGAGAATCCTGATCTGCTTCCAGGCTAACCTGCTCCAATACCATCTGTAATCAGGACCTTGGACTGCATATACTCAGTAAAGGTACAGAAACTACAACCGCTACGTCTTGTCTGTTCCCTACGCTTTCGGCACTGTTACATTCCCGTGCCAGCTACATCTACACTGCCCTGGGACTACAGCTCCACCTGTGGGGAGCTTTACCATCTAAGCTGCATATACCATCAGTCCCAGCGGATCTGTATGCAGCGTTGGCCTAACACCACATTTGCCAAACACCACGGGTGGCGTCACGAACTATTCTACCATTAACTACATCTCCCCATTGCTTGGGTGCCCAGGGCCACGGACCGGGTCACCGCTGCTGTGACACATCCCCCTGACACCGGCTTGGTACCGAGTACCCCACAGCCCTGGGAGGGCGACCCAATTTGGCGTCACGAACAGGATTACGGAGCCCGGTATCCCCGGGTCCTGTGTGCCATAGACTGTGTTTGTGAACTGTGTGAATTTGGCGCCATTGCCGCGCTGCTTAGCGCGCGCGGGAAGAAAGAGGCGGGCCTTCATGGGCGGAGCCTGACGCAGGCCGCGAAGAAGTGAAGTGCCACGCGGGAAGAGAGGACAGCGCGCGAGAGGAGGAGGAGCTAAGGCCTACAGCACGGAGCGTTGGGCCTGCGAAGCGGCCGCAGGTGAGCTCCCGCAACCCCCGGCCCTGGCTAACGTTAACTGGGGGGGAGAGAATGTCTGCGCCACAAGCCAATGTAGCGGCGGACGCCGCTGCCAACCCCGCGGTACCGCCAGGAGGAGCACCCGCCGCAGCGGTCCCCATAATGCCGCAATCCATGCCCTACGTACCGGGAGCGGCCTGGCTACCGCAGTACTCGGGTGAGTCCCACACCCTGAGTGAATTTAAAGAAAGACTGTGCAGCTTGTTTAAAGTTTACCCTCTGTCTGAAGACCAGAAAGTAAATATCCTGATTGGACAACTAACGGGTGCAGCGCAGAGAGAAGTGAAAGCCTGGCAGGACACTGATAAAGACACTGTTGCAAAGAACCTGGCCATGCTGAGGAGCACCTTTGACACCCGTACTGTAGCTGAAATCAAGATGAGGTTCTTTGGCAGTAAACAGAGGGCGCAGCACAGTATCAGGGACTATGCCCTCAACCTGCAGGAGGCGCTGCGAGCAGATAACCAAGTTGACTCTGATAGTGTGAAAGAAGAAGACAAATTGCTAAAGGTGCAGTTCATCGAAGGACTCCTGTCCAGTACCCACAGAGGACAGTTACGCATCATTACCCTGCAAAACCCTGATTTGAACTTCGCTGAGTTTAAAGACAGGGCTATCCGGGTACTGCAGGAATCCTCTGACAGCCGCCCAGCACCCCCTAGGCGCCCAGCGATCACCTACCATCAGGAAGCTACATCCTTTCCTTCCATCCCTGTGGAGGCTGATGCCCAGACCCTGGATAAAGATCCAACAGAGGAGCTGCGTCTTCAGGTCCAGGATCTGACCAAAGGAATGGCTGCATTCACCAGAACCGTGCAGTCCCTGCAGGATTCCACCAAAGAAAAGGTCCAGCTTGCTTCCAGTCCAGAGGATGTCCCGTGGCTCCGGAGGAGGAGAACCCCGCCACTTCGAGGAAGGAACAACGATCGCTACGACCAGGACGGACGTCCCATCTGTCGCCGCTGCTACAAGACAGGTCATCTTGCAAGGTACTGTCCTTTAAATGAGCAACCCCTGGGGCAGAGGGCCAACCCCCAGGAGTAGGATCACCAAGCCCAAGGAACTGGAGAGCCAAGTATGTGGGAGGGAGACCGATCCTTCCTGTGGTGATTGACGGCATCCCCATGAACGCTTTGCTGGACATTGGCTCCCAGGTGACCTCTATACCGTATATTTTGTACAAGAGGTACTGGGCTGATTCTGAACTCACCTGTGGCCCCACTGATGAACTGTAGTTGCTAGTAATGGTCATACCTTGCCGCAGATTGGATGCAAGGAAATTTCTGTTAAAGTGGGGCGGGTGGAGCTAAAATCACAAGGTCTGATAGTTGTTGATATTGACCGACGTGAATGTAATCCCATGATGACTCTTGGTACCTGTCTGAGGTTATTGTCTTGTTACAACAGGTGGCTGAGACTGCTGGTTCCGGTGAACGAGTCCTGCAGAAGGAGATCCGAGCCCTGATGCAAAGGTAACAGGTAGAACTCTCTGGTGGAGAGATTGGCAGCGTCAGAGTGAGTGATGCTTTTCCCATTGTAATACCCCCAGATGTGAAATGTTGGTTTGGTGTCGGGCAGCCATAGGGCTCAGAGGGCAGGATTACCAGGCATTGGTAGAGCCAGTATATTCAGATAGCAGGCCCACTGTCCTGACAGCCAGAGGGGTGGTTGATGTACGAAAGGGGAGAGTACCTGTACGCCTTCTGAATTGTGGGGAGAAGGAAGCCACAATACCTCGGTACACCACAGTTGCTAAACTGCTCACTGTTAACCCCTTCACGACCTTTGACGCCACGTAGGCGTCATGAAAAGTCGTGCCAGAACGACCCATGACGCCTATGTGGCATCATGACTTTAAAGCCCCCTGCGGGTCGGGTGACCTAGGTCACTGAAAGGTCACCCGACCAGCAGATACAGGGGGCTTTGTTCTTCACCACAGGGGGCGTGGATCCGCCCCCACGTGGCTACGTCGCTCTGATTGGCTGTTAAAAGTGAAACAGCCAATCAGAGCAATAGTAATATTTCATCAATGAAAATTGATTAAATATTACAATCCAGCCATGGCCGATGCTGCAGTAGCATCGGACATGGCTGGAGACCGTGATCCGACCCCCCCCACCGGCTCATGGGGCCGATCGGCCCCCTATACCGACTGACGGCGGCAATGTGCCACCGCCGTCATCATCGGCTCCCCTCCCCCTTCTCTGTGCTCCCCCCCACCTTCCGACCCCCCCCGGTACCTCCGATGTCCCTCTCCGCCTCCCGGTGTCCCGGTGATAAACTCTCACAGTGATCAAAATAGAATGAAAAGTAAATAAACCCCTAGTTTATCACCCCCATAGGCAGGATCAACTAATAAAATAAAGAAATTATTTTTATTTTTCCATTAGGGTTAGGATTGGAAAGAGGGTTAGGGTTAGGGTTGGAAAGAGGGTTAGGGTTGGAAAGAGGGTTAGGGTTGGAAAGAGGGTTAGTGTTAGGGTTGGAAAGAGGGTTAGGGTTGGAATTAGGGTAAGGGTTGAATTAGGGTTAGGGTTGGAATTAGGGTTAGAGTGGAATTAGGGTTAGGGTTGGAATTAGGGTTAGAACTAGGGTTAGGGTTGGAATTAGGGTTAGGGTTGGAATTAGGGTTAGGGTTTGAATTAGGGTTACGGATAGGGTTAGGGGTGTGTTGGGGTTAGGGTTATGGTTAGGGTTGGGATTAGGGTTAGGGATGTGTAGGGGTTAGGGTTGTGGTTAGGGGTGTGTTGGGGTTAGGGTTGGAGTTAGAATTGAGGGCTTTCCACTGTTTAGGCACATCAGGGGGTCTCCAAACGCGACATGGTGCAACCATTGATTCCAGCCAATTTTGCATTCAAAAAGTCAAACGGTGCTCCCTCCTTTCCAAGCCCCGACGTGTGCCCAAACAGTGGTTTACCCCAACATATGGGGTATCAGCGTACTCAGGAAAAATTGCACAACAACTTTGGTGGCCTAATTTCTCCTGTTACCCTTGGGAAAATAAAAAATTGGGGGCTAAAAAATTATTTTTTTGGAAAAGAAATGATTTTTTTATTTTCACGTCTTAGCGTTATAAACGTCTGTGAAGCACTTGGGGGTTCCAAGTGCTCACCAGACATCTAGATAAGTTCCTTGGAAGGTCTAGTTTCCAAAATGGGGTCACTTGTGGGGGTTTCTACTGTTTAGGCACATCAGGGGCTCTGCAAACGTATCGACGACCGCAGACCTTTCCATCAAAGTCTGCATTTCAAAATGTCACTACTTCCATTCTCAGCCCTTACGTGCGCCCAAACAAAGGTTCCTCCCCACATATGGGGTATCGGCGTACTCAGGACAAACTGGACAACAACTTTTGGGGTCCAATTTCTCCTGTTACCCTTGGGAAAATAAAAATTTCTGAGCTAAAAAATCATTTTTTGAGGAAAAAAAATCATTTTTTATTTTCACAGCTTTGCGTTATAAACTTCTGTGAAGCACTTGGGGGTTCAAAGTGCTCACCACACATCTAGATAAGTTCCTTGGGGGGTCTAATTTCCAAAATGGGGTCACTTGTGGGGGGGTTCCACAGTTTAGGCACATGTTACATGACGCCCGCAGACCATTCCATCAAAGTCAGCATTTCATAATGCCACTACTTCCCTTCCGAGCCACGACGTGTGCCCAAACAGTGGTCCCCACCCACATATGGGGTATCAGCGTACTCAGGACAAACTGGACAAGAACTTTTGGGGTCCAATTTATCCTGTTACCCTTGTGAAAAAAAAATTGTGAGCTAAAAATCTTTTTTTTTTTGAGGAAAAAAATGATTTTTTATTTTCACGGCTCTGCGTTATAAATTTCTGTGAAGCACTTGGGGGTTCAAGGTCCTCGCCATACATCTAGATAAGTTCCTTGGGGGGGGGGTCTAGTTTCCAAAATGAGGTCATTTGTGGGGAGTTTCCACAGTTTAGGTACATCAGGGGCTCTGCAAATGTAACATGATGCCTGCAGACCATTCCATCAAAGTCTGCATTCCAAAACGTCACTACTTCCCTTCCGAGCCCCGACGTGTGCCCAAACAGTGGCCCCCACCCACATATGGGGTACCAGCGTACTCTAGACAAACTGGACAACTTTTGGGGTCCAGTTTCTCCTGGTACCCTTGTGAAAATAAAAAATTGTGCACTAAAAAATAATTTTTTGAGGAAAAAAATTTTTTTTTATTTTAACGGCACTGCGTTATAAACTTTTGTGAAGCAGTTGGGGGTTCAAAGTGCTCACTATGCATCTAGAAAAGTACCTTAGGGGGTCTAGTTTCCAAAATGGGGTTATTTGTGGGGGAGCTCCAATGTTTAGGCACACAGGAGCTCTCCAAACACGACATGGTGTCCGCTAACGATTAGAGGTAATTTTAATTTCAAAAAGTCAAATGGCGCTCCTTCCCTTCTGAGCCCTGCTGTGCGCCCAAACAGTGGTTCCCCCCCACATATGGGGTATCGGTGTACTCAGAAACATTGCACAACAACTTTTGTGGTCCAAATTCTCCTGTTACCTTTGGGAAAATAAAAAATAGCGTGCTAAAAACTCATTTTTGAGGAAAAAAAATGATTTTTTATTTTCACTGCTCTGCGTTATAAACTTCTGTGAAGCACCTGGAGGTTCAAAGTGCTCACTACACATCTAGATAAGATCCATAAGGGGTCTAGTTTCCAAAATGGGGTCACTTGTGGGGGTTTTCACTGTTTAGGCACACAGGGGCTCTCCAAACGCGACATGGTGTCCGATAACGATTGGAGCTAATTTTCCATTCAAAAAGTCATATAGCGCTCCTTCACTTACGGACCCTGTCGTGCGCCCAAACAGTGGTTTATGATGAAATATGAGGTATCGATGTACTCAGGAGAAATTGCCATGCAAATTTTAGGATCCATTTTATCCTGTTGCCCATGTGAAAATGAAAAAACTGAGGCTAAAAGAAAATTTTTGTGAAAAAAAAGTACTTTTTTTTTTACCGATCAATTTGTGAAACACCTGGGGGTTCAAAGTGATCACTATGCATGTAGATAAGTTCCTTGGGCGGTCTAGTTTCCAAAATGGGGTCACTTGTGGGGGAGCTCCAAAGTTTAGGCAGACAGGGACTCTCCAAACGCGACATGGTGTCCGCTAAATATTCCAGCATGTTTTCCATTCAAAAGTCAAATGGCGCTCCTTCCCTTCTGAACCCTGCCGTGCGCCCAAACAGTGATTTATGACCACATATGAGGTATCGGTGTACTCAGGAGAAATTGCCCAACAAATTTTAGGATCCATTTTATCCTGTTGCCCATGTGAAAATGAAAAAATTGATGCTAAAAGAAAAATTTTTGTTGTACAAATTAAAATGTCCATTTTTTCTTTCCACGTTGCTTTAGTTCCTGCGAAACACCTGAAGGGTTAATAATCTTCTAGAATGTAGTTTTGAGTAGCTTGAGGGGTGCAGTTTTTAGAATTGTGTCACTTTTGGGTATTTTCTGCCATATAGACCCCTCAAAGTGACTTCAAATGTGAGGTGGTCCCTAAAAAAAATGGTTTTGTAAATTTTGTTGTAAAAATGAGAAATCGCTGGTCAACTTTTAACCCTTATAACTTCCTAACAAAAAAAAAATTTGTTTCCAAGATTGTGCTGATGTAAAGTAGACATGTGGGAAATGTTATTTAGTAACCACTTTGTGTCACATAACTCTCTGGTTTAACAGAATAAAAATTCAAAATGTGAAAATTGCAAAATTTTCTACATTTTTACCAAATTTCTGATTTTTTCACAAATAAACGCAAAAATTATCGATTTAAATTTACCATTAACATGAAGCCCAATATGTCATGAAAAAACAGTCTCAGAATCGCTAGGATCCGTTGAAGCGTTCCTGAGTTATTACCTTATAAAGGGACACTGGTCAGAATTGCAAAACATGGCCAGGTCATTAAGGTCAAAATAGGCTGGGTCATGAAGGGGTTAATAACAACTCATTGCAGGCAGCAGAGCCTTTGGTCTCATCCAGCCAATCCAGTGGAGGACAATGGCCCTGTGAAGCAGCTAGAGGAGTGGTGCCAGCAACTGCAGGTGGGAACTGACTCTACACCTTCATACCAGCGAAATGGGGTTTACCGAGTGACACAATAGTATGAGCGGGTATTCAGCAAACACCGACTAGATTTTGGGCAGGCAAAAGGGGTGCAACATCATATCCCCACAGGAGACCATCCAACCATAAAGGAGAGGTACAGACCTATACCCCCAACACAGTACCAATGTGCTAAGAGTATGTTGAAAGAGATGAAGGAAGCTGGGGTCATTAGGGACAGTTGTAGCCCATGGGCAGCTCCAATAGTGTTTGTAAAGAAAAAGTATGGTACTATGAGAATGTGTGTTGATTACAGGAAAATTAACAGTATCACACATAAAGATGCCTACCCATTGCCTAGAATTGAAGAGTCATTATCTGCACTTAAAACTGCTAACTACTTTTCCACCTTGGATCTCACTAGTGGGTATTGGCAGGTTCCCGTGGCAGAGGCAGATAAGGAGAAAACAGCATTTACTACTCCAATGGGTCTCTGTGAGTTCAATTACATGCCATTCGGGCTCTGCACTGCTCCAGGAACATTTCAATGGCTGATGGAGTGTTGCCTGGGACACATGGACTTTGAGACAGTCCTGTTGTACCTGGATGATGTCATTGTTTTCTCCAAGACCTATGAAGAGCATCTGGAACACCTGGCTGAAGTATTTGAAGCTTTGTCCAATTTTGGCCTGAAGGTGAAGCCTTCCAAATGCCACCTCCTGAAGCCTAAGGTACAGTACCTTGGTCACGTGGTCAGTGCAGAAGGTGTGGCACCAGATCCTGACAAGGTCACGGTCATCCAGGACTGGAAGAAGCCCAGCAACCTCCATGAGGTACGCCAATTCCTTGGACTGGTAGGTTATTACCGAAGATTCATCAAGGGCTTTACTGAAATAGCCACCCCTATGCAAAACCTTCTGGTGGGGCAGTCCAAGAAAGGCAAGCAGAAAAATTCCACGTTTGAATGGACTGAAGAATTGGAGAAGTCCTTCACCAGATTGAAGATGGCCATCACCGGTGACGAAGTTCTGGCCTACCCAGATTATGACAAACCCTTTGTGCTGTACACGGATGCCAGCAACGTGGGATTAGGAGCAGTACTGTCGCAGGTACAGAATGGAAAAGAGAGAGTGATCTCCTACGCCAGCAGGAAGCTGCGTCCCACTGAGAGGAACCCTGATAATGATAGTTCTTTCAAGCTGGAGTTCCTTGCCATAGTCTGGGCTGTCACCAAAAGGTTCAAGCATTACCTAGCTTCGGCCAAATTTACAATCTTCACGGACAACAACCCGTTGACCCATTTGGACACTGCCAGGCTAGGAGCACTGGAGCAGCGATGGATGGCTCGGTTATCCAATTATGAGTTTACCATCAAGTACCGGGCAGGGCACAAGAATGCCAATGCTGATGCGCTATCCAGGATGCCTAATTTGCCAGATGCAGGAGAAGACCCTGAGGCTCTGGAAGAGGTAGAATTGCCTCCCTTCCACCGGCCACTGGCGGCCCAACGTGCTCAAGGAGTGAGAAACAGGTGGCCTGGCTTGAAGGAAGTCACTCTGAATCCGTTGCCCCATCATGATTGGGTAGAAGCGCAAGATAATGACCCTGCAGTCCGCCTGGTGAAAGAGCTGCTGACACAAGGTGACTCACGCCCGGAGTTGAATGCTCCTGAAGAAACTCATCTGTTGTGGGAGGAAAGAGGACGGCTGTTCATATATGAAGGGAAGCTGTGTCGGAGGAGTATCAATGCCCGCACACATGAGCTGGTCTGGCAGGTGGTGGTCCCAAAGAGAGATGCATCAACGGTTCTAGGAGCATACCACAATGGAGCTGGACACTTTGGATGGAAGAAGTTGGAAACATTGCTCCGAGAGAGGTTCTACTGGACTGGCTTGCGGAAGGCCATTGAGAGGTGGTGCTGGGAGTGTGGACAGTGTAACCTGCGCAGAAAGGATCGTGACAGCCAGAGAGCTCCCTTACAGCCAATCATCACCAAACAGCGCCTGGAGTTGGTAGCCCTGGACCATGTGAAGCTGGTTCCAAGCCGGTCAGGCTACCTCTATGCCCTTACCATTGTGGACCACTATTCAAGATTCCTGGTGGTTGTGCCCGTCAAAGATCTAACAGCCAGGACAGCGACCAGAGCATTCCAACAGCACTTCTGTAGACCACATGGTTGTCCTGAGAGGGTGCTGACAGACCAAGGTCCAGCTTTCGAGGCAGAAGTGTTCCATGAGTTTTGCAACTTATATGGGTGTAAGAAGATCCGGACAACACCTTATCACCCACAGACCAACGGCATGTGCGAGAAGATGAACCAGGTAGTGATTGATTTACTGAAGACATTGCCCTTGGAGGAGAGAAATCTGTGGCCAGAAAAGTTGCCTGATCTGGTGGACCTCTACAACCATATCCCAGTGAACTCTACCAACTGTACTCCAGCGTACCTGATGAGAGCAAGGCCTGGTAAGCTGCCTATTGACTTGGACATGGGAGTCCTGACGCCTGAAGTAGCGTCCCCAGATGCTGACTGGGACAAGGAGAGGCAGCAGCAGTACAGAAGGGTACAGGAGTGTGTGGAGAAGAGTCTGGCTTAGGCAAGGCAGAAGCAGGAGAGACTTTATAACCAAAATGCACCTGCTGTTCCTTTTTCGCCAGGAGAACAAGTTCTCAAGAGAAAAAGAAGACTGCATAAGCTGGATGATCAATGGGAAGAGGAGCCCTATACAATTCTGCCCTCGAACTTTGATAATGCCAAAGTATGCCTTGTTAGCAAAGATGGAGGAGAGACCTCAGCAGCGGTATCCAGGGATCACTTGAAGTTATGCCCTGACCAGTTGAAAGAAAAAGCGGGAGGATCAGATAACATCCCACCTGCATAGGAAGAAAAGACAGTCAGTACCGTGCTGGGAGAGTTCCCTGCGAATTGGACTAGAGTTAATGATGCGATCGTGGTGCCGGTGTTGTTATTTCCCCACGTAGAAGCACAGGAGAATAGGACTCAAGAAGACCTGGAAGATCTAGAAAATCAGGCAACAGAGGCCACACCAGCAGTGGAGTCAGAAAACCTTCGCCCTGCCAGTGGTGAACCTGTAGTGCCCGTGGTGAGTCCAAGAGTTCACTGACCAGTTAGTGTCCCTGTGCTACGTAGAACTAGAGCATTACACACTACACCGGTAGTTAGGACCAGACGGTTGGTAGGGACCACTACAACACCAGTGTTACGCAGATCCACTCGTACCACACAGGGTGTACTATCAGTTAGGTTCCGCATATAAAGTAAAATGTGAATACTGAAATTGAATGTAAATATGTAACTGTTTTCTAAGTTTTGTACCTACAGGTAACCTGTAAGAGTTCCTTAGAGTTATCTTTGGTTTGTTTTATGGACACTTAACCACAGGACTTGTGTGTGGTCAAAAACTTTATTTATAAATGGTTCACCATTTGCCAGGAATGGACCATGGACATTGATGTTGGACTTGTCATCATAGGATCATTTTTGAGCACTTGGTTTTTGTACATTTTCTCATTTTTAAATCCTGTACAACTATTATTGTTAAAATGTTTATATGTTGTATTTCATGTTTTTGTTCAGCCCAGGAGTGCTGACTTGCACTAGGGAGGAATGTGGCGCCCCCAGGAGTATGGTCGCCACACTGGCTTTGCCTTCCTCCAGGAGAGGGTAATGCCAGGCTTGGAAGCAGTGATGGGTATCTCCAGCAGTTAACCTAATGCATGCAACACAGTTCCACTCTGGGCCAACAGGGGGAACTCTGAACCAGGATTGAGGAGCAGAGTACTCTCTGAGGGTCAGGAGAAAGGAGTAGGCAGATTGTGTGAGGAGGTCCACGTGTGCAGACATGTGGAGCGGGGTGGAGGTTGAGCTCCGGGAGGAGAGCTCCCTCACCGCTAGAGCGCAAAGACTGGAGCCTGGTCTCCACGGTGGTACGGATACTAACGGTCCTGCCACAGATACCAGAGGAGTAGGAGGCTGTAAATGCCCTGCTCTCACCAAAGACTTGGGACACAACAGCAATTGAATAGAGAGCCAGGACTCAGGAGAGGAGTCCCAGAGAGAGGCTACAGCTGTCTGTCATACAAGTAAAGTTCTAGGAACATCTGAAGAGAGGCATTTCAGAGTAACTAAGTACTGGAGTGCTTCACACTACAAAGCGCTAGGAAAGAGATTGCACAGCCCTTCTGCTGAGAGAGAATCCTGATCTTCTTCCAGGCTAACCTGCTCCAATACCATCTGTAATCAGGACCTTGGACTGCATATACTCAGTAAAGGTACAGAAACTACAACCGCTGTGTCTTGTCTGTTCCCTACTCTTTCGGCACTGCTACATTCCCGTGCCAGCTACATCTACACTGCCCTGGGACTACAGCTCCACCTGTGGGGAGCTTTACCATCTAAGCTGCACATACCATCAGTCCCAGCGGATCTATATGCAGCATTGGCCTAACACCACATTTGCCAAACACCACGGGTGGCGTCACAAACTATTCTACCATTAACTACATCTCCCCATTGCTTGTGCGCCCAGGGCCACGGACCGGGTCACCGCTGCTGTGACACATCCCCCTGACACCTGCCCGGTACCGAATACCCCACAGCCCTGGGACCCATAAACTTGGCTGAAGCTTGGTAATGCTTGAATCACTCAGTCACAGCCCAGACTATGGTGAGGAACTCCAGTTTGAAGGAACTGTAGTTGTCAGGGTTCCTTTCAGTGGGATGAAGCTTCCTGCTGGCATAGGTAATCACTCTTTCTTTGCCATTCTGTACCTGTGACTGTACTGCTCCCAGTGCCACGTTGCTGGCATCAGTATACAACACAAATGGTTGGTCATAATCTGGGTAGGCCAGAACTTCATCTCCTATGAGAGCCATCTTCAGTCAAGTGAAGGACCTCTCCAGTTCCTCATTCCATTCAAATGTAGGACTCTTCTTCCTGGCTTTCTTGGGCTGGCCCACCAGAAGATTTTGCATAGGCGTGGCTATCTTCATGAAGCCTTTGATGAACCTTCGGTAGTAGCCTACCAACCCGAGGAATTGACGTACTTCATGGAGGTTGCTGGGCTTCTGCCAGTCCTGGATGACAGTGACTTTGTCAGGATCCGGTGCTACACCTTCTGCACTCACTACATGACCGAGGTACTGTACCTTGGGCTTCAGGAGGTGGCATTTGGATGGCTTCACTTTCAGGCCAAAGTTGGACAAGGCTTCAAACACCTCAGCCAGGTGCTTCAGATGGTCTTCATAAGTCTTGGAGAAAACAATGACATCATCAAGGTACAACAGGACTGTCTCGAAGTTCCTGTGTCCAAGACAGCACTCCATTAGCCGTTGAAATGTCCCAGGGGCGGTGCAGAGCCCGAACGGCATGTAGTTGAACTCACAGAGACCCATTGGTGTAGTAAACACTGTTTTCTCCTTGTCTGCCTCTGCCACGGGAACCTGCTAATACCCACTAGTGAGATCTAAGATGGAAAAATAGTTAGCAGTTTTAATGACTCCTCAATTCTGGGTAATGGGTAGGCATCCTTATGTGTAATGCTGTTAATTTTTCGGTAATCAACACACATTCTCATGGTACCATCTTTCTTTTTCACAAAGACTATTGGAGGTGCCCAGGGGCTACAACTGTCTCTGATCACCCCAGCCTCCTTCATTTCCTGCAACATACTTTTGGCACATTGATATTGTGTTGGGGGTATAGGCCGGTACCTTTCTTTAATGGGTGGATGATCTCCCGTGGGGATATGGTGTTGAACCCCTTTTGCCTTCCCAAAGTCTAGAGGGTGTTTACTGAATACCCGCTCATACTCCTGAGTCACTCGGTAAACCCCACTCTTTTGGTATGGGGTGGAGTCAGTTCCCACCTGCAGCTGCTGACACCACTCCTCCAGCTGCTTTACAGAGCCATTGTCCCCTGCCTGGTCGGACGAGACCAAGGGCTCTGCTGGCCGTATTGCATTGTTACTGACAGTAAGCAGCTTAGCAACTGTGGCATACTGAGGTATTGTGGCCTCCTATTCCCCACAATTCAAGAGGCGTACAGGTACTCTCCCTTTGCGGACATCAACTACCCCTCTGGCTGTCAGGACAGTGGGTCTGCTATCAGAGTACACTGGCTCTACCAATGCTTGGTAATCTTTTCCTCTGAGGCCTATGGCTGCCCGACACCAAATCAACATTTCACATCTGGGGGGTATCGCAATGGGGAAAGAATAACTCACGCTGATGCTGCCAATTTCTCTGCCAGACAGTTCTACCTGCTGTCTTTGCATCAGGGCCTTGATCTCCTTCTGCAGGACTCGTTGTTCACTGGAACCAGCAGTCTCGGCTACCTGTTGCAACAAAACAACCTCGGAAAGACAATTTTCAATCACATTAGTACCTAAGGTCATCATTGGATTACATTCTCGTCGATCAATGTCTACAACTATCAGACCTTGAGATTTTAACTCTAATCGCCCCACTTTAATGGTAATCTCTTTATATCCTATTTGTGGCAAAGACTGACCATTGCTGGCAACGACTGTCAGTTCATCCCTTGGGCCGCGAGTAAGTTCAGAGTCAGCCCAATACCGCTTGTAAAGGATGTATGGCATAGTTGTCACCTGAGAGCCAGTGTCCAGCAAAGCGTTCATGGGGATGCCGTCAATCACCACTGGGAGGACCGGTCACCCCCAACATATTTAGAAAATTAGGAAGGGGAAAGGGAAATTTGTGCTCACCAAAATAGTCCTGTAAGCCGGTCGTGCCTAGGGATCAAATGGCTGACCACCATGTGTTGCAAACACGAAGAGAGAAGGAAGATCCGGCACTGGAGACTTAATAAAATCCACGATAAGTTTTATTCACATAATTTCATGATAAAACCATAAAGGGGAAAACAGACCCCCCACGCCTGACGCGTTTCGAACCTTACACCAGGTTCTTCCTCAGAGACATGAAACAAAACAGTTCACAAAATGATTATAAACATTCCTAATCAGCAGAGGGACTCCACACATGTGTATAATCAAAGAGGCAGACAACTAAGCCCTCAAATCACTGGTGGAGTCACTCCCTTGCAAGAAGAAAGAAAAAAAAAAAAAAGGAAAAGACCAATACAACAATGGACAAGACATAGAATAAATAAAAACATGTGCAATACACACGTATAAATGCATAAATACATAGCAACTATCAAATGACAAACAACAAAAAAAAAAAAAAACCCCCAAAAAAAAAAAATAAAATAAAAAACAGCAAAAATCTCAGCACTCAATAGAAATACATAAGATCATTTCTATAATTTAGACCTTGCGGATATCGTGCATCAAGCGCAAGTATCCAGAAGGCTTCCCGACAGTGTAGTAAATGTTCCCAGTCACCCCCTCTGGGGGGTTTCAATACCCGTTCTATTCCCTTAACTTTAAGACTGCATAAATTACCCTTGTGTATTTCAAGGAAATGTTTGGACAAGCCAGACACATTCCTACGACTGGACATAGACTCTGGATTAGAAGCGGTGATGTGCTCACTTAGTCTCCTCTTCAGGCTGCGTGTGGTACAGCCAATGTAATATAAACTGCACAATGTGCACTTTGCCATATACACTAAGTGTGTGGTGTTGCAATTCATGTAGGTTTTAATTTTGTAGGTTTGTTGTGTACTAAAATTAACAAATCTATCTGTAATATCCATATAGCGGCACAAACCACACAATTTTTCACCACACTTATAATTGCCCAAGTAATTTAACCACATAGGTTTAGTGCAATCAGACAAATACAATGAGGGGGACAAAAAATGACTCAAATTTTTAGCTCTCTTTGGAACACACCTATGTCCACCAGCCAATATCTGCGATAAGACTGGATCTTGATGCAGTAAGGGAAGATGTTTATTTATGATTTTAATAACACCCTTGTAATCTGAACTGAAAGCGGTAGAAAAAGTGGGAATATTTTTATTTTGATTAGTGTGTACCATGTCATTCTGCAATAAACTACTCCTAGTTTTGTTATCCACTTTCTTAATAGCCCTGTTTAACATCCAGTTCTTATAACCCCTTTTTGATAGCCTGGTGCAAATTTTACGACGCTCGGATTCATAAAGAGCGTCATTAGAGCATGATCTTTTGGCACGGATTAATTCACCCAACGGTAAATTTCGTATCACATGTGGCGGGTGACAACTATCCGCATGCAATATGGCATTACCACTGGTATCTTTTCTATATAGGGAAGTATTTATATTCCCCGTTTTGACATCTCCCATAATTTTAACATCCAGATATGTGGCACAAATGCCATGTATTTCGTGGGTGAATTTAATATTCAAAGAATTAGTCCCAATATACTCAAAAAACTTAAGCATGCCAGGAGAGGGAGATACATCACAACGATCAAACCACAATAGGATCACGTCATCAATGTATCTCCCCCACCACAATACATTGTCTAAATAGGGATTATCCATAGTATATATATATTTGTTCTCCCAAAAGGACATATATAAGTTGTCCAGAGTAGGAGAGAATTTTGACCCCATCGGGCAGTCACACACCTGAAGATAGTACTTAGTGTCAAATTTGAAAAAATTGGTGTTCAAAAGATGTTGTAACGCCATAATGATAAATTTTTTAAGGTCAGAACTGAAATTACTTTCTTCAGTCAAAATGATGGAAACAGCAGATAATGCCAAATCATGAGGTATACATGAATATAGAGCAACAACATCACGTTATCCATGTGTGGGGAGGCCCCCATGCAACCTCCTGAAGTGCCTGCAGAAGCTGTTTGGTGTCTCTAATGTGACCTGGTGTTTTCAAAACCAAAGGTTGTAATTTTCTGTCTATCCACTCGGAGAGTTTTTCATTAACCCCTCCAATACCGGCCACTATGGGCCTGAAAGGTGGAGGAAACACGCCTTTATGAATTTTGGGTAAGGCGTGAAATACAGGACACACTGGTTTATCCACATATAAAAAATCAGCCATGCGCTTGTCCAATACTCCCAAAGCAAGACCCTCCTGCAAAATCACAGATAAACCCTGCTGAATACAGCTTGTAGGATCATTGTTGAGAGGATGATATGTATTAATATCAGATAACATGGATAAAATTTCATTGCGATATAGTAGTGAGTCTAGAATCACCACTGACCCCCCTTTGTCTGATTGGCGGACTACTATATGTTGGTTCTTACTTAGTAAATGAAGCGCATGCTGCTCAATTGCAGATAAATTCATACAAGACTGCACATCTGAATCCAACAGAGATTTAACATCACGTTCTATTGCCCTCTGGAAAGTATCCATAATGGGCACTCTAGATATCAGGGGATAAAAAGTGGGGTTAGATATCTGTACATTTGTGTCACATTGTACTGCTGTATGTTGATTTGTGTTCTCCAAACTAGACAACATGTCAAACAAAATTTGATCTCTAACAGGAGCAGCAAGTGGCAACAAATCAACATTGTTTGAACTCAAGGATGATATATCAGAAAATTGATTACCAATACCAGAATCAGGAGTAAAGAAATGTCTCTTAACTGTTAATAATCGCACGAATCGATTGACATCACATAATGTTTGAAACAAATCCCCTCTACATGTAGGAACAAAGGAAAGTCCTCTCTTCAAAACGCTCAGCTGAGCTTCACTCAGTATGGTAGCTGAAATGTTTATAACTGTAAACTCATCAGACGCAGCAATGTTACCGTTTATTTCCTCCAATGATTCACATTCCGCAGACCATATTGATGCTTTCTTCTTACGTCGACGTCCACCTCGCCTTGTTTTCTTTGATCGTTTTTTGCATGTGATGTTAAAGGTAACACCCGATTAGAGTCCATTGAACCCTCAGAAGTAGTAGGTGAATTAAAAGACTGTTCACATGAGGAAAAACTGACGTTGTTACTACGGAATGATTGATTCCTCTTGAGAATAGATCTAGGCTTATACGGAGTGAATTGTTTCCAAGCATAAACCATATTAGAGTCATAGTCCCTGCGATCACGCAGGAACTTATTTTTCTTGGACTTGGTAATGCCGCTTTCCAAATTATCAATATTAGCATGTAATCGTTCATAGCTCTTAGAAAATGTCATATGATCAGAAAATACATCCAACTTAGACTCCAAATCTTTGATGGAAGCTTCAATGTTGGTCAATTTGACAGATTCTTCCTCCACAATAAGAGACATTAGTTTCAAAGAGCATTCACTCAAAATATCATTCCACTTCTGTAGAAAGGTATCATTATAAATCACAGTCGGTACCTTTTTTAATCTCAAACCTCGCGGTATCATCTTATGACTAACGTATTTCTCAAGAGTCACTGAGTCCCACCAGGTTTTAAGGTGAGAAGTCATCTTTCTCTCCAACTCAGAGAAAAGTGAATGCATGTCCATACTAATCTTATCCTCATTATCAGAGGAAATGCCAAATAATTCATCAGCTTTTTTTCTTCTTAACAAGCAAGTTGCTGTAATATTTTTAGTCCCGGCTTGCATGTTAACAAATGTGCGGCTTGATGGGAGCACAGTTAGTCAGTATATTTAGAAAATTAGGAAGGGGAAAGGGAAATTTGTGCTCACCAAAATAGTCCTGTAAGCCGGTCGTGCCTAGGGATCAAATGGCTGACCACCATGTGTTGCAAACATGAAGAGAGAAGGAAGATCCGGCACTGGAGACTTAATAAAATCCACGATAAGTTTTATTCACATAATTTCATGATAAAACCATAAAGCGGAAAACAGACCCCCCACGCCTGACGCGTTTCGAACCTTACACCGTGTGGAGTCCCTCTGCTGATTAGGAATGTTTATAATCATTTTGTGAACTGTTTTGTTTCATGTCTCTGAGGAAGAACCTGGTGTAAGGTTCGAAACGCGTCAGGCGTGGGGGGTCTGTTTTCCCCTTTATGGTTTTATCATGAAATTATGTGAATAAAACTTATCGTGGATTTTATTAAGTCTCCAGTGCCGGATCTTCCTTCTCTCTTCATGTTTGCAACACATGGTGGTCAGCCATTTGATCCCTAGGCACGACCGGCTTACAGGACTATTTTGGTGAGCACAAATTTCCCTTTCCCCTTCCTAATTTTCTAAATATACTGACTAACTGTGCTCCCATCAAGCCGCACATTTGTTAACATGCAAGCCGGGACTAAAAATATTACAGCAACTTGCTTGTTAAGAAGAAAAAAAGCTGATGAATTATTTGGCATTTCCTCTGATAATGAGGATAAGATTAGTATGGACATGCATTCACTTTTCTCTGAGATGGAGAGAAAGATGACTTCTCACCTTAAAACCTGGTGGGACTCAGTGACTCTTGAGAAATACGTTAGTCATAAGATGATACCGCGAGGTTTGAGATTAAAAAAGGTACCGACTGTGATTTATAATGATACCTTTCTACAGAAGTGGAATGATATTTTGAGTGAATGCTCTTTGAAACTAATGTCTCTTATTGTGGAGGAAGAATCTGTCAAATTGACTAACATTGAAGCTTCCATCAAAGATTTGGAGTCTAAGTTGGATGTATTTTCTGATCATATGACATTTTCTAAGAGCTATGAACGATTACATGCTAATATTGATAATTTGGAAAGCGGCATTACCAAGTCCAAGAAAAATAAGTTCCTGCGTGATCGCAGGGACTATGACTCTAATATGGTTTATGCTTGGAAACAATTCACTCCGTATAAGCCTAGATCTATTCTCAAGAGGAATCAATCATTCCGTAGTAACAACGTCAGTTTTTCCTCATGTGAACAGTCTTTTAATTCACCTACTACTTCTGAGGGTTCAATGGACTCTAATCGGGTGTTACCTTTAACATCACATGCAAAAAACGATCAAAGAAAACAAGGCGAGGTGGACGTCGACGTAAGAAGAAAGCATCAATATGGTCTGCGGAATGTGAATCATTGGAGGAAATAAACGGTAACATTGCTGCGTCTGATGAGTTTACAGTTATAAACATTTCAGCTACCATACTGAGTGAAGCTCAGCTGAGCGTTTTGAAGAGAGGACTTTCCTTTGTTCCTACATGTAGAGGGGATTTGTTTCAAACATTATGTGATGTCAATCGATTCGTGCGATTATTAACAGTTAAGAGACATTTCTTTACTCCTGATTCTGGTATTGGTAATCAATTTTCTGATATATCATCCTTGAGTTCAAACAATGTTGATTTGTTGCCACTTGCTGCTCCTGTTAGAGATCAAATTTTGTTTGACATGTTGTCTAGTTTGGAGAACACAAATCAACATACAGCAGTACAATGTGACACAAATGTACAGATATCTAACCCCACTTTTTATCCCCTGATATCTAGAGTGCCCATTATGGATACTTTCCAGAGGGCAATAGAACGTGATGTTAAATCTCTGTTGGATTCAGATGTGCAGTCTTGTATGAATTTATCTGCAATTGAGCAGCATGCGCTTCATTTACTAAGTAAGAACCAACATATAGTAGTCCGCCAATCAGACAAAGGGGGGTCAGTGGTGATTCTAGACTCACTACTATATCGCAATGAAATTTTATCCATGTTATCTGATATTAATACATATTATCCTCTCAACAATGATCCTACAAGCTGTATTCAGCAGGGTTTATCTGTGATTTTGCAGGAGGGTCTTGCTTTGGGAGTATTGGACAAGCGCATGGCTGATTTTTTATATGTGGATAAACCAGTGTGTCCTGTATTTCACGCCTTACCCAAAATTCATAAAGGCGTGTTTCCTCCACCTTTCAGGCCCATAGTGGCCGGTATTGGAGGGGTTAATGAAAAACTCTCCGAGTGGATAGACAGAAAATTACAACCTTTGGTTTTGAAAACACCAGGTCACATTAGAGACACCAAACAGCTTCTGCAGGCACTTCAGGAGGTTGCATGGGGGCCTCCCCACACATGGATAACATGTGATGTTGTTGCTCTATATTCATGTATACCTCATGATTTGGCATTATCTGCTGTTTCCATCATTTTGACTGAAGAAAGTAATTTCAGTTCTGATCTTAAAAAATTTATCATTATGGCGTTACAACATCTTTTGAACACCAATTTTTTCAAATTTGACACTAAGTACTATCTTCAGGTGTGTGGCTGCCCGATGGGGTCAAAATTCTCTCCTACTCTGGCCAACTTATATATGTCCTTTTGGGAGAACAAATATATATATACTATGGATAATCCCTATTTAGACAATGTATTGTGGTGGGGGAGATACATTGATGACGTGATCCTATTGTGGTTTGATCGTTGTGATGTATCTCCCTCTCCTGGCATGCTTAAGTTTTTTGAGTATATTGGGACTAATTCTTTGAATATTAAATTCACCCACGAAATACATGGCATTTGTGCCACATATCTGGATGTTAAAATTATGGGAGATGTCAAAACGGGGAATATAAATACTTCCCTATATAGAAAAGATACCAGTGGTAATGCCATATTGCATGCGGATAGTTGTCACCCGCCACATGTGATACGAAATTTACCGTTGGGTGAATTAATCCGTGCCAAAAGATCATGCTCTAATGACGCTCTTTATGAATCCGAGCGTCGTAAAATTTGCACCAGGCTATCAAAAAGGGGTTATAAGAACTGGATGTTAAACAGGGCTATTAAGAAAGTGGATAACAAAACTAGGAGTAGTTTATTGCAGAATGACATGGTACACACTAATCAAAATAAAAATATTCCCACTTTTTCTACCGCTTTCAGTTCAGATTACAAGGGTGTTATTAAAATCATAAATAAACATCTTCCCTTACTGCATCAAGATCCAGTCTTATCGCAGATATTGGCTGGTTGACATAGGTGTGTTCCAAAGAGAGCTAAAAATTTGAGTCATTTTTTGTCCCCCTCATTGTATTTGTCTGATTGCACTAAACCTACGTGGTTAAATTACTTGGGCAATTATAAGTGTGGTGAAAAATTGTGTGGTTTGTGCCGCTATATGGATATTACAGATAGATTTGTTAATTTTAGTACACAACAAACCTACAAAATTAAAACCTACATGAATTGCAACACCACACACTTAGTGTATATGGCAGAGTGCAAATTGTGCAGTTTATATTACATTGGCTGTACCACACGCAGCCTGAAGAGGAGACTAAGTGAGCACATCACCGCTTCTAATCCAGAGTCTATGTCCAGTCGTAGGAATGTGTCTGGCTTGTCCAAACATTTCCTTGAAATACACAAGGGTAATTTATGCAGTCTTAAAGTTAAGGGAATAGAACGGGTATTGAAACCCCCCAGAGGGGGTGACTGGGAACATTTACTACACTGTCGGGAAGCCTTCTGGATACTTGCGCTTGATGCACGATATCCGCAAGGTCTAAATTATAGAAATGATCCTATGTATTTCTATTGAGTGCTGAGATTTTTGCTGTTTTTTTTTTTTTGTTGTTGTTGTTTGTCATTTGATAGTTGCTATGTATTTATGCATTTATACGTGTGTATTGCACATGTTTTTATTTATTCTATGTCTTGTCCATTGTTGTATTGGTCTTTTCCTTTTTTTTTTTTTCTTTCTTCTTGCAAGGGAGTGACTCCACCAGTGATTTGAGGGCTTAGTTGTCTGCCTCTTTGATTATACACATGTGTGGAGTCCCTCTGCTGATTAGGAATGTTTATAATCATTTTGTGAACTGTTTTGTTTCATGTCTCTGAGGAAGAACCTGGTGTAAGGTTCGAAACGCGTCAGGCGTGGGGGGTCTGTTTTCCCCTTTATGGTTTTATCATGGAATTATGTGAATAAAACTTATCGTGGATTTTATTAAGTCTCCAGTGCCGGATCTTCCTTCTCTCTTCATGTTCACCCCCAACATACTTGGCTCGCCAGTTCTTTGGGCCTTGTAGTCCTGCTCCTGGGGGTTGGCCCTCTGCCCCAGGGGTTGTTTAAATAACAGAATCTTGCGATGTGGCCTACCTTGCGGCAGTGACGACAGATGGGACGTCCGTCCTGGTCATAGCGATCGTTGTCTCTACCTCGGCATGGCGGGATCCTCTTCTTCCGTAGCCACGGGACATCCTCTGGACTGGAGGCCAGCTGGATCTTCTCCTTTGAGGACACCTGCATGGACTGCACAGTTTTGCCAAGAGCAGCCATACTTTTGGCCAGCTCCTGGACCTGAAGGCTCAGTTCTGTAGATGGATCATTATCCAGAGTCTGTGCATCAGCCCCCACAGGGCTGGGAGGGAAAGCTGCTGCTTCTTGGTGGTATGTGATCGCTGGGCGCCTAAGGGGCGCTGGACGGCTGTCATTTGGTTCATGCAGCACCCGGATAGCCCTGTCTTTGAAGTCTGCAAAGTCTAGGTCAGGGTTTTGTAGGGCTATGAAGCGCAGCTGTGCTCTGTGGGTACTGGATTGGAGTCCCTCAATAAATTACCCTTTAGCAGTCTGTCTACATCTTTCACACTGTCTGGTGTTATGCATGAGTCACCGTAGGAGGCAAAAACAGAAATACTAGCTAAGTCCAGAAAACCAGAGAAGTTGTCAGCTATCGGATTTCAGACCCCTGAACCTATCGACAACAACTAGCAGTAGCCGTGGGGGGGTTCCTACGGTGCCCTAGACCCCTCGATCACAGCCGGAGAACTACATAGCCTAAAGACAGAAAGGGAAATCTAAACTGCCCCAGAGCAGACCCCAAAGCAATAGGCAGCCCCCAACATATAATGACGGTGAAGCAAGATGAAAAAACACTCACACAGATAGAAAGGCTGAGCAAATGATGGGGCCCAAGCTAACTAGATAGGACAGGATAGAAAAGCTGCTGTCTGTAATCCGCCAAAACCCTATCAAAACGAGAGCCAACAGCTGATAGGGAAAAAAGCCCTGAAGACGCTAGGCCTCAAAAAGACTATATCAGCACTCAGGTATTTTCTGAAGACAGAGCAAAAAGGAATTCAGCTCACCCCAGCAGGGAATGGCAGAAATCACGGAAAACAATGCAAAACCAAACCAAACCACAAATGCAAAATGTAGAGCAGAAAACTTAGCTTTTGAGGAGCAGGAATCAGACTGGTCTCCTAGAATCCCTCAGAGAGATCACCAGCAAGGCAGAAGGGCGTCGGCTGCCTTATATCCAGTCAGTAACTCCCGTAACCCAGTCGTCATCATACTGCCCAGGTGCCTGGCAATCAGCCTCACTACCCTCCTTCACCAGAAGAGGGAGTTCATCAGACCTCAACGGTGAAGGGGAAAATGAACTCACAACAGTACCTTCCCCTTGAGGAGGGGTCACCGAACCCTCATCCACTCCACCACGGCGATCAGGGTGAGCCCGATGAAAGGCACGCACCAATCTTTTGGCATGAATATCAAAGGCAGAGGAATTATCCTCCTGACCATAACCCTTCCACTTAACCAAATACTGGAGTCTCCGTCTAGCCAGACGGGATTCCAGTATCTTCTCTACCTCATATTCCATGTTACCTTCAACCAATACAGGGTCCGGAGGTGCCACCCCAGGAACTACTGGTTCAACAAACCTCTTCAACAAGGACTTATGAAACACATTATGGATTTTAAATGTAACAGGAAGAGCCAAACGAAAAGAGACCGGATTAATAATCTCCAAAATCTTGTAAGGTCCAATAAATCTAGGCTTAAACTTAGGAGAAGCCACCTTCATAGCGATATTTTTTGATGATAACCAAACCATATCACCAACCTTAAACTGGGGACCAACGGTCCTATGTCGGTTGGAAAACCGCTGGGCCTTTTCCTGGGAGAGAGATAACTTATCCACCACTTGGTCCCAGATCTGGTGCATTCTCTCCACCACAGTGTCAACACCTGGGCAGGCAGAAGGCTCCACCTGCCCTGAAGAAAATCGAGGATGAAACCCAAAGTTACAAAAAAAAGGTGACATCAAAGTGGCAGAACTAGCTCTATTATTTAAAGCAAATTCGGCCAAGGGCAAAAATGAAACCCAATCATCCTGATCAGCGGAAATAAAACATCTCAAATACGACTCCAAGGTCTGGTTTGTTCTCTCCCTCTGCCCATTGGTCTGAGGGTTAAAAGCAGAGGAGAAGGACAACTGAATTCCCAGCTTGGAACAGAAAGTCCTCCAAAATCTAGACACAAACTGAACTCCTCTGTTAGATACAATGTTCTCAGGAATCCCGTGCAAGCGAACCACCTGTTGCAAACACAGGGGCACCAACTCAGAGGAAGATGGCAACTTAGGGAGAGGTACAAGATGAACCATCTTAGAGAACCTATCACAAATCACCCAAATAACAGTCATTCTCTGAGAGACAGGCATATCAGAGATGAAATCCATTGAAATATGGGTCCATGGCCTCCTGGGAACCGGTAAAGGTATCAACAACCCACTAGAGTGAGAACAAGGTTTAGACTGGGAGCAAGTCCCACAGGACTGCACAAAATTCCTGACATCACGAGACAAGGTGGGCCAACAAAAAGACCGACTCACCAGATCTCTAGTACCAAAAATACCTGGATGACCAGCCAATGCAGAGCAATGAACTTCAGACATCACTCTCTTCTTCCACTGGTCAGGAACATACAACTTTCCACTGGGACAACGCTCAGGTTTGTCCTCCTGGATCTCTTCCAGAGCACGTCTCAAATCGGGCGAGATGGCAGAAAGAACTACCCCGTCGCCTAAGATGGTAGCAGGCTTGGTCACCACAGGAGAATCAGCAAAGAAGCTCCTAGAGAGAGCGTCAGCCTTGACATTCTTAGTGCCAGGAAGAAAAGAGACCACAAAATCAAAACGTATAAAAAACAAGGCCCACCTAGCCTGTCTAGGGTTCAAGCGTTTGGCCGACTCCAGGTAAATCAAATTCTTGTGGTCAGTGAGGACCACGACTTGATGTTTAGCTCCCACCAACCAATGTCTCCACTCCTCAAATGCCCATTTCATGGCTAACAGTTCCTGATTCCCCACATCATAGTTACGTTCAGATGGAGAGAACTTTCGGGAAAAGAAAGCACAGGGATTCATTTTAGATGTTACAGGATCCTTTTGGGACAAAACAGCTCCTGCACCAATCTCATAAGCGTCCACCTCTACCTGGAACGGGAGTGAGACATCAAGTTGCCGCAAAACCGGGGCAGAAGTGAATCTTCGCTTCAGCTCCTGAAAGGAAGAAACAGCCTCCGGAGACCAATTCAACACATCAGCACCCTTCTTAGTCAGATCAGTCAATGGCTTAGCAATACTAGAAAATTTTGCTATAAATTTCCGATAAAAATTAGCAAAACCCAAAAACTTCTGGAGGGCCTTCAAAGAAGTGGGCTGAATCCAATCATAAATGGCCTGTATCTTGGCCGGGTCCATTTCAATAGTTGACAGAGACAAAATAAATCCCAAAAAAGAAATCCTCTGTACCCCAAAAAGGCATTTCGATCCTTTGACATACAGGGAAATCTCCCTCAAGATCCGGAACACAGTCCGAACATGTTCCACATGAGAATCCCAATCCTTGGAGAAGATCAAAATATCATCCAGATAGATAATCAAAAATTTATCCACAAAGTCTCGGAAAATATCGTTCATGAAGCACTGGAAGACAGAAGGGGCATTAGTGAGCCCAAAAGGCATCACCAGGTACTCAAAATGTCCCTCCGGAGTATTAAATGCCGTCTTCCATTCATCCCCATTCTTAATGCGGATAAGATTATACGCCCCCCTGAGGTCAAGCTTGGTAAACCAGCAAGCACCTTTAACTCTAGAGAATAGATCCGAAATCAGGGGTAACGGATACTGATATTTAATAGTAATTTTGTTGAGGGCACGATAATCAATACAAGGCCTTAATGAACCATCCTTTTTGGCCACGAAAAAAAAACAGCACCTAAGGGTGAAGAGGATGGTCTAATATGACCCTTCTCCAATGCCTCCTTAATATAGGATCGCATAGCCTCGTGCTCGGGTACAGATAAATTGAAGAGCCGACCCTTGGGAAATTTACACCCCGGGCTCAGTTCAATTGCACAGTCATAACTCCTATGAGGAGGCAAAGACACAGACTCATTCTCACTAAATACATCATAAAAATCCGCCAAATAGTCAGGAACATCATGCGACTGAGGAGAGGTGGAAAAAACCGGAGCCTCACTAAGGGCACACCGACAACCCCAACTCACCACAGACACAGATTTCCAATCCAAAACTGGATTATAAATTTGCAACCAGGGAAACCCCAGAACAATGGTATCATGCAAATTATGCAACACCAAAAATCTGCAGTTTTCTTGATGGTCTGGGGCGACCCGCATTACCACCTGGGTCCAAAACTGAGGTTTATTTTTCGCCAAAGGAGTAGTATCAATCCCCCTCAAAGGGATAGGTGTCCGCAGAGGTGTCATAGGAAATCCACAACGTTTAGCAAAATCCAAGTCCATTAGGTTCAGGGATGCTCCCGAATCCACAAAAGCCTTGGTGGAAAATGTGGACAGGGAGCAGATCAGAGTAATTGCCAGAAGAAACTTAGGTTGAACACCACCCACAGAAAACGTGTGTGCAAAACGTTTCTCTCGTTTAGGACAGACAGAAATAATATGCGAGGCATCTCCACAAAAAAAACAGCTTATTACGCCTTCTGAACTCCTGACGTTGCTCCCTGGACAAAACTCTATCACATTGCATAGGTTCAGACATTTGTTCAACAGGTGGCAACACCTCTCGTGCAGTCCTGCGTTCACGTAAACGCCGATCAACCTGAATGGCTAATGACAAAGAATCGTCAAGACCAGAGGGAATAGGAAATCCCACCATAGTATCTTTTACGGCTTCTGACAAACCCTTCCGAAAGAGAGCTGCCAAGGCATTATCATTCCAGGTAGTAAGGACCGCCCACTTTCGGAATTTTTGACAGTACAATTCTGCAGAATCTCGACCCTGGCTCAATGCCAACAGGGTCTTTTCAGCCTGATCAATAGCATTAGGTTCGTCATACAACAACCCCAAGGCTTGAAAAAATGCGTTCACATTAGTCAGAATAGGATCATCTGGTTTCAAAGAAAACGCCCAATCCTGGGGATCGCCACGCAGCAAAGAGATGACAATTTTAACCTGCTGCGCGGAGCTCCCTGACGAGTTAGGCTTCAAGGCAAAAAATAATTTACAATTATTTTTGAAATTCAAAAATTTAAACCGATCCCCAAAAAAACACATCAGGAGTAGGGATCTTTGGTTCAGCAGCATGTGAATGAGCAAGGTAGGCGGAAATTCCCCGCACTTCCGCAGCGAGCTGCTCCACACAATCAGACAATTGCTTTATCTCCATTGAGAGAAAAAAAATTCCCCCTACGGCCTCAGAGATATAGAGGAAAAAATATACACACTTTTTTTTTTTTTACAATTCTTTCCTGCTATTGAGTACCCTAGGATCTGCGGTATGGCTGGTGATTCTGTTATGAATGAGTCACCGTAGGAGGCAAAAACAGAAATACTAGCTAAGTCCAGAAAACCAGAGAAGTTGGCAGCTATCGGATTGCAGACCCCTGAACCTATCGACAACAACTAGCAGTAGCCGTGGGGGGTTCCTACGGTGCCCTAGACCCCTCGATCACAGCCGGAGAACTACATAGCCTAAAGACAGAAAGGGAAATCTAAACTGCCCCAGAGCAGACCCCAAAGCAATAGGCAGCCCCCAACATATGACGGTGAAGCAAGATGAAAAAACACTCACACAGATAGAAAGATAGGCAGAGCAAATGATGGGGCCCAAGCTAACTAGATAGGACAGGATAGAAAAGCTGCTGTCTGTAATCCGCAAAAAACCCTATCAAAACGAGAGCCAACAGCTGATAGGGAAAAAAGCCCTGAAGACGCTAGGCCTCAAAAAGACTATATCAGCACTCAGGTATTTTCTGAAGACAGAGCAAAAAGGAATTCAGCTCACCCCAGCAGGGAATGGCAGAAATCAAGGAAAACAATGAAAAACAAAACCAAAACACAAATGCAAAAAGTAGAGCAGAAAACTTAGCTTTTGAGGAGCAGGAATCAGACTGGTCTCCTAGAATCCCTCAGAGAGATCACCAGCAAGGCAGAAGGGCGTCGGCTGCCTTATATCCAGTCAGTAACTCCCGTAACCCAGTCATCATCATCCTGCCCAGGTGCCTGGCAATCAGCCTCACTACCCTCCTTCACTAGAAGAGGGAGTTCATCAGACCTCAATGGTGAAGGGAAAATGAACTCACAACAGTCTGGGTCAATCTTCTTTATGACTCGCAGCGCCTCCTGCAGGTTAAGAGCATAGTTCCGTATACTGTCCTGCGCTCTCTGCTTACACCCAAAGAATCTCATTTTTATTTCAGCTGCAGTGCGGGTGTCAAAGGTGATTCTTAGCTTAGCCAGAATCTTTTTAACAGTCTCTTTATCAGTGTCCTGCCAGGCTTTTACTTCCCTCTGTGCTGCACCAGTTAGCGGCCAATAAGGATGTTCACTTTTTGGTTTTCAGACAAAGGATACACCCGAAACAAACTGCACAGTCTCTCTTTAAATTCACTCAGGGCATGTGACTCCTCTGAGAACTGCGGTAACCAGGCTGCTCCCGGTATATAGGGCATGGACAGCGGCATTATGGGGACTGCTGCGGTGGGCGCTGATTCTTGCGGTGCTCTGGAGGCAGTGCTGGCTGCTGGATTCTGCGGTGCCATTGGAGCCGCAGCTGCACTGGCCCCTGCATCTTGCGGAGCTGTGGGGGGTGCGGTGGCATCCACCGCTGCATCTGCTCTTGCCTCAGACATTCTCCTCCCCCCCTAGTTAACGTTGGCCAGGCCCTGGGTTGCGCTGGCTTACCGTCTGCCGCTCTGCAGGCTGGATGATCGGGGGACGCCGGGACTGCAGGTCTCGGCTTCTCACTTCCCGCGCACTGGCACTTCACTTTTCGCGCTTTTCGGCTGGCTCTGCCCACGACGGCCCGCCCCTTTGGCTTCCCACGCTCACCAAGCGGCGGGGTAATGGCGGCAATTGCACAGTCTATGGCACGCAACACAGTCTCTGGCACACAGGACCCAGGGACACCGGGCTCCGTAAATCCTGGTTGTGACGCCAGAATGAATCGCCTGCCAGGGCAGTGGGGTTCTCGGTACCGGGCCGGCATCTCAGAGGGAAGTGTCACAGTAGCAGTGACCCGGTCCGTGGCCCTGGGCATCCATGTAAAAGGGGTTAAGCGTGGCTGGTTAAAGTTTATAAGTGGATGATACGTGACGCCACCTGTGGTGCTCGGCAATGAAGGGGTTAAGCCGACGCTGCAGACAGATCCTCTGGGACAGATGGTACAAGGCAGCAAGATGTAATAGCTCCCCACAGGTAGAGCTGTAGTCTCAGGGCAGTCAGAATAGGTGTTGAGGAAGAGGGTGTAGTGTCTGGCACAGAGATGTAGCAGTGCTGGAGGGTTTGCAGGAAAAATGCAATGACACAACAGGGTGCAGTTTCCGTTACCTTTACTGTGCTTTGTAAGTGCAGTCCAGGGTCCAGATTACAGATGGAACAGAGGCTGGCCAGCTTGGAAGCAACTTAGGAATCTCTCTATGCAGATGGGTTGTGTAGTCTCCTTTCTAGCGCTTATCTGAGGTACTTGCAGTTCTGTGTAACACTGAAGTTCCACTTGCTTGTTCTCGTTTAGAACTCCCTCGTATGGCAGACAGCTGTAGCCTTCTTCTTCTGGCTCACACGTTGCTGTTGTGCCTCCGAGTATTATGCGGGAACAGAGCATTTACAGCTTCCTATTCCTCTGGTTTCTGCTGCAGGAACATCAGTATCCGTACAACCTTGGAGACCGGACTCCAGACCATGCGCTACAGCTAGAAGTGAGCCTGAACTCTGCTCAATCTTCCAGCTCCTCTCCTCACGTCCACACACGTTTCCCTCTTCACACAAACTAACTAAACTTCCCCTTTCTGGCCCCCAGAGAGCAGCTCTTCCCCCAGTTTGGGTTCAGAGCTCCCTCTGCTGGTCTGGAGTGGGAACTGTGCTGTGTGTTGTGTTTACCTGACAAAGAGACCCTTTATTGCTTCCGAGCATTACATCACCCTCCCTAGGAGGAAGGTAATGCCGCTTTGGCGACCATACTCCTGGGGGCGCCACACTTATTACTACTAATTTATCTAGGGATCATCTGATGCACAGCCATTCACACTTTAGGAACCTTCAGTTTTGTTTTATTATTACTAACTATTTTGCTGATGTTAATATTAATTAAATAAAATATACTGTTTTTTTAAACAATTTCCCTTAAGTGGTTATCTTTGTATGCCATTTCCCCCTTATGTGGATTGATTAGAGGCAATACATCTTGATTTGAATTAAGTTATTTATGGTACCACATTACTTAGACACCCTTTGTTTGATTTAATATATACAGATGAGGAAGATTTTAGCAGTTATAAGCCTCATTCAGACGTCCATTTTTTGTGTGTATGTAAAATAGTGATTAATTTCCATCAATGTACTGGACCAGATCTTCATCTGTGTTTGGTCAGTGTGTTCATTTTTACCATTAGCGTTCCAACGGTTTTCTTGCATGTAAAAATAACTAAGGAATGTTTCTGAATCTTCTCCAAGCAAGCAAACATGAAAAACAGCACAAGGGTGCAACAAGGATGCCATCCATGTTATTATACACCTGTCTCGGTTCAGGGCTCTTCTCCCTTTGCCTTGGTCCACTGAACTTTTTTGTGTTACACATCAGGCTTTGCACATGGCCTGGCATGCTCCCATGTGATTTTTTTTACCTAGGTCTATTTAAGGCCTACTAAAACACAAACCTGTGTCTTGGTATTAAGACTTCACTGTTCCTAAGACTTTTAGTGCATGCAACCTGTTTGTGGTCTTCTGGATGTCTCCTGGCTGCCTGCGGCTTCCATTTCTTCAGGTACCTGTCTGCCTGTGGCTTTCAGTACCTCCTAAACCTGTCTGTAGTCTCCTGAGCTTCTCCTAGCTGTCTGCTGCTTCAATTTTTTCAGTTACCTGTCTGCCTGCAGCTTCCAGTGCCTCTGCAACGCAACCTGTCTGCAGTCTCGAGGACATCTCCTGGCTGCCTGCAATCTACAGTTCTTCAGCTATCTGTCTGCCTGCGACTTTCAGTATATCTGCAACCTGTCAGCGGTCTCTAGGATGTCTCCTGGTTGCCTGTGGCTTCCAATTCTTCAGCTACCTTACTGCCTGTGGCTCCCTGTACCTCTGTAAACTGTCTGTTGTTTCCAGGATGTCTCCTGCCTACAGTTTACAGTATCTCTGCTACCTGACTGAGGTCTATAGGACATCTCCTGCTTGACTGTGGTTTCCAGTATCTCAGCTACCTGTCTCCCACGTGCTTCACCTGCCTGCTGCACCAATCAATGCCACTAAACAGCCATTCAGTTCAATCATGAGTGATACCAGCAGCCTTGTCCATGTTAAAACTTTCTACTGATCTAACAAGAAGATAATGTAATTTTGTAGCAATGTTGAAATTCAGTGGAAATGGGGTTTTGTGATTAAGTTAACTTTCATGGCAAGGTATGACTATGCAATTTTTTAAAATTCATCTGCTTACTCTTCATAACAATCTACAATTAAGGAGGTTGTCCACCAATGTTCTGCCCTCGCTGCAGTTTGATAAAAAATAACAAACCACAATGTTCTCACGGTCTCCGAGTCCAGCGCTGAGTCTCCGGCAGTCTTTCTTGTGTCTGACCTGACATTAGCAGCAGCACTGACCTTGCTTCAATAGCGTGGCATCCAATCAGTGTGCTTAGCGGCTCGGAGGGATGTGTCACATCGACACAGGTAGATGCGCTGGGCACACTTATTGGCTGTAGTACTTTAAACATGACATCAGCTATGAAGCCAATATTCGACACCGGAACCAGCACCAGAGATTCAGTTTTGGACCAGGGGATTTTGAGCACAATGTGGTTTATTATTTAACAAACTGAATCTGTGGCAGAATATTGTCTGAAAAGGGAAAACCGCTTTAATGCATACTGCTACTCTAAAAACTGAAGCAGCAAACGTTAAGAAGATGAAAATTTGTGTCAGTCTCAAAACTTTGGCCCCAATTCACTAAGGCTGGTTTCACATTTGCGGATGGAGGAGCTGTGGAGGGATGCGGACTTCCACCGTGAAGCTCCGCCCACTGCCGCACCTCCTCCGGTCAGCTCCGCCTACGTCCGCATGTGGCCTGCATACCTATCTTTAACATTGGGTATGCAGGCCGTGTGAATATGTGCGGATGCCTCTGCATGCGTTGTTTTGATGATACGGCGACCCGCGTTGAGCGCAACGTGTTGAAATTTGTTTTTTTCTCTCTATTGTCAAAACAACGCTTGCGGAGGCATCTGCATACATCCGCACGGCCTGCGTACCCAATGTTAAAGATAGGTACGGAGGCCGTGCGGCAACGAGACGGTGCGGCAATGGATGGAGCTTCATGGAGGAAGTCCGCATCCCTCCGCAGCTCCTTCATACACTAGTGTGAAACTAGCCTTAGACAGGTGTTTCCGAATGAAAAAAGAGTTGGAATAAGATGCGCCAAATTGGTGCACCTTAGAAGCTGGTGTACTTTTCAGGTGAAAAAATTGTGATGAGTTTGCCTTAACCTATCATACCCCAGCTTCACCCACTTTAGAGGAATTAGCCAGGATTTAATATAAAAAGGTACAACATTTTAGTGCAATTTTGAATTGAATTCACTAGAGCTGAGTGAGTATAATTAGACTTATCATAAATAACAGTTTATATTGTCCTTATCTAAAATGTACAAAAATGCAAACAAATAAAAATACAACTTATTTCAGAGATATAGCATATTGCACATTAATTTAAAAACTGAGGTATAGGTAGATAGCAGCGGTAAATTTCCATATACATAAAATAGTCCAACGACAGAAGAAAGTCTTCACATATAAAATAATGTAAGAATAGAGGTGAACCTCATAATACCAGTCCAGTCCAGAAATAAAAGGGATTGCGTGTGCTGTAAAAAGTGCTTGAGCGGTGACCCGGCCAATGGCATGCGCTCCGTGTAGATCCTCCCGGAGAAAAAATGGAAAAGTTTTCCAAAACGCATTGGATGAATTTTGATCCATCAAGCAATCTGTACTTGCTCTTACAGCGTGACGTCATGAACACTGTTTCTCCACTCGAAGCCTCTATCAGCTGTTTTTCTCTGGGAGGATCTGTGCTGAGCGCGCACCACCAGCCGGGGCAATGCTCAAGCACTGTTTACAGCACCTACAAGTCCTCTCGTTTCTGGACTGGGACTTGAATTACAATGTACAACTCTAATCTTACATTATTTTAGAAGACTTTCTTCTGTTGTCGGACTACTTTATACATATGGAAATTAACTGCTGCTATCTACCTATACATCAGTTTTTAAATTAATGTGCTATGTCTCTGTATTTTTATTTGTTTGTATTTTTGTACATTTTAGATTAGGACCATATAAACTGTTATATATGGTAAGTCCAATTAAGTTATTATTAAGCGATTTATATCTTCAGACTTGCTGTGTTCTCAGCTTCCTTCACCGGGCAGCAATCTCTAGCGATATAAATTTACAGTTAACCTGTACAACCACTGAACAGGTAAGAAATCAGTGCTGCCCCCCGCTTCATAGGTGAGTGTGTGTATCCCTCAGACCACCAGATAATTGAGCACCAGAATGCCTCCATAACCTCTCCTTCAGCACATAGGAGACCTGGACAGGATCAGAAAAGTGTGTTGGGGATTCGAAAGGTATGAATATACAATATATCTATTTTTTATGGCCTTTTTTAAAAAACAATCATTTGTAGATGGCCCCATTAAAGAAATACATGCACAAAATTGCTAAAAAGACATCAGGACCAAAACGTTGTGATCATAAAGAAATTGAGAGATAAATCTCAATTGCTATGTATTATACAAACATAAGAGTTAAATAGCACTTTGAAACATTACCTGTAACTGCAAATGTGCATCTGAGTCTTCATAAATGCGACGAGCGATTCCTGAATTTTCTAACGCTAACTTTTCCAGAAAAGGAAAATCAACACCATGGCCAAAACCAAGACTGTACAAGGTGTATTTCGCTTGAATGGCTTTCCTTACATTCTCTTGGATTTTTGAAGGGTTCGATTCACCTAAGAGTAGAAAAAAAAATCACAAGTTTCAACATTTTAATCTGTATTTCAAATGAAATTATGTTTTCAATGAAAACAAAGATTAAACATAAACTGTCAAAACTGTCACTCTTGCAGTTGATTACATCAATTTTGTCACTAGTATGAATATTTTTTAGGGTCACAAAAAGAAAAAAAACTCTAGTTATCATTGTGTCAGGAACCCAAAGTGTACAGATTTCCTCTGTAGATAGTAGGGATGAAAGAGTGGAAAAAGGGAGCAGAGCATCCAGTAAGAAAGATATTCCTCCATAATACTTTATTTTAATTCTTCAAAATAGTAAAAACGGAAGATTTGAATATGAGCCTCATTACATATCAAGGATATAATGTATATTATATATTTTGTTTAGCATGTTTTATAGTCATTTTTCGAATCTATACATTGAATATGTAATAATTGCAACTTTTATGGATTTTGTTATTTTATTTATGCAACCTCAATTACAACAAAATTGGAACGTTGTATAAAATGTAACGTAAACAAGAATGCAATGATTTGAAAATCTTTTAGGCTACTTTCAGACTAGCGTTAGGAGGTGCAGCGCAGGGCCGCCGCTAAGCTCCGCCCCCGGCCGCGTCTCCTCCGGTCAGCTCCTCCTATGGGCGCATGGCGCTGCATGCGACCAGCATACCCTATATTTAGCGTTGGGTACGCTGGCCGTGCGCTGGCATGATTTTGCCGGCGCGTGCGCCGATGTGCGCCATGTTGCATTTTTGTGCGCTCGGCGCAGCGTCAAATGGGTGCAAGCGCCGGCAAAATCATGCCAGCGCACGGCCAGCGTACCCAATGCTAATTATAGGGTACGCAGGTCGCATGCAGCATTATGCGCCCATAGGAGGAGCTGACCAGAGGAGGAGCGGCCGGGAGCGGAGCTTAGCGGCGGCCCTGCGCTGCGCCTCCTAACACTAGTCTGAAAGTAGCCTTATAGCCATATTTTATTCACAGCAAAACATAGAACACAGATCAGAAGTGGAGAGTTAGATATTTTCTCATTTCAGCTGAAAAAACTAACGCATCCAGAAATTGATGGCAGCAACACAAAAACATTTGTACAGGGTTAAAAGAGAAAGGCTGGAAAAGTAAGTGGTACTAATGAAAAACAGCTGGATGATTGACTTTCAGCTAAGTCAAACGACCTTGTATAAAAAGAGCATGTTAGAGAGACAGAGTCTCTCCGAAGCAAAGATGGTCAGAGGTTCCCTAATCTGTGAACACCTATGTTTAATTATATAACAAATTCAGGGAAATGTTTCTCAACATATAATTGGAAAGTCTTTGACTATCCTGCCATATACAGTACATAACATCATCAAATGATTCAAATATTGTGGAGAAATCCACGTGCACAAGGGACAAAGATGACTGTCAATATTGGATGTTCATGATGTACTCACCCCAAGGGGGCACTGCATGAAATACAAGCATGACTGGGTTGTGAAAATCACTGCATTGGCTCAGGAATACTTCCAGAAATCATTGTCTGTGAATAATGATTGTCTGCAATCCACAAATGGAAATTAGAAATTTATAATACAAAGAAGAAGCCATATATCAGCACAATGCACAAACGCTGCTGTCTTCTCAATTATAATGGACTGAGGCAAAATGGAAAACTGCTCTATGGTCAGATAGATGAACAAAATTTGAAATACCTTATAGAAATCATGGATGACAAGTCTTGCGGTCTCATAGGAGAGGAACCGTCCAACTTGTTATCAGTGCACAATTCCTGCAACTCTAATGGTATGGGGTTGCATTAGTGCCCAAGGCATGGACACCTTACACATCTAGAAAGGTGCTATCAATGCTGAGCATCCGTTAGAGGGTTTACAACATATGCTCCATCCAATGCCTATTTAAGGGAAATCCTTGCATATTTCAGCAAGACATGCTACACCACATACAGCATTCATCATAACAGCATGGCTTCGCAGAAGAAGAGTTTGGGTGATGATGAACTGGCTGCCTGAAGTCTAAACGTTTCACCAACAGAATGTAGGATTTTTAAATTAAAAATCCGGGACACTGGAGCAGAGGGAATCCTACATCAGACAAGAATGGGACAACATTCCTCTCCCAAAACTCCAGCAACTGGTTTCCTCACTTTCCAGACATTTACAGCTGTTGTAAAAAGAGGGGATGCTACACAATGGTAGACATGGATCTGTCCCAACTTATTTGAGATGTGTTGTTGCTATCAATTTCTAAATGAGTTATTTTTTTCAGATCATATGGAAAAATGCCTACTATTTACCTTCTGATCTGTATTCTATGTTCTGTTGTGAATAAAATATGGATATAAGAGGTTTCTAAAGAAAGCCATTCAAGCAGACAAATAACTTTATTACTAAAATATATGTGCAGAGATAGAAATCAAACAACTAAGGGGCAAAACCAGAAAAGCATACCAAAAGATCAGAGACATTCTGTACGACAAAAGTTTCAACTATGAGTGGGCATGTTGAAAGACACCAACGGGAACAAACTAACAGCTAGAACAGACCAAGGAAAGATGGAAAGAGTACAAGGAGGACCTCTACAAGAATGACTCAGTAACAAGGGAAGTAACTGAGAATGGAAATGATAGAGAGCCAAACATCATGAAACACAAAGTTATTGCTGCGATAATGCTTCTGTCAAACAACAAAGCGCCTGGCTGTGATAATATTCCAATAGGGGTAATAAAGTCTTCAGAAGCAACAGAAGATGTCATCACACACCTGTGTAAACAGATATGGACAACTGGTAAATGGACCAAGGACTGGACAAGATCAGTGTTTATTTATATTTCGAAGAAGGGAGATGCTACTGACTATTGCGCTCATAACTCATGACAGCAAAATACCAAAATACTACTGAAGATCTGACAAAGACTGTTACAATAAAGAGATAACCCTGATGCAGTAGGACAGCGTCCTTTGAAACGCGTCAGCTTTTTGGTCCTATAAAGCACCCTAAGTACGCCCCTAACTGTCCTCGCGAATGCACAGCGGCGCTTCCAGCTGGAGCTCACCGCCAGCCTACATCTCCATTACCACGAGGGAATCTATTGCTACGGTAGGACACTCCCTAAGCTTTTCGCCCTTCACATGGATTCTTCAAAATGTAACTGTTCTGGATGTACTGTCCAATTTTCTCTAGAAAAAAATTGCTGCTTGCATTAAAGATGAAGACTAGAGAGCACCAAAACAAAAAAAACCTTTAAAATTTAGCTTTTAATAGAATCATTAAAACAGCCCATTTAATTGGACATATCCAGATACCAGGGGGTCAAAGATCAGTCACTAATATAGACACTTAGGGTTATATATGTATAACAGGGCAAAAAAATCTATGATGCCCTCGTAGGCCCTAAAATGACCCTTCCTAACTGCGGAGGTTGGCACCCTAATTGTAGACGATATGGCGCCCCCGCTCAACGTCGGCGTCCATAATTACGCCCTAGACCACCCTACGTATACAAAAAGGGACACAAAAAAAAACACACACTCACACCTATGGTACCGAAAAACAAAAGTGAAGAGACAATAGGTCTCATATAAAAGTGCTATAGTGCTGTAAACCTTATCTCGTAGTTTAAATGCAGTCTTATCTCGAAGTTTAAACAAAAAATGAAAAAATGCAGCTTAAATATAACTTATTTTGTAGTCAAAAAAGACAAAAAGCTGCAATAGACAAACACTTGGGCTTAATACCGTATTCAAGAATTTTGAAGAAAAAAAATGTCTATATAGGGGTTACGTTGAAATACTAAAGAATGCAGCTTCAATAGAACTTATCTCGTAGTAAAAGAATTGACATGCAGCAATAGACAAATATTTGAATATAATCCCCCATTCACAGATTAGAAAAAAAGACTGAGCTACTCAGCGGCACATATAACACAAGTGTGGCGCCCCTGAGGCTCAGTCGTCACAGAGGTACTGCACCTTCTCCTAAGGTGTAGTGCCCCACCACCTAGGTAAGTTGGAAACTCCTTTCCACGCTCCAACACTCGCATCCCACACGACAGGGTAGTTCAGCACAGCCACAATGAGGTCTCTTTCTCCTCCTAGACATTAGGAGTACCTCTGGTGGTTCCCTGCTTGGAACACTGGATGTGCTGGGAGGTGGGTGGAGTTGAGGAGAATGGGAGGAGACACAGATTAGATATTAGAAAAAACTTTTTGACAGTTAGAGTGATCAATGAGTGGAACAGGCTGCCATGAGAAGTGGTGAGTTCTCCTTCAATGGAAGTCTTCAAACAGAGGCTGGACAGACATCTGACTGGGATGATTTAGCGAATCCTGCTTTGAGCAGGGGGTTGGACCAGATGGCCCAGGAGGTCCCTTCCAACTCTACGATTCTATGATTCTATGATTCTATGAGATCCATATAAAAGGTTGGGAAGGTTTAGAATTAGAGGTTCAGTCTGAGGGGAGACAGGAGGACAGTCAGTCAGGAGAGTCTGAGGACGGGTCCGAGAGGAAGGAGATCCCTAGAAGAGGGAGAGAAGAAGGAGTGCTGCAGCTGCCTCAGTGATCTGAGCCAGCTTGCACGGGAAAGGGAAGAGATGGAGAAAGATGTAGAACTGCAACCTAGGCTTCCATAGAGAGAGAAAGACAAGTACGGAACGAAGAAGGAGGAGAACAGAGAGGAGTTGTGGGTCGGAAGAGGAACCCTGCCTATAGGTTCTCAGTGCAAGGCCGGGGCCCGGTCCCCGAGGACGTATGGGCGCTTATGGTTCTGCAGCAGACACCGGTGGAGTAGTTGGCTGTAAATGCACTACTCCCATCTAAGACTTGGGGCACAACAGCATCAGTATAGAGAACCGGGACTCAGGAAAAGGGAGTCCCCGAAGTAGGCTACAGCTGTCTGCCATACAAGGAGAGTTCTAGGAACATCTAGTAAGAGGTATTCCAGAGTGTTATGATTGAGTCACCGTAGGAGGAAAATGTGGACAGGGAGCAGATCAGAGTAATTGCCAGAAGAAACTTGAACACCACCAACAGAAAACGTGTGTGCAAAGCGTTTCTCTCGTTTAGGACAAACAGAAATAATATGCGAGGCATCTCCACAGAAAAAACACAGCTTATTACGCCTTCTGAACTCCTGATGTTGCGCCTTAGACAAAACTCTATCACACTGCATAGGTTCAGAAGTCTGTTCAACCGGTGGCAACACCTCTCGTGCAATCCTGCGTTCACGTAAACGCCGATCAACCTGAATGGCTAATGACATAGAATCGTCCAGACCAGAGGGAACAGGAAATCCCACCATAGTATCTTTTACGGCTTCTGACAAACCCTTCCGAAAGAGAGCAGCCAAGGCATTATCATTCCAGATAGTAAGGACCGCCCACTTTCGGAACTTTTGACAGTACAACTCTGCAGAATCTCGACCCTGGTTCAATGCCAACAGGGTCTTTTCAGCCTGATCAATAGCATTAGGTTCGTCATACAACAACCCCAAAGCTTGAAAGAATGCGTTCACATTAGTAAGAATAGGATCATCTGGTTTCAAAGAAAACGCCAATCCTGGGGATCGCCACGCAGCAAAGAGATGACAATTTTAACCTGCTGCGCGGAGCTCCCCGACGAGTTAGGCTTCAAGGCAAAAAACAATTTACAATTATTTTTGAAACTCAAAAATTTAGATCGATCCCCAAAAAATACATCAGGTGTAGGGATCTTTGGTTCAACAGCATGCGAACGAGCAAGGTAGGCGGAAATTCCCCGCACTTCCGCAGCGAGCTGCTCCACACGATCAGACAATTGCTTCATCTCCATTGAGAGAAAAAAAAAATTCCCCCTACGGCCTCAGAGATATAGAGGAAAGAATATACACACACTTTTTTTTTTTTTTAAACACAATTCTTTCCTGCTATTGAGTACCCTAGGATCTGCGGTATGGCGGGTGATTCTGTTATGATTGAGTCACCGTAGGAGGAAAAAACAGAAATGCTAGCTAAGTCCAGAAAACCAGAGAGGTTGGCAGCAATCGGATTGCAGACCCCCTGAACCTATCAACACAACTAGCAGTAGCCGTGGGGGGTTCCTACGATGCCCTAGACCCCTCGATCACAGCCGGAGAATTAAATAGGCCTAAAGAAAGAAAGGGGAAATCTAAACTGCCCCAGAGCAGACCCCAAAGCAATAGGCAGCCCCCAACATATAATGACGGTGAAGCAAGATGAAAACACTAACACAGACAGAAAGATAGACTGAGCAAAGACGGGGCCCAAGCTAACTAGATAGGAAAGGACAGGAAGGCTGCTGTCTGCAATCCGTGAAAAACCCTATGAAAATAAGAGCCAACAGACTGACAGTGAAAAAGGCCCTGAAGACGCTAGGCTTCAAAAAAGCTATGTCAGTACTCAGGAATATTCTGAAGACAGAGCAACTGGCAAAAGAAGATTCAGCTGACCCCAGCAGGGAATGGCAGAATCCAGAAAAGCAAGAAAAACAATAACAAAACACAAATGCTAACAGGCAAAGCAGAAAACTTAGCTTTAGAGGAGCAGGAATCAGACTGGTGTCCTAGAAGTCCACAGAGAAATCACCCGCAGGGCAAAAGGGCGTCGGCAGCCTTATATCCAGTCCGTGACTCCACTCAGCCAGTCATCCTCATTAGGCTCAGGTGCCTGATAATCAGGCTCACTACCTTCCTTCACCAGAATAGGGAGTCCACCAGACCCCAGTGACGAAGGGGAAAATGAACTCACAACAGTACCACCCCCTTGAGGAGGGGTCACCGAACCCTCAACCACGCCACCAGGGCGATCAGGGTGAGCCCGATGAAAGGCACGCACCAATCTTTTGGCATGAATATCAGAGGCAGAGACCCAGGAATTATCCTCCTGACCATAACCCTTCCACTTAACCAAATACTGGAGTCTCCGTCTAGCCAGTCGGGAATCCAGTATTTTCTCTACCTCATATTCCATGTTACCTTCAACCAATACAGGGTCTGGAGGTGCCACCCCAGGAACAACGGGTTCAACAAACCTCTTCAACAAGGACTTATGGAACACATTATGGATTTTAAATGTGACAGGAAGAGCCAAACGAAAAGAGACCGGATTAATAATCTCCAAAATCTTGTAAGGTCCAATAAATCTAGGCTTAAACTTAGGAGAAGCCACCTTCATAGCAATATTTTTTGATGATAACCACACCATATCACCAATCTTAAACTGGGGACCAATGGTCCTATGTCGATTGGAAAACCGCTGGGCCTTTTCCTGGGAGAGAGATAACTTATCCACCACTTGGTCCCAGATCTGGTGCATTCTCTCCACCACAGTGTCAACACCTGGGCAGGCAGAAGGCTCCACCTGCCCTGAAGAAAATCGAGGATGAAACCCAAAGTTACAAAAAAAAGGTGACATCAAAGTGGCAGAACTAGCTCTATTATTTAAAGCAAATTCGGCCAAGGGCAAAAATGAAACCCAATCATCCTGATCAGCGGAAATAAAACATCTCAAATACGACTCCAAGGTCTGGTTTGTTCTCTCCGTCTGCCCATTGGTCTGAGGGTGAAAAGCAGAGGAGAAGGACAACTGAATTCCCAGCTTGGAACAGAAAGTCCTCCAAAATCTAGACACAAACTGAACTCCTCTGTCAGATACAATGTTCTCAGGAATCCCGTGTAAGCGAAACACCTGTTGCAAAAACAGGGGCACCAACTCAGAGGAAGATGGCAACTTAGGGAGTGGTACAAGATGAACCATCTTAGAGAACCTATCACAAATCACCCAAATAACAGTCATTCTTTGAGAGACCGGCATATCAGAGATGAAATCCATTGAAATATGGGTCCATGGCCTCCTGGGGACCGGCAAAGGCATCAACAACCCACTAGAGCGAGAACAAGATTTAGACCGGGAGCAAGTCCCACAGGACTGCACAAAATTCCTGACATCATGAGACAAGGTGGGCCACCAAAAAGAGCGACTCACCAGATCTCTAGTACCAAAAATACCTGGATGACCAGCCAATGCAGAGCAATGAACTTCAGACATCACTCTCTTCTTCCACAGGTCAGGAACATACAACTTTCCACTGGGACAATGCTCAGGTTTGTCCTCCTGGAACTCTTGCAGAGCAAGTCTCAAATCGGGCGAGATGGCAAAGAACTACCCTTTCGCCTAAGATGATAGCAGGCTTGGTCACCGCAGGAGAATCAGCAAAGAAACTCCTAGAGAGGGTGTCTGCCTTGACATTCTTAGTTCCAGGAAGAAAAGAGACCACAAAATCAAAACGTGTAAAAAACAAGGCCCACCTAGGGTTCAAGCGTTTAGCCGACTCTAGGTAAATCAAATTCTTGTGGTCAGTGAGGACCACAACTTGATGTTTAGCTCCCACCAACCAATGTCTCCACTCCTCAAATGCCCATTTCATGGCCAACAGTTCCCGATTCCCCACATCATAGTTACGTTCAGATGGAGAGAACTTTCGGGAAAAGAAAGCACAGGGATTCATTTTAGATGTTACATGATCCTTTTGGGACAGAACAGCTCCTGCACCAATCTCAGAAGCATCCACCTCTACCTGGAACAGGAGTGAGACATCAGGTTGCCGCAAAACCGGGGCGGAGGTAAATCTTCGCTTCAGCTCCTGAAAGGAAGCAACAGCCTCCGGAGACCAATTCAACACATCAGCACCCTTCTTAGTCAGATCAGTCAATGGCTTGGCAATACTAGAAAATTTTGCTATAAATTTCCGATAAAAATTAGCAAAACCCAAAAACTTCTGGAGGGCCTTCAAAGAAGTGGGCTGAACCCAATCATAAATGGCCTGTACCTTGGCCGGGTCCATTTCAATAGTTGACGGAGACAAAATAAATCCCAAAAATGAAATCCTCTGTACTCCAAAAAGGCATTTCGATCCTTTGACATACAGGGAATTCTCCCTCAAGATCCGGAACACAGTCCGAACATGTTCCACATGAGAATCCCAATCCTTGGAGAAGATCAAAATATCATCCAGATAGATAATCAAAAATTTATCGACAAAGTCTCGGAAAATATCGTTCATGAAGCACTGGAAGACAGAAGGGGCATTAGTGAGCCCAAAAGGCATCACCAGGTACTCAAAATGTCCCTCCGGAGTATTAAACGCCGTCTTCCATTCATCCCCCTGCTTAATGCGGATAAGATTATACGCCCCCCTGAGGTCAAGCTTGGTAAACCAGCAAGCACCTCTAACTCTAGAGAATAGATCCGAAATCAGGGGTAAGGGATACTGATATTTAATAGTAATTTTATTGAGGGCACGATAATCAATACAAGGCCTTAAAGAACCATCCTTTTTGGCCACAAAAAAAAACCGGGCACCTAAGGGTGAAGAGGATGGTCTAATATGACCCTTCTCCAACGCCTCCTTAATATAGGACCGCATAGCCTCGTGCTCGGGTACAGATAAATTGAAGAGCCGACCCTTGGGAAATTTACACCCGGGCTTAGTTCGATAGCACAGTCATAACTCCTATGAGGAGGCAAGGACGCAGACTCATTCTCACTAAATACATCATAAAAGTCCGCCAAATAGTCAGGAACATCATGCGACTGAGGAGAGGTGGAAAAAAACGGAGCCTCAATAAAGGCACACCGACAACCCCATCTCACCACAGACACAGATTTCCAATCCAAAACTGGATTATGAATTTGCAACCAGGGAAACCCCAGAACAACGGCATCATGCAGACCATGCAACACCAAAAATCTGCAATTTTCTTGATGGTCTGGGGCGACCCGCATTACCACCTGGGTCCAAAACTGAGGTTTATTTTTAGCCAAAGGAGTAGCATCAATCCCCTCAAAGGGATAGGCGTCAGCAGAGGTGTCATCGGAAATCCACAACGTTTAGCAAAATCCAAGTCCATTAGGTTTAGCGCTGCTCCCGAATCCACAAAAGCCTTGGCGGAAAATGTGGACAGGGAGCAGATCAGAGTAATTGCCAGAAGAAACTTAGGTTGAACACCACCAACAGAAAACGTGTGTGCAAAGCGTTTCTCTCGTTTAGGACAAACAGAAATAATATGCGAGGCATCTCCACAGAAAAAACACAGCTTATTACGCCTTCTGAACTCCTGACGTTGCGCCTTAGACAAAACTCTATCACACTGCATAGGTTCAGAAGTCTGTTCAACCGGTGGCAACACCTCTCGTGCAATCCTGCGTTCACGTAAACGCCGATCAACCTGAATGGCTAATGACATAGAATCGTCCAGACCAGAGGGAACAGGAAATCCCACCATAGTATCTTTTACGGCTTCTGACAAACCCTTCCGAAAGAGAGCAGCCAAGGCATTATCATTCCAGATAGTAAGGACCGCCCACTTTCGGAACTTTTGACAGTACAACTCTGCAGAATCTCGACCCTGGTTCAATGCCAACAGGGTCTTTTCAGCCTGATCAATAGCATTAGGTTCGTCATACAACAACCCCAAAGCTTGAAAGAATGCGTTCACATTAGTCAGAATAGGATCATCTGGTTTCAAAGAAAACGCCCAATCCTGGGGATCGCCACGCAGCAAAGAGATGACAATTTTAACCTGCTGCGCGGAGCTCCCCGACGAGTTAGGCTTCAAGGCAAAAAACAATTTACAATTATTTTTGAAATTCAAAAATTTAGATCGATCCCCAAAAAATACATCAGGTGTAGGGATCTTTGGTTCAACAGCATGCGAACGAGCAAGGTAGGCGGAAATTCCCCGCACTTCCGCAGCGAGCTGCTCCACACGATCAGACAATTGCTTCATCTCCATTGAGAGAAAAAAAAAATTCCCCCTACGGCCTCAGAGATATAGAGGAAAGAATATATACACACTTTTTTTTTTTTTTTTTTAAACACAATTCTTTCCTGCTATTGAGTACCCTAGGATCTGCGGTATGGCGGGTGATTCTGTTATGATTGAGTCACCGTAGGAGGAAAAAACAGAAATGCTAGCTAAGTCCAGAAAACCAGAGAGGTTGGCAGCTATCGGATTGCAGACCCCCTGAACCTATCAACACAACTAGCAGTAGCCGTGGGGGGTTCCTACGATGCCCTAGACCCCTCGATCACAGCCGGAGAATTAAATAGGCCTAAAGAAAGAAAGGGGAAATCTAAACTGCCCCAGAGCAGACCCCAAAGCAATAGGCAGCCCCCAACATATAATGACGGTGAAGCAAGATGAAAACACTAACACAGACAGAAAGATAGACTGAGCAAAGACGGGGCCCAAGCTAACTAGATAGGAAAGGACAGGAAGGCTGCTGTCTGCAATCCGTGAAAAACCCTATGAAAATAAGAGCCAACAGACTGACAGTGAAAAAGGCCCTGAAGACGCTAGGCCTCAAAAAAGCTATGTCAGTACTCAGGAATATTCTGAAGACAGAGCAACTGGCAAAAGGAGATTCAGCTCACCCCAGCAGGGAATGGCAGAATCCAGAAAAGCAAGAAAAACAATAACAAAACACAAATGCTAACAGGCAAAGCAGAAAACTTAGCTTTAGAGGAGCAGGAATCAGACTGGTGTCCTAGAAGTCCACAGAGAAATCACCCGCAGGGCAGAAGGGCGTCGGCAGCCTTATATCCAGTCCGTGACTCCACTCAGCCAGTCATCCTCATTAGGCTCAGGTGCCTGATAATCAGGCTCATTACCTTCCTTTACCAGAATAGGGAGTTCACCAGACCTCAGTGACGAAGGGGAAAATGAACTCACAACACCAGAGTATCACGCTACTGGAGTACTTCACACTTAAGGTGCATTGGCGGAGTCGTTCAGGAAAGGTACATGTTGGCGGAGTGTTGGAGAGGAGAGCCCTGACTTGCCCAGGAGGTTGACTGAGTCTCTACCCCGGAGGACATGGCATGGAAGCAGGCACCAGTGTGTACCAAGAACTGTGAGTAAAGCGTTGAAACTGCAAGCCCTGGTGTCCTCCATTCATTTGTGCACTAACATCTTCAGCACTGCTACATCTGGGTACCAATCCTCTCACCGCTTGTGCCTCTCCTCTAATCTTACATCCACACTGCCCTGGGTCTACAGCTCCCCCTGTGGGGAGCTACACCATCTTTGATGCACCATCTCATCAGTCCCAGTGGATCTGCATGCAGCATTGGCTTAACATCTTACTTGCCAAACACCACAGGTGGCGTCACGAACTATTCACATAAACTACACTACAATCCACCATTGATTTGGGCGCCCAGGGCCACGGACCGGGTCACCGCTGCTGAGACACATCCCCCTGACACCGGCCCGGTACCGAGTACCCCACAGCCCTGGGTGGAGGGCGACCCACAAGCGTACCAATATCAGGACGCACGTTTGAGCCAGAATACACTGCATAATCCAAATGACAGAAATAATCGCTGGGGTATTCACATAAATACGCTCTCTACGCACTGTCAATTACAGAAAAAAGGCAAAGATATGAAATCACCCATGATTCTATGCAACAAAAAAGAGGGTAGCAATAAGCAGTGGCCCCAAAAATACTATCCCGGCCAAATATTGGCAAAAGCAGAGACAGACATAATATTGTGCATAAACTGTGCAGTAATTCTTGCAGCAAAAAACTGTGTTATCAATACACCTGTTTACCATGAGGCACACAATTTCCGCTCTGTGGAACGCAGTAAAAAATACGGAGAAAAAATGAGTTTACCATATACAATGAAAAATAAGTATTTATTAATACAAAAGTTCATCAATTACATAAATAGTAAAATGTTCAATAAAATATATCATATCAATTAGTATACGTCGGGCAGCACGGTGGCTCAGTGGTTAGCGCTGCAGCCTTGCAGCGCTGGGGTCCTGGGTTCGAATCCCACCAAGGACAACATCTGCAAGGAGTTTGTATGTTCTCCCTGTGTTTGCGTGGGTTTCCTCCGGGCACTCCGGTTTCCTCCCACACTCCAAAGACATACTGATAGGGAATTTAGAATGTGAGCCCCATCGGGGACAGTGATGAAAATGTGTGCAAACTGTAAAGCGCTGCGAAATATGTTAGCGCTATATAAAAATAAAGATTATTATTATTATTATGTATGGATACACATGTTCCATAAGACTGATGGCCACAGACTATGAGCAGAACATAATAGCAGGACAAACCAATGTTAAAGAGTTAATGTAAACATCAGGCAGCTGATTCACTCAGTATCAGGTGGCTCATATAGCCAACCATGCAGTGCAATGGTATGCTGAACAAGTGCCCCTAAATCATAAATATCACCATGGTATCAACAATGAATATATATGTATACATATGCAAATACCGCTACATGACTAAGTAAAGAATGAAGAGGTTAATTACCCATAGTGACTGCCCGTGCTGAGGAAGCGACGAAATATCAAGCGAAACGTGCGTTGGGGAACGTGGTCACAGCACGGGCAGTCACTATGATGTTTATATTAAGGGTATGTGCACACGCTGCGGTTTTGCTGCGGTTTTGGCCCTGCAGAACTGCAGCAGTTCCGCAGACATGGTACTTCACCATGTTAGCCTATGGGTTTTCAAAACCGCAGTGCTCACGCTGCGGTTTTTTACCTGCGGAAAAGCTGCGTTTTATTTTCCGCAGCATGTCAATTGTTTCTGCAGATTCTGCTGCGGTTTCACACCTTTAACATAGTAGAGGTGTGAAACCGCAGGGCAAAACCGCAGGCCAAACCGCAGCAAAACCGCAGGTTACTTTACCTGCGGTTTTACCTGCGTTTCCGCGGGAAAAAACCCGCAGCAGAATCCGCAGCGTGTGCACTCACCCTAACTCTTTATTGTACAACCCTTTATTGTACATTTTACTATTTATGTAATTGATGAACATTTGTATTAATAAATACTTATTTTTCATTGTATATGGTAAAATCATTTTTTCTCTGTATTTTTGGATATGTATCTCTGAGTTTATATACATTAAATTTTCTTGACTTTGTGCTGGTACTTTTTATGTTCTGTGGAACGCAGACTGCGTTCATTTTGATCTCCATCTTGATATCCAAAAAAACCGGAAGTGGGCATTCTATAATCAACTCTGAGTTTTCAAATGACAGCGCTGAACGCGCATTGAGCAAGCCGACCGGACTGACCGGATGGCCAGGGGTGATGAGACCCCTTTTTTCTGACCCCTGATGAACCCTCACCCATCTTGAGGGGGAAACGCGTTGGGTCCCGTTTCCATCAATGGCTGACTGCACATTGTTTTGGCAGACTGTCTATTAACCCCTTAGCGACCGCTGATATGCCTTAACGGCGGTAATTAAGTGTACTAAAACCACAGCGCTGTGGAGAAAGTGAATAGCGCCCCCCAGTGTCGGATTTTCTCCGGGGGCGATCGCCGTTATTAACCCTATAACGGCGACAGCAAAAAAAACAAACCGCGATTTTGCATTAAATTTCTCTTTCCTCTGATGTGATCGCACATCAGAGGAGAGGGAACTAGGGTCCCCGATCCCCCCCGGTACCTCTTCGTGGTCCAGGGTCCCCTTCCGGTGGTCCCGCGTCCCGCCGGCGTCCTCCAGTGGGCGCCGCCATCTTGGATCTGGAAGAAAATGGCGGGCAAATGCGCAGTGCGCCCGCCGGGAATCTGCCGTCTCCGGCTGGCAGATTCCATTCATTCATTTTGATCACTATGATAAACTATCATAGTGATCAAAATAAAAAAAATAGTGATTAGCCCCCCCCCCCGTTTATCACGCCCTTAGTTAGGCCAACATAACGAAATAAAGAAAATATTTTTTTTTTTCAGTTTTCTATTAGGGCTAGGGTTAGGGCTAGGGTTAGGGCTAGGGCTAGTGTTATGAATGAGTCACCGGAGGAGGAGAAAACAAAAATACAAGCTAAGTCAAGAAAACCAGAGAGGTAGGTAGCTATCGGATTGCAGACCCCTGATCCTATACACCACAACTAACAGTAGCCGTGGGGGGTTCCTACGGTGCCCTAGACCCCTCGTCACAGCCGGAGAACTACATAAGCCTAAAGAAGGAAAGAGGAGATCTAAACTGCCACAGAGCAGACCCCAAAGCAATAGACAGCCCCCAACATGTATTGTCGGTGAAAAACAGATGAAAACACAAACACAGACAGAAAGACAGGCTGAGCAAACGATGGGGCCCAACTAACTAGATAGGACAGGACAGAAAAGATGCTGGCTGCAATCTGCAAAAAACCCTACCAAAAATGTCCCAACCGTCTGATAGGGAAAAAGGCCCTGAAGTCGCTAGACTTCAAAATCACTATTTCAGCACTCAGGTATATTCTGAAAACAGAGCAAAGAGATCAACTGATGAGAGACAAAAATGGCATTCAGCCAGTCCCAACCTGGACTGGCTGAATACAAACACTAAGGAAACCAGACAAAATCTCATGGAATAATAGCAGGGCAAAAACTTAGCTTTTAGTAGACAGGAACTAAGCTGGATGCAAGAGCTCAGAGCAGAAAGGATCACCAGCAGCCCTGCAGGGCGTCGGCTGCCTTATGTCCACTCAGAAATTCCAGATGTCCAATCACACTCCGCCTGTTCAGATGACAGGTTCTTCCCATCCCAATCAATTTCACTACCTCTCTTCACCAGCAGAGGGAGTTCATCAGACATCAAAGGTGAAGGGGAGAATGAACTCACAACAGTATCTCCCCCTTGAGGAGGGGTCACCGAACCCTCATCCACGCCACGAGGGTGATCAGGATGGGCCCGATGAAAAGCACAAACCAATCTTTCGGCATGAATATCGGATGCAGGGACCCAAGAATTATCCTCCTGGCCATAACCCTTCCATTTAACCAAATACTGGAGTCTCCGTCTAGCCAGACGAGAATCCAGTATCTTCTCAACCTCATATTCCACATTACCATCAACCAATACAGGGTCAGGAGGTGCCACCACAGGAACTACTGGCTCAACAAACCTCTTTAACAGAGACTTATGAAACACATTATGGATCTTGAATGTAACAGGAAGAGCCAATCGAAAAGAGACCGGATTAATAATCTCCAAAATCTTGTAAGGTCCAATAAATCTAGGCTTAAACTTAGGAGAAGCCACCTTCATAGCGATATTTTTTGATGATAACCAAACCATATCACCAACCTTAAACTGGGGACCAACGGTCCTATGTCGGTTGGAAAACCGCTGGGCCTTTTCCTGGGAGAGAGATAACTTATCCACCACTTGGTCCAGTGGCGGATTATAATGAGGTCAATTTGGGCAGTTGCCCCGGGCCCAGTGGGGTTAAGGGGCCCACAGCCCAGGCCAGTAAATTGCCCCATTACAATCCGCCACCGCGCAGGGCCGGATTATAGGCAGGGCAGGCGGGGCTTCAGCCCCAGGGCCCCCACCACAAGAGCTTCTAAGGGGGCCCCCACCACATTCCTGCTGGCTGCTGCAATGGCACTCCATCTTCTCCCCACCTAAAAGTGAGTGACCGTGGGGGCGGCATTATGTGCTCTGCTACCAGCAGCATCTACAAGTAGCGTGAACGCTGATGCTGCTGGTAGCGTGCAAAGGCTTGTGATGAGATCACAGGAGGTAAGGTGTCAGGGCCTGCGATCATGTGACCCCTGTCTCCTCCCCTCCTGTGACCTCATCACAGGTCCTGTGCGCACAGCACAGAGCACTGAGAGCAGCCATGTATGTGGAGTGCGGCTCTGCGGGTGGAGGTCGGTGCTGGAGGATCCATTATTCTCTATGTGGAGTGCGGGTGGAGGTCGGTGCCGGAGGCTCCATTATTCTCTATGTGGAGTGGGGCTCTGCGGGTGGAGGTCGGTGCTGGAGGCTCCATTATTCTCTATGTGGAGTGCGGCTCTGCGGGTGGAGGTCGGTGCTGGAGGCTCCATTATTCTCGATGTGGAGTGCGGCTCTGCGGGTGGAGGTCGGTGCTGGAGGCTCCATTATTCTCTATGTGGAGTGCGGCTCTGCGGGTGGAGGTCGGTGCTGGAGGCTCCATTATTCTCTATGTGGAGTGCGGCTCTGCGGGTGGAGGTCGGTGCTGGAGGCTCCATTATTCTCTATGTGGAGTGTGGCTCTGCGGGTGGAGGTCGGTGCTGGAGGCTCCATTATTCTCTATGTGGAGTGTGGCTCTGCGGGTGGAGGTCGGTGCTGGAGGCTCCATTATTCTCTATGTGGAGTGTGGCTCTGCGGGTGGAGGTCGGTGCTGGAGGCCCCATTATTCTCTATGTGGAGTGCGGCTCTGCGGGTGGAGGTCGGTGCTGGAGGCTCCATTATTCTCTATGTGGAGTGTGGCTCTGCGGGTGGAGGTCGGTGCTGGAGGCTCCATTATTCTCGATGTGGAGTGCGGCTCTGCGGGTGGAGGTCAGTGCTGGAGGCTCCATTATTCTCTATGTGGAGTGTGGCTCTGCGGGTGGAGGTCGGTGCTGGAGGCTCCATTATTCTCTATGTGGAGTGCGGCTCTGCGGGTGGAGGTCGGTGCTGGAGGCTCCATTATTCTCTATGTGGAGTGTGGCTCTGCGGGTGGAGGTCGGTGCTGGAGGCTCCATTATTCTCTATGTGGAGTGTGGCTCTGCGGGTGGAGGTCGGTGCTGGAGGCTCCATTATTCTCTATGTGGAGTGGGGCTCTGCGGGTGGAGGTCGGTGCTGGAGGCTCCATTATTCTCTATGTGGAGTGCGGCTCTGCGGGTGGAGGTCGGTGCTGGAGGCCCCATTATTCTCTATGTGGAGTGCGGCTCTGCGGGTGGAGGTCGGTGCTGGAGGCTCCATTATTCTCTATGTGGAGTGGGGCTCTGCGGTTGGAGGTCGGTGCTGGAGGCTCCATTATTCTCTATGTGGAGTGGGGCTCTGCGGGTGGAGGTCGGTGCTGGAGGCCCCATTATTCTCTATGTGGAGTGGGGCTCTGCGGGTGGAGGTCGGTGCTGGAGGCTCCATTATTCTCTATGTGGAGTGCGGCTCTGCGGGTGGAGGTCGGTGCTGGAGGCCCCATTATTCTCTATGTGGAGTGGGGCTCTGCGGGTGGAGGTCGGTGCTGGAGGCTCCATTATTCTCTATGTGGAGTGGGGCTCTGCTGGTGGAGGTCGGTGCTGGAGGCCCCATTATTCTCTATGTGGAGTGTGGCTCTGCGGGTGGAGGTCGGTGCTGGAGGCCCCATTATTCTCTATGTGGAGTGCGGCTCTGCGGGTGGAGGTCGGTGCTGGAGGCTCCATTATTCTCTATGTGGAGTGTGGCTCTGCGGGTGGAGGTCGGTGCTGGAGGCTCCATTATTCTCTATGTGGAGTGGGGCTCTGCGGGTGGAGGTCGGTGCTGGAGGCTCCATTATTCCCTATGTGGAGTGGGGCTCTGCAGGTGGAGGTCGGTGCTGGAGGCTCCATTATTCTCTATGTGGAGTGCGGCTCTGCGGGTGGAGGTCGGTGCTGGAGGCCCCATTATTCTCTATGTATTGTGTGGCTCTACGATTCGTGACCCCCGTCACGTGACGAGGGGGGCCCACAGAGTCTGAACTGCCCCGGGCCCTGGCTACCCTTAATCCACCCCTGACTTGGTCCCAGATCTGGTGCATTCTCTCCACCACAGTGTCAACACCTGGGCAGGCAGAAGGCTCCACCTGCCCTGAAGAAAATCGAGGATGAAACCCAAAGTTACAAAAAAAAGGTGACATCAAAGTGGCAGAACTAGCTCTATTATTTAAAGCAAATTCGGCCAAGGGCAAAAATGAAACCCAATCATCCTGATCAGCAGAAATAAAACATCTCAAATACGACTCAAAAGTCTGGTTTGTTCTCTCCGTCTGCCCATTGGTCTGAGGGTGAAACGCAGAGGAGAAAGACAACTGAATTCACAGCTTGGAACAGAAAGTCCTCCAAAATCTAGAAACAAACTGAACTCCTCTGTCAGATACAATGTTCTCAGGAATCCCGTGCAAGCGAACCACCTGTTGCAAATACAAGGGCACCAACTCTGAGGAAGATGGCAACTTAGGGAGTGGTACAAGATGGACCATCTTAGAGAATCTATCACAAATCACCCAAATAACAGTCATTCTCTGAGAGACAGGCATATCAGAGATAAAATCCATTGAAATATGGGTCCATGGCCTCCTGGGCACCGGCAAAGGCAGCAACAACCCACTAGAGTGAGAACAAGGTTTAGACCGGGAGCAAGTCCCACAGGACTGCACAAAATTCCTGACATCATGAGACAAGTCGGGCCACCAAAAAGACGGACTCACCAAATCTCTAGTACCAAAAATACCTGGATGACCAGCCAATGCGGAGCAATGAACCTCAGACATCACTCTCTTCCTCCACTGGTCAGGAACATGCAATTTTCCAATGGGACAACGCTCAAGTTTGTCCTCCTGAAACTCTTCCAGAACACGTCTCAAATCGGGCGAGATGGCAGAAAGAACTACCCCCTCACCTAAGATGGTAGCAGGCTTGGTCACAATAGGAGAATCAGCAAAGAAACTCCTAGAGAGGGCGTCTGTCTTGACATTCTTAGTGCCCGGAAGAAAAGAGACCACAAAATCAAAACGTGTGAAAAACAAGGCCCACCTAGCCTGTCTAGGATTCAAGCGTTTGGCCGACTCCAGGTAAATCAAATTCTTGTGGTCAGTAAGGACCACGACTTGATGTTTAGCTCCCTCCAACCAATGTCTCCACTCCTCAAATGCCCATTTCATGGCTAACAGTTCCCGATTCCCCACATCATAGTGTAACAGCCCTGCTGGCATCACTGCATGGCCTTCCATTCCCCGCACATCAACTTACCTTCTGCTTCAAGCCATGCTGTGAACTCTGTCTGTTGCCAGCCCTGAGCTCCAGGTGCTATGCCTCTTGTTTTCCTGCTTGCTCTCCATGTTTCCTGACTGTGTGTATAGGGGGGCGGCGCCTGAACTCTCTGGTTCTTATGCAGTCAGGTTTCACCTGTGTAATGTGTCCCTTACCAATCACCTAGAGCCCTTGACTATTTAGTTTCGCCACACCCACTGACCTTGGCCTGTGCAATATCTATACTCAGTTAGTATCTTGCTGCTGAGGAAGCCAGGCCCTGTTCTGTGTATCTCCTTCTCTTTAGGAATACTCTTAGTCTTGCTTTGTACCTTGTCCACCTGCCAGGAGGCAGAATATCCTGGCCCTTGAGACTTGTTCCCAGTGCCTTGTCTGTTCTCTGTCCGCCTGACAGGAGGCAGAATATCCTGGTCCTTGTGTCTTTGTCCCTGTGTCTCTGTCTGAACTCAGTCTTACCTCTGTCTGACAGTCTCCTTGTCCGTGGCTTCCTTCCCTGCTATGTCTTTCCTTGTGTCCTCTCTGTCTGTGCATCCGCACCCTCGCAGCTCTGCCTGCTCGGCCCCTTAGCCGCTCTGCCTGCTCGGCCCCTTAGCCGCTCTGCCTGCTCAGCTCCCTAGCCGCTCTGCCTGTTCGGCTCCCTAGCTGCTCTGCCTGCTCGGCCCCTTAGCCGCTCTGCCTGCTCGGCCCTTTAGCCGCTCTGCCTGCTCAGCTCCCTAGCCGCTCTGCCTGTTCGGCTCCCTAGCCACTCTGCCTGCTTGGCTCCTTAGCCGCTCTGCCTGTTTGGCTCCTTAGCCGCTCTGCCTGTTTGGCTCCATAGCCGCTCTGCCTGTTTGGCTCCCTAGCTGCTCTGCCTGTTTGGCTCCCTAGCCGCTCTGCCTGCACGGCTCCCTAGCCGTTCTGCCTGCACGGCTCCCTAGCCGCTCTGCCTGCATGGCCCCCTTGCAGCCCAGCCTGCTCTGTGGCTCTGCCTACTCCACACTCCAGCCTATATCCCTGCCTACACCTCCTGTGTGAACAGGTCCAAATCCTGTTCCAACATACACCACTCTATCCTGCCTACACCTGCTGTGTGAACAGGTCCTTACCTGTCCCTTCTCATACCACGCCCGCCTGTCCTGTGTCTCAAGCCGTCACCTACCTGCTCTGTGTCTCCAAGCCGTGCCCGCTTGCCCAGTGTCTCCAAGCCTTGCCTGCTTGCCCAGTGTCTCAGCTTGCCTGTTAGTCACACCTGTCCAAGTGACTTGTCCCCGAGTGGGATCAGCAGCCACAGCCAGACAGCACCTTGGAGTGGCTCTCGACAGCTATCTGCCGCACAAGCCTGACCTCACCATCAGAGGCTCCAGTGAAGAACGAGGTAGCTGTCGTAGTCACGCCCCTTCCAGGGTAGTCTGGTTTGTGGCACAGTGGGGCCACAACCTCCCATCTCGCGCCAGTCAGCCAAGGCGTGAGCGTGACAGTTTGCACAGGCCAAGGTCCCCGCTGAGTCCCATGTCCTTCCGCTCACAGAGCGTCATGAACTTTTGTCCTGCCAGTATGAGCAATCAGAAGAATTTGTTCCGCCCTGCGTGGTTCCGATTGTGGAGACCTCTGAACCAATCATCGTCTCCAATGCCCTGTACAATCAGCTCCTGGCCTATGAAGAGCACGACCCAGCCGACCCGCCTAGGTTCTATGGGGACCCTAAAGAATGCCAAGGGTTCCTGATAAAGTGCCTGCACTACATCCTGCAGAATGCAGCTTGTTTCCCCTCTGACCGGGTCAAGGTGGGATACATCATGTCCTACCTAGCTGGTGATGCCTTGATCTGGATCTGTCCCCTCTGGGAAGCAGGGGATCCTATCGTCATGAACCTAGGGGCCTTCCTGGTGGCCTTCCGTAAAGTCTTTGATGTGCCTCGTCCAGCTGCTCCTGAAAAGTCTTCCCCTCCAAGCTTCCAGAGACAGACCAGACAAGAGGAACCTCTGGGTGAAACATCTCAACCACCTACGACCGTCCAGCCATCATCTGTTCCCAAGTCTGCCGATGCGACCTCCCGTGCAAGATCCAAGAGGTCTAAAAAGAAGAAGCGGGCCAAGTTGCAGCCGGAGTCTGGTCTCTGCCCTGTGAAGCCTGTACTCCAGAACCCTGGACCAGTAGGAGAGGCTGTCCCTGGTGAGAGTACTCCCTCTCCATTAAACTCTTTGACTGTTTCTCTGCCTTCAGGGAGCTTTGATGTGTTTAAGTCGCCAGTCAGACTGACTCAGTGTCTGGTCTCTGTCATACAGCTCCCGAAGCCGGCATGGGCGTTGTCTCGAGGTGGCCGAGCCCTACTTGAGAACAGTCTAGTCCTGCAAGGACAACTACAGCTCCAGGTCGGAGCTTTGTATACGAAGAAGTTCATCTTCCACTTGCTGTTTGGTATGCCCATGGGTCATTCTGATCCAGAGATTCTAATACCCGTTTGTTGTGAGTTCATTTTCCCCTTCACCATTGAGGTCTGATGAACTCCCTCTTCTGGTGAAGGAAGGCAGTGAGGCTGATTACCAAACACCTGGGTATGATGATGATGACTGGGTGACGGGAATTGCTGACTGGATATAAGACAGCCGACGCCCTTCTGCCTTGCTGGTGATCTCTCTGAAGGATTCTAGGAGACCAGTCTGATTCCTGCTCCTCAAAAGCTAAGTTTTTTCTGCTCTGCTTTTGCATTTGTGTTTTGGTTTTTGTTTTGCATTGTTTTCCTTGATTTCTGCCATTCCCTGCTGGGGTGAGCTGAATTCCTTTTTGCTCTGTCTTCAGAAGATACCTGAGTGCTGATATAGTCTTTTTGAAGCCTAGCGTCTTCAGGGCTTTTTTTCCTATCAGCTGTTGGCTCTTGTTTTGATAGGATTTTGGCGGATTACAGACAGCAACTTTTCTATCCTGTCCTATCTAGTTAGCTTGGGCCCCATCGTTTGCTCAGCCTATCTTTCTATCTGTGTGAGTGTTTTTTCGTCTTGCTTCACCGTCATTATATGTTGGGGGCTGCCTATTGCTTTGGGGTCTGCTCTGGGGCAGTTTAGATTTCTCTTTCTGTCTTTAGGCTATGTAGTTCTCCGGCTGTGATCGAGGGGTCTAGGGCACCGTAGGAACCCCCCACGGCTACTGCTAGTTGTTGTTGATAGGTTCAGGGGTCTGCAATCCGATAGCTGCCAACTTCTCTGGTTTTCTGGACATAGCTGGTATTTCTGTTTTTGCCTCCTACGGTGACTCATTCATAACAGAATCACCAGCCATACCGCAGATCCTAGGGTACTCAATAGCAGGAAAGAATTGTCAAAAAAAAAAAAGTGTGTATATTTTTTCCTCTATATCTCTGAGGCCGTAGGGGGAATTTTTTTTTCTCTCAATGGAGATAAAGCAATTGTCTGATCGTGTGGAGCAGCTCGCTGCGGAAGTGCGGGGAATTTCCACATACCTTGCTCATTCACATGCTGCTGAACCAAAGATCCCTACTCCTGATGTGTTTTTTGGGGATCGGTCTAAATTTTTGAATTTCAAAAATGTTTGTAAATTATTTTTTGCCTTGAAGCCTAACTCGTCAGGGAGCTCCGCGCAGCAGGTTAAAATTGTCATCTCTTTGCTGTGTGGCGATCCCCAGGATTGGGCGTTTTCTTTGAAACCAGATGATCCTATTCTGACTAATGTGAACGCATTTTTTCAAGCCTTGGGATTGTTGTATGACGAACCTAATGCTATTGATCAGGCTGAAAAGACCCTGTTGGCATTGAACCAGGGTCGAGATTCTGCAGAATTGTACTGTCAAAAATTCCGAAAGTGGGGGGGCGTGGCCTGCTTGCTAATGGCACCGGTCACTTAGCTGCTGAGCTCCAGCCACTTCGACTCCTAATCGGCTCATTGCGGCTCGCCAGCTGCACCAATCTCTCTGCACACGGGGGGGGAGTGCTGCGGAGGTATCCAGGATCGTAGCATGCCAAGGGGAAAATCCCAGAAGAAGCCGTCCCCGGCGAAAGTTACAGACTTCTTCTCCAGCACGGGGCGAGGGAAAATGGCGGCAGCATCCTCCTCCACAGCTTCCTCACACTCATCCAGGAGGGGATCCACAGCAGGCCCAGACTTGGACACAGACGCTGCAGATATACCGCTTACCAAAGGTACAATGCAGAAACTGCTCAGTGCCCTCCGCTCATCACTGCAGCAGGATTGGAAAGATATGGTGGCTGAGCTGAGGGGAGATATCACTGCCATAGGCAGCCGTACAGCACATATTGAATCTAAAATGGGGGAGCTGACAAAGTCACACAATAGCCTCATTGATGCCAATGCAGCACTGGAGGAACAAGTGCAAAAGCTCCATACCAAGGTCTTGGATTTAGAGGACAGGTCCCGCCGAAATAATATAAGAATCAGAGGAATTCCAGAGGCCATACCAGACAAGGGGCTGCAGAGTTTTCTGGGCTCCTTGCTGCAGGAGCTGCTCCCAGACCTGACTGCAACTGATTTCCTGGTGGACAGAATACACAGAGTCCCTAAGCCTAAATCCCTCAGTGCTGATGTCCCTCGGGACACTTTAGCTCGCCTGCACTTTTACAAGACCAAAGAAGCCCTGCTGCAAGCCCTGAGAAAGAGACCCCCTCTGTCTGAGCAATTCCGGCACCTGTCCATTTTTCCAGATCTGTCTGCAGAAACCCTGGCAAAAAGGAGGGAATTTGCTCCTTATACCAAAGTTCTCAGGGATGAAGCTATATCCTATAGATGGGGTTTCCCTGTAAAGATCCTGCTTTTCCGAGCAGGAAATACCCACGCCTGCCATTCCCCACAGCAGTTGGCAAAGCTCCTATCCTCATGGAACTTGGCAAATCTCCCGGCCAGATCTCCAAGAGCTACAGGATCATCCCAACAGGATAAAGTGAATGAAGATTGGTCCGTCGTGTGAGTTATGTGATATGTTTGAGTCGCGGCTGAGACTTAGTTGCTACTTTTAAGGTCCGCTGGTTCTGTTCAACCAGGACCCTGAACCCCCATGGCGGTAAATTTCCACCATACCGCAGGCCCCTTTTTTGGGCTTTTTTCTTTGTGGACTGATGCTCCCTACATCAGTAATGTTAGTGATGTCAATATTGTTAGTGTTATCTCTTTCCTGCCTAACCTTCCTTTTCCCCCTGCAGCTCTAGGCAAGAGACTTTTTTTTCATGTACAATGGTACTGAACTGTATGTCTATAAATGTTAGGGGTCTGAACTCGCCAGCCAAGAGATCCATGTTTTGGCGGGAAGTGGTTAAATCCAAATGTGATGTAATATGTGGTCAGGAGTCTCATCTCCTCCAAGGGGACTCGCACAGGTTAAATAATGCTAAATTTCCTTTCATACTGCTGGCTTGTGGAAAAAAAAAAAGGCTGGAGTATTCATTTGTGTAAAAAATACTGTTGCGTTCACACTACATTCACAACATTTAGACCCTGACGGTAGATACGCCATTATTAATTGCTCCAGACAATTGTGTACAGGCCAATTGTGTACAATGACAATTGTGTACAAGGCAATTGTGTACAAGGCGATTGCCCTGTACACAATAGTCCTTGTACACAATTGTCCTTGGACACAATTGGCCTGTACACAATTTTCTGTACACAATTGTCCGTACACAATTATCTTGTACACAATTGTCATGGAACCGATCTAAGTATACTATTGCAACCGTTTACGCCCCCAACTCTGGTCAGATCAGCTTTTTGCGGAGGTTTCTTTCCAAGCTTTCATCCGTTAAAGAGGGTAAGCAAATAATCTGCTGGGATTTTAACATGGTAATGTCCAGCACTCTGGATTGCTCCAATACTGCTGTAAAGAGGAAGGAGATGAGCACAATAATTACAGAAAGGCATCTCCATGATATATGGAGATACCAACATGCAAATGAGAGGGACTACACATTCTTCTCGCCTCGGTTCACCTCTTACAGCAGATTGGACTACTTTCTGGTTGATAGCTCACTTATTATGGATTGCTCAGATTCAAAAATTGGACTTATAGCTTGATCGGACCACGCCCCCATATACCTGACAGTTCAGGAGCAAAATCGCGCACCTGTTTTTGCCCGGTGGCGCATGAATGACTCCCTCCTAGCCTGTAGACAAATCTCTGAGGAGTTGCAGGCCGACCTCGCAGAGTTTTTTAACTTTAATGATAACAAGGAGGTGACAGAGGAAACGCTTTGGTCTGCACAGAAGGCCTATATTAGGGGGTCATTCATCAAAATTGCCACTAGGGAGAAAAGGAGGCGTCAGGCAACTTACAAAGCTCTACTGTCCCACATAGTACTTTTGGAAGCCCACAATAAATCTGCCCCAAACTTGTCGACATCTGACGAACTCAGGAAACTAAGAACACAGCTCCGCCAGGTGTTGATGGCAGACTATGAGAAAAACTTAAGATCCCTCAAACAGCGGTACTATGTGATGGGTGACAGGGCGGGTGCCTTACTAGCCAGGAGGGTTAAAAAACGAGAAATGCAAAATAAAATTGAATACCTCGTGACGGGTTCTAATGCCACAATACGCAACCCAACGGAAATAGCCAACGCATTCGCTGACTTTTACCAGTCTCTCTACAACCTTAAAAATGACCCCACTGCCCCAAAGCCTACCCAAACGGCAATTAATTCCTTCTTAAACAATATTAATCTTCCTCGGTTATCTGCAGTACAGCTGGAGCAACTAAATTCCCCTTTTTCTCTGGAAGAGGTTCGCCAGGCGGTGACCACAGCCAAAAGAAATTCAGCTCCAGGCCCAGACGGCCTCACTAACTCCTATTATAGGCAATTCACTGAAACCCTGTCTCCTTTCCTCCTGAGACTTTTCTCCTCTTGGCGAGCCACAGCAGATATTTCACCAAATAATCTAGAGGCCATTATAACTACCCTGCCAAAACCAGGAAAACCCCCTATTTCACCAGGAAACTTCAGGCCAATATCCCTCCTAAACTGCGACTTAAAATTGTACGCCAAAATAATCTCAGCTAGAATACATAAAGTTCTTCCATCACTGATTTCCCCGGATCAAGTGGGGTTTGTGGCGGGGAGGTAGGCGAAAGATGGGACGAGACGTATGCTGGATCTGATTGCGGTGGCTGAGGGGAGGAAAATCCCCAGTGTATTCCTGTCCCTGGACGCAGAGAAGGCGTTCGACAGGGTGCACTGGGGATATCTGAAATCTGTTCTGGCCAAGTTTGGTTTCAAAGGCCTCATACTTAATGCCATAATGGCGCTGTACTCTAACCCTAACGCCAAAGTTCTGGCATCCGGATTTATATCTCGGAGTTTTGAATTAACCAATGGGACACGCCAAGGGTGTCCGCTCTCCCCTATCATCTATGCCTTTGCTATAGAGCCTCTGGCGCAGACTATCCGTGAATGCCCTCGGATCTTGGGGATTCGAGTGGGGAGTATAAATCATGTGGTCAGTCTATATGCAGATGACGTGATTTTATCTTGCACTAATGTAGAGGTGTCCCTACAACACGTAATGGAGATCCTGTCCTCCTTCGCTCAAGTCTCGTATTACAAGCTTAATATTACCAAGTCCTTAATTTTTCCGCTCTTCTTGCCAGCCTCTACCAGAGCCACTCTTTCTCATCTTTACCCTTTCAAATGGGAAGACGAGGGAATCCCCTACCTGGGTATTATACTGGCCCCGCTACACTCCGTGATCCGGAAAAATCTGCTGACCCTGCACACCTCATTGGATAAAGAACTTACTCGCCTTTCTCTTCTCCCGCTCTCTTGGGTGGCGAGAATGCAGACTTTTAAAATGATCTGCCTCCCAAAAATTATCTACTTACTTCGGTGCCTGCCCCTAACAATTCCGCAACGGTATCTCACCAAAATTCATTCGCTAATGAGTAAATTTATATGGGCTGGGAAAAAACCTAGAATAGCCCTGAGATGTATGCATGCCCCGTTCAGTGGTGGAGGAATAGGTATTCCTAATATTCTAACATATCACAGAGCTGCTATCCTGGAACCGGCTCGAGATTGGTGGAAGAATGATTCAGACTTGAGATGGTTACAGATTGAGTACACCTGGGCACAGGCCCACTCCCCTAAACAATTCATAGACTCCCTGCTCCTAACCCCTTCGCCTCCCAGCGATCTTCTACCCACCACAGCAGCTCTAAAGAAAGCTTGGTCCTTATGGAGCAAGCCAGTGTCACAGGCTCTAGGTCCCAGCCTTCCCCTTAGATCGCTGGAAGCCTTCATTCCGAATTTGAATCTTGCCGCCTGGACACGTGGAGGTCCAATTACCCTAGAAGATCTCTATAGAGAAGGCGTCCTACTCCCGTACTCAGAAATGTGTGTTAAATTTAACCTCCCCCGACACAGTTTATTACAGTTTTTTCAAAGACGTCACTTCCTTCAGTCCGCTCCTCACCTACCGGTTCCCACAACAGCCGACCACGCCGCAATTAAAAAATTCTTTCAAAATAGCAAAATCAAAGGCCTTTCATACATCCATAACCTGCTAAACTCCCCGGAACCGGACAACCAATTGCCGTATATGCTCAAATGGGAAAAAGATCTAGCCTCTCAGCTTCCGTCGCAAGAATGGTTCGCGGCCTCAAAATGGATCCACAAATTCTCTTCATGTCTCAATCACATAGAGCAATTAAAAAAGGTTCATCTGCGGTGGTACAACTCCCCTACTAAACTGGCTTCTTTTTCCCCACATATGTCACCTTTGTGCTGGAGGGGATGCAACCACAGGGGCACCTTGTGTCATATGTGGTGGTTTTGCCCTAAGTTATCTAACTTCTGGCAGGAGGTGTTCAATCTAATCCATGAGGTTACTAGTCTCCGTCTTTCCCCAAACCCAACCTTAGCGGTGCTACACATTGGCCTAGATGGGATCCCGGATCTTTTAAAAAATATCATTTCTCACATTCTCATAGCCGGCAGGTACTGTGTGGCAAACAAGTGGAGGTCGGTGAGCCCCCCTACAAAAACAGAACTAATTGAGAGGACCAACCTACACTGGCTATACGAAACCAACTTGACCCCCAATCTAGAGAAGAGAACGGTGAGACTTAAACAATGGCATCCGTGGGCCACTTCCCTTTATGCAACGGCCCTCCCCCAGATACAGACACCTACACCATAAATAAATTGATTGTGCCTAAGAATGCCATGCATGTAGAGCTGCTTCCCCTTCCCCCTCCCCCCCCCCTCTCCCCGCTTCTATGTTCAAGTTGTTGTTGGAAGGGGTATTTAATGTCCCAGATTGATATTCTAATAATGGCTCGAGGTTATTCCACCTCTTGCTACTCATTGCTCCTGTTCTTGATGTTTTTGTATGAGAAGTTTGTATTTTTTCTGAAAACTCAATAAAAACCTTTATGATAAAAAAAAAATTCCGAAAGTGGGCGGTCCTTACTACCTGGAATGATAATGCCTTGGCAGCTCTCTTTCGGAAGGGTTTGTCAGAAGCCGTAAAAGATACTATGGTGGGATTTCCTGTTCCCTCTGGTCTTGACGATTCTATGTCATTAGCCATTCAGGTTGATCGGCATTTACGTGAACGCAGGACTGCACAAGAGGTGTTGCCACCTGTTGAACAAGTGTCTGAACCTATGCAATGTGATAGAGTTTTGTCCAGGGAGCAACGTCAGGAGTTCAGAAGGCGTAATAAGCTGTGTTTTTTTTGTGGAGATGCCTCGCATATTATTTCTGTCTGTCCTAAATGAGAGAAACGTTTTGCACACACGTTTTCTGTGGGTGGTGTTCAACCTAAGTTTCTTCTGGCAATTACTCTGATCTGCTCCCTGTCCACATTTTCCGCCAAGGCTTTTGTGGATTCGGGAGCAGCCCTGAACCTAATGGACTTGGATTTTGCTAAACGTTGTGGATTTCCGATGACACCTCTGCGGACGCCTATCCCTTTGAGAGGGATTGATGCCACACCTTTGGCGAAAAATAAACCTCAGTTTTGGACCCAGGTGGTAATGCGGGTCGCCCCAGACCATCAAGAAAATGGCAAGATTTTTGGTGTTGCATAATTTGCATGATACCATTTTTTGGGGGGTTTCCCTGGTTGCAAATTCATAATCCAGTTTTGGATTGGAAATCTGTGTCTGTGGTGAGTTGGGGTTGTCGGTGTGCCCTTAGTGAGGCTCTGGTTTTTTCCACCTCTCCTCAGTCGCATGATGTTCCTGACTATTTGGCGGACTTTTATGATGTATTTAGTGAGAATGAGTCTGCGTCCTTGCCTCCTCATAGGAGTTATGACTGTGCTATCGAACTAAGCCCGGGTGTAAATTTCCCAAGGGTCGGCTCTTCAATTTATCTGTACCCAAGCACGAGGCTATGCGATCCTATATTAAGGAGGTGTTGGAGAAGGGTCATATTAGACTATCCTCGTCACCCTTAGGTGCTAGTTTTTTTTTCGTGGCCAAAAAGGATGGTTCATTAAGGCCTTGTATTGATTATCGTGCCCTCAACAAAATTACTATTAAATATCAGTATCCGTTACCCCTGATTTCGGATCTATTCTCCAGAGTTAAAGGTGCTTGCTGGTTTACCAAGCTTGACCTCAGGGGGGCATATAATCTTATCCGCATTAAGCATGGGGATGAATGGAAGACGGCGTTTAATACTCCGGAGGGACATTTTGAGTACCTGGTGATGCCTTTTGGGCTCACTAATGCCCCTTCTGTCTTCCAGTGCTTCATGAACGACATTTTCCGAGACTTTGTGGATACATTTTTGATTATCTATCTGGATGATATTTTGATCTTCTCCAAGGATTGGGATTCTCATGTGGAACATGTTCGGACTGTGTTCCGGATCTTGAGGGAGAATTCCCTGTATGTCAAAGGATCGAAATGCCTTTTTGGGGTACAGAGGATTTCTTTTTTGGGATTTATTTTGTCTCCGTCAACTATTGAGATGGACCCGGCCAAGGTACAGGCCATTTATGATTGGGTTCAGGCCACTTCTTTGAAGGCCCTCCAGAAGTTTTTGGGTTTTGCTAATTTTTATCGGAAATTTATAGCAAAATTTTCTAGTATTGCCAAGCCATTGACTGATCTGACTAAGAAGGGTGCTGATGTGTTGAATTGGTCTCCGGAGGCTGTTTCTTCCTTTCAGGAGCTGAAGTGAAGATTCACTTCTGCCCTGGTTTTGCAGCAACCTGATGTCTCACTCCCGTTCCAGGTAGAGGTGGACGCTTCTGAGATTGGTGCAGGAGCTGTTTTGTCCCAAAAGGATCCTGTAACATCTAAAATGAATCCCTGTGCTTTCTTTTCCCGTAAGTTCTCTCCATCTGAACGTAACTATGATGTGGGGAATCGGGAACTGTTAGCCATGAAATGGGCATTTGAGGAGTGGAGACATTGGTTGGAGGGAGCTAAACATCAAGTAGTGGTCCTCACTGACCACAAGAATTTGATTTACCTGGAGTCGGCCAAACGCTTGAACCCTAGACAGGCTAGGTGGGCCTTGTTTTTTACACGTTTTGATTTTGTGGTCTCTTTTCTTCCTGGCACTAAGAATGTCAAGGCTGACGCTCTCTCTAGGAGCTTCTTTGCTGATTCTCCTGTGGTGACCAAGCCTGCTACCATCTTAGGCGAAGGGGTACTTCTTTCTGCCATCTCGCCCGATTTGAGACGTGCTCTGGAAGAGTTCCAGGAGGACAAACCTGAGCGTTGTCCCAGTGGAAAGTTGTATGTTCCTGACCAGTGGAAGAGGAGAGTGATGTCTGAAGTTCATTGCTCTACATTGGCTGGTCATCCAGGTATTTTTGGTACTAGAGATCTGGTGAGTCGGTCTTTTTGGTGGCCCGCCTTGTCTCGTGATGTCAGGAATTTTGTGCAGTCCTGTGGGACTTGCTCCCGGTCTAAACCTTGTTCTCGCTCTAGTGGGTTGTTGATGCCTTTGCCGGTCCCCAGGAGGCCATGGACCCATATTTCAATGGATTTCATCTCTGATATGCCTGTCTCTCAGAGAATGACTGTTATTTGGGTGATTTGTGATAGGTTCTCTAAGATGGTTCATCTTGTACCACTCCCTAAGTTGCCATCTTCCTCTGAGTTGGTGCCCCTGTTTTTGCAACAGGTGGTTCGTTTGCACGGGATTCCTGAGAACATTGTATCTGACAGAGGAGTTCAGTTTGTGTCTAGATTTTGGAGGACTTTCTGTTCCAAGCTGGGAATTCAGTTGTCCTTCTCCTCTGCTTTTCACCCTCAGACCAATGGGCAGACGGAGAGAACAAACCAGACCTTGGAGTCATATTTGAGATGTTTTATTTCCGCTGATCAGGATGATTGGGTTTCATTTTTGCCCTTGGCCCAATTTGCTTTAAATAATAGAGCTAGTTCTGCCACTTTGATGTCACCTTTTTTTTGTAACTTTGGGTTTCATCCTCGATTTTCTTCAGGGCAGGTGGAGCCTTCTGCCTGCCAAGGTGTTGACACTGTGGTGGAGAGAATGCACCAGATCTGGGACCAAGTGGTGGATAAGTTATCTCTCTCCCAGGAAAAGGCCCAGCGGTTTTCCAACTGACATAGGACCATTGGTCCCCAGTTTAAGATTGGTGATATGGTTTGGTTATCATCAAAAAATATCGCTATGAAGGTGGCTTCTCCTAAGTTTAAGCCTAGATTTATTGGACCTTACAAGATTTTGGAGATTATTAATCCGGTCTCTTTTCGTTTGGCTCTTCCTGTCACATTTAAAATCCATAATGTGTTTCATAAGTCTTTGTTGAAGAGGTTTGTTGAACCCGTTGTTCCTGGGGTGGCACCTCCGGACCCTGTATTGGTTGAAGGTAACATGGAATATGAGGTAGAGAAGATACTGGATTCCCGTCTGGCTAGACGGAGACTCCAGTACTTGGTTAAGTGGAAGGGTTATGGTCAGGAGGATAATTCCTGGGTCTCTGCCTCTGATATTCATGCCAAAAGATTGGTGCGTGCCTTTCATCGGGCTCACCCTGATCGCCCTCGTGGCGTGGATGAGGGTTCGGTGACCCCTCCTCAAGGGGGGGTACTGTTGTGAATTAATTTACCCCTTCACCATTGAGGTCTGATGAATTCCCTCTTCTGGTGAAGGAAGGTAGTGAGGCTGATTGCCAAACACCTGGGTATGATGATGATGACTGGGTGACGGGAATTGCTGACTGGATATAAGACAGCCGACGCCCTTCTGCCTTGCTGGTGATCTCTCTGAAGGATTCTAGGAGACCAGTCTGATTCATGCTCCTCAAAAGCTAAGTTTTTTCTGCTCTGCTTTTGCATTTGTGTTTTGGTTTTTGTTTTGCATTGTTTTCCTTGATTTCTGCTATTCCCTGCTGGGGTGAGCTGAATTCCTTTTTGCTCTGTCTTCAGAAGATACCTGAGTGCTGATATAGTCTTTTTGAAGCCTAGCGTCTTTAGGGCTTTTTTCCCTATCAGCTGTTGGCTCTTGTTTTGATAGGATTTTGGCGGATTACAGACAGCAGCTTTTCTATCCTGTCCTATCTAGTTAGCTTGGGCCCCATCGTTTGCTCAGCCTATCTTTCTATCTGTGTGAGTGTTTTTTCGTCTTGCTTCACTGTCATTATATGTTGGGGGCTGCCTATTGCTTTGGGGTCTGCTCTGGGGCAGTTTAGATTTCTCTTTCTGTCGTTAGGCTATGTAGTTCTCCAGCTGTGATTGAGGGGTCTAGGGCACCGTAGGAACCCCCCACGGCTACTGCTAGTTGTTGTTGATAGGTTCAGGGGTCTGCAATCCGATAGTTGCCAACTTCTCTGGTTTTCTGGACATAGCTAGTATTTCTGTTTTTGCCTCCTACGGTGACTCATTCATAACACCCATTTATGTCTGGAAACCTAGCAGGGCACCGCACATGAAACAATCAAGTGAAAAGAGGTGTCTGGTTCCCTTGCAGCAGAGTCGGTCAGCAAGGTCACCTTCTTCATCTGGTCTGCTAGTCGTCGAGTCAAGGGGTGATGACGTCTCCAAAGAAGGGAAGCGGTGTCAGTCTCCTCACACGTCTCCAGCGACTATACCAGTGATCTGCTCCCAGGAGCATCCCTGTCTCTTGATTGTCCTCCCCTGGATTACGGGCTGAAGAGGGGTCCTAAATATATGCCTTCAACCTCCGTGTGGCCAGTGAGTGAAGATACTGAGACAGAGATTTTCTCACCCTCTAACCGGGTAGAGGAGGCCCAGTTTTTTCAGGGTAACAGGCTGAAGTGGCTCCCTGTATGTATGCCTCCAGCTTCCATCTGGCAGGTGGGTGAAGAGGTTGGAACAGTGACGCACGTATCTCCATTTCTCACCAACCGGGAGGAGGAGGTCCAATTTTTCTGGCATGTCGGGCTGAAGTCGGACTCAGTGAAGGTGTCATCTGTTTCTAGCTGGCCGGCGGATGTAGGGGCGAAGTCTGAAGCTGCCTGGTCCCCGCCTTTTACCAATTTGGAGGAAGAAGTCTTTGTACCCTCTGTGTTGGAAACTGACTCCCTTGGGCACCAAGAAACTGGGCAATCTGGGATTCCTGATGGCACACATACTCCACCCTACCTGAAGGATGTCGTGTCAACCTTGACTGTGTGTGGTCCCATACTCCTTCTTCTGGTCATTCTGGCAGGCTTGAGGAAGAGGGGCCGTAAAGGGGGGGTACTGTAACAACCCTGCTGGCATCACTGCATGGCCTTCCATTCCCCACACACCAACTTACCTTCTGCTTCAAGCCATGCTGTGAACTCTGTCTGTTGCCAGCCCTGAGCTCCAGGTGCTATGCCTCTTGTTTTCCTGCTTGCTCTCCATGTTTCCTGACTGTGTGTATAGGGGGGCGGCGCCTGAACTCTCTGGTTCTTATGCAGTCAGGGTGCACCTGTGTAATGTGTCCCTTACCAATCACCTAGAGCCCTTGACTATTTAGTTTCGCCACACCCACTGACCTTGGCCTGTGCAATGTCTATACTCAGTTAGTATCTTGCTGCTGAGGAAGCCAGGCCCTGTTCTGTGTATCTCCTTCTCTTTAGGAATACTCTTAGTCTAGCTTTGCACCTTGTCCGCCTGCCAGGAGGCAGAATATCCTGGCCCTTGAGTCTTATTCCCAGTGCCTTGTCTGTTCTCTGTCCGCCTGACAGGAGGCAGAATATCCTGGTCCTTGTGTCTTTGTCCCTGTGTCTCTGTCTGAACTCAGTCTTACCTCTGTCTGTCAGTCTCCTTGTCCGTGGCTTCCTTCCCTGCTGTGTCTTTCCTTGTGTCCTCTCTGTCTGTGCATCCGCACCCTCGCAGCTCTGCCTGTTCGGCTCCCTAGCCGCTCTGCCTGTTCGGCTCCCTAGCCGCTCTGCCTGCTCGGTCCCTTAGCCGCTCTGCCTGCTCAGCTCCCTAGCCGCTCTGCCTGCTTGGCTCCTTAGCCGCTCTGCCTGTTTGGCTCCTTAGCCGCTCTGCCTGTTTGGCTCCCTAGCCGCTCTGCCTGTTTGGCTCCCTAGCCCCTCTGCCTGCACGGCTCCCTAGCCGCTCTGCCTGCACGGCTCCCTAGTCGCTCTGCCTGCACGGCCCCCTTGAAGCCCAGCCTGCTCTGCGGCTCTGCCTACGCCACACTCCAGCCTTTATCCCTGCCTACACCTCCTGTGTGAACAGGTCCAAATCCTGTTCCAACATACACCACTCTATCCTGCCTACACCTGCTGTGTGAACAGGTCCTTACCTGTCCCTTCTCATACCACGCCCGCCTATCCTGTGTCTCAAGCCGTCACCTACCTGCTCTGTGTCTCCAAGCCGTGCCCGCTTGCCCAGTGTCTCCAAGCCGTGCCCGCTTGCCCAGTGTCTCCAAGCCGTGCCCGCTTGCCCAGTGTCTCCAAGCCGTGCCCGCTTGCCCAGAGTCTCCAAGCCGTGCCTGCTTGCCCAGTGTCTCCAAGCTGTGCCCGCTTGCCCAGTGTCTCCAAGCCATGCCCGCTTGCCCAGTGTCTCCAAGCCGTGCCCGCTTGCCCAGTGTCTCCAAGCCGTGCCTGCTTGCCCAGTGTCTCAGCTTGCCTGTTAGTCACACCTGTCCAAGTGACTTGTCCCCGAGTGGGATCAGCAGCCACAGCCAGACACCACCCTGGAGTGGCACCCGACAGCTATCTGCCGCACAAGCCTGACCTCACCATCAGAGGCTCCAGTGAAGACCGAGGTAGCTGTCGTAGTCACGCCCCTTCCAGGGTAGTCTGGTTTGTGGCACAGTGGGGCCACAACCCCCCGACTCGCGCCAGTCAGCCAAGGCGCGAGCGTGACACATAGTTACGTTCGGATGGGGAGAACTTTCGGGAAAAGAAAGCACAGGGATTCATTTTAGATGTTACAGGATCTTTTGGGACAAAACAGCTCCTGCACCAATCTCAGAAGTGTCCACCTCTACCTGAAACGGGAGTGAGACATCAGGTTGCCGCAAGACCGGAGCAGAAGTGAACCTTCGCTTCAGCTCCTGAAAAGAAGAAACAGCCTCCGGAGACCAATTCAGCACATCAGCCCCCTTCTTAGTCAAATCAGTCAATGGTTTGGCAATACCAGAAAAATTAGCTATAAATTTACGATAAAAATTAGCAAAACCCAAAAACTTCTGGAGGGCCTTCAAAGAAGTGGGCTGAACCCAATCATAAATGGCCTGTACCTTGGCCGGGTCCATTTCAATAGTTGACGGAGACAAAATAAATCCCAAAAATGAAATCCTCTGTACACCAAAAAGGCATTTTGATCCCTTGACATACAGGGAATTCTCCCTCAAAATCCGGAACACAATCCGAACATGTTCCACATGAGAGTCCCAATCCTTGGAAAAGATCAAAATATCATCCAGATAGATAATCAAAAATTTATCCACAAAGTCTCGGAAAATATCGTTCATGAAGCACTGGAAGACAGAAGGGGCATTAGTGAGCCCAAAAGGCATCACCAGGTACTCAAAATGTCCGTCCGGAGTATTAAACGCCGTCTTCCATTCATCCCCCTGCTTAATGCGAATAAGATTATACGCCCCCCTGAGGTCAAGCTTGGTAAACCAGCAAGCACCTTTAACTCTGGAGAATAGATCAGAAATCAGGGATAACAGATACTGATATTTAACAGTAATTTTGTTGAGGGAATGATAGTCAATACAAGGCCTTAATGAACCATGTTTCTTGGCCACAAAAAAAAAAAACAGCACCTAAGGGTGAAGAGGATGGTCTAATATGACCCTTCTCCAACGACTCCTTAATATAGGATCGCATAGCCTCGTGCTCGGGTACAGATAAATTGAAAAGTCGACCCTTGGGAAATTTACACCCAGGGCTCAGCTCAATTGCACAGTCATAACTCCTATGAGGAGGCAAAGACGCAGACTCACTCTCACTAAATACATCATAAAAATCAGCCAAATAGTCAGGAACATCATGCGACTGGGGAGAGGTGGAGAAAATAGGAGCGTCACTAAGGGCACACCGACAACCCCAACTCACCACAGACACAGATTTCCAATCCAAAACTGGATTATGGATTTGCAACCAGGGAAACCCAGAACGATGGTATCATGCAAATTATGCAACACCAAAAATCTGCAATTTTCTTGATGGTCTGGGGCGACCCGCATTACCACCTGGGTCCAAAACTGAGGTTTATTCTTCGCCAAAGGAGTAGCATCAATACCCCTCAAAGGGATAGGCGTCCGCAGAGGTGTCATATGAAACCCACAATGTTTAGCAAAATCCAAGTCCATCAGGTTCAGAGCTGCTCGCGAATCCACAAAAGCCTTAGCGGAAAATGTGGAGAGGGAGCAGATCAGAGTAATTGCCAGAAGAAACTTAGTTTGAACACCACCCACAGCAAATGTGTGTGCAAAACGTTTCTCTCGTTTAGGGCAGACAGAAATAATATGAGAGGCATCTCCACAGAAAAAATACAGCTTATTACGCCTTCTGAACTCCTGATGTTGCGCCCTAGACAAAACTCTATCACATTGCATAGGTTCAGACATTTGTTCAACAGGTGGCAACACCTCTCGTGCAGTTTTGCGTTCACGCAAACGCCGATCAACCTGAATGGCTAATGACATAGAATCGTCAAGACCAGAGGGAACAGGAAATCCCACCATAGTATCTTTTACAGTTTCTGACAAACCCTTCTGAAAGAGAGCTGCCAAGGCACCATCATTCCAGGTAGTAAGGACCGCCCACTTTCGGAATTTTTGACAGTACAACTCTGCAGAATCCTGACCCTGGCTCAATGCCAACAGGGCCTTTTCAGCCTGATCAATAGCATTAGGTTCATCATACAACAACCCCAAGGCCTGAAAAAATGCGTTCACATCAGTCAGAATAGGATCATCAGGTTTCAAAGAAAACGCCCAATCCTGGGGATCGCCGCGCAGCAAAGAGATGACAATTTTAACCTGCTGCGCGGAGCTCCCCGATGAGCTAGGCTTCAAGGCAAAAAATAATTTACAATTATTCTTAAAATTCAGAAATTTAGACCGAACCCCAAAAAACACATCAGGAGTAGGGATCTTTGGTTCAGCAGCATGTGAATGAGCAAGATAGGCGGAAAATCCCCACACTTCAGCAGTAAGCTGCTCCACACGATCAGACAATTGCTTAATCTCCATTGAGAAAAAATTCCCCCTACGGCCTCAGAGAAATAGAGGTAAAAATATACACCAAAAAAAAAAAAATTCTGACACTTTTTTTTTACAATTCTTTCCTGCTATTGAGCACCCTAGAATCTGCGGTATGGCTGGTGATTCTGTTATGAATGAGTCACCGGAGGAGGAGAAAACAAAAATACAAGCTAAGTCCAGAAAACCAGAGAGGTTGGTAGCTATCGGATTGCAGACCCCTGATCCTATACACCACAACTAACAGTAGCCGTGGGGGGTTCCTACGGTGCCCTAGACCCCTCGTCACAGCCGGAGAACTACATAAGCCTAAAGAAGGAAAGGGGAAATCTAAACTGCCCCAGAGCAGACCCCAAAGCAATAGACAGCCCCCAACATGTATTGTTGGTGAAAAACAGATGAAAACACAAACACAGACAGAAAGACAGGCTGAGCAAATGATGGGGCCCAACTAACTAGATAGGACAGGACAGAAAAGATGCTGGCTGCAATCCGCAAAAAACCCTACCAAAAATGTCCCAACCGTCTGATAGGGAAAAAGGCCCTGAAGTCGCTAGACTTCAAAATCACTATATCAGCACTCAGGTATATTCTGAAAACAGAGCAAAGAGATCAACTGATCAGAGACAAAAATGGCATTCAGCCAGTCCCAACCTGGACTGGCTGAATACAAACACTAAGGAAACCAGACAAAATCTCATGGAATAATAGCAGGGCAAAAACTTAGCTTTTAGTAGACAGGAACTAAGCTGGATGCAAGAGTTCAGAGCAGAATGGATCACAAATAGCCCTGCAGGGCGTCGGCTGCCTTATATCCACTCAGAAATTCCAGATGTCCAATCACACACCGCCTGTTCAGATGACAGGTTCTCCCATCCCAATCACTATCACTACCTCTCTTCACCAGCAGAGGGAGTTCATCAGACATCGAGGTGAAGGGGAGAATGAACTCACAACAGGCTAGGGTTAGGGCTAGGGTTAGGGTTAGGGCTAAGGTTAGGGCTAGGGTTAGGGCTAAAGTTAGGGTTAGGGCTAGGGCTAGGGTTAGGGCTAGGGTTAGGGCTAGGGCTATGGTTAGGGCTAGGGCTAGAATTAGGGTTAGGGCAAACTAGGATTAGGGTTAGAATTAGGATTAGGGATTAGGGTTGGGATTAGGGTTAGGGTTGGGATTAGGGTTAGGGGTGTGTTGGGGTTAGGGTTGGAGCAAGAATTGAGGGGTTTCCACTATTTACCAACTTTGGGGGGCTAAAAATTGTGGTCTAAAAAATCACTTTTGTGGAAATAAAAAAGACTTTTTATTTTCACGGCTCTGCATTTATAAACTTCTGTGAAGCGCTTGGTGGTTCTAAGTGCTCACCACACATCTAGATAAGCTCCTTGGGGGGTCTAATTTCCAAAATGGGGTCACTTGTGGGGGGTTTCCACTGTTTAGGTCCATCAGGGGCTCCGCAAACGCAACATGACGCCCCCAGACCATTCCATCAAAGTTTGCATCCCAAAATGGCACTCCTTCCCTTCCAAGCTCTCCCATGCGGCCAAACAGTGGTTCCCCCCACATATGGGGTATCAGCGTACTCAGGACAAATCACACAACAACTGTGGGGGTATGAGTTCTCCTGTTACCCTTGTAAAAATAAAAATTAGGGGGCAAAAAGATCATTTTTGTGGAAAAAAAATGGATTTTTTATTTTCACGGCTCTACTTTATAAACTTCTGTGAAGCACTTGAAGGTTCAAAGTGCTCACCACATATCTAGATACGTTCCTTAAGGGGTCTAGTTTCCAAAATAGGGGCACTTGTTGGAGGTTTCCACTGTTTAGGCACATTAAGGGCTCTCCGAACGCAACATGGCATCCGATCTGAATTCCAGCCAATGCTGCGTTGAAAAAGTCAAACGGCGCTCCATCCCTTGCGAGCTCTGCCGTGTGCTGAAAAAGTGATTTGCCCCCACATATGGGGTATCGGCGTATTAAGGAGAAATTGTACAACAAATTTTGTGGTTGATTTTCTCTTTTAAAACTTGTGAAAATAAAAAAAATTGGCTCTGAAGTAAATTTTTTGCAAAAAAAAGTTAAATGTTAATTTTTTCCATCCACATTGCTTTAGTTCCTGTGAAGCACGTAAAGGGTTAATAAACTTCTTTAATGTGGTTTTGAGCACCTTGAGGGGTCTAGTTTTTAGAATGGTGCCACTTTTGGGTATTTTCTGTCATGTACACCCCTCAAAATGACTTTAAATATGATGTGGTCCCTAAAAAAATGGTTTTGTAAATTTTGTTGTAAAAATGAGAAATCGCTGGTCAACTTTTAACCCTTATAACTTCCTAACAAAAAAAAAAAATTTGCTTCCAAAATTGTGCTGATGTAAAGAAGGCATGTGGGAAATGTTATTTATTAAGAAATTTGTGTGACACATCTCTCTGATTAAAGGGCATAAAAATTTAAAGTTTTAAAGTTGCAAAATTTTCAAAATTTTCGCCATATTTCCGTTTTTTTCATAAATAAACACAAGACATATCAAAGAAATTTTACCACTAACATGAAGTACAATATGTCACGAAAAAACAATCTCAGAATCAGCGGGATCCATTAAAGCATTCCAGAGTTATAACCTCATAAAGTGACAGTGGTCAGAATTGTAAAAATTGGCCTGGTCATTAAGCTGCAAACTGGCTCTGTCGCTAAGGGGTTAATGGACGTGGAGGTGAACTTGTGTGCCTCATGGTAAACAGGTGTATTGATAACCCTGTTTTTTGCTGCAAGAATTACTGCACAGTTTATGCACAATATTATGTCTGTCTCTGCTTTTGCCAATATTTGTCGGGGATAGTATTTTTGGGGCCATTGCTTATTGCTACCCTCTTTTTTGTTGCATAGAATCATGGGTGATTTCATATCTCTGCCTTTTTTCTGTAATTGACATTGCGCAGAGAGCGTATTTATGTGAATACCCCAGCGACTATTTCTGTCATTTGAATTGTGCAGTGTATTCCGGCTCAAACGTGCGTCCTGTTATTGGTACGCTTGTGTTATATGTGCCGCTGAGTATCTCAGTCTTTTTTTCAAATCTGTGAATGGGGGGATTATATTCAGATATTTGGCTATTGCAGCATGTCAATTCTTTTACTACGAGATAAGTTCTATTGAAGCTGCATTCTTTAGTATTTCAGCCTAAAGGCCCCGTCACACACAGCGATCTTGCTAGCGAGATCGCTGATTTTGTGACACATCAGCGATCTCGCCAGCGAGATCGCTGTGTGTGACGGGGATCAGCGACCGCCCCCCCCCTGCCGGTTATCGCTGATCGTGCAGCATCGGCCAGGGCCGTTTTTCGATCGCTGGTCTCCCGCTGGGCAGCGCGCATCGCTAATGTTAACAGCGGGTATCCAGGAGTCGCGGCTCCTGATCGCTGGAGGGGCTGTCTATGTGACAGCTCACCAGCGATCAGCCTAACGATGTCATAGCGATCCCATCATGTCGGATCGTTGGTGGGATCGCTGGGACATCGTCATGTCCCCGTTACACATAACCCCTATATAGACACTTTCTTTTCAAAATTCTTGAATTGGGTATTAAGCCCAAGTGTTTGTCTATTGCAGCTTTTTGTCTTTTTTGACTACGAGATAAGTTATATTTAAGCTGCATTTTTTCATTTTTTGTTTAAACTTCGAGATAAGACTGCATTTAAACTACGAGATAAGATTTACAGCACTAAAGCACTTTTATATGAGACCTATTGTCTCTTCACTTTTGTTTTTCGGTACCATAGGTGTGAGTGTGTTTTTCTTTTTGTGTCCCTTTTTGTATACATAGGGTGGTCTAGGGCGTAATTAGGGACGCCGATGTTGAGCGGGGGCGCCATATCGTCTACAATTAGGGTGCCATCCTCCGCAGTTAGGAAGGGTCATTTTAGGGCCTACTTCTTGAATTGGGTATTAAGCCCAAGTGTTTGTCTATTGCAGCTTTTTGTCTTTTTTGACTACGAGATAAGTTATATATAAGCTGCATTTTTTCATTTTTTGTTTAAACTTCGAGATAAGACTGCATTTAAACTACGAGATAAGATTTACAGCACTAAAGCACTTTTATATGAGACCTATTGTCTCTTCACTTTTGTTTTTCGGTACCATAGGTGTGAGTGTGTTTTTCTTTTTGTGTCCCTTTTTGTATACATAGGGTGGTCTAGGGCGTAATTAGGGACGCCGATGTTGAGCGGGAGCGCCATATCGTCTACAATTAGGGTGCCATCCTCCGCAGTTAGGAAGGGTCATTTTAGGGCCTACTTCTTGAATTGGGTATTAAGCCCAAGTGTTTGTCTATTGCAGCTTTTTGTCTTTTTTGACTACGAGATAAGTTATATTTAAGCTGCATTTTTTCATTTTTTGTTTAAACTTCGAGATAAGACTGCATTTAAACTACGAGATAAGATTTACAGCACTAAAGCACTTTTATATGAGACCTATTGTCTCTTCACTTTTGTTTTTCGGTACCATAGGTGTGAGTGTGTTTTTCTTTTTGTGTCCCTTTTTGTATACATAGGGTGGTCTAGGGCGTAATTAGGGACGCCGATGTTGAGCAGGGGCGCCATATCGTCTACAATTAGGGTGCCATCCTCCGCAGTTAGGAAGGGTCATTTTAGGGCCTACTTCTTGAATTGGGTATTAAGCCCAAGTGTTTGTCTATTGCAGCTTTTTGTCTTTTTTGACTGCGAGATAAGTTATATTTAAGCTGCATTTTTTCATTTTTTGTTTAAACTTTGAGATAAGACTGCATTTAAACTACGAGATAAGATTTACAGCACTATAGCACTTTTATATGAGACCTATTGTCTCTGCACTTTTGTTTTTCGGTACCATAGGTGTGAGTGTGTTTTTCTTTTTGTGTCCCTTTTTGTATACATAGGGTGGTCTAGGGCGTAATTAGGGACGCCGATGTTGAGCGGGGGCGCCATATCGTCTACAATTAGGGTGCCATCCTCCGCAGTTAGGAAGGGTCATTTTAGGGCCTACTTCTTGAATTGGGTATTAAGCCCAAGTGTTTGTCTATTGCAGCTTTTTGTCTTTTTTGACTACGAGATAAGTTATATTTAAGCTGCATTTTTTCATTTTTTGTTTAAACTTCGAGATAAGACTGCATTTAAACTACGAGATAAGATTTACAGCACTATAGCACTTTTATATGAGACCTATTGTCTCTTCACTTTTGTTTTTCGGTACCATAGGTGTGAGTGTGTTTTTCTTTTTGTGTCCCTTTTTGTATACATAGGGTGGTCTAGGGCGTAATTAGGGACGCCGATGTTGAGCGGGGGCGCCATATCGTCTACAATTAGGGTGCCATCCTCCGCAGTTAGGAAGGGTCATTTTAGGGCCTACTTCTTGAATTGGGTATTAAGCCCAAGTGTTTGTCTATTGCAGCTTTTTGTCTTTTTTGACTACGAGATAAGTTATATTTAAGCTGCATTTTTTCATTTTTTGTTTAAACTTCGAGATAAGACTGCATTTAAACTACGAGATAAGATTTACAGCACTATAGCACTTTTATATGAGACCTATTGTCTCTTCACTTTTGTTTTTCGGCACCATAGGTGTGAGTGTGTGTTTTTCTTTTTGTGTCCCTTTTTGTATACATAGGGTGGTCTAGGGCGTAATTAGGGACGCCGATGTTGAGCGGGGGCGCCATATCGTCTACAATTAGGGTGCCATCCTCCGCAGTTAGGAAGGGTCATTTTAGGGCCTACTAGGGCATCTTAGATTTTTTTACCCTTTTATACATATATAACCCTAACTGTCTATATTAGTGACTGATCTTTGACCCCCTGGTATCTGGATATGTCCAATTAAATGGGCTGTTTTAATGATTCTATTAAAAGCTAAATTTTAAAGGTTTTTTTTTGTTTTGGTGCTCTCTGGTCTTCATCTTTGATTCTCGAACCCTGAATATCTTTTTTGAGGTCTTTGCTTGCATTAAAGAACTGATTGGCCAGATATGTACGGAGTCAGGATGACCAGGCTGTGCCGTGTCAGGAACTGTCAAGGCTGTGTCCCCTGTTTCCCGGCAGAAGGAATAGGGGAATGGACAGGCCCCAATACACTGAAAAAGGGGTCGTGTTTAGACAGGGAACCTGGCCGGAAGCTGAGGGAAAAAAAAGCAATACAGAAGTGAGTCCTCAGCTGTGAGCGTGTGAGCAGCAAGGGGGGCAATGCACTATGCACCTGAAGTGCCGATGCTGCAGCGAAATACAGCAGACAGACAGACCCGGTGACCTAGAGGCAGGGGCCAGCTTATGACAAAGTGGCCACGCCAGCAAAGATTTTTGGCGTGGACAAGCAGCGCATAGGAGGCTGAGTAGCGTGATCCGTCCTTAAAGCAGTGGCACTGCAAAGGACTGTTCCCGTTGTCTCCTGCCACTAAAAGCGGTACTGCCATTTAGCAAGGCGCTGTGTGCTCAGTGACCGCCAGAGAGCGAGGCGCCGTGCGCTCCCTGACCGTGAGTACAGCACACGTGCACAGTAGAGAGAGCCAGTTCATGCCACGTGTTCAGCATGGATAACCAATAATTAAAAGGCACAGAGGAATGACAGAGGACGTTGGTACGGTCAGCAAGGTACTCCCTCAGCATTTTCCCAAACTTTGCACTCCTTGTCCCCCGCGCCTCAGGGCCAGGGTGATGGGATGGTATGAGAAAACTCTCCCCAAACTTTGCCAGTGTTCCACTGTCTTTGCTGGCTTGGAGTTGTGTCTCTCTCAGAGAAATCATTACTTGGCCAACAAACTGTGACCTCTGCTGCCAGCGTTTTCAGATGTGAATTTTTTTATTAATTCCGCAAGAAGGGCCCTCTGGTCCTCCAACATTTTAGTACGCCTGTCTGCCTCTGAAATTAGAGATGTAACATTCGCCTTGTAGCGTGGGTCTTGACTTATGGATATGGGACGGACCCCCACTCCATCTTAAAACCACCATAACTACAGTAAACCTAGGCACTAGAATAAATACACAACACATTATTTTGGTTGTCAAAATGGCCACAGCTTTATTTAAATCACAGGATTAAAACAATCACAGTAGGAGTCAGGTGAAGTGCTAGTACATTGGAATTCACAAGTACTGTGATATCCCCAGCTGTCTGACATACAGAACCAGGACAGACAGCCATAAAGGGGTGGCACGCACTGGCTTGCCATTCAAGCAGAGCCAGTAAACTTTCAGGGCACCAATGACCCTATTATCCTCACTCCTGTGCTTAACCACTGTGCCCGCCCCTGATTGAAGTTACCATTACAACATCCTTGAGGCTGGCCACCAAAGCCGAGCCTGTTCACCACCATGAGGTTTTACATCCTCTATTAGTTAAAATGAGTCCACCTTAACTTGCCTGCAACTTCCACCTGACTCCTAAACTGCCACCAGAGAGGCCATTTGACACCTTAAATGGACTCGACCCCCATCAACCATGCCTAATAAAGCCATCAACCATTTCTACATGCTATGGAAAGACTGTGCACACAAGTAATAAAAATTAAAATTCCAGAGCTCAGACAGATTAATTTTATCAATGCCATGCTACCAAGTTATGATCGATAATACGGTAACTACAGCAAAATAACAGTTGCTAAACATCCTGCAATGAGGATCCCATAAAGGGGAATGTGGAAAGTAAACCATAATTAAGGTCGCAGCCACAATATGAATACCTGTATAATGACATCTGTCATGCCTCAAAAAACTATTATACCGCATGTATTGTAGCCAGCTCGAATAATTCACCAATTCACAGATTTTAGTTCTAGAAACCACCATTATTTACAGTAGCTGTGCAGTAAAATTTCTTAAACCCACTTACTATCACTACCCGAAAAGTGATGAACATATCAATAGAAAGATATTATAAATAGGGAGTAATTAAAATCTATACACAATATAACATCAACATTATAACCGACCATAAAATAAAGTTCAGAATATCTGGAAGTAGTAATTTAAATAAACCTAAAGCAGAAAAAGTCTACAAAGGCATTATTAATAAACCTGCCACGCCATTGTTAATTGTTTTTCATGCACTTGATAACATTTACTGTTGACCTCTCCAACTGGGTCAAAGGCATTGGGAATAGGCATATTGCCCTTCGTGTTAATGCACTTGATTACTTTACCCTTAGCCGCTCCCACTGGCTCAAGGGCACCGGGAGTAGGCTTACTGCCCTTTGTGTTAATGCACTTGATTATACCCTTAGCCGCTCCCATTGGCTCAAGGGCATCAGGAATAGGCATACTGCCCTTTCTGTTAGTGCACTAGATTATACCCTTAGCTGCTCCCACCAGCTCAAGGGCACACAGATTAGGTGCATTGCTCTTCAGTTTCATGCACTAGATAACTGCATTGTCCAGACGACAACCTTGTTCTCTTCTCCCCTCCAGCCGCTGTTCCTGGCTCAGAGGAGCCAATTTATTCTGTAGGCATGCAAAATATGATTGCCATGACCCCAGGGACTTTACCCTAACAGGGTCCTATAAAATATAAATGCTTCTGGAGACCAGGGGGCCATACCGTGATGGTCACCCCTCCATACCAGGGGGCCATACCCGAGATGGTTACCCCCTCCACACCAGGTGGCCATACACGAGATGGTTACCCTCCACACCAGGGGGCCACACCTGAGATGATTACCCCTCAAAACCAGGGTGCCATACCTGAAATGGTTACCCTTCCAAACCCAGGGGGGTCAGCGGCCAGTTTATTAACAAATAACAAACATTTACAATAAGTATTAAATACACAATCTTATACGACATGAGGGGGGGGTTCTTGGAGCCCCCAAAATTCTGGCTAAATATTTGGCAAAAGCACAAGAACTTAAAACTCCACGTTACCCTCAGCCGAGGGCACCAAACATCCCATTCCGGGAAGTCCAACCACCAAAAGCTCCCGGGTAAAATCCCGTCCAGAGCCGCAACCAAAAGCCAGATCCTAAACAATTTTTAACTGTCCAGAATTTTAACTTTCAATTCCTTTTCACTGATTCAGCGTCAACTCCAAGAACCCCACCCTAGAGGTCCATACTTAATATGGTTACCCCTACGGACCAATTTATAAATAACTTCAAGGACCCACTAAAAGGAAAACAAATAACTGTTTTGTTTTTCGTTTTTTAAATTTTTAATTCATGTTCTTATTAAAATAAACATAAAATAAACATCAAAGCATAAATAACTTTAACACGCTGGGGGGAGTCCTTGAAGCTCCCAAATCTGTTGATTACCAAACATAAAATGTACCAACAATTACTCCCAGCCGTTACCCCACTAGCTCGGGAGCACCATAGTCACAAGGGTTCCAATGTTCACTTGAATTTCCTGGGGATCCGACAAACTCTTGCCGAAACTCCCCTCCACCTTTCACCAGGTCCAGAACCAAATTAACTTCCAAAAATAGGAATCCATATTCCAATGGATCCCCCAGACCAATTTCTAACCAACTTCAAGGACCCTCCAACCACCAGGCTCCAGGTAATCCACTCAGGCCTGTGCTATCCTCCATCTTAAGTAATATAAAATAAGCACTTGGTGGGTATACACCGATCCCTCTTTTTTTTTTTATTATTATTATTCACGCCTTTATTAAAACAAACACACAATAAAACATCAAAGCATAAATAATATTAACACACTGGTAGGAGTCCTTGAAGCTCCCAAAATCCGGTGATTACCAAACATAAAGTGAACATAAAATGTACCAACAATTACTCCCAGCCGTTGCCCCTTTAGTTCGGGAGCACCATAACCACAAGGGTTCCAATGTTCACTTGAATTTGCAAGGGATCCGACAAACCCGGCTTGCCGAAACTCCCCCCCACCTTTCACCAGATCCAGAACCATATTAAATTCCAAAAGGAGGAGACCATATCCCATTGGATCCCCCAGACCATATTTAACCAACTTCAAGGACCCCTCCAACCGCACAAGATGTGAGATAAGTGAGGGTGAAAACCATGCAGGTTTACAACCAAGGTATACAACAGGTTAATAATGGAAAATATCCCATCGTAAGGTCCAGAAATAGACAGAGATGGGCAATGCTGTGTTATATGCTGTAACAATAAATGAGAAGCCACCTGCTCCTCTACAGCAGTTACAGACTCTAATCACCAGCTGCACATAAATGGTAAGAAATATGTAGGTCTAACATAAGCTGCCTGCAGCCATAGGTGTGTGAGCAGAAAACTGCAAGTTCTGTATCCCAGTCACTCTACTACATACAATTACAATAGATGAGAGACAGGGCTGAAAACTGGGCCCATGATGTGTTTTCCAGAGCAATGTGCAGCATCACACTAGGAGTGCCCACTCACTGCCCGCCATGTGCTGAGTTATTAGTGCCCCCTCACTGCCAGCCATGTGCTGAGTTATTAGTGCCCACTCACTGCCAGCCATGTGCTGAGTTATTAGTGCCCCCTCACTGCCCGCCATGTGCTGAGTTATTAGTGCCCACTCACTGCCCGCCATGTGCTGAGTTATTAGTGCCCACTCACTGCCCGCCATGTGCTGAGTTATTAGTACCCACTCAAATGTGCCGAGTTACTCCACGATTATTTATTTTACACATGATAAAACATAATCCATTCAGGCCTGTGCTCTCCACCATCTTAGGTAATATAAAATAAGCTCTTGGTGGGTATACTCTGATCATGCCACATACGAGGGGGAGGACTAAAGGCAGCAATAGCTACAGAAATTAAGCACTAAGCTGGAAGTCATATGTCCAGATTATATGTACAGCCAGGAAAATGACCTGGAGACACAGGATATCTATACCCATCATGATCCGCATATAGCAGAGTGAGGAGTGATATCATGTATACAGACCTGTGGTACGGGCTAAGTATACAGCACAGGAATAGAGCCTTTACACAGATACCACATATAGTGAGTAACCTGGTTACACAGGATCAGCACACCCAGCATCACAGTATGTAACAGAGAGGAGGTCACATACAGATCATCAGACTCCATAACTGGGAAGGGGGGATAATCCGCACACAGCAGGGTCAGTATACAGTGCACTAACATGAAGTGCAGCCTCTCATCATCATACATATACCATCCCCCGACTGCTCCTCTCACCAGTGTCTCTAATACATGTGACTGCCCAGCTCCACCATAGTAATGGCAGACACTGTATGTGTCCCTGCTCTGTCCTATCATACATAAACCCAGAACTCATGAAGACTCTGTATAATACAGCAGTAATGTGGTATATCAGAAATGTCTGCAGGGAGGTCACACAAAAGCTGCCTCTGCAATAAGTGAGGGGACATGGCAGCTACATGAATTTCTGAGGTAATCTTGATCGCAGATATGATGTAGGAGCTGAAACTACCCTAGTACACACTACACAATGTCTGAGGTGAATGCAGAGTAGTATATCAAACATGTCTGCAGGGAGGTCACCCAGAAGTTGTCTCACAGTCTGTGAGGAAAATGTAGCATGCACATGAGGGACATGGCAGCTACATGAATTGCTGAGGTAATATTAATCCCATACATAATGTAGGAGCTGATACTACACTAGCACATGATGTCTGAGGTGAATGTGCTCCTATCATCTGTCATGTGAGGTGATAACCCCAGTATTATACTCCCTGAAACTGCAGACATGCTTCCTCCCGTTCATCCTGTGTAAGAAAGAGGGAGAGACACAGATTTCCTGTTCTATATAAGCCCCACCCTCAGTAACCGCCCAGGCACAAACATACTGTGCTTCTTACTCTGAAAGCAACATCACTTGTGCTTAAAATCTACACCACTATACCAAAAAAAAGCTGCAGGAGTAAAGGTCCACCCATCCCCAAGTCATGTCCTCCTCCACCTATGGCTCCAGTGGTTTCTAGAAGTGTCACCAATAAGTATTGCCCATCACCCAAAATTTTGATAATACGAGGGTGACGGGAAAAGCAGCATAACATAAACTCAGCCATGCGTGCAAGACTGCTAACAGTCAATACTTCCGTGTCCTCACCAAGAGGACGACTGATCATGCTCTCCTCCTCCTTCTTGTCCTCAGGCCTCCACGACTTTGAACTAACCTCAGTAATATCATTGTACAAACATCATTGTAAATACATTTTTGTAAATACACCCCTGTAGTTTTTATCTCACCCACCTCATTGTAGATTGTAAGTTGTCACGAGCAGGATTGTTTTGTTTGGGTTTAATTACACAGGTCAACGAAAAAAAATTTTTTTTCTGGTGTCCAAAATATTTTAATGAATTTGGGGTATTTTTGGGGTGCTGATTCTGAATATGTCATCAGTTTTGCCAGATTGGCTCAAGTTTTTGAGATTTTTGGTATCTTATTTATAGCACTTGTTGGTAAATGCGACGCATCATCTCATTAATTTCTTTGGATTAGTACTTGAACTGAGCAGTTCTCAATATAGTTTTGTGTTAATTAGTGTTCTAAAAGTTTGTTCATAGCTTGATTTTTGCACTAACTTTATGTTGTTGTCTGTTTTCCAGTGAAAAGCATGAACTCATCATGAAGAAGTTGTCTTAACGATCCAGACTCATTCTGTTACATTTGTGGTGAATATACACTGCCAAAACATAGAAGAAACATAACACACTTCGTAAAAAAAGTGTATTTTGCCTATTTTGGGGTTATGCTTGGGGACCAAGACAAGTTTTGGGCACCACACATAGTGTGCAAAGCATGTATCGAATTATTACGAAAATGGAGCAAAGGACAAAGAAAAAGCTTCAAATTTGGTGTTCCAATGGTGTGGAGAGAGCCAAAAAATCATCATGATGACTGTTATTTCTGTGCAGTGCAAGTGCAAGGATTCAATAAGCATAAGAAACGAAAATGGGAGTAACATGGAATCTGCAAGAAGGCCTGTCCCTCATTGTGAAGATGTGCCTGTACCTGTGTTTACCATAAATAACAGTCATCATGATGATTTTTTGGCTCTCTCCACACCATTGGAACACCAAATTTGAAGCTTTTTCTTTGTCCTTTGCTCCATTTTCGTAATAATTCGATACATGCTTTGCACACTATGTGTGGTGCCCAAAACTTGTCTTGGTCCCCAAGCATAACCCCAAAATAGGCAAAATACACTTTTTTTACGAAGTGTGTTATGTTTCTTCTATGTTTTGGCAGTGTATATTCACCACAAATGTAACAGAATGAGTCTGGATCGTTAAGACAACTTCTTCATGATGAGTTCATGCTTTTCACTGGAAAACAGACAACAACATAAAGTTAGTGCAAAAATCAAGCTATGAACAAACTTTTAGAACACTAATTAACACAAAACTATATTGAGAACTGCTCAGTTCAAGTACTAATCCAAAGAAATTAATGAGATGATGCGTCGCATTTACCAACAAGTGCTATAAATAAGATACCAAAAATCTCAAAAACTTGAGCCAATCTGGCAAAACTGATGACATATTCAGAATCAGCACCCCAAAAATACCCTAAATTCGATGAAATATCTTTGGCACCAAAAATGCTGTTGACCAGTGTTATTGTTATTGCTATTACTTAAGGGCCCTTTACACATAGCGATATCGCTAGCGATATCACTAAAGCATCACCGATTTTGTGACGCAGCAGCGATATCACTAGCGATATCACTACATGTGATACTCACCTCCAACCGGCTCCCCCGCTGGCTATCGCTGATTGCGCGAGATCGGCCTGGTCCATTTCTCGTCATCGGCTTCCTGCTGGCGCCGACGAGCGAGCCATGGACGCAGGCGGAAGACGGTCACCCTCGCCGCGTCTGACAGGTAAGTAACGACCGCCGACCGCTGCTGCATCGCTAGTGAGATCTGCCTGTTTCGCAGCTCACTAGCGACCATTTAGCGATGCACCAGCGATCCTGACCGGGTCTTATCATGGTCGGGATCGCTGGTGCATCGCTAAATGTAACGGGGCCTTTAGTGTAGATTGTAAGCTGTCACCAGCAGGGTCGTTTTATTTTGGTTTAATTATTGTATTATTGTTATCGTTGTTACTAATGACTGTTGTGTTTGAAACTGTTAAACTGTAAATATGTTTTCTCTCTATAATAACTATCAATCTTCAAATTAGAACACAGATAAGCAGGATGGAGACGTTAATTATGGTGTCATTGACGCTCACCCTCTTGGTGGATTCCTCAAAGTTTTGGAGGATGCTACTTATGTCAGACATCCATGTCCACTCCTCAGATGTTATGTGTGAAGACAGAACTGAATAATGACAACCTTGTTGATGCTGGTAGACTAGTGACCAACTGCCCTCTTCTGCTCACAAATCCTTTCCAACATCTGCAGTGTAGAGTTCCAACGCCTGGGGGCAACACACACCAGTCGGTGAGCCAGAAGATGCAAACGCTGCTGAATAACAGCAAGGGTGGTTGAAGCTGTAGCTCACTTTCCAAAATTATGCAGAGCATTGTACTTTTCCTAGCAGATCTGCCAGCTCCGTGTCGCTTTTCAAAAAATGTTGACCAATTAGGTTAAGCGCATGAGCCAGGCATGGCATGTGTGTGAGCTCGCCTCGCCACAGAGGAGTCACCAGGTTCCAGCCATTGTCACACACAACCATGCCTGGCTGTGGGTTCAGTGTTCTCAGCCACCAATCTGCCTGCTCTTTCATAGTGGTCCTCAACTCCTCAACATTGTGGGGTTTGTCACCTAAGCATATTAGCTTCAGCACAGCCTCTTCCCGCTTTGATAAGTCAGTGCTGCAGTGCTTCCAGCCTGAGACTGATGTGCTACTTTTGTAGCTGGAGGCTGAAGAGGAGGCGAAGGAGGAGGTGCAGGAGCTGTACACGGTGGGGGCAACCCAGATTGACGTAGGGCATGCAATACTCAGTGTTTGGGAGGATGGGCACCATACCAAGGACGGAGTGGATCCCGGCTTTCACTATGTTAACCCAGGGTACCCTCAGTGAGATGTACCATCCCTGACCACAAGCACTTGTCCACATGTTTGTGATTAGGTGGACTTTCCAAGTAACAGCATTGTGGAGGGCACGGGTAATATTGTGGGACACATGCCTGTGTAATGCTGGGACGGCACACCGGGACAAATATTCCCGCAAGTTCATGGTCTCAGGGTGATCCTCGACTCTGCCCTCTCTTTCAAGCTACATATCAAAGCCCTTGCCTCCTCCTGTCCATTACAACTCAAAAACATTTCCTGGATCCGTACATTACAAGAAACTTAAAAAATGTTTGTGCATGCCCTCATGATCTCTCGCCTCGAGTATTATTATTATTATTTATACAGCACCATTAATTCCATGGTGCTGTACATGAGAAGGGGGTTACATACAAAGTTATAAATATCGTTAACAGTAAACAAATTTACAGTGACAGACGGGTACAGAGTGGAGAGGACCCTGTCCTTGCGGACTTACATTCTATGGGATAGTGGGGAAGAGACAGAAGGTCGGGGGTGCAGCAGCTCTGGTGGTTTTGATGCGGCGGCTCGGGCAGTGGTGAGGCAGCAGAATGGTTATTGCAGGCTGTAAGCTTTCCTGAAAAGATGGGTTTTCATGTTCCGTTTGAAGGATCCAAGAGTGGTGGATAATCGGACGTGTTGAGGCATGGAATTCCAGAGGACAGGGCATATTCGGGAGAAATCTTGGAGGCGGTTGCGTGAGGAACGAATAAGTGTGGAGGAGAATAGGAGGTCTTGGGAGGATCGAAGATTACGTGAGGGAAGATATTGGGAGATTAGTTCAGAGATATAGGGAGGGGATAGGTTGTGGATGGCTTTGTAGGTCAGTGTTAGTAGTTTGAACTGGATTTGTTGGTGAATTGGGAGCCAGTGGAGGGATTTGCAGAGGGGAGAGACAGGGGAGTAGCGAGGAGAGAGGTGGATTAGTCGGGCAGCCGAGTTGAGGACAGACTGGAGTGGTGCAAGAGAGTCAGCAGGGAGGCCACAGAGAAGAGTGCTACAGTAGTCAAGGTGGGAGATAATGAGGGCATGTACAAGAGTTTTAGTAGATTGAGGGCTGAGGAAGGGACGGATTCTGGAAATATTTTTGAGTTGGAGGCGACAGGAGGTGGCAAGAGTTTGGACGTGTGGTTTGAAGGACAGGGCAGAGTCGAGAGTTACTCCGAGGCAGCAGATTTCAGGTGCGGGAGAGAGCGTGATACCATTTACCATAATAGATCGCGTAGGGAAGATACGTGAAATGGAGGAAAAATAATGAGTTCAGTTTTGTCTACATTGAGTTTTAGAAAGCGAGAGGTGAAAAAGGAGGATATGACTGATAGACACTCCGGGATTCTGGACAGCAGAGAGGTGACATCTGGGCTAGAGAGGTAGATCTGAGTGTCGTCCGCATACAGGTGGTACTGGAAGCCATGGGATTTAATGAGTTGTCCTAGGCCAAGGGTATAGATGGAAAAAAGTAGGGGCCCCAGGACAGAGCCTTGGGGGACTCCAACAGAGAGAGGGCGGGATGACGAGGTAGTGAGGGAGTGGGAAATGCTGAATGTGCGGTCAGAAAGGTATGAGGCAATCCAGGACAGGGCAAGGTCTTTGATGCCAAGGGAAGAAAGAATCTGTAGCAATAGACAGTGGTCGACTGTGTCGAAGGCAGAGGACAGGTCAAGAAGGACCTGTACCACAGGACTGGCATATAGCAAATGTGGTGCCAATATTCAAAAAGGGGACAAATCTGAACTTGGAAATTATAGGCCAGTGAGTTTAACCTCAACTGTGGGTAAAATCCTGGAGGGTTTTCTAAGAGATACTATACTGGAGTATCTGGAGAAGAATAAACTTATGACCCAATATCAACATGGGTTTACAAGGGACCGTTCCTGTCAGACTAATCTGATAAGCTTTTATGAAGAGGTAAGTTCCGGACTGGACCAAGGGAATGCAGTGGACGTGGTGTACATGGACTTTTCAAAAGCTTTTGATACGGTGCCACACAAAAGGTTGATACATAAAATGAGAACAATGGGGATAGGGGAAAATATGTGTAGGTGGTTTAAGAACTGGCTCAGGGATAGGAAACAAAGGGTGGTTATTAATTTAGCACACTCGGACTGGGTCATGGTTAGCAGTGGGGTACCACAGGGGTCAGTTTTGGGCCCGGTTCTTTTTAACATATTTATTAATGACCTTGTAAGGGGCATAGAGAGTAGAATTTCAATATTTGCAGATGACACTAAATTCTGCAGGGTAATCAATTCAGAGGAGGACAATTTTATATTACAGGAGGATTTATGTAAACTAGAAGCTTGGGCTGATAAATGGCAAATGAGCTTTAATGGGGATAAATGTAAGGTCATGCACTTGGGTAGAACGAACAAGATGTATAATTATGTGCTTAATTGTAAAACACTGGGCAAAACTGTCACTGAAAAAGACCTGGGTGTTTGGGTGGATGACAAACTCACATTTAGTGTCCAGTGTCAGGCAGCTGCTGCAAAGGCAAATAAAATAATGGGATGCATTAAAAGAGGCATAGATGCTCATGAGGAGAATATAATTTTACCTCTATATAAGTCACTAGTGCGACCACACTTAGAATACTGCGTACAGTTCTGGTCTCCGGTGTATAAGAAAGACATAGCTGAACTGGAGCAGGTGCAGAGAAGAGCGACCAAGGTTATTAGGGAACTGGGGGGTCTGCAATACCAAGACAGGTTACTACACTTGGGGTTATTTAGTTTGGAGAATCGAAGGCTTAGGGGTGATCTTATTACAATGTATAAATATATGCGGGGACAATACAAAGACCTTTCTAATGATCTTTTTACTCTTAGACCTGTGACAGGGACAAGGGGGCATCCTCTACGTCTGGAGGAAAGAAGGTTTAAGCATAATCACAGACGCGGATTCTTTACTGTGAGAGCAGTGAGACTATGGAACTCTCTGCCATATGATGTTGTAATGAGTGATTCCCTACTAAAATTTAAGAAGGGACTGGATGCCTTTCTTGAAAAGTATAAGTGAATAATATTACAGGGTATATACACTAGTTTCCTTAGTGTTGCATTGATCCAGGGAGCTAGTCTGATTGCCGTATGTGGAGTCGGGAAGGAATTTTTTTCCCCAATGTGAAGCTTACTGTTTGCCACATGGGTTTTTTTTGCCTTCCTCTGGATTAACATGTTAGGGCAAGTTAGGATAGGATATGGGTTGAACTAGATGGACTTAAAGTCTCCCTTCAACCTTAATTACTATGTTACTATGTTACTATGTTAGGATGGAGAACTGTCTGTTAGCTTTGGCTGTGAGTAAGTCATTAGTAATTTTGGTCAGGGCAGTTTCAGTGGAGTGGTGGGGGCGGAAGCCAGATTGGAGGATGTCAAGGAGGGAATTAGATGAGAGGTGGGAGGAAAGTTGAGCATGGACATGCTGTTCAAGGAGTTTGGAAGCAAACAGGAGCAGTGATATGGGGTGAAAGCTGGGCATAGCAGTTGGGTCAAGGTTTGATTTTTTGAGGATGGGTGTTTTGGTGGCATGTTTGAAGGCAGAGGGGAAAGTACCAGAAGATAGGGATAGGTTGAAGAGATGGGTTAGGGCAGGAATGATTATGTAAGTGAGACTGGGGAGCAGGTGGGAAGGGATGGGGTCAAGTGCACAGGTGAGGTGTGATTTGGAAAGGAGACGAGTAAGTTCTCCTTCAGTGATGTTGGAGAGGGAGGTTATTAGGGAAGGGCAGATGTTTGGTATGTGGAGTGGTTGGGGTGGTGGAACAGTAAAGGTTTGCCTTGTTTGGTCGATCTTGTTTTTGAAGTAGGTGGCAAAGTCCTCAGCAGAAATGAGGGGAGTTGGAGGTGGCAGTTGTAGGAGGAGGAGAGAGTTAAATGTGCTGAACAGTTGTTTTGGGTTATGGGATAATGAAGATACAAGGTTTGTGAATAGGTCTCTTTAGCAGAGGTGAGGGCTGATTTGAAGGCAAGGGTAGCTTGTTTGAAAGCAGTGAAGTCGTCTGGCAGGCGTGTTTTCTTCCAACGCTGCTCTGCGACCCTGGATGCTTGTCGAAGTTTTTTGGTGAGGTTGTTGTGCCAGGGTTGCCTATTGATTTGTCGCACTTTGCCATGCATGAGAGGGATGACTGAGTCTATGGCTGATGTGAGGGTGGCATTGTAGAAAGCGGTGGCACAGTCCGTGTTGTGGAGTGAAGATATGGAGGACAGAGGTAGAAGAGAGTCTGAGAGTCTGTGAATGTCTAGGTAGGTGTGCGAGGTTTCTGCTAGGATGTGCTAGTGGCTGGACATGGAGGGCAGGTGAGAAGGAGAAGAATGAGAAGGTGAGTAGATGGTGGTCAGATAAGGGGAAGGGAGAGGTTGTGAGATTGGATAGGGAACAGAGGCGGGTGAAGATGAGGTCTAATATATATCCGTCTGTGTGGGTGGCTGTGGAGAACCACTGAGTAAGTCCAAAGGATGAGGTAAGTGACAGGAGTTTGGAGGCTGCTGGCTGGTGGGTGTCAATGGGGATGTTGAAGTCCCCCATGATAATGGTGGGGATGTCAACAGAGAGAAAGTGGAGGAGCCAGGTAGAGAATTGGTCGATGAAGGCAGTGACTGAGCCCGGTGGTCGGTATATGACAGCCATTTGGAGATTAGAGGGAGCGTAGATATGGACAGAGTGAACCTCGAAAGAAGGGAGGGTGGGGGTTGGATAGGGTTGAAGGAGCAGTTTTTAGAAAGGAGGAAACCCACTCCTCCACCATGTCTGTTGCCAGGGCGAGGAGTGCAGGTAAAGTGGAGGCCACCATAACTCAGTGCGGCCGGGGAGGCTGTGTCAGGGGGTGTCAGCCAGGTCTCAGTTAGGGCTAGGAAGGAAAGGTTGCGGGAGGTAAAGAGGTCGTGGATCAGGTGGAGCTTGTTGCAGATGGAGTGAGCATTCCAAAGTGCTCCAGAGAGAGGGTGCGGGAGGGTGGGGGATAGTGGCACAGGTTTTAAGTGTGAGGAATTGCAGCAGTTTCTCTTAGTGTGAGATAGATAGGGGTGAGGATTAGTGGGATGTATGAGGCAGGGGGGCCAGGATTGGGGGATATGTCACCAGCAATGAGAATAAGCAGAGAAAGGGAAAGCAGGTGGGTGAGGGAGAGTGATCGTCTTGTATTGTATTTTAGTAGGATAGGTCTGAGGTTAAGGAATATGTCTGCAGATGAAGCGAGGTGGGGGGTAAGAGAGAGGGTGAGGGAGTTATTTAGTTCAAGGGTGCAGGGGTTTGGGGATAGCGAAGGAGAGTGAAGATTAGTGAAGCAAAAATGGTGATGGCAAATGTGAGTATGGTTAAGGAGCAGGGTAAGAAAAGAAAGGCAATTAAAATTAGAAAGCAGTGGTTCTTCTTACCTTCTGACCGATTTCTGGTATATTTCTGATGTAACACTTTAAAAGATGTCACACTTAGGGATGGGCGAATCTACTCGTTAGGACTCGTTACTCTGCGAGTAGTAGGGGACTCGCAGGAGTCGGTACTCTGCGAGTTTCCAAGCGATTACTCGCACAGTAACGAGTCCAATGCAAATGCTAGCGTTTTCCAAGCGATCTGTAGCATCGCTTGGAGAACTGATTGACAGGTTGGTCACACTCGTCAAACATAGTGTTTGACAAGTGTGACCAACTTTTTACTACTGAGGCTGCCTATGCAGCATCAGTAGTAAAAGATAAAATGTAAAAAAAAATAAAAAATATTGTTATTCTTACCCTCCGATGTCCCGCGCAGCCTTCCCGCCTCTCTCCACGCATCCGTTCCCAGTAGTCCTTTGCGAAAATGCCCGCGATGGCGTCCGTTCTTGCGGGATCGCGAAGTCTCGCGGTCATTCGCGCGACGTCATCGCGAATTACCGCGAGACATCGCGATCCCGCGAGAACGGACATCATCGCGGGCATTTTCGCAAAGGATTACTGGGAACGGATGCGTGGAGAGAGGCGGGAAGGCTGCGCGGGACATCGGAGGGTAAGAATAACAATATATTTTTTTTTTTTTACATTTTTTCTTACCCTCCGACGTCCCGCGCAGCCTTCCCGCCTCTCCACGCATCCGTTCCCAGTAATCCTTTGCGAAAATGCCCGCGATGACGTCCGTTCTCGCGGGATCGCGATGTCTCGCGGTAATTCGCGATGACGTCGCGCGAATGACCGCGAGACTTCGCAATCCCGCGAGAACGGACGCCATCACGGGCATTTTCGCAAAGGACTACTGGGAACGGATGCGTGGAGAGGCGGGAAGGCTGCACGGGATGCCGGAAGGTGAGAATAACAATATTTTTTATTTTTAAATTCTATTTTTTACAGGGATATGGTACCCAAAGCCCGGAGGACAGTCTCCTCTCCTCCGGACCGTGGGTACCATCCGCGATTGTTCTGCTTACTTTCCGCATGGTGTGCACAGCCACATGCGGGAAGTAAGCGGAACAAAAAAATGGCAGCACAGGAATCGCTGCAATACTCGCATCCCCATTCATTAACATTGGACTCGCTAGACTCGCAACGAGTAGCGAGTTTCCGAGTCGGACTCGTTAGAGTCTAGCGATTCTGAGTATTTCAGGGTCCGCCCATCCCTAGTCACACTTCAAATGATGTCGCATCTTACCAAGGTCATATCTGACCTGCTCTGTTCAACTTATACCATTCAAGTGTCCATGAAATGAAGCCAGGTGAGTGAGAAAGGGAGGAGGAGAAGGGGGGTGGAGGACAGTTCACAGCAGGGAGCAATTAACAGATTGCAGTTAATAGGACATTTGACTAGCATCAAAGCTGGAGAAAGAGGCAGAATAAGATGGAAGGATAATACTAGGTGTGTGGAGCATGGGCATATCAATATGCATACAGTAAGTTTGAAGTATGATACATGGAATTAAAGTAAGGGGAAAAAAACAGTACAGACGTACCAGTTAAGAAACAGAGGGTGAGGAATGCATGGGGGTTCAGGGGTGCAGTGGGTATTCTGGATTAAGCGGGTTCAGACGTACCAGTTAAAAAACAGAGGGTGAGTATTGCAACCTTATACTCTGTAATCCACAGAAAAAAAACAGGGGGTCTCCAGCACCAAAATTAGTGAAAAAAGATAAAACTCACATTTATTAGAAAGGTTTTAAAATCATATTAATAAGCCACCATGACAGGCAAGGCTACCCTACGCGTTTCAGACAGATCTGTCTGAAACACGTAAGTTGTAATATGTTTTTTTCCTTTGGATTTGGATTTATAGCGCCAGTTGAACCGCACTGGACATCTCCTGGCATCAGACCGCTTATGGACTATATGGACACTGATGTACGGTAGGCTGAATATTTTTTCCTCTTTTTCTGCTTATACTCTGTAGCCTCCCCTCTTGAACTGTTGCACCACTCAAATCTATCCAAAACTCTGCTGCCAGAGTAATCCAACTGTCCCTCCATTATTCCACAGCCTCTCCTCTCTGCCGTGCCCTTCAATGCCTTCCTATTGCCCATAGGCTACACTTGAAAACCATAAATATGACATACAAAGCCTTCCCCAAACTGTCTCCTCCATATATCTGTGACATTGTCTCCCAGTGTCCGACTGGGTCATGATTTTTTCTACGCAAACACAGTGTGCCGTCAGCAAAATGTACCATCCCTGCCCACAAGCATTTGTGCACGTGTCCATGGTTAGGTGCACTTTACGTGTACCAGCATTGCTGATGGCCCGGGTAATGTTGTGGGACACGTGCTTGCTTGTCTAATGTCGTGACGGCAGACCAGGAGAAAACATGCCGGGTGGGGACCAAGTACCTTGTTACAGTCACTGCCATCAGGTTGTGGAAAGCGTCCATTTCCCACGAGCCTAGAATGCAACATTTCAAGCACAAGCAGAGGAGAAATTAGTGAATTTAGTACTGTGGCCTGTGGGGCGTTGGCTGCGTCTTTCCGCTTACGGTCCAATGACTAGGGTATGGACAACTGAAGGCTGCGCTGGGACAAGGACGTGGACCTGCTTGATGATGGTGCAATTTGACTGTGGTCAACGACAGGTGCAGGGCAGGAGACATCTTCACATGCACCGTGGACAGGGGATTGGTTTGCACACACAATAGCGAATAAAGCAGGCGGAAAAAGCAGTGGTATCACCCGCAGACACTGTTCATGGAGCCTGGCATTCACCCTACAAAGTCTGTTGCTTTGCTGCCATGTGCCTGACCATGCTGGTGGTGGTAAGGCTGGTAGTTTTACTACCCCTGCAGATGCGGCCATGGTCGGTCGTGCAAATGTCCTTTTTTGGTGTTATCAGCAGAGTCCTTAAAAAAAAAAAGAAGACTGGTAGGGGGACATTCATTGTCTCCCTCTACCACACCACCTCCTCACCTTGACACCTGTTTTTCGTTGGTCCACAAGGCTCTGTTCTAGGACCCCTACTTTTCACCATCTACACCTTCAGCCTGGTCCAACTGATGTAATGGCAGGGTTTGCAATATCATCACTACGTCGATGACACGCAGATCTACCTATCTGTACCTGACATCACCTCCTTACTGACCAAAATCACATGTCTTCCCGCATAATCATACTTCTTTTCAGCTCTCTTTCAAAAAGTGGACATGGACAAATCGGAATACATCATCTGTCAAGCATCTCACGCTGAGTACACCAGAGAGGTGTGTATGTCTCATTCAGTACCACTTTAATAAGAGGTAAACTTTGCCCTAGAGAAAATGATTTTCCAGACATTCACTGCCTTTTTCGAACATTTTTTGCAGCTGTGATCTTCACCTTCTTGGTGTGGATGTGGAAATTTTCTAAGTCGTCATCAATACCATCATCGTCCATATGTTGTAAAGAGGAAATCAGGTTTTTCAATGGGTCATGGTTATTTACGTTTTCTGGCATTCCTTTAACAGTGTTGGTTACACTCGGACAATTATTTTTAGACTGTGACATTTGTATATTATTGGTAATATGTATGGGTGAAGATGAAGAAGCTTGTTGCACGGGTGTGTTTATAGTTACGGACGGTGCACTCCTCTTTAAACTTAGTTTTTCACGAGCATCCATCAGTTTGTTTGGTTTTCCTCCTACACTGATCTGCTTTGTATAATTCAACATCTCACGAACATGTTGCACTTTGCCCTTTATACAGACACGTGCGTGTTTAGCAACATATTTTGGATGGGGATTTCTTAGGACGAGTCTCACCCGCGCATCTGGTACATCAATCTTATGATGGGCGTGAAACCGATTATGGTAATTGATGGTGGATAAACGACGAATCATTGTTAGCTGCATCCTGGATCTCATACCTCCCATAGCCACTGCTGTTATTAATCATGTACTTTCCCATTCCTGTCATCACCATGACCCTTTCCCAGATCACTTCATGCAACGATTCGTCCGCCATTTTTTTACTAAAACCTGCACCTTCCCAGCAGCAACTGTGTATGTAACCACGTTACAGTTTTGCAAAGTGTTTATGATGCCCCCCTGTTATGAATGGGTCACCGAGGAGGATGGCAGGAACAGGCTAAGCCACCTGGAAACCAGAGAGGTTGGTAACTCAGCGGACTGCAGACCCCTGATCCTAACAACACAACTAGCAGTAGCCATGGAGCGTTCCTACGATGTCCTAGATGCCTCGGCACAGCCGGAGAACTAACTAAGCCTAAAGCCAGAAAGGTGAAATCTAAACTGCCCTGGAGCAGATCCCCAAAGGAAAAGACAGCCCCCAAACATATATTGTCGGTAAGACAAGATGAAACACAAACACAGGCAGAAAATAGGCTGAGCAAGTGATGGGGCCCAAACTGTCTAGATAGGACAGGACAGAAAAGATACTGTCTGCAATCACACAAAAACCCTAAAAAATCCAACACATCTGATACACAAAAAACCTGAGGCCACACGACTTCACCCCCGCTAGATCAGCACTCTGGTGTGAACTGGGAGCAAAGCAAAAGATACTAACAAAACAGGGGACTGAACAAACTAGCACAAGCTGTAACATATGGAGCGGGTATCAGGATCCTGTCAGCACCGGCAGGCTGCTGCGGCTGAACAGGGTAACTCACCCAGACTACAGGAGGACCCGGGGTCCGATACTGCAGGGAAAGTTCAGACACAGGACCTGCGACACTGAAAGTAGTTTAGCAGTGCAAAGACCTATGATCATGTGACCACAGGGGGCATGGCTTAGCGTCCTGCTGCAGGATAGGGTTCTATTACAGGAATCCTGGAGCAAAGGCTAGGGAAACTCAGGTCAGACAAGCGGGGGTCATACACGGGGAGGACAGCGCGGTACCAGAGGGACAAGCAGAGAATAGTCAAAACGTAAGCAATGAATCACACACAGAGATAGCAACGCAGTACAAGGGAGGCAGTCAGAAAGTAGTCAGGTCCAAGGCAAAAGAGTCATACATGGGAATAGCAGAGCAGTACAAAAGGAACAGGCAGAACTCGTAACAGGGACAGAACCGGATCAAAACCAAGCAAGCATAAAGTATCACAGTCACAAAGCACACCAGGGTCACACACTCGGCCAAGGGTCTGAGTATAAGTGACAAGGAGTGAACCCACAATGAGGCTATAAAAAGCCTCCCAGAATCTCAGCGTGAGGCTGTCCAGATTAACCTCTAAACTACTTGATCCCATGAACTCAGCAGATAATGACAGCGGGGCCCAGCGCTGCCCCCAGCAGGGAGTACGCTGAACTCTCGCAACAAAGCACAAAGCAAAAAAAAAAGCACAACCAGATAAGATGCAAAGGATTAGCAAAAGAATCACTTAACTGAACCATGCAGATCAGGCAGGAGACTGAAGAGCTCAAAATGCACAAGGAGGAAATCACCAGCAACCACTAAAGGAAATGTTGTGAATTCGCTTTCTGGCCTCCCTCTGGTTATTACTGAAGGTAGTGGAGCTGGTCAGATCGACAGAGGGGTTGCGAGTTCTCTTTCTGGGCTCCCTCTGGTGGTAACTGGAGGTAATGGAGCTGATCTGATTGACAGAGGCTTGCCACCTGATAATGATGATGACGATTCGAGATCTGGGGTTTCAGATTGGGATTTAAGACAGCCGACTCCCTCTATCCTTGCTGGTGTTTTGCTTCCTGTTCCTCCTGAGGTCTGATTTCTCCAGCCCTGTCCCTGCATGTTCAGCTAAGTGGTTTATTTGCTATTCTGTTTGCATTTGATCTGGTTTTGTCTATCTCTTCTTGGCGCGGGTCAGCCAGCTCCAGCTGGGGCTGTGCTGAATCACCGCCCATATGTTACTGCTTGTGCCAGTTTGTTTTATCCCCTGTTAGATTGGTCTCTTTTTGCTCTGCTTTCAGAATATACCAGAGTGCTGATATAGTGGGGGGCGAAATCGTGTGACTTCAGTGTTTTTTGCATCAGACGTGTTGGACCTTTTGCAGGGTTTTTTATGTGATTGCAGACAGTGTCTTTCCTTTCCTGTCCTGTCTAGTCAGTGTGGGCCCCATCATTTGCTCAGTCTATTTTCCTGCCTGTGTTTGTGTTTTCATCTTGTCTCACCGACAATATATGTTTGGGGGATATCTATTCCTTTGGGGTCTGCTCTGGGGCAGTTTAGATTTCCCCTTTCTTGCTTTAGGGTAAGTTAGCTATCCGGCTGTGCCGAGGCGTCTAGGATCATCGTAGGTACGCTCCATGGCTACTGCTAGTCGTGTGGATAGGATCAGGGATCTGCAATCCACTTAGGTACCAACCTCTCTGGCTTTATGTGGCTTAGCCTGGACCTGCTCTCCTCCTTGGTGACCCATTCATAACAGGGAAGCCTGCTCACTTATATGCTCCCAGCCAAGAATCCCAAATTCCCAATCATCTTCGTCAGGTGGCAAACTTCCATCAGACTGGCCAGCTCCACTACTCCCAGTAACCACCAGAGGGAGCTCCCGCTCAGAAGTTTGAGCAAGGGAATTCACAACCCCCCCCAAAAAAAAGGCCACATTATGTGGATATCTACCCTCAGGGGGAAATGTTTGACAGCCCATTCACTTAGTGTATGGGCATTCCAAGTCTATGAGACTCGCTCCTTTAAATTGGGCACAGTTTTTAATCAGGTTTTCCTCTACGTCTCATCATCCGCCGCCACTAGATCACCAGCGTTAACGTGTTCCGTGCTGTTACAGCCATTGTCGAAATCCTAACAAGGGTGGGGGTTTTTGCCCGGCGTTAAATACTTGTTATGGAAAAGGTTGAGGTGTACCCCACAGGGGAATATGTTTGACAGCCAACACACAGTGTATGGGCATTCCAAGTCTAGGAGACCCGCTCCTTTAAATTGGGCACAGTTTTTAATCAGGCTTTCCCCCACGTCTCATCATCCGCCACCACTAGATCACCAGCGTTAACGTGTTCCGTGCTGCTACAGCAAGTGTCGTATTCCGAACTAGGGTGGGCTGGGCGTTAAATACTTGTTATGGAAAAGGTTGAGATGTACCCCACAGGGGAAAATGTTTGCCAGCCCAATACACTTAGTGTATGGGCATTACAAGTCTAGGAAACCAGCTCCTTTTTAATGGGAAATTTTTTGCTAAGAGGCCCTCCTCCATGTTTCTTCCAAGGGGGCATTGGGGTTATTTGGGTGCATATGACTTGGTAGCAGGGCAGGCCTTGCAGTAAATGTATAAGAAAAGAGTTTGGGATTCCGAAATGAATAATGTGAAGTGGATTTTCCAGTGGCCATCCAGTACGTGGCTTGAATAGATTATTGGGGTGCATGTAACTTTGAGGCAAGCTAGGCCTTGCATTCAATGCAACATTTTTTCTGGAAGCCCTCCTGGACCTCTCGTGAAAGGGGTATTGGGGTGTGTCGTTATTCTTGGCAGCCCATGCACTTAGTGCATAGGCAATAACCGTTTAGGAGACCCACTGTTTAATATTGGCCCTTTAAGAAGATTAATGCTGCCTAAAGTCCAGTAAAAATAGGCTCTGTGACCTTAAGAGTCCCTCCTTCATAAATGAAACAAGATGTATCAGCTTATGTGTCACACACCACATGGCCAGCTAGGGTTGTTAAATGTAAGGGTAAGTGCACACGTTACGGATTACCCTGCGGATTTTTCTGTGTGGATTTTGCTAAATCCGCAGGTAAAATTACTTGTGATTTACTGCGGATTTTCTGCAGTTTTTGTGCAGATTTCACCTGCGTTTTTACATCTGCGGATACCTATAATGGAAGAAGTGTAAAAATGCTGAGGAATACACACACAAAATTGACCTTGCTGCGGATTCAAAACAGGAGAAAGTCTGCCGGGAAAAATCCGCAGCATGTGCACAGCGTTTTTCATTTTACATTGACTTTAAGGGTAATGTACACCGCAGGACAATCTGCTATGGATCCGCAGCAGAATCCGCAACGTGTGCACATACCCTTACAATGACATTTCCCAGTGAATGCATTTGTATTAGTTGAAAGCAATGTTAAAGTTGAAAAATGCTTCAAAAACGCTGCATCTGAACACAGCCCAAGTGGTGGAGGAACATTTTGGTCTGGGGTTAATTATTTTGCTTTATATACAAGTCATTACCTGGAAAGGATGAACCTTAACATATTTCCCAGCAAAATCCGTTCTGGTTTAGTTTTGGTGTGTTTTTAGGTGCACCGGTAAAAATGGCATGAAACTCTGACAACATTGCTGAAAGCTGTGAACTAGGAGTCAGGAATGCTTCCAGGAGCGATCCCCATGATGTCCCTGTGTCATTTGAGCAGTGTTTCCATCATTTTCAGACGTTTTTAGACCTTAAAAGGACCCCTGGGGGGCATCGTGGTAAAAATGCTCGGGTCTCCCATAGACTTACATTGGGCTCGTTGTTCTGTTCGAGTACCCGAGTATCCAATTTGCTCAACCCAAGCAACGAGCACCCAATCATTTTAGTGCTCGCTCATCACTAATGAGTTATATTAGAGCTGGATGTGTGTAAGGCACTCAGCAACAGCAGTGCTGAGCAAACAATCAGGTGTAATAAGGTGCAGGAGAGGAGTATGTCACCACAGAACAGACGGACCAACAGTTAAAGGGAGGTTTATTTACAGCGGATAACACTGACAAAATTAACAGTGCAAATATGAATATTATGAGAACGAGTTAAGCAAGCACACAAAAAGAATCAACAGTATTAAACAGTATAAAGTGTAGTTTTCCTATAGAGGAACTTAGTCTGAAGGGGTCTTTATTGAAGGGTCACTCTTCTCCCACGTTGGCGCTGAATCACCAGCAGCGCTTGCCGTCTGTATTCCACTGGGGTCTCAAGGGTTAATGCTGGAAGCAGAGGGGGTACTGGGCAAACGGGGTCCCCTCTGCTCTGAGTCTTTTGTCTAAGCACAACAGCCTCTCCCAGGGGAAACAACACTCCGCCCCTGTTAGATCTCTCAGCACGGATCACTGACTACACGTGCTGCTGTCTCCACAATAGCTGCTGTCTCCACACTACCTGCTGTCTTTGCATTAGTTGCTGTCTTTGCACTGGACACAGACTTCACAAGGGGGTCAGCACACATCTCATCTGTCACTGCAGACTCCAGCTTCACGTAGTCACGGGCTACGGTCTCTGCTCTGGCCTCAGTCTCTAAACAGGCCTCCCCTTCTCTGCGGGTCTCAGTCTTTCCACAGGGATCAGGGCGCACCTTTGCTGTCTCTGCAGTACACAGTGCCACATACTCACAGTCTGCCGTCTCTGTGCGCGGTACCCCGGTCTTTACTCTGTGACCGGGAGCTCTGTCTCTCTCCCAGTCTGCATCAGCGTCCTCCCCCGTCTGCTGCCCAGGCTGCTCCGGTCTGCCGTCTCTGTGCGCGGTACCCCGGTCTTTACTCTGTGACCGGGAGCTCTGTCTCTCTCCCAGTCTGCGTCAGCGTCCTCCCCCGTCTGCTGCCCATGCTGCACTGAAGAAAGTGCGCGCTCTTTTCCCGCTCTCTGCTCTGCTGGCTTTCTGTGCTCAGCCCCTTCCCTGTCCCCAGGGGAACCTGCTGCCCTGCTCAATGGTTCCGGGCATGGAGCAGCGGAGGCAGCCCTCCCCCGGCTCTTCCTGCACTTCACTCCCTTACATTGGCAACTAGTTGTAGGAGAGCTGGCTGTGTGACTAGCACTCATTAGCTGCTGCTTAGTCCCACGTACCTGTGGCGCCCCCAGGAGTACGGTCACCACACTGGCTTTGCCTTCCTCCAGGGGAGGGTAATGCCAGGCTTGGAGGCAATGATGGGACTCTCTCACAGTCAATCTATGCATACAACACAGTTACCCTCCTGACCAGTAGGGGGAGCTCTGACCCAGGATTGAGGGGAGGAGTGATCCCTGAGGGCCAGGAGGAAGTGAGGGCAGTTAGTCTGCGGAGGGTGAAGTGTGCAGACGGGGGAATGCGAAGCTGGAGGTTGAGCTGCAGCAGGCGAGCTCCCTCAGCTTGAGAGCGCACAGAACTGGAGTCGGGTCTCCACGGTGGTACGGGTACTAACGGCCCTGCCACAGATACCCGAGGAGTAGGAGGCTGTAGATGCCCTGCTCCCCTAGAAGACTTGAGGCACAACAGCAAAATGGATAGAGAGCCGGGGATTCGGAGAGTGAGAGGAGTCCCAGAGAGAGAGGCTACAGCTGTCTGCCGTGCAAGTGGAAGTCTAGGAACATTTGACAGGAGGAACTTCAGAGTAACTAAGGACTGGAGTGCGTCTCACACACACAGCGCTATTAGGGAGACTGCACAGCCCGCCTGAGAGAGAGAATCCCTGAGTTGCTTCCAGGCTAGCCTGCTCCAATACCATCTGTGATCAGGACCCTGGACTGCAGTTACCAAGTAAAGGTACAGAAATTGCACCCCGCTGTGTTGTGTCTGCTTCCTAACCTGTCGGCACTGCTACATCCCTGTGCCCATCACTTATACACTGCCCTGGGGTTACAGCTTCTCCTGTGGGGAGCTACACCATGTAAGCTGCGACACACCATCAGCCCCAGCGGATCTGCACGCGGGTGGCGTCACGAACTTTAAATTACAAACAAACACCACCGCCATTGATATTGGGGCCCAGGGCCACGGACCGGGTCACCGCTGCTGTGACACATCATCCCCCTGACACCGGCCCGGTACCGAGTACCCCACAGCCCTGGGTGAAGCGAGGGCGACTCATACCACCTAGGTATTCAGCTAACAAGTGCACACAACCTGGATGCACAACCTCCATGAGCTTTCAGACATTTACAAGCCTTTGATGACATTCGAGTTGCGTGTCGAGTTAAGAAGCACTAGAACAGATAATTACCAGCTGTAGGGAATGTTGTAGGAGAGCTGGATGTGTGGATAGCACTGAGTGGCAGATGAAAATAGACAGATATCAGGCACCTGGGTGTAGCACAGCCAAGAGGGAAGTGTGACTAGACTCCTGGAAAATAATAGTGTCAGTCTGCACTTGCTAACTGAATATTTAGCCTGTGCAGAACCTTCTGAGCTGACCTTAAAAGGTCTTGGATGATGACATTATTGGTACATGCAGCATTATTATAGAAACCCAATGTGCAGTAGCAGCCATACAGGAAGGAAGAAGCCAAGCCCCACACTGGAGAAGCAACAGTTGAGTAACAATTAAATCAGAAGGAAAAACCAGTGCAAAGACGCCCAGAATAAGATGTGGTAAAAATCACAAATCTTTATTAAAGGCCCAGGTAAAAATGACAATTTTTGGCTACAAAAGTGACACAAGAAAAAAACGCAGGGTGATGGTAAACAGTGCACCTCAATAGATAACAAAATAATATAACATACAGCCCGGTTATGTAAATAGGTATAAATAACATATGGTAACACATCCCCTGAGGAAGGAACTTTTTCCGAAACGCGCGTTGGGGCTGGCAGTGTGTGGTGCTCAGTGTCTCCTCTCCCTGGTATGTGTTGGATTTATTATGTTTTTGGCCACAAAGTTGTCATGGAGTTACATTTTCTACCTGGGTGATCAGCTTTGGATTTTTCCTTTACTTTTCTATGCTGGCCATCCACTTACTATTAACCCCTGGCGCCCTTCTTCCTGTGACCATATGTTATTTATACCTATTTACATAACCGGGCTGTATGTTATATTATTTTGCTATCCATTGAGGTGCACTGTTTACCATCACCCTGCGGTTTTATCTTCTGTCACTTTTGTAGCCACAAATTGTAATTTTTACCTGGGTCTTTAATAAAGATTTGTGATTTTTACCACATCTTATCCTGGATGTCTTTGCACTGGTTTTTCCTTCTGATTTAATTTCATGTTTACAGTGTGTCCTGCACTGTGCTACAATGAGCTGGGGTATTACTTTACCGTATTATTTTCATTTATGATTATTCATATATGATGTTACTCATTTCTAGCTCGTTGTGCCGCCATTTTTGTTCATAGTTGAGTAACAATACAGTATGCAAGAAAACTATTATAAACTAAAAAATATTTTGTTTTGCAGGGTTTTTTTTTAGAAAATATACAAAACAATCAAACTGTTTTACTGCTTGTTTTACCTACCTGAATTGGCTTCACCATCTGTGAGAAGGACAATTAAGGAAACACTTCTCTCAGGAACAGTTTTATTCTCATGTGCTTTATTCAATAAATCAACAGCTTTCAGCACAGGGTCATTGATGTTCGTCCCTATGAAGAAAAAATATTTTAATAGTCTTCCATCATAGAATCATAGAATTATAGAATGTTAGAGTTGGAAGGAACCTTGAGGATTTTCGTGTCCTACCCCCTGCTCAAGGATTCACTAAACCATCTCAGATAGATGTCTGTCCAGCATCTGTTTTATGCTTAGTGTGTTTAATAATTGTTCACAGTAGAGCACAAAAGTTACTGAAACGAAATTGTAAATATACGGTAAGAGAATACTGCACATGTCAAATAATTTGACTTATTTGGGTTCTGTCACCAGATAAAAAAGCGGCCAACTTTGCTATTATTTCATTCTCACTACTCCTCTAAATATGCTGTTTAATTTTGTTTAATCAGCCATGCAGTTCCAGAGATATGGGCCTTTATATTTAGTGATCATTTTTATGGTTTTTACCAAAGGGGTGCGGCTCACAGGATTCTCTGGGAACTCATCTTTAGGCTGCTCTACAATATTACCTGTGACCATAAAAGCAACGCTCTCTTGGTAAAGAACATAAAAGCAACACTAAATAAAAAGGCCTCTATCTCTGGAACTGTACGATGGTTCAAAATAAAACAAACAAAAAGTGGTCTTTACCAAGGGGGTGTTGCTCAAAGGGTAATTATACAGTGCAGCCTACTAACACACTACTAGAGAATCCTGTGATCAATGTCCCCTTGAAAAGACCATAAAAAATAGCACATTAAGAGCTAAGTAAAAAGGACAATATCTTTGAAACTATATGGTTGCTTTAAAAATTGATTTAAAATTGCATACTCATGGGAGCAATGGGAGTAGAATAATAGCAAAAAACAGCCAATTTTGACCTAGTGACAGGTTTCCTTTAAAAAAAAATATTCCAGTAACTTGAGTATATCAAGTTTTCCTGGGATAGGTGAAAACTTCTGGATTGTGCGGTGATGACTACTGAGACCCCAGTGTTCAACAGAAGTACACATGCTGGACCATTGCTCCATTCATTCTCCATGTGACTGCCAAAGGTAGTCAAGCACTTCATCTAGCAATCTCTGGCAGTCCAATATAGAGAATGAATAGAACAGCAGACGAGCATGCCACTAAATTCATATGGAGTGCAAAAGAGCTCACTTCTGGAGATCATAAGGAGTCTCAGCAGTCAGGCCTATACTACAATATCCTGTGGATAAATTATAAATTCATGTCACTAAGATACTCATTTAGAGGATCAAGGATTTATATATATCACCCAAACGAATAAATATAATCAGCTCTTTTTTTTGCTTGAAGTTAAAAATGTGGTTGTCTTTTTCAGAAGCTTATGGACCAGAGTCCACTCAAGGATCTCTTTGTACTTTGGTGGACTATTTATAAATGGCAAATTTAATACAAGACTGCATGTACCTTAATGACCCAGTCAAGCCATATTTATGTAAGCCTCCTCCCTGCTTGTGTAAAATATCCATGTAAGATAGATGCTCTTTAGAAACTATATTTTCAAAGATTAAAAAAAAAAAAAAAAAAACACAAAGTTGCAATTTGCAATCATGTTTTTGGGAATAATTTAGAGGATTGCTGGAAATGATTACTAGAATGATGAACACTGGAAAAAAATACAAATATTTCCAGAAGTAGAATGACATCTACCCTTGTGAAAACTTTGTGAATACATTTTTTTTGTAACTTAATATGTACTTACAGCCTCTGGGGAAAATTGATCGGACAAATTTTCTAGCGTCTTCTAGATTTTCTGGAGTTGCTTTGACTAAAGAATCCTTCCACTGAATAATATTATTGTCAAACACTATGAAATTGAAGTGATCATGCTCTGAAGTGTCTTTCAGAATCTGGTAAAGGGCATCTTTTGTCTGTGTAGATATATTTTTTAAGTAGATGTACAATGTATTACTTTCAGAGAAAAATACATACTTTCTGGCCTGAAATTAAAAACAACTCTGCATGGAAAATTATTGGTGATTACATAATTTTATATAGTGACAATAGATACATGTGAAAATAGATTCATACTGTCCAAACGACGGGCAGTATGAATTATAGCCTGACTGCGCAAAAGTACCCAGGTGTGTTTTATAGTCATATTATGAAATTATGCAGCCAGGTATGTTTTACACTGAAATTATGAAAATCATTACATACTTTGAAAAGCCTCTTGGGTTTTATGTCCTCACCCGGTAAGGTGGATTCTCTAAGCCATAGGTCGGGGTGAGTTAGCATAGACTGCAGGCCATGATGGAGTGGAAAAGCTCAGCACACGGATAAGAGAGAACTAGTACATGGAGTCTGGAACTTGTAGCAGAGATATGATTAATAGAAGAAACATATGAAATCAGGATATGGTTAACCACAGGATAATGTATTGGCAAACTAGTAACTTGCTTACAGAGATGTGGGACACATGTAAATAGTAGAACTGTACTGGCAAATTGGTAACTTGCTTGCATTACCTTGATAACTGACACTAAGATGTGAACAGCACTGAGGAAAATTGCAAAAAGTCAGTAATCTGGAATTTTGTTGGCAGATGTTTAGTTCAAGAGGCAGGTCCCTAGTAGCTTTTCCCTGCCTCACTCCTCTAGACTGACAACTCTTTCCCTATGTCCACAAATAGGAAGAGACCTGTCAGTTGCCTTTTACCTGCCACACTCCAGTTACCTGACAGGACTCTCCCTATGCACACACCAAACATGTAGTCTCTGGCTGACTTTTCAAAATATGCAATCTCTAAAACATTGAAGAATTTCATAGTGAAACATACCTGCTTGCAATTGAGCAGACAGTGACTGATTCATGTTGTCACTCCTGTTAAAAAAGACATGCAATAGGGTCTATAACAAAATAATATGGATATTTGGGCACTGCAGCCAATCACTGGCCCCAGTCACATGTCAGTGACATGACTGGCGGAGGATCTAGCAATGTTAGAAGCAAAGTGATAATTGGTAAGGTAAGTGTGGGAAAAAAACTTTATTCAATTCTATATCTAAGTAGGGAAAATTAAAGTAGATGTCCAAGCACCTCGCAACATATCAAAGACCTATCTTTAAGACGTGTCAAAAATATCAAATCTGCAGAGGTCCAACACCTGACACCTCCACCAAACAGCAGCATGTATTAATCACTGACAGTATGATATCAGCCATGTGTGTTTAACTTGGAGGCATTTCAGAGAAAAACATACTTTGAAAGCTGCCTTTCCAACTAGTCTTCCATGTGGTTTGGATCCTGGTGGCTTCTCCCCACCTGTTCCACTTGTTTGATAGGTCTCTCTTTGCATGGGTGTAAAGGTAGAGACCTGTCAGTCATTGGCAGTGGGTGGGAAGAATTTGTTTGGGATCCACCTGTCTGACTAATCTCCCATGTGGCTTGGTTTTTGGCAGATTTTAAATTGTGTTTTTCTCTGAAACCACACAGCATTTCACAGTCAAACATTCCTGGCTGAGATCACGCAGCCAGTGCCTGATACATGCTGCCCATTGATCAAGCAGCTTGTATCAGCTGTCAGGTTTCCTTCAAATACAGTGACTCACAAGTCACTTGATCTATAATTGTAGTCTTCCTCTTTCCTTTTGTTCTACACACACATACACACACTTTTTTTCAGGGAATGGTGTCACCAGAAGGGGCAGGGTCTCCTTCAGTCCAGTGTAGACCCAATAACAGGAAGCAGGGCCATGACTCAGTGTGAGTGCTCTGAAAATGTATTTTGGAAAGAGTTGATGTTACTTGAGAGGTGCTGCATAGAGAAAGTGATGATGAGGGGCTGTGTGGAGAAGTGGGGTTCATGATGAGAGGCTGTGTGGAGAAGGGACAATGATGAGGGACTGTGTGGAAAAGAGGGCATGATGATGAGGGGATGTGGGACGAAGGGGGGTTGATGATGAGGGGCCGTGGGAAGAAGGGGGATGATGATAAGGGGCTGGGTGGAGAAGGGGCATAATGAGGGGCTGTGAGGAGAAGGGGGGTTGATGATGAGGGGTTGTAGGAAGAAGGGGAGATTATGATGTGGGGCTGTGGGAAGAAGGGGGATGATGATAAGGGGCTGTGGGGAGAAGGGGCATGATGAGGGGCTGGATGGAGAAGGGACATAATGAGGGGCTGTGGGGAGAAGGGGGTTGATGATGAGGCGGTGTGGAAAATGGGGGATGATTAGGGGCTGCGTGGAAAAGGAGGGGCTGTGTGGTGAAGGGGGGATGTTGAGGGGTTGTGGGAAGAAGGGGGTATGAGGAGGGTCTGTGGGTAGAAGGGGGGATGATAAGATGTGTGAAAAAGGGGGGTGATGAGTTGCTGTGTGGAAAAGGGAGGGATGATGAGGGGTTGTGTCGAGAAGGGGGGACTGAGAAAAAGCCTCTCAGTGCAGCGGTGAGTTCATCGCAGTTCATCTGGAGAAATTTCTCAGTTGAGCTGAGGTTAACTCTCTGAGCTTAGCGCTGCACCATGAGACTTTCTCACTGTGCTAGCAGGGATCGCACCGAGGTCACCGCAGTTCAGGGGCCTGGCTGGGAACACAGCCTCAGTGACCTGTGGTAAACCTGGTAACGTCACCGCTGCTCACTGACGATGTGATTGTAGCAGCTCTTTCTCCCAATGGTTCTCTGCCTGGACAGTCGCATTTTGGCACCATCCAGGTTGAAAACTGTTTATTCGCAAATGTGGTTTATGGTGTGGGACAGAACAATGGACAGGTGAGGGATATGGTTGTTTTTTTATTCTTGTTTTATTACAGGAGATTATGGCTTCAATGGAATGGGCGATGACGTAAATATGGTTTAAATTAGAATCATTAAAGGTGTCTGTGTCGTTTTTTCAACTGAAGGACTTTATACTGGCTGTATGTTTATTTACAATATAACTATAGGATTAGTAATGGATAGGCGTTTAATAGACACCTCTCCATTACTAAGCTGTGGGCTTCATGTCACCGGAAATACAAAAGTGACATCAACCCCATATACATGAACTCCACTTTCCACCGCTACAGGGCAAGTGGGAAGAACTGGGCAAAGCGCCAGAATTGGCACATCTAATAGATCCACATTTTCTGTGTGGCTGTGGGCTGCTGTTTTTAGGCTGGGGGGTCAATATCAATGGCCCCTTACCAGCCTGAGAATACCAGACCCCAGCTGTCAGCTTTATCAAGGCTGGTTGTCAAAAATGTGATGGGAACCCAGGTCGTTTTTCAAAACCCTAACCATGACATACAAAGCCATCCACAACCTGAGTCCTCCGTATATCTGTGACCTAGTCTCCCGGTACTTACCTGCACGAAACCTCCGATCCTCACAAGATCTCCTTCTGTACTCCCCTCTTATCTCCTCTTTCCACAATCGCATACAAGATTTCTCCCGCGCATCCCCCCTACTCTGGAACTCTCTACCACGACATATCAGACTCTCGCCTACCATGGAAACCTTCAAAAAGAACTTGAAGACCTACCTCTTCCGACAAGCCTACAACTTGCAGTAACCACCGATCCACCAAACCGCTGCACGACCAGCTCTACCCTCGCCTACTGTATCCTCACCCATCCCGTTGTAGATTGTGAGCCCTCGCGGGCAGGGTCCTCTCTCATCCTGTACCAGTCGTGACTTGTATTGTTTAAGATTACTGTACTTGTACGTATTATGTATACCCCTCCTCACATGTAAAGCGCCATGGAATAAATGGCGCTATAATAATAAATAATAATAATAATAATAATTTAAAAACCAGCATGGGGACAACTGTATTCCTGAAAACCAGCCTTGCTAACGCTGACAGCTGAGGTTTGCAGCCCCCAGCTGTCAGTTTTGTCTGGCTGGTTATCAAAAATAAATATATTTATTTAAAGCGCAGGGGCTAGCTGATGAATACTTCCATCAGCTGCTCCTGCTATCGCTGTTATTAGTGGCAGCAGGCGTAGGCTGATGGGAGCAGTAGTCACATCTGCCCACGCTAGTGACCGGAGGTGAACATCATACCTCTGATCACAGCTGTGGGCTCACGCTGTCTGACCGGCGGTAATGATTTAACCGCCGATCAGAAGCAGCATTTGCCATAATGTGATGCACATGACAGTGTGGCAAATACTGGATGTTCGGGCCCCCCATTCAAGTGAATGGTGTCTGGATACTGTTCTAGTACCCACACCCAAACTTTTTTTTATCTGTTAAGGCCCCTTTACATTTAGCGATGCACCAGCGAACCCGAACAGCGATATGACGCGGTCAGTATCGCTGGTGCATTGCTAAATAGTCGCTAGTGAGCTGCCACACAGGCAGATCTCACAGCGACATAGCAGCGATAGAGCGGTCGTTACTTACCTTTCAGACGCGGCGATCCTGACGTCCTCCCGTCTGCGTCCACGCGTCGCTCGTCGGCGCCACAGGAAGCCCAGCAGGAAGCGCCCGACAAGAAATGGAGCTGCGCGATCAGCGATGGACAGCGGGGGAGCCAGTTGGAGGTAAGTATCACACATAGCGATATCGCTGCGTCACCAAATCGGTGATGCTTTAGCGATATTGCTAGTGATATTGCTATGTGCAAAACCCCCTTTAGGCCAGACCTGAACATCCAGGGGGTCCGCCCATCTCTAATCCTGTGTCTAGTGTGTGACTGGTGTGTGTATCATGTGTCTAGTGTGTGACTGGTGTGTATGTATGCTGAGACTGGTGTGTGACTGGATTGTATGTATTGTAGGGAAGGTGACCTGACGGACGTGTCAGAATAGAGAAAGATAGGTTTGCACAGTTTAGACAGGTGTCAGTTACTACAGTGGGGAAACAACTAGGAAAGTGTAGTGGACATGCAGTACCTTGGGTTGACCATTAGATGGCAGGGAGGAGTGTGAGCAAAGGACTTGACATCAGCTTAGGGCTTTAGAAACCGTTGGTCATGGGGGGCGGAGTTACAGTGACAGGGGACCGGGAGTGCTATAAATACTGAGGGAGGGTTCCAGAAAGTTCCATTCCCCAGGGGGAGCTCCAGTGACAGGAGGACCGCGACAGTCTGTGCGCTGTGAGGAGAATCCAAACCAGGGGGACTGAGGAGAGAGAACGTCAGGGGGGTGGTGCTGACAGGAATACCGCAACAGAGATGAGTTAAAGAGAGTACGCATACCGTGTTAAGGACGACGTTTGACCAGTGAAAGGACTGTCGGTGATTAGGCCTATGGCAGCCACAGTGTCGGAAGCTGTCAGTGCGTCAGCAAGGAAAAAGGGACAGGACGTATATATACGTCCCAGGCGAAAAACACGGTGTGTGAAGCGGCCCTGGACACGGAGGGGCCTGAGTGAGGTACTGTGCTGTAATGTGAGGGCCGTCAGTTGGACGGCGAGAGCACGAATAAACTTAGACCTGTTGTACCCGAAAATGACTTCTACTTGTCTCTGTACATCTCGTCATGGTAAGGAGAGGGACCACCCCCCAGCTCGCCCCAGCACCTCTACATTTGGCGTAGTCGGCAGGATCGCTGCCGCTAATACCCCATCTTCTGCGGCAAGCCTGCCTCAAGTAATGGAAAGAGATTTGGACTGTGCTGCTTGGAATAAAGACACCAGTGGATTACAAATAACTGACCTGTGAAATATGGATTGGAAGCGCTGCGACTGATCTGCATGGTCAGCAGAGGATCTGGGGCGGTACCGGGTACTGTGCAGTATGGCGGTGTCGCTTCAGCACAGAGGAGAGGTCCGGGTGTTTGCAGTTGTTCAGAATGGACTGGGACCCCCTCCAACATAGCCCAAAGGGAAGCAGACTGTGCCCAGAGACCGACGCTTCCATGTATTGGACCCCGACAGGTGGGTGGAGAGGCCTGCCGACGCCCCACCCCACAGAGGGAGTGACCCCAAGGAAAAGCTGGGGTGCGGCTGCTTGGTGCCATTTGATTGCTGCCCACCGGTCGGTATGAGACGCTGCGGGTGTTGGGGCATTGGCCGCCTGGAGTGGCAATGGCGGCGAGAGAATGAACTGCGCCAGAACACGTCATCCTCGGGTCCCTGGACAAGAAGCGGAGCTGGTGCGGAGCCCGTGCGGAGCCAGAAGAAGCGGCCGCCATTGATACTGGCGGAGAACTTCCCCATGGAGCTCCTGAGCCTGGAGGCTAGGCCCACTGAACACCGAGTTGGAGAGCGGAGACTGCGGGAGGAGCCGCGTGGTGACGTTACGGAGACCGCGGCGCCAGGGAAGGTAAGAGTTCTGCCGGCGGCTTCACAAGCGGCCCCTATCATTCTGCCACAGCAAGCAGTCTCCAGCGTACCGGAAGGTCTAGCTGCAGAGGACCCTATGGTATATGCGGAGTTGAGCGAGGCCCCTGCCCCCGTCCCTGAGCCATCCCACCCGGAGTCACCAGGGCGGAGCTCGTTTGCAGAAGACACGGCTGTGCTCCCTCGGCCGGAAAAAGCTCCATCACCAGAACCGGCCGTCACTCCGGCTCTGCTGGAAGTTTTGGATGCGGCCTACCCTGCGGCCGCGGTTATGCCAGCGTTAGAACAGGCCCTGTGCACCAGTCCTCTGGAAACATGGCTGCTCCCATCCGCCACCCGGCCCCAGCGGCTGATGGGCCGCAGAAACCATTGGCCGCTTCTGTCCCACGCCCTTTCTCGGCAAGGTCCCGCCCACCGGACTCTGGGACTGGCGCGACACCCTCCGTTTGGGTTGCGGAGGTGATAAAACAGAAGAAGATCCGGGAGCGGGAGGTATGGAGCCTGCTTCACTCAAAAGGGGAGGCTGGCATGGCGGTGGAAAGATCCCGGGGACGGCTGGTGTACATCAACACGGACAGGGGGTACGGTTTTATTCGTGACCAGTCTGGCCAAAAAGTGTATGTGAATGTAGCCTCTATACGTCATGGCCGGGCCCTGAAAGAAGGGGACTCCGTCTCCTACTATAAAAAATACTGCCCCCGTGGATATTACGCGGTGGCAGTACTGGCAGAGTCTGAGGAAAGCGAACCCCCGTGAAAAGGACTTGTATGGACACTCTTGTTTTCCCCAGGGGTTCCACGGCTGTGGGGCCCTTACTACTGACCACCAGAAGGTGGATTGAAGTGTCAGGAGTTCGTTGCACTGTTGTGCAGGTCAAAAGGACAGTTCGCGGTCAGATTTAAAAAAAAAAAAAAAAAATGTTTATCTGTGATTTTTATTTCTGTTTTTCTATGCTCCTCTTACAGGATAGTCCATGTTTACTTGTTAGCCTGACAGAGCGGGGATACGTAGAAGAGAGGGAGTGTCCATGTCCAAGGAAGGGGGGGGGAAGAAGACATGCAATGTTTGTGTTATATGTTGGTTTTAGAAGCAAAAGAAAATGAAAAAAAAAAATATAAAAATGGGTACTTGTGCTATTATAAAGTTGTTTAATGTATAATATGCCAAAGAAAAATGCAACAGGTCCGGGTAAGGGAAGGTCTGTGGGACCAATGGGAAGTGTGAGATCCGAAGAGGGGTCTATGTGTGAAGAGGGTCTGGGAGACCGAGACGCCGACCATGACATGTAACTGAAAGAAGGGTAAAAGAGTTGGAAGACGTGAGAGAGACAGCCGTCCTAGGTCAGGTCCCCAACACCACGGACACCCCAGAAGGAGGAAGGCGGGCGCTGGTAATGATCTGGTACGTGTGATACCTCGATCATGGCGTACCGAATAGTGGAAGGTGACAGTAGGGGAGAGTAGGGGAAGGTACACGCCATAGAGAGAATATGGGTGTACCTAGCCCAATTTGAAAGACATTGTCATGTGGCGTGCGCGCTGGTGAGTAGCAGTAGGCTGCTCAGAGCATAGTGCTCCCAGTATGGTTCGGCCCCCGCAGGTAGTGGGTTTGGCCCAACAGCTGGTCAGACAACAGAGTGTAGGTGAAGCTTCAGAACGACGAAGGCAGGGATGACGATTGTCGAGGACGACAATGGACAAAGGAAGGGGGAGTGTAGGGAAGGTGACCTAACGGATGGACGGTCGTGTCAGAATAGAGAAAGATAAGTTTGCACAGTTTAGACAGGTGTCAGTTACTACAATGAGGAAACAGCTAGGAAAGTGTAGTGGACGTGCAGTACCTTGGGTTGACCATTAGATGGCAGGGAGGAGTGTGAGCAAAGGACTTGACATCAGCTTAGGGCTTTAGAAACCGTTGGTCATGGGGGGAGGAGTTACAGTGACAGGGGATTGGGAGTGCTATAAATACTGAGGGAGGGTTCCAGAAAGTTCCAGTCCCCAGGGGGAGCTCCAGTGACAGGAGGACTGTGACAGTCTGTGCGCTGTGAGGAGAATCCAAACCAGGGGGACTGAGGAGAGAGAACATCAGGGGGGTGGTCCTGACAGGAATACCGCAACAGAGACGAGTTAAAGAGAGTACGCATACCGTGTTAAGAGCGACGTTTGACCAGTGAAAGGACTGTCGGTGATTAGGCCTATGGCAGCCACAGTGTCGGAAGCTGTCAGTGCGTCAGCAAGGAAAAAGGGACAGGACATATATATACGTCCCAGGCGAAAAACACGGTGTGTGAAGCGGCCCTGGACACGGAGGGGCCTGAGTGAGGTACTGTGCTGTAATGTGAGGGCCGTCAGTCGGACGGCGAGAGCACGAATAAACTTGGACCTGTTGTACCCGAAAATGACTTCTACTTGTCTCTGTACGTCTCGTCGCGTTAAGGAGAGGGACCACCCCCCAGCTCGCCCCAGCACCTCTACAGTATCATGTGTCTAGTGTGCGACTGGTTTGTATGTATCATGTGTCTATAGTCATGTGTCCAGTGTGTGATTGGTGTGTATGTATCCTGCGTCTAGTATATGGCTGGTGTGTATGTATCCTGTGTCTAGTGTTTTACTGGTTTGTTTGTCTACTGTGTCTAGTTTGTGACTGGTTTGTATGTATCCTCTCTCAAGTGTGTGACTGGATTGTTTGTATCCTGTGACTGGTGTGGATGTACTCTGCGTCCAGTGTGTGACTGGTTTGTATGTATCCTGTGTCTGGTTTAAATGTATCCTGTGTCTAGTATGTGACTGGTTTGTATGTATCCTGTCTCTAGTGTGTGACTGGATTGTTTGTATCCTGTGACTGGTGTGTGACTGGTGTGGATGTATCCTGCGCCTAGTGTGTGCCTGGTGTGTATGTATCCTGTGTCTAGTGTGTGACTGGTGTGTATGTATCCTGAGTTTAGTGTGTGACTGGTGTGTATGTATCCTGAGTCTAGTGTGTGACTGGTGTGTATGTATCCTGGTGTGTATGCTGCGTCTAGTGTGTGACTGGTGTGTATGTGTTCTGCGTATAGTGTGTGACTGGTGTGTATGTATCCTGAGTCTAGTGTGTGACTGATGTGTATGTATCCTGTGTCTAGTGTGTGACTGGTGTGTATGTATCCTGAGTCTAGTGTGTGACTGATGTGTATGTATCCTGCGTCTAGTGTGTGACTGGTGTGCATGTATCCTGAGTCTAGTGTGTGACTGATGTGTATGTATCCTGCGTCTAGTGTGTGACTGGTGTGCATGTATCCTGTGTCTAGTGTGTGACTGGTGTGCATGTATCCTGCGTCTAGTGTGTGACTGATGTGTATGTATCCTGTGTCTAGTGTGTGACTGGTGTGTATGTATCCTGTGTCTAGTGTGTGTCTGGTGTGTATGTATCCTGAGTCTAGTGTGTGACTGATATGTATGTTTTTTTCGTCTAGTGTGTGACTGGTGTGTATGTATCCTGAGTCTAGTGTGTGACTGATGTGTATGTATCCTGCGTCTAGTGTGTGACTGGTGTGTATGTATCCTGTGACTAGTGTGTGACTGATGTGTATGTATCCTGAGTCTAGTGTGTGACTGATGTGTATGTATCCTGCGTCTAGTGTGTGACTGGTGTGTATGTATCCTGCGTCTAGTGTGTGACTGGTGTGTATGTATCCTGCGTCTAGTGTGTGACTGGTGTGTATGTATCCTGCGTCTAGTGTGTGACTGGTGTGTATGTATCCTGCGTCTAGTGTGTGACTGGTGTGTATGTATCCTGCATTTAGTGTGTGACTGGTGTGTATGTATCCTGCGTCTAGTGTGTGACTGGTGTGTATGTATCCTGCGTCTAGCGTGTGACTGATGTGTGTATGTGTTCTGCGTCTAGCGTGTGACTGATGTGTGTATGTATCCTGCTTCTAGTGTGTGACATGCATCCAGTAATAAACCTGTATCTAGATAATGAACAGATGCATTTTTAAATTAGGATTACCCCCAGGGCCATACAAATAAAACATGGGGCCGCATAGAAAAAAATTAAAATTGGGTCTCAATTCAGTTATACCGCAAAAAAGTATTGGCCTGAATAGGTGGGGGAAATGGCGCTTAAGTTGCAGTCACAGAAGTACATGCATTCTGTGTGCGAAACCAGAATAAATCAATCGGAACCATAGTTCTTTGTTGATTTGTGCCATGATGCCCCTGGCTTGTTTGTGGCTGCAGACACTGCACACTGTCATAGATTGTTCCTAAGGTAACAGAGAAATTAATTCCTACACTTCAGATGACCAACACCACAATCAGGACTTTTAGGCCGGGGTCACACTGGCGAGGAATACGGCCGAGTGAGAGGCGCTAAAAGCACGCATTAGACACGGACCAATGATTGCCTATGGGGTCACTCGTACCAGCCGTATATTTCTCATCCGTATTCTACGGTCGGTGCCAATCGCAGCATGCTGCGATTGTCAGTGTACTACGGCCGTAGTACGCCAATGCAAGTCTATGGGTGCGCAAAAAATACGGATTACACACGGACCACACATGTGACTTGTGAGAAATACGCACCAGGTGTCTTTTAGCAAAGCCGGAAATTCAGTGCGCTATACAGTAATCTCACACTGACAGGTTTAATAAAGAAACGAAAGAATAGATATATACACATAGAATATATATATATATATATATATATGCATTCTATGTGTCTATATCTATTCTTTGGTTTCTGTTAGAAACCCTGCCATAGGGCTCCATTATATGTCCATTTTGCAAGCCTGCGAGAAAATCTCGCCATACGGATGCCATACGGATTACATACGGATTACATACGGATGCTTACATGCGCAAAATACGCGACCGCACCTTGATTACGGATGACATACGGATCACTGTTTCGGGGCCATTCATCTGTATTACGCATGTAAAATACTGACCGTATTTTGCGTTGGTTAGTGTGACCCCGGCCTAAGCCGCTGTAGAGCCTCCTATGGCAACAGTAATTAAGTGCGACAGATTGGAGTAATATATTGGATGTGCACAAAATAAGTCATAGTGCAAACAATTCAATAGTTTGGGATGCAAGCTCCTTGTGAGGCAGTAACACAGTCAAATGTCTGTATTTCTTTCTTTTTCTGTATTTTTTTAACACAATTCCTCATTTTCCAAAAAGGATAAACCAAAAGTTTGTTACATGCCAAAAAAAACCAGCGAAACAGGCCACAGCATAAGTGTGACGTGTAGATATGTCAGATTTCAATAATAAAACCAGTGTGCAAAAAATCTATATTTTGTAACATACACTTTGTGGGGCAATCACACAGTGAAGTGGAGTATGTCACCAGGACTCTGTTATGTAATCTGAGAGCAGCATAATGCACGGAAAGAGACCTTATTTCCAGCGATGTGTCACTTACTTGTCTGCACTATGTCATATTGATAAAATCACAGTTTTATCGGCTGCAGATCTATCAGTTCTCTATATAACCCTCCTCCTATGGCTGCCTTCCTTTGCTATGGTCCAAGAAAAGGTTCTCATGTAGCCAGGCAGACTCTTGTGACATCACTACCCTCTCAGATAGCTATGTATGTCAGAGTATTCAGTAAGCGCTTGCTATTAAGTTACTGTGTTCTTCAGTTTGTTTCACCTTCCATTTCTCTTAGCTGACTAAGGGTCCTGTTACACATAGCGACCCACCAGTGATCCCGACACCGATACGACCTGGTAAGGATCGCTGGTGCGTCGCTACATGGTCGCTAGTGAGCTGCCAAACAGGCAGATCTCCTCAACGACGCAGCAACGATATGGCGATCCATATAACGACCTCGGTGGTCGTTGGGACCTTGTCACACAGCAGTTATTCTGACGACTCAGACCTCCATAAGCGTGAGTTCTGCATCGAACGAGGTCGCTCGTCGTTGTCCCTGTCAAACACAGAGATGCATGCTGGCCAGTGGGACACCAACGATCAAAAAATGGCCAGGGACATTCGAGCACGATCAGCGAGATTGCAGCAGGGGGGGCGGTCGCCGCTATGTGTCACACATAGCGAGATCGCTGGCGCGACACAAAATCATTGACGTTTCAGCGATCTCGCTAACGATCTCGCTTAGTGTGAAGTACCCCTTATTCTCTCTTCAGCAAACTGTTTATTTAGCTATTATCTGCATTTACTTCCTGGCCTAGACTTCCAGTTGACTCTTCATCTGCTGCAAGCATAAAGAACTCTTCTTTGGTGCTTTTCACACTGCAAACATTGCTGCAAAAGTGCAAACATTGCTGCAAAAGTAAATATCTTCTCTAAAAGTAACTATTCAGTTGTTCATCAGTGCTGTCTATGTCCCTACCAAAGACCATCTGTCTGCTGATTTCATACAACTCTGGTTTTAACCATTTGCTTGCTGCAAGTCCTAGACTGAATAAACATCTACACATCCTTTGTATATTTACACTCCCAGCTCTGTGTTTTCTGGTGTTTCCTACTCCTCTTATTTGCCTGATGCCCTGCCCAATGTGCCATCGCCTTCCGTTTGTTTCTCACCCTGACCTGAAGCTTAGAGAATCCACCCATCATGTCAGCCCCTCACAGCATGGGGGTCTTTGCTCCAACCTCTAACAAGTTGTGCGCCTGTGTGATCAACACGTAACCTTGGAAAGATTTTTATTCCATAGGAGTAAACAGCTTTTAGCAATTGATATAGAAAGTGGTATAACTTGTCATTCGTGCCTTTTCAGTAACTATCTATGCACAAATAGGACATTTTCTTTTACCATCTAAAATATTCTTTTTGTAACTTTAGGGGTCATCCACACTTGCATATTAAGGATTCATATGAATTCCATTTTTTCACTGTCAATATACTTAAAAGGTATACCACGCTTCATTTTTTAAAATATTTTGTGCTTTTTATATGGATCAACTTCCAATATGGGTGTTCTTAGCCCAAATAAATCAATTAATTGAGATTAAAAACAGTTGCATAATTTACGCTCGTGTTGTTCCATTTTCTGTGCTGGGTTTTTCTGAAACATTGTAAAAACATTAAGAAAAAATGGAAAATTCAGAAAATCTGAACAAATATGGATAAAAAACAGACCACTCAGAACATAGTATATATCAAATATTAAAACAATGTGGAGACAAAATCAGAAGTGATCCATATTAGATAAATACGTAAGTGTGAATAAAGGCTTTTAGTAAAAGGACTGTTGGCGGTACGTTATTTTGCTTGGAGATATAGTATTACTTGTGTCCTTTAGGAGCTGGATATTAAATTTTTTAATTTGGTTATAGATATTGTCACTCCTAACAGATGTACAGAGTAAGTAAATGTAAAGCAAAAAAATAGAAAGCTATTGCAACACATGCACTACAAAATGATGTACAGAATATCTTACCTGGTCCATTTTTCTACCCCACATTGATCCACTTCTGTCTATGACATAAATTACATTTTTTGGAACACAAGTCAATTTAGGGGGAGCAAAAAAGTGAACAAAATATCCATTCACAACCTGAAATGCAAACAAAGAAAAATTATTTCTTTTTTTTTTTTTTTTTTTATACCAAAAGTGAATCTACACTAATAGGCAACCACAGATTGTCTTACATTGGTAAGGCATATAAGGGTATGTGCACATGCTAAATAAACACCAAAATGAAGGAATTTATGGTTTGCAGTGTAAGACCGGGGTCACACTTGCGAGAAATTAGCACGAGTCTCGTGCCTCAATACCTGCCACTGCCGCCGGCACTCGTACCGGAGCGCTCAGCTGCATAGAAATACAGGCAGCCACACACTCTGGTCCCGAGTGCAGGGTATTGAGACGCGAGACTCGTGGGAGTTTCTCGCAAGTGTGACCCCGGCCTAAAAGCGACTTGCTGATCATATGCTCAGTCTTTTGATTGTCTATTAATCGCATAAGGTTTCCAAAGATGCAAAGCCATGAAAATACGGTAAGTGACCTGACAAATGAAGTTGCACTCTGTAATGCTAAAGCATGTAACCATGAAACATGAATAGCATTACTGCTTTAGAAAATAAGAAAAAATGGAGATACTTAGCACATAATTTGGCCAATTCATGCGTGCTCAACAACCAATAGCAAGGCACTCTCCGGTTTGCTGGTGTAATAACGTGCAGGTGCTGGGTATGTCACCACGGAACAGAGACAGATCAAACGTTGAAGGGTTTATTTACAGGGATAAGATTCTCCTCGCTGGGAGAAAGTAGTGAGGGGGTAAACTGGTTTTTAACAGTATATAGGCACTAAGACAAGTAATCAATCAGTCAAGCAGCATAATGGTAATGAACGGGTATTCCTGTAACTTATCAGTTCTGAAGAAATCTTGCTTGTAGGGTCGTCTTCTCCAACGTAGGTGCAGTCAGCAGCGGCACTTGTCGTCTCTCTGTAGGCTATGCAGTCTCTATTAACCCACAGCAGGGGTTTCGGGGGTTAATGCGGAAGGCAGGGGGGACGTGAGGCAGACTGGGTCTCCCCTGCTCTGAGTCTTTGCTTTAACACTAACAGTCTCTCTGCAGGTACGGTGTTCAGTCTCTTTATAAGTCTCACAGCAGGAATCAGGGGCTCTGTGCTACCACCGCGGGTACTGGGGCTGCGCACGTGGGTCACCGTCTCTACACTGGTCAATGTCTCTGCACGGTCAGTACCGCACACCTCTCTAGTCACTGAGGACTCCGCTACCACGTACTCACAGACAGCAATCTTTATGTCACATCCTCCTGTCCTTGCCTTCTGACCAGGAGTTCTCTCTCTTCTCCTAGGCACGGCTGCGACATGCTCTGTCTGCTGAACATGCTGCTCTGAGCTCCGCGCACCCGGCTTTCCCGCCCTCCGCCTGTCTTGCTTCCTGTCCCGGTCCGAAAGTCTTCCCCCCAGGAAACCTGCTGTACAGCTAACTGGTTCCGGCCACGAAGCAGAGGAGGTAACCCCATTCTGACTCTTCCTGTGCTTCACCCCTTACACTGGGAACCTATCTGGAAGTGCTAGTCTTTTGTTATTTTCCTTAAAATGATTATCCAGCTTTAAAAAGCTTACCTGCTAAAATGCTGTTTGCTTGCAGTCACTATTAGGGAAAGTTAGCTGCACAGAGGATTATACAACTCTTTTTGCACACTCTACGGGCTTTTTTTCTTTGCTTTTTCCTTGCATTCTTTGATCAAAACCCATCAAAAATGTGTGTAATGGATGCAGCATTTTTAATACAGAAAAAAAGCTGCAAAAAAGAGCTGTTTAAACATACCCTAAATCCTAAAGTTTTTCAGCTTTTCAAAATAACAGTTCATACTAAAATACACATTAAATTAAGTTAATAGGTTATTCCCTATCAACAGAATAAGGGCTAACTAATTGCAGGGGCAGACCTAAACATAAGAGGGACCCTGTCATGTCCCACGACCTGGGAATAATACTGTAGTGTAGTATCACTGTATTGTTGTTGTTACACTGCTATGCCCCTTTTAGAAGTTTGTCCTGTGTCTCTCCCTGTAGCCCAGCTCTGATGAAAGTAAATCCCTCCTTTCTTCCTCCTGTGTCAGTGTTCATCATCTATCTTTGTCTGAGGTTCATCTCTGGTTCAGAATTGTCTTTTTGCCTATTGCAGTTGTTGCAGTTTCTGCTGTTGCTATTCTGCATAATCCAAGAATTCATCTTGAGAATAAAACTTCTACTGAAATCTTCATGCATGCCTCTGCAGTCAAGTTAAGCTATCTGATGAAGTCCCTTTGTGTGAGTACTAGTTCTATACAGACATCCATAGAAATGCTGTCTCAAGAGCAACACACTCGCAGCCCAGTTATGGAGTCAGAATATACCCCTGTGTAAAAACTATATATGGGCCCTTTGTAGTACAATAGTTCATCATAATGCACAATGTTCCCGGCTTTGAAGATGGAAATGAGCCCCATTATCTCTTTGGCCCGTTTGGCTACACTGGCTGCACCAATGGTATGTCTCCCCCTGACTTACTGTTAAAGGGGGTCTGACCATTGGGATACCCACAGACTCACAAGAACAGGCACCTCTGCTAAATTCATTCTCCAGTGGACTTCCAGAGATAGCCAAGAATCTGTGGGAGTTCCTGTCGTCAGACTCTGCAATTAAAAAGTCAACCCCTATCCGATAGATCGGCAACAATATATGAAATTGGTATGACAACTTTTAATAACCCAAGTTTGCTCCAGTGTGAATTCTAATTATTATACGTCACCTGTATGTTTCCAGGAGTTTCTCTATTAACATCATAGGTCACCGTAAAATCTCCATCCAGTAAAGTGCTTGTACAGTTGGCACATGAGCGCTGCTGGTCTATGGTGGGTTTAAAAGAGACATGACCCTGAAGATACCAAAGATATAAATTATATTAAGATTCTATGTGACTATATAACAACACATATGACTAGCTAAATGATGATCTCACTTTATACAGTAGCTACCCAACACAGAGACCTCTAGTTACAGATCATGCTATTCTCTAAGCTTTTTTAACAAAATCAAGCATCTATACTTACACAATATATTATCCAAGCAGGCTCAGTACTGTACATGTGAGATTTGCATCTATCCATACATGTATTTCACAACTTTTGCAGTTAGGTATATGAATGATTACCTTTTCTCCAGAGAAAGATTTTTCAATCGCAGGTTTCAGATTATTTGTTAGAAAAGATGCTTGGGTATCTAGAAAGCTGATACCTTGAGGTTCATGTATGTTTACTTCAATCTGAAACGCAAAGAATAAAAAATTACCAGTTTAACATATATTTGTTGAACTTGGTTCAACAAACACTTCACACTTCAGCGCTCCTGTTATCGTGATCGATGGGAGTCTCAGTGGATGGACCCACAACGATACAATGGATAGAGGACAACTTACAAACTTGAGAACCTTCCATTGAAGTTCAGTAAAGCACTGGACTTTGAAGTAAACAAAAAATGCTCTCTGTTGTGATGAACCGGTAGCCCTCCCATGCAGGGAATTCAATCAGAAATCATGTGATCATGGGGTCCAATACTTAATAACTACTGTGTATGCTTTAAACGAGACAACAAAAATAATGCATTTTTGTGTTTGTTAAGGATTTGTGGCTGTCCAGACCTGTTCGTGCTGGCACAAGTAGAAATTGTAAACCCACACTATACTTTCACAAAGTTAATTTAAAGAGTAACTAAACTTTATTTTTTTTAAATGCCACATATTTGCAGCAGGGTTGGACATATCATTTGTGCACAGGGGCCCAAGAGGTGAGGGGACCCCAATCACCTCCAAATAAGCAAGCAGCTTCTCTCATAGTCGGAACTATTGTAAAGCAAAGTATATACAGTATATATATATATATATATATATATATACACATACACTGTTATATATATATATAAGGGACCTTTTTCTATCAGTGTTCACCACTGATTTACAGTGCTCGGTCGTTAACTAGTTAAAAAATATATATATATTTAATATTAAAATGTCACTGCAGGAAGTGTACCTGGTATTTTCTGATAAGAGTTTTTGGTTGAACTTTGATGAACATTTCATATTTTCCTAGGTGACGTTTCAGCATTTCTTCATAGACTAACTCAAATGTTACTTTACTTTCTGGAGCCACATTAACTGACACAGTAAATTTCTCAGTCTTCCTGCCAGAGGCCCTGTAAAACCAGTGATAATTACTTTATATTAGTACAGCTAGTACAGTATATGAAACTTTACATGTAGTATAATTTACAATACATTCTTTCAAAATAACATAACTCATGCATATCATAAAAAATTATCAAATCTGAGCAGAAAAGAGTTGATGATGATGATGATGATGATGATGATGATGATGATGATGAACAACAACAGATATAAACTAGTGTAGTTCTGGAACTGTATTATATTCTTCACTCCCCATACATTGTCTTGAGGAATATGACACACATGTAAGATGGGAAAAGCATTTCCAGAGGGAAGAACTTGAAAGAAAAGCTGGATCAGGTTATAACTGTGGCACAGTTGTTAAATATAAAAGTTCAGGATGGCTAGGTGGAAACTGAGTCAGCGCCAGCATGTGAGAAGAAGGGAACATGTGAACAGTGTAACTACTGTAACTTGTGTCCGAGAGTGGCTTGATACCTGAGCAGGCAAAACGTAGTTGGTCAAGCACCGAAGCCTAGACTTCGTTGGTCAAGACTCAGGTCCCAGACTTCGATGGTCAAGATCAGAAGCCCAGACCTCGCCAGACAAGACCTGACTTCCTGACTCCGCAGGTTAAGCATCAAAGGAGGTCTTCTAATGAGAAGTCCCGAGTGAACTGGGCCATTACTTCCAGAATACAGTACAGAGTGTGGGCCATGGCCATACTTCAGGAAACGTAGACGTCTAGTACAATGAGCACACTGAGGGGACTTGCGACTTGGCGGTAAGTACCGGTGACCTTCGTTGGTGCCAGTGTAACAAACAAAGGCATTTGTAGAGAACAAGACAACGACAGGACTAGTGTTGAAAGTGACGCCCGCTGAGCTAAGACAGAAAGGTGTCAATATTCATTTAACTGTTGAATAATAAAGGCAGTGTATAAAAATAAAGCGTTGAATAAGATATTGCATTTAGTTTAGTAAGTGTCGTAAAGTACAGTACTGCTCTTATTGTTATTACTCCAAATATGTGTTTACCTGCATATACTTGTATATTATAATAATAATAATAATAATAATAATACATTTTATTTCTATAGCACCGACATATTCCGCAGCACTTTGCATTTCAGAGGGGACTTGTACAGACAATAGACATTACAGCATAACAATAATCACATAGATCATAACAGATACCAAGAGGAATGAGGGCCCTGCTCGCAAGCTTACAGTCTATGAGGAAAAAAGGTAGACACGAAAGATGGGTGTGTGGCGCCCCTGAGGCTCAGTCGCCACAGAGGTACTGCACCTTCTCCTAAGGTGTAGTGCCCCACCGCCTAGGTAAGTTGGGAACTGCTTTCCGCATTCCACACCTGCATCCCACACACAGGATAGTTCAGTAGGTCCACATAGCAGCTTCAGGCTGGGGGTAGCAGAGCACCTTTCGTGGAACCCTGCTTCGTAACACGAGATGTGCTGGGAGGTGGGTGGAGTTGGGATCCATAAAAAAGAGGGGGAAGGTTTAGAATTGCAGGTCAGTCTGGGGGAGTCCCAGAGAAGAAGGTCAGTCTGACAGGAGGTCAGGCGAGAGTAGTTCAGTTCTAAAGTTAGTTTTAAGTTCAGTTTGAGTTCAGTTTAGAAGGAGTGCTGCAGCTGCCTCAGTGATCTGAGTCAGCTGGCACGGGAAAGAGAAGAGAAGGAGAAAGACGTAGAACTGCAACCTAAGCTTCCAGAAGAGAGAGAAGGAACAGCGCGGAACGAAGGAGTAGGAGAACAGAGAGGAGTTGTGGGTTGGAAGAGGAACCCTATCTATAGGTTCTCAGCGCAAGGCCAGGGCCCGGTCCCCGAGGTTGTATGGACACTTATGGTTCTGCAGCAGACACCGGTGGAGTAATTGGCTGTAAATGCACTACTCCCATCAAAGACTTGGGACACAACAGCAACTGGATAGAGAGCCAGTACTTCTGAGAAGGGAGTCCCCGATAGAGGCTACAGCTGTCTGTCATACAAGTAGTGACTAGGAACACCTAGAGAGGGGCATTCCAGGGTAACTAAGTACTGGAGTGCTTCGCCCTAAAAGGCGCATTGGAGGAGTCGTTCAGGAAAGGCACATGTTGGCGGAGTGTTGGAGATGAGAACCCTGACTTGCCCGGGAGGTTGATCGAGTCTCTACCCCGGAGGACACGGCACGGAGGCAGGCACCAGTGGGTACCACGAACTGTAAGTAAAGCTTTGAAACTGCAAGCCCTGGTGTCCTCCATTCATTCACCGCTAACACCTTCAGCCCCGCTACATCTGGGTACCAGCATCTATACCATTCTGCGCCTCTCCTCATCCATTGCACCTACACTGCCCTGGGACTACAGCTCCACCTGTGGGGAGCTACACCATCTTTCCTGCACCACACCATCAGTCTCAGTGGATCTGCGTGCAGCGTTGGCTGAACATCTTTCTTGACAAACACCACGGGTGGCTGTTGTGAGTTCATTCTCTGGTTCACCAGTTATGAGTTCTCCTTCCAGACTCCCTCTGGTGGTAACAGGAGGTAGAGAGGCTGATTTGATCGGTGGAAATCTGCCACCTGAGAATGAGGATGACGATTGGATCTCAGGAGTCTCAGATTGGATTTAAGACAGCCAACGCCCTATTCAGTTGCTTGTGATTCCTTCTGGTTTGTCAGCTCTTGGTTTTCAGCTCTGTTCCAGTCATCTAAAGCTAAGTTTTTCTGCTAATGTTCACACTTGATTTTGTTGGTCTATTCAGTTTTTTGGTGTGGTCAGCCAGCCCCTGCTGGGGGCTGTGCTGAATTTCCACTCTTATTTATTAGTATTTTGCCAATTGGCTTGTTGTCCCTTACTAGTTCGGTCTCTTTTTGCTCTGTCTCAGAATATTTCAGAGTGCTGATATAGTGGGAGAAGTCTAGTGACTTCAGGGTTAATTTTGCTATCAGAAGTGTTGACCATGATTTTTGTAGGGTTTTTTGCAGGTTGCACACAGTGTCTTTCCTTTCCTTTCCTGTCTAGTTAGTTTGGGCCCCATCATTTGCTCAGCCTATTTTCCTGCCTGTGTTTGTGCCTTCATCTTGTTTCACCGTCAATACATGTGTGGGGGCTATCTATTCCTTTGGGGTCTGCTCTGGGGCAGTTAGTTTTCCCTTTTCTTGCTTTAGGCTTATTTAGTCCTCCGGCCGTGACGAGGCGTCTAGGAACATCGTAGGCACGCTCCACGGCTACTGCTAGTTGTGTTGTAAGATCAGGGATCTGCAATCTGCATAGTTACCAACCTCTCTGGTTTTCTGTGACTTAGCTTGTTGCGCTTTTTTCTCCTCGGTGACCCATTCATAACAGGTGGCGTCACGAACCATCCATATAAACTATCACATCACCACCACGTATATTGGGTGCCCAGGGCCACGGACCGGGTCACCGCCGCTGTGACACATGCCCTGACACCGGCCCGGTACTGAGTACCCCACAGCCCTAGGAGGGCGACCCAGGTGGTAACAATTGCCCTGATTGTATGGACCAGCCATAATGTTAAGTGTGTAATGGTACAGACTCAGAGGGCTAATGGATGCATAAAGCATGTGGGAATATGATGTGGGGAACCTGGTTATGTTAAAAACTTTTGGCTGTGCCACACAGTGATAGATTAGGTTAATGAGTTGAAGTGGTAGGCCAGTCTGAATAAGTGCGTTTTCAGGGCAGGCTTAAAATTGTGGGGATTGGGGACTAATCGTAATGACCTGGGAAGTGCATTCCAAAGAATTGGCGCAGCACGTGTAAAGTCTTGGAGATGGGAGTGGGAGATTCTGATTATTGAGGATGCTAACCTCAGGTCATCAGCAGAATGGAGGGTGCGGGTAGGGTGGTATACTGAAATAAGGGAGGAGATGTAGGGTGGTGCTGAGCCATGAAGAGCTTTGTGGGTGAGGGTAATAAATTTGTACTGGATTCTGGAGTGGATGGGTAGCCAGTGTAATGACTGGCAAAAGGTAGAGGCATCGGTGTAACGACTGGCGAGGAATATGATCCTGGCTGATGCTGTGGGTACGGAAAGTATTCAGACCCCTTTAAATTTTTCACTCTTTGTTTCATTCCAGCCATTTGGTAAATTCAAAATAGTTCATTTTTTTTCTCATTAATGTACACTCTGCACCCCATCTTGACGGGAAAAAAAATGTAGACATTTTTGCTAATTTATTAAAAAAGAAGAACCGAAATATCACATGGTCAAAAGTATTCAGACCCTTTGCTCAGACACTCATTTATTTAAGTCACATGCTGTCCATTTCATTGTGATCCTCCTTGAGATGGTTCTAGTCCTTCATTGGAGTCCTGCTGTGATTAATTAAACTGATAGGACTTGATTTGTAAAGGCACACAACTGTCTTTATCAGACCTCACAGCTCACAGTGCATGTCAGACCAAATGAAAATCATGAGGTCAAAGGAATTGGCCAAGGAGCTCAGAGACACAATTGTGGCAAGGCATAGATCTGGCCAAGGTTAAAAAAGAACTTCTGCAGTACGCAAGGTTCCTAAGAGCACAGTGGCCTCCATAATCCTTAAATGGAAGAAATTTAGGACCACCAGAAGTCTTCCTAGACCTGTCCGTCCAGCCAAACTAAGCCATCATGGGAGAAGAGCCTTGGTGTGAGAGGTAAAGAAGAACCCCATGATCACTGTGGCTGAGCTCCACAGATGCAGTAGTGAGATGAGAGAAAGTTCCACAAAGTCAACCATCACTGCAACCCTCCACCAGTCAGGCCTTTATGGCAGAGTGGCCCAACGGAAGCCTTTCCTCAGTGCAAGACTTATGAAAACCAGCATAGAGTTTGCTAAAAAACACATGAAGGACTCCAAGACTATGAGAAATAAGATAGACCATATTGGTGATAATTCTAAGCGGTATGTGTGGAGAAAACCAGGCACTACTCCTCACCTGCCCAATAAAATCCCAACAGTGAAATTTGGTGGTGGCAGCATCATGGTATGGGGGTGTTTTTAAGCTGCAGGGACAAGACACTAGTTGCAATTGAAGGAAATATGAATGCGGCCAAGTACAGAGATATCCTGGATGAAAACCTCTTCCAGAGTGCTATGAACCTCAGACTTGGCCGAAGGTTCACCTTACAACAAGATAATGACCCTAAGCACACAGCTAAAATAACAAAGGAGTGGTTTGAAACAACTCTGCGACCATTCTTGACTAGTCCAGCCAGAGCCATGACCTAAACCCAAATGAGCATCTCTAGAGAGACCTGAAAATGGCTGTCCACCAACGTTCACCATCCAAGCTGACGGAACTGGAGAGGATCTGTAAGGAAGAAAGGCAGAGGATACCCAAATCCAGGTGTTAAAAACTTGTAGCATCATTCCCATGAAGACTCATGGCTGTACTAACTCAAAATGGTGCTTCTATTCAATATTGAGCAAAGGGTCTGAATACTTATGACCATGTGATATTTCAGTTTTTCTTTTTTTAAAAATTTGCAAAAATGTCTACATTTCTGTTTTTTTCAGTCAAGATGGTGTGCAGAGTGTACATTAATGAGAAAAAATGAACTTTTTTGAATTTACCAAATGGCTGCAATGAAGCAAAGAGTGAAAAATTTAAAGGGGTCTGAATAATTTCTGTATCCACTGTATGCATATACAGCTCTGGCAAAAATTAAGAGACCACTGCAGAGTTTTATAAAAATTCCATGCCAATGTCAGTTGAATTCCAACCAGAATACTCATTCTACTTAATGTGCTTCTGATTAAGTGATCACCTGAACCAAATGTTATTTAATGAAGGAAAGTATAAAAAAAAACTTGCTGTGGTGTTCACAATCCTCTTGCTATAGGACAAGCTGGATGGAAAAACAAGTGCTAGTAATATCCCAAAAGTAATAGGAATGAAAAAATAACTTTTAGCCATGCCATGCTAAAGGAGTTGAAAAGAAAAGTCTTGAGTGAGGAAAAGAAGGGCTCAATTCTGGCTTTACTAGCAGATAGATACAGTGAGTGTCATGATGCCTCCATCCTTAAAAGTTCTAAGACAGCAGTCCGTTACAACAAGGTCAAGCAGCAGACATTGGGGACAACAAAGCTACAGGTCGGCAGAGGGCAAAAACAACTCTCCACTGACCGGGATGACCCTCATCTTATACGAATGTCACTCAGCAACCGCAGGATGACATCAAGTGACCTACAAAAGGAATGGCAAATAGCAGCTCGGGTGAAGTGCATGGTAAGAACAGTTTGTAACAGGCTCCTAGAGGCTGGGTTCAAGTCATGTAAAGCTAGAAAAGAGCCTTTTATCAATGAGAAGCAAAGGAGAGCCAGGCTGAAGTTTGCCAAAGACCATAAGGATTGGACCTTAGAGGACTGGAGTAAGGAAATCTTCTCTGATGAGTCTAATTTTCAGCTTTGCCCAACACCTGGTCGTCTAATGGCTAGACGGAGACCTGGAGAGGTGTACAAGCCACAGTGTCTTGCATCCACTGTGAAATTTGATGGACAATTGGTGATGATCTGGGAATGTTTAAGCAAGGCTGAAATTGGGCAGGTTAATCTTAATGAAGGACGTATGACTCAAGCCGCATACAAGGTTATTCTGGAAACACAGTTGATTCCTTCTGCTCAGGCAATGTTCCCCATCTCTGAGGACTGGTGTTTCCAGCAATACAATGCGCCATGCCACACAGCTAGGTCAATCAATGTGTGGATGAAGAACCACCAGATCAAATCCCTGTCATCGCCAGCCCAACCTCCAGACCTGAACCCCATTGAAAACCTCTGGAATGTAATCAAGAGGAAGATGGATAGTCACAAGCCATCAAACAAAGAAGAACTGCTTAAATTTTTGTACCAGGAGTGGCATAAGGTCACCCAAAAGCAGTGTCAAAGACTGGTGGAAAGCATGCCAAGACGCATGAAAGCTGTGATTAAAAATCATGGTTATTCCACAAAATAACATATATACTCCTGTATAAGCTGATCCGTGTATAAGCCAACCCCCCTAATTTTACCACAAAAAACTGGGAAAACTTATTGACTCGTGTATAAGCCTAGGGTGGAAAATGCAGCAGCTACTGGTACATTTCAAAAATAAAAATAGATACCAATAAAAGTAAAATTAATTGAGACATCAGTAGGTTAAATGTTTTTGAATATCCATATTGAATCAGGAGCCCCATATAATGCTCCATACAAAATACACCCCATATAATGCTGCACAAAGGTTAATAATGGCTCCATAAGATGCTCCATAGAATAATATGCCCCATATAATGCTCCATAAAGGTTATGGCCCCATAAGATGCTCCATAGATTATGCCCCCATAAGATGCTCCATAGATTAAGCCCCCATAAGATGCTCCATAGATTATGCTCCCATAAAATGCTCCATAGATTATGCCCCCATAAAATGCCCCATAGAATACGCCCCCATATGCTGCCCATAGAATATGCCCCCATATGCTGCTCCATTGAATATGCCCCCATATGCTGCTCCATGTAATATGCTCCCATATGCTTCCCCATAGAATATGCCCCCATATGCTGCTCCATAGACTATGCCCCCATATGCTGCTCCATAGAATATGCCCCCATATGCTGCTCCATAGAATATGCCCCCATATGCTGCCCCATAGAATATGCCCCCATATGCTGCTCCATAGAATATGCCCCCATATGCTGCTCCATAGATTATGCCCCCATATGCTGCTCCATAGATTATGCCCCCATAAGATGCTCCATAGATTATGCTCCCATAAAATGCTCCATAGATTATGCCCCCATAAAATGCCCCATAGAATACGCCCCCATATGCTGCTCCATAGAATATGCCCCCATATGCTGCCCCATATAATATGCCCCCATATGCTGCCCCATATAATATGCCCCCATATGCTGCTCCATAGAATATGCCCCCATATGCTGCTCCATAGATTATGCCCCCATATGCTGCAAAAAAATAATGCCATACACACCTCTCCTGCTCAGGCCCTGGCACCAGAGATATTCACCTGTCCGGGTTCCATTGCTGCTCACCACTGTCTGCGCATCCTCTGTCAGTGACTGTTCAGCCAGCAGAGGGCATGGCGCGCACTAACCACGTCACCGTGCCCCCTGCTGGCTAAACATCACGGACACAGGAAGCAGCAGACGGCGGTGAGCAGCGTGGGAACGAGGACAGGTGAATATCGCTGTACTCACCAGTCCTGAAACGTCTCTGCAGCCTCGCTTCTCCACTGTCTCCCTTCCTGCCTTCAGCGGTCACGTGATACCGCTCATTACCACTCATGAATATGCGCATATTCATGAGTGTAATGAGCGGTACCACATGACCACTGAAGACAGGAAGGGAGACAGTGGAGAAGCAAGGCTGCAGAGAGTGCCAGGATGGGTGAGTATGATCTGTGACACCCCCCCCTCCCCCGCTGACCCCCAGGTATATGACTTGTGTATAAGCCGAGAGAGGGACTTTCAGCCCAAAAAAAGGGGCTGAAAATCTCGGCTTATACACGAGTATATACGGTAATGATTTCTGAACTCTCCCTGAGTTACAACATTAGTATTGTTGTTTATAAATGATTATGAGCTTGTTTTCTTTGCATTATTTGAGCTCTGAAAGCACTGGTTCTTTTATTTAATTTTGACCATTTCTCATTTGTAGAAAATAAATACAAAATTTAGTGCTTGGAAATTCGGAGCCATGTTGTCAGTAGTTTATAAAATAAATGAGCAATTTACATTTTACTCAAAAATATACCCATAAAGAGAAAAATCAGACAAACTGAAAATTTTGCAGTGGCCTCTTAATTTTTGCCAGAGCTGTATATACTGTATATTTTTTGTTGACTACCTCCACATCCTCATTGTCTGCATTGTTGGATCCAAGTAACCTGTTCACATCCTACACTGTAAGTGCACACTACTAGTGCTGAGTGAATGTGCTTGGATAAGGAGTTATCCGAGTATGATTGTGTGCTAACCGAGTGTCTTTGGCATGCTTAAAAAATATGTACGAGTCCCCGAGGCTGCATGCCTCAAGGCTGTTAGACAGCAGCAACACATGCAGAGATTGCATAACAAACAGGCAATCCCTGCACGTTTTGCAGCTGTCTAACAGCCACGAGGTATGCAGCAGCGGAATTCGATTATATTATTCAAGCACGCCGAAGGCATTCAGTTAGTACCCAGGCATGCTCTGATAATGCCTTATCCAAGCACATTCACTCAGCACTAGTAGTGTGCACTTACAGTATAGTGTGTGAACAGGTTACTTAGATCCAACAATGTAGACAATGAGGATGTGGAGGTAGTCAACAAAAAATTATTTATTTTTCTAGCACAAAAAGGAAATCTAATTATCTAATTTCATCACTACACACCACCTATATTGGTACTGTGCTCCATTATTGACGAAGCTCTGCAAATATTTTCCTTGTCTATTTTCTTCATTTCTTGTTGAGGTTTACTGATGATATGGTCTCCTGGCCATGGTGTTCAGTCACAGCCTGATGAGGTGACTTTACAATTAATAACACAATCACCACAGTCTGGAGCCAGATTGCACATTTGGAGAAGGGTTAGTTTTCCTTTGTGAGGTCTCTAGCTAGTTTGAGGTTTCCAAAGTCTAACAATTATTTGGAAACCACTTGCTCTATCTGATTCATGGATTTACCGCAACAGAGAGGAGCCAGAAGACTGCCGACTCAGATTTCTCCTACTCCTGCACTGACTAGAAGCACTTTACCTTCATATTAAATGGGGCACGTTTCTTTTAACAGTGCAGGGGTTAATCTGCTCAGTTGATAGCTCCTGGAAGCTTTCCTGGGTAAGGCTCTCAGCTGTTCCCTTTTAGCCACTACTATCGTCTGTATAATCTGGGCCCCCGACTAGCACTCATTGTCAGAGTGCTTCTACTGCATGGCTGATGGTTCTTGGTGGTTGTTATATGAGAAGGCATTTGGTGGATTTATCTGTGACTCTTACTAGGTTTTGTGTGTGTGATAATTCCCCTTTTTCTCCTACTTTGGTATAACTTCATCCTCTACTCCCCGACGCATTCCTCTGTTGTTTGTGTGAGTATATTTGTATGATTGGAATTTTTGATTGTCCCTGTTCGTATTGCCTTGTTAGTCTGGCTGGTGTATTACGGTAAACTACTACTCCCCTCATCCCTTGGGTGGGGATGGGTACAGACTTAGGGCGGATTCAGAAGCTAAGGCAAGGTATGTAGCTCCGGCATCTTCACCATTAAAAGTACCGTATATACTCGTGTATACGCCAACCCGAGTATTAGCTGACCCCCCTAATATTGCCACAAAAAACTGGGAAAACTTATTGACTCGCATATAAGCCTAGGGTGGAAAATGCAGCAGCTACTGGTAAATTTCAAAAATAAAAATAGATACTAATAAAAGTAAAATTAATTGAGACATCAGTAGGTTAAATGTTTTTCAATATCCATATTGAATCAGGAGCCCCATATAATTATCCATACAGTTCATGATGGCCCCATAAGATGCTCCATACAAAATACACCCCATATAATGCTGCACAAAGGATAATAATGGCCCCATAAAATGCTCTATAGATTATGCCCCATAAAAATGCTCCATAGATTATGCCCCAGAGGGGGTGCTCCATAGATTATGCCCCATAAGATGCTCCATAGATTATGCCCCATAAGATGCTTCATAGATTATTCCCCATAAGATGCTCCATAGATTATGCCCCCATATGATGCTCCATAAGATGGTCCATAGATTATGCCCCCATATGCTGCCCCATAAGATGCTCATTAGATTATGCCCCCATATGCTGCTGCTGCAAATAAAAAAAATGACATACTCACCTCTCGTCGCTGGGGGCCAGGTGCCAGTGTCCTGAGCAGGCGGGGACACCGGCACGCTATGGGGGACAGGTGCCGGTATCACCGCTGGCTCAGGACCCCGGCACTGGCGATATTTAAATATCCCCGCTCAATCGCTGCGCGCCGCTCTGTCTCCCGGATCCTCTGTCAGTGACTGTTCAGGCAGAGGGCATGCACTAACCATGTCATTGCGCCCTCTGACCTGAACATCACAGCCAGAGGACGCAAAGGACAGAGCGGCGCACAGAGATGGAACGGGGACAGGTGAATATTGCATATACTTACCCCCTCCTGGCACGGTCCCTGCAGCCCCGCTTCTCCCACGGTGTCCAGCAGCTATTCCTTCCTTCAGCGGTCACATGATACTGCTCAGTAAAGTCAGGACTATGCGCATATTCATTACTTTAATGAGCGGTACCACGTGACCGCTGAAGGAAGGCGCCTGAGACCGTGGGAGAAGCAGGGGGGACTGCAGAGACGCGCCGGGGGATAAGTATGATTTGACACCCCTGCTCCCCCTCCCCCGCTGACCCCCTGGCATATGAAACTCACGTATAAGCCGAGGGGGACTTTCAGCCCAAAACAATGGGCTGAAAATCTCGGCTTATATGGAGTATATACGGTAATCCAGGGAACAGGTCGAGCTAGGGTGCCCCTAGCGTTATGGACAGGGAAGAGGCCCCTGGTCCCAGGACACCCAACAACAGAGTCATGACAGAACCCGTCAGCAGGACTTTACTTAATAAACTACAGACACTGTACTGATTATACCGACACCTGAGTTGATGAAATCCCTCTTGTGGTTGTTATTTAATCTGATTTGTTGTCTTTAGTTAATAAGATTCTCGTGCTTCGGGTAGGTCTGTGAGCGGGTCTTTATGTGGTGTTCTGCATATTCATCTGTATCGGCTTATGACAGGTCACTGATGCTTCTGTGACCTGACTCCTATTTTACATACTGCATATACTATGGTGGGTTTTGAAAAAATAAATTTACATTGAGCAAAATGGCAGCAGTGGCACCTTTGCAGAAGCATGTAAAGCATTATGCCTGTAATATTGCCAGGTAAAAAAACAATTGCTTTCCTCAAATTGGCGCCAGAGGGGAAGCATGCACAGTAACATCTCTCACATTATGATAGATGCTACTGCACAAGCTCCGCCACTGACGCTATTTTGTTAATACTCAAGAAAAAAGAAGTGTGTACAAAAAATTGTACACACTTCTTTTTCCTTGAGCATTAACATAGTCATGTTTTAAGTGTGGGGCTAGTGATCCCTAGTATTATTTTGTGGTGCCCTCAGACTTCTTTTATGCAAGCTGATGCTATTTTACTGCAGCCAATTTTTTTTCTCTAGCAAAACAGCACTGGCAGCTCTTTCGCAGTAGCATCTATCAGAACGCAATAGATGCTACTGTACAGGCACCGCCGCCATTTTACTGCAGCCAATTTTTTTTCTTTAGCAAAACTGCGCTGGTGCCTGAGCAGTAGCATCTATTTATCTAGATATCTAGAGAATTAATGAAGTGGAGATGTGCATGCTGGACCTCAACTACATTGAGATGAAGGTTTATGCATTCCCATTCTCAGGATTTGTGGGGATCCCAGTGATTGTAAAAAAAATAATGTACAATAATATAAATTCTTGTGAAAAAGTATTTGCCTGTTTTTGCATTTAACATGTCACTGCATACTTGTAGCACTAAGCTTAAACATTTAGCTGCAAAATTAATAGCTAGTCACTTTCCATACTTTCACATTATTCTTTCTTGTGTATATTATAACATTTTAGCCCTATGTCAAGCTAATTAATAGTGATGAGTGAATATGCTCGTTCCTCGGGTTTTCCCGAGCATGCTCGGGTGTCCTCTGAGTATTTTGGCGTGCTCGGAGATTTAGTTTCTGTCGCCGTAGCTGAATGATTTGCGGCTGCTAGACAGCCTGAATACATGTGGGGATTTCGTAACAAATAGGCAACCTCCACAAACAAAATCTCTGAGCACGCCAAACTACTCGGAGGACACCCGAGCATGCTCGGGAAAACCCGAGCAACGAGTATACTCGCTCATCACTACTAATTAACTGTTTACTCTGATAGCCAATTTGTATATGTAGACTAGGGGCAGGTCGGTGGTTAGCACTGTTACTTTGTAGTGCAGCAAGGACAACATCTGCAAGGAGTTTGTATGTTCTCCCCGTGTTCGCATGGTTTTATTCCAGGTTCTCTGGTTTCCTCCCACACTCCAAAGACATACTGATAGATAATTTAAAGTGTGAGCCCCATTGGGGACAGTAATGATGTATGTAAAGCCGTGTGGAATATGACGGTGCTAAATAAGGGATTAAAATAAAAATACAGAAATACAGCAGAACTAAGAACTCTAATACGGCATCTTTTGAGAACGAACTTAAGCCTAAGGCACTTATAGAAATTTGTGTAAAATTGCTCTTTACTGTAAATACATTTCAGTTATTTGCATTAAAGAAAACAACTTATTAAAATATTAAGCACAAAACTTTTTGATGGTCCAACCATGTTGGATGTAATCCTTATTTTCCTTTGCTTTCCACTCGACACAATGATTAGCATTTACCTGACAAGTCCGGCTGTTTGGCCCCTGGATACAGCTTTATCATACTGTTTTTTAGCAGCTTCCTTTTCTTTAATTTCTCCTGGATAGGTTACTCCATCAATTATCCTGAAATACCCAATTCCAATTAGTATCTACATTATTGGGTTGCTGATTATTAGATAAAGTCTGCAACTTTTAAATTAATTCCTAATAACACCTTCTCCTAAAGGGCATCTTATAAAAAAATTGACTTGACGTGCCAAATCATTGGGGATCTGATTGTGATCAACACCTATGACTGTCAAGCACAAAGCAAGCAGATCCCTACTTTCCATTTTCAGCAAAGACACAACCATTTTTTCCAAAAAAAGAGACCCCAAGAATAAAGAAGTGAATTATCAGAAACATATTGGTAACATTACCAAGTGGCAAAGCATACGTGTTCTGGAAATCTCAATTTCCAGGCAAGATTAGGAAGAACAAGAAGAACAAACAAGAACACGAAAAACAACAAGAAGAAGAGTGAGAACAAGAAGAACGAGAACAAGAAGAAAAAGGAGAACAAGAAGGACAACAAAAAGAAGACATTTGCTTGACACCTAATTATTGACATTTGCCTACCCTAAATAAATTGTACAATTGTATTTATTTGGAGGAAAGAAAAACATGAAAAATGTTGCACTTACATGCTGAAATTTGTAATAAAGGCTGTTTTGGGCAGATCCACATTAAAGATGGCCTCTTTTGATGTGTCAGCTCGATTGACTGCTCTGCTTGTGATGACATTATGGGCAAAGCGAGATGTCACCTGACTGCTGATAATTACACTGTAGACTTCTATATCGTTCACCGACTGCAGGACATAAAATGTATGGATGTGCCTAAGTTATTATTGAATCCATAAATGATTGTATAGAACTTTCTGAGTTATTTCATCTGCTGCTAAAAGGCCTCATTCAGACTTTTGTGTTTTATTCATGATTTTCATGGATAGAGCACATACCCATTATATTCTAGGGGGCTGTTCACATGTCTGGCTTTCTCAAGCATCACAGATCAAAAGTATCAATAGAAGTCTATGGGTACGTGAAAATCATGAACAACACACAGATCGCTTTAGTATACAGTCTGTGTGCTGTTTACAAAAATCATTGCATTTTTTTTCCATACGTGAAGATCACTGATGGTAAAAACTGACACATGGGCCAAACACTGATGAAACTATGATCAGAAATGCTGGTGGCAAAAAACTGACACATGGGCCAAACACTGATGAAACTAGGATCAAAAAATCTGGTGGCAAAAAACTGACACATGGGCCAAACACTGATGAAACTAGGATCAGAAATGCTGGTGGCAAAAACCTGACACATGGGCCAAACACTGATGAAACTAGGATCAGAAATGCTGGTGACAAAAAACTGACACATGGGCCAAACACTGATGAAACTAGGATCAGAAAGGCTGGTGGAAAAAACTGACACATGGGCCAAACACTGATGAAACTAGGATCAGAAAGGCTGGTGGCAAAAAACTGACACATGGGCCAAACACTGATGAAACTAGGATCAGAAATGCTGGTGGCAAAAAACTGACACATGGGCCAAACACTGATGAAACTAGGATCAGAAACACTGATGGCAAAAAACTGACACATGGGCCAAACACTGATGAAACTAGGATCAGAAACGCTGGTGGCAAAAAACTGACACATGGGCCAAACACTGATGAAACTAGGATCAGAAACGCTGGTGGCAAAAAACTGACACATGGGCCAAACACTGATGAAACTAGGATCAGAAACGCTGGTGGCAAAAAAACTGACACATGGGCCAAACACTGATGAAACTTGGATCCATAACACTGATGAGACTCGTACCATTTTTTGCATGCGTTAAAAAACAAACATCTGAATGAGCCCTAAGAAGGTAAATTGTATCCTTCTGCGCACCATATAGAATGCTCAGGAAAGAATAATTCTTGGTTGCAGCTGAAACCCCCCCAAAAATAAAGGGATCGACACACCTATGATTATTTTTAGTACAGATTGCATAAAGTGAATTACCAGTTTCCAGACCTCTTTATGGACGCTGTACATGTAGAAAGTAATATTGGAAACTCTGCATGTATGATTTGTTGAAACATCTTACCTTTCCAGTGCTTCTTTTCTGTAAAGCAAAAAAAGAATAACAAAAAATTAAACTGTGCAAAATACTTTTCATTTAGGGGTGTGAATCAATCGTAAAGATTTGCAGACAATCATAATTTAAAAAAATCCAAACTGAAGCATTTAAAATATGAACACTTTTCATTGTCACAATGCATATTAGAAAGATGCTTACTGTTAAATTTTAAATTTGTATGGTCACTGTGAAAATGCACTAAAAACCTGTGTAATCCACATATGACTGTATCAATCAACTTTTGTTAAAGCCAAACACTAGGAAGTATGAAAAACAAAACAGCTTAATTTAGAAACATGACCAAGAAAAAAGACACAAAAATTAGGTATCAATAAAGCAATAGAAATGTAAAAAAAAAATCCCTGAAAAAAGGCAATGAAAAAAAAAACAAGTATCCTAATTTATATAATAGGGGCAGAAATGCTACAAAAATTTGAAACTTCAAATACTAGAATACAACATAAAAACTTCATACCATCTGTGAAACACAGTGGTGGTAATATAATGGTTTGGGCCTGTTTGCCTGTATCTGGGAGGAGTTGGCTCAGTGATTCAATGAATTCTGAATTATTGCCACAAATTCTAAAATATAATATCAGGACATCTGTCCATGAGCTGAATCTCAAGGGAACGTAGGTCATACAGCAAGACAATGACTCAAAGCACACAAATCGTTCTAGAAAAGAATGGTTAAATAAGAAGAAAAGTAAAGTTTTGGAATGGCCAAGTCATACTCCTGATATTATGCCTATAGAAATGTTGTGGAAGGACCTGATACGAGCAGTTCATGGAAAAATAAAACACCAATAGAACACAGTTGAAGCTGTTTGGTAGGGAGGAATAGGCTAAAATTCCTCCAAGTCAATGTACCAGAAAGGAATTAACCTAATGGTCAATATATAATAGTATTTTCTTAAATTTACCTTATCAACAGAAAGTAAGATACCAATCAATTATAAAACACATTATATATACAAACCTGTATATTTCTTATGCCTTCAATCACAAAGTCACTGTTTATTGGGGAAAAGGTGTAAAAGAGCAAAGTAAAGCTCAGCAGAAGGCGACCCATTTTGCAAGTGAATTTTTGTCTTATAGAAAGCAAACTTTTATCATACTCAATGAGAAACCATGTTAATAAGTAACAGCAAGGTAAATTCAGCACATTACCATCCTGTCAAATATACACAGAGGTATCGATTTTATCTAACAGTATAAGTTTAGAAAAATATTAAAAATGATAGCAGTGGAACATGAATTTGGAAAATCAGGGTGCCAGCTTACACAGGAGTTTACCAGATGCTAAACAAGGGTGTGAACAAAATCATTCTAGTAAATGGAAAAGTGAAATACATAGAAGTAGTGATGGGCGAGCATGCTCGGCACTGCTCAGTGCTAGTAATGAGCGAGTATACTCGTTGCTCGGGTGATCGCCGAGTATTTTGGCGTGCTCGGAGATTTAGTGTTTGTTGACGCAGCTGCATGATTTGCGGCTGCTAGACAGACTGAATACATGTGGGGGTTGCCTGTTTGTTAGGAATTTCACACATGTATTCAGGCTGTCCAACAGCTGCAAATCATGCAGCTGCGTCGACAAACAGTAAATCTCCGAGCACACCAAAATACTCGGAGGACACCCAAGCATGCTTGGGAAAACCCGAGCAACAAGTATACTCGCTCATCACTACTCATGCTCAATCGGGCATCTTTGTGCTCGAGGAGCTCGGCACTCGATCGAGCATCCGGGTACTCTCTCGCCATCCCTCATGTTCAGCGCCTGGTCTTATGCCACTAAGCATGCAGGGATTGCCTGCCAATCAAGATAACGCCGTAGCCATGTTTGCTACTGGAATTATTGTGATTGGATGACCACATAGCTGTATCCAGCCGCATAGCTACAAAAGTCCCGAAAACGCCATCTTGGGCACATTGTACCTAGGCATACTGTAGTGCAGGGAGAGTCGCTGCTGTAGAAGGGACAGTGTGTTCTATAGCGTTTATCTAGCTGCTGGTGCAAGATTACACCAACAGGCCTTTTTAGGGCTAATTCCAATTGATTCTATTATCTAATACTCCTCCTAGCTGCAATTAGGGTTCGATTTGCTTTTGCAGTAGGAAGACTGTATTATAGACCCTTAGAGCAGGGTTGATTCCATAGTCCATGGTGCTTCTATGTTAAACCATATGAGGCAAGGAGAAAAATAGGGGTAATGGATCCAGACAGTATATAAAAAATTATTACAAGTATATAAAAATAGCAAAATTGCAGTGAAAAATTGACACCAAAATCAGGAGAGACTGGGAAGGGGAAATAAAAGGGCCAAATGCACCAATAGCCCAAGCCAGAACAGCATATAAAATGCACAAACATCAACAGTGGCAGACCTAAGTGCCTATATAAATTCATAGTGAGGCCATAATAGGCTTAAGAGTATTACCTAAGGACAGATATGCCAGTGTGAAAAGAGGCACTAATAGCAATGGCGGTAAGCTGTGTCCATAAAAAATGCAGATGGCGTCATATGAGACGCAAAAGATGTGAACAGGGACAGCTTAGTCACGTGATGTGTACGAGCCAATCGGACACAAGCGCGGGGGTCTCACCCCGCGCATGCACTCTGATGCCTGACGCCTGCTTTCATGTCTGAGGACCTGGCGGTGACGCGGCGCATGTGCCGCTGCGGCCGCTCTGATTGGCTCATACATATTACGTGACTATGCACTTGACTGTTACCATAGATACAAAAGGTCCTTCTTTCTCATTCAGCCTCTATAACCTTGAGAAAGCACCCGGTTTGAGCACAAAACGCAGGTCGGGGGTTACCCTCCGGTCTTGGGTACCTGTGCACCATTCGGTATGCTGTCCCTGTTCACAACTTTTGCGTCTCATATGACGCCATCTGCATTTTTTATGGACACAGCTTTAATTTAAAACATTGATTTGCTTTTTTTAATAAAACTTTTTTTTAGCAATACCTACATTTTTATCACATAAAGAGACACTGAATTAACACTTTTTCTTATCACAATATAATGGTATTTTTATTAGAGATGATCAACTGCCCTGAAAATAGGTGGATAATATCCTAAGATCTTCTAAGATGGTACTGAACCCTTTTAAGCTCTTTAACCCCTTCACCCCCAAGGGTGGTTTGCACGTTCATGACCGGGCCAATTTTTACAATTCTGACCACTGTACCTTTATGAGGTCATAACACTGGAACGCTACCATGGATCCCGGTGATTCTGACATTGTTTTCTCGTGACATATTGTACTTCATGTTAGTGGTAAAATTTCATTCAAATAACTTGCGTTTATTTGTGAAAAAAATGGAAATTTGGCAAAAATTTTGAAAATTTCGCAATTTTCCAAATTTGAATTTTTATGCCCTTAAATCACAGAGATACGGCACACAAAAAACTTGATAAGTAACATTTCCCACATGTTTACTTTACATCAGCACAATTTTGGAACCAAAATTTTTTTTTGTTAGGAAGTTATAAGGGTTAAAAGTTGACCAGCGATTTCTCATTTTTACAACCCATTTTATTTTTAGGACCACATCACATTTGAAGCCACTTTGAGGGGTCTATATGATAGAAAATACCCAAAAGTGACACCATTCTAAAAACTGAACCCCTCAAGGTGCTCAAAACCACATTCAAGAAGTTTATTAACCCATTAGGTGAGTCACAGGAATTTTTTTGAATATTTAAAAAGAAATGAACATCTAACTTTTTTTCACAAAAAAAATACTTCAGGTTCAATTTTTTTTATTTTACCAAGGGTAACAGGAGAAATTGGACTGCAAAAGTTATTGTGCAATTTGTCCTGAGTACGCTGATACCTGATTTGTGGGGGGGAACGACTGTTTCGGCGCATGGCAGAGCTCAGAATGGAAGGAGCGCCGTTTGACTTTTTCAATGCAAAATTGGCTGGAATTCAGATCGGACGCCATGTCATGTTTGGAGAGTCCCTGATGTACCTAAACAGTGGAAACCCCCTACAAGTGACCCCATTTTGGAAACTAGACCCCCCAAGGAACTTATCTAGATATGTGGTGAGAACTTTGAACCCACAAGGGCTTTACAGAAGTTTATAACGTACAGCTGTACAATTAAAAAATCATATTTTTTCCACAAAAATGATCTTTTCACCCCAATTTTTATTTTCCCAAGGGTAACAGGACCCTAAAAGTTATTGTGCAATTTGTCCTGAGTATGCTGATACCCCACATGTGGGGGTAAACCACTATTTGGGCGCATGGCAGAGCTCGGAAGGGAAGCAGCGCCATTTGACGTTTTTGGCTGGAATTGAGATCGGACATCATGTCGCGATTGGAAAACCCCTGATGTACCAAAACAGTGGAAACCCCCCACAAATTACACCATTTTGGAAACTAGACCCCCCCCAAGGAACTTATCTAGATGTGTGGTGAGAACTTTGAACCCCCAAGGGCTTCACAGAAGTTTATAACATAAAGCCGTACAATTAAAAAATCATATTTTTTTCACAAAAATGATCTTTTCACCCTCAATTCTTATTTTTCCAAGGGTAACAGCACCCTAAAAGTTATTGTGCAATTTGTCCTGAGTACGCTGATACCCCACATGTGGGGGTAAACCACTATTTGGGCGCATGGCAGAGCTCGGAAGGGAAGCAGCGCCATTTGACGTTTTTGGCTGGAATTGAGATCGGACACCATGTCGCGATTGGAAAACCCCTGATGTACCTAAACAGTGGAAACCCCCCACAAATTACACCATTTTGTAAACTAGACCCCCCAAGGAATTTATCTAGATGTGTGGTGAGTACTTTGAACCCCCCAGTGCTTCACAGAAGTTTATAATGCCCGGGGCATGAAAATAAAAAATTTGTATTTTTTCCACAAACATGATCTTTTAGTCACCATTTTTTTATTTTCCCAAGGGTAACAGGAGAAATTGGACCCCAAAAGTTGTTGTCCAATTTGTCCTGAGTACGCTGACACCCCATATGTGGGAGAAAACTACTGTATGGACACACGTCAGGGCTCGGAAGGGAAGTAGTGACGTTTTGGAATGCAGACATTGATGGAATGGTCTGCAGGTGTCATGTTGCCTTTGGAGAGCCCCTAATGTACCTAAACAGTGGAAACCCCCCACAAATGACCCCATTTTGGAAACTAGACCCTCTAATGAACTTATCTAGATGTGAGGTGAGCACTTTGAACCCCCAAGGGCTTCACAGAAGTTTATAATGCCCGGGCATGAAAATAAAAAAATCGTATTTTTTCCACAAACATGATCAATTAGTCCCCAATTTTTTCATTTTCCCAAGGGTAACAGGAGAAATTGGACCCCAAAAGTTGTTGTCCAATTTGTCATGAGTACACTGACACCCCATATGTGGGAGAAAACTACTGTATGGACACACGTCGGGGCTCGGAAGGGAAGCAGTGACGTTTTGGAATGCAGACTTTGATGGAATGGTCTGCGGGTGTCATGTGCGTTTGGAGAGCCCCTGATGTACCTAAACTATTGAAACTCCCCACAAGTGACCCCATTTTGGACACTAGACCCCCTCACGGAACTTATCTAGATGTGTGGTGAGCACTTTGAACCCCCAAGTGCTTCATAGAAGTTTATAACGCTCGGACGTGAAAATAAAAAAATCATTTTTTTCCACAAAAATGATATTTTTGCCCCCAAAATTTTATTTTCCTAAGGGTAACAGGAGAAATTGGACCCCAAAAATTGTTTTGCAATTTGTACTGAGTAGGCTGATACCCTACATGTGGGGGTAAAACACTGTTTGGGCGCAAGGCAGAGCTTGGAAGGGAAGGAGCACCATATGACTTTTTCAACTCAGAATTGGCTGAAATTGAGATCAGACGCAATGTTGCATTTGGAGAGCCCCTGATGTGCCCAAACAGTGGAAACCCCCAATTCTAACTCCAACCCGAACCCCAACACACCCCTAACCCTAATCTCAGGCCTAACCCTAACCTTAGCCCTAACCCAAGCCCTAACCCTAGCCCTAACCCTAACCCTAGCCCTAACCCTAACCCTAGCCCTAACCCTAGCCCTAACCCTAACCCTAACCCTAGCCCTAATGGAAAAATGGAAATAAATACATCTTTTTTTATTTTATTATTTTTCCCTAACTAAGGGGGTGATAATGGGGGGTTTGATTTACTATTTATGGCGGTTTTTATATTTGGCAGCTGTCGCACGCTAAAAGACGCTTTTTATTGTAAAAATAGTTTTTGCATCACCACATATTGAGAGCTATAATTTTTCCGTATTTTGACCCACCTAGTCATGTGAGGTCTTCTTTTTTGCGAGACGAGTTGACGTTTTTATCGGTACCATTTTCGGGCACGTGACATTTTTTGATCACTTTTTATTCCGATTTTTGGGACGCAGAATGAACAAAAACCAGCGTTTCATGAATTTCTTTTGGGGGGGTGCGTTTACACCGTTCCGCGTGCGGTAAAATTGATAAAGCGGTTTTATTCTTTGGGTCAGTACGGTTACAGCGATACCTCATTTAGGTAGTTTTTTTATGTTTTGTCGGTTTTATGCAATGAAAACTATTTTATATAAAAAATAATTATTTTTGCATCGCTTTATTCTGCGAGCTATAACTTTTTTATTTTTTCGCTGATGATGCTGTGTGGTGGCTCGTTTTTTGCGGGACAAGATGACGTTTTCAGCGGTTCCATGGATATTTATATGCGTCTTTTTGATCGCGCATTATTACACTTTTTGTTTGGCGGTATGATAATAAATCATTATTTTCTGCTTCGTTTTTTATTTTTATTTTTTAAGGGGTTCGCTAAAGGGGTTAACTAATGGGACAGTTTTATAGGGCAGGTCGTTACGGACGCGGCGATACCTAATATGTGTACTTTTATTGTTTTTTTTTATTATTTTCAAAAAATGAATTTATTGGGGAATATTTTTTTTTTTTTTTACTAATTTATTTGGCGATTTTTTTAAATTTATTTTTACATTTTTTTTTAATTTTTTTTTTACTTTATTACATAGTCCCAGGTGGGACATCACTGTCCTGTGACAGATCGCTGATCTGTCACATCACAGATCACTGTGACAGATCAGCGATCTGTCACAGGCAGTGCCGAAGGCTTCCTCATGCCTGCGCTTTGCAGGCACTGAGGAAGCCAGCTTCCTCAGGTCCCCGAAGGCCCCCGTCGCCATCTTGGATTCTGCGGCCTGGAGGATAGGAGCCCCCCGCAGCAGCGCTGCACATTGCGCTGCCGTGGGGGGCTCAGGGAAGCACGGAGGGAGCTCCCTCCCTGCCGATGCTTCCCTTTAACTCCCGGTACACCGCGATCATGTTTGATCGCGGTGTGCAAGGGGTTAACGTGTCGGGGGCGGTCCGTGACCGCCCCTGACACATTGTGCCGGGTGTCAGCTGTGATAATCAGCTGACACCCGGCCGCGATCAGCGGCGCTCACCACGTGGGCGCCGCTGAACGCGGTAGACGTACTATCCCGTCCACGGTCATACGGGCCCGGGTACCGTGGACGGGATAGTACGTCGGATGTCAGGAAGGGGTTAATGCACACACAGCTTTATTAATGTCAAATTCAAAGTGATCTTTCTTAACCTGTCTGGCTTAGTGAAAACAGAGGATACCAGCAGCTGCATACAGGTGGTGTGTACAGATCTAATATTGGACTATTACAACATAAAATAAGCAAAAATAATTAAAATGAAAATGTTAATAACACCTATACTTTGTGAGGTAGACTGTAATTTTTTTGATTCTGAAGACTTGTGATTCTTATTTAATAAACAGTCTTCCCTGCCTGTGACACACAAGTCTAGGGTTCAGGATTCTTTGGTAGCAAAATTAGGACACAGGGTATTAAACTGCCTCCTTGGATTACAATTGCTGTGAATGAAGATTAAAAAATATGTTATTCATTGTTGTTACTGCAGAAGATCACACAGATCAATTAACCTACAGTCCCACTGACAATGCAGCTGCAGCACCTCCCTATCTCACATTATTGACATATTGACAACCACTCCCATTTTCAATGTTGCTTCAGCACTATGGCACTAGTACAACAGAACCCAATTTTGACATTTTCCGTTCCTATGTAACACAGTAACATAGTTATTAAGGTCGAAGGAAGACTTTAAGTCCATCTAGTTCAACCCATATCCTATCCTAACCTGCCCTAACATGTTGATCCAGAGGAAGGAAAAAAAAAACCCATGTGGCAAACAGTAAGCTTCACATTGGGGAAAAAAATTCCTTCCCAACTGCACATACAGGAATCAGACTAGTTCTCTGGATCAATGCCCTATCAAGTGTATATAACCTGTAATATTATACTTTTCAAGAAAGGCATCCAGTCCCTTCTTAAATTTTAGTAGGGAATCACTCATTACAACATCATATGGCAGAGCGTTCCATAGTCTCACTGCTCTTACAGTAAAGAATCCGCGTCTGTGAGTATGCTTAAACCTTCTTTCCTCCAGACGTAGAGGATGCCCCCTTGTCCCCGTCACAGGTCTAAGCGTAAAAAGATCATTAGAAAGGTCTTTGTACTGTCCCCACATATATTTATACATTGTAATAAGATCACCCCTAAGCCTACATTTTTCAAACTAAATAACCCCAAGTGTAATAACCTGTCTTGGTATTGCAGACCCCCTAGTTCCCTAATAACCTTGGTCGCTCTTCTCTGCACCCGCTCCAGTTCAGCTATGTCTTTCTTATACACCAGAGACCAGAACTGTACACAGTATTCTAAGTGTGGTCGCACTAGTGACTTATATAGAGGTAAAATTATGTTCTCCTCATGAGCATCTATGCCTCTTTTAATGCATCCCATTATTTTATTTGCCTTTGCAGCAGCTGCCTGACAATGGCCACTAAATGTGAATTTGTCATCCACCCATACACCCAGGTCTTTTTCAGTGACAGTTTTGCCCAGTGTTTTACAATTAAGCACATAATTATACATCCAATTTCCTCTACCCCCCAAATGTGGAATGAGCGGTGCACTCTGACCTCCTATCCCGACACTCTAAAATCATAAAATGGTGCTGCTTGGCTCGTCCTCTTCTTTTATACTGGCAGTGATAGTTAAATCTCAAACAGTTTGACTTCTTGGGGATCTGAAAATTTCAGGACATTTGATTCAAAGTCAATTCTCCGTGTATCAATCCGATCATCTCTAATATTTATGCATATGTGGCGCCCCCAGGGGTATGGTCGCCACAATGGCTTTGCCTTCCTCCAGGGGAGGGTAAATGCCAGGCTTGGAAGCAGTGATGGGTCTCTCCAGCAGTTAACCTAATGCATGCAACACAGTTCCACTCCGGGCCAGCAGGGGGAACTCTGAACCAGGATTCTGAGAGGAGTGTCCTCTGAGGGCCAGGAGGAAGAAGGGTCAGATAGTCTGCGGAGGGTGAAGTGTGCAGACGTGAGGTGGAAAGCTGGAGGTCGAGCTGCAGAAGGCGAGCTCCCTCAGCTTGAGAGCGCACAGAACTGGAGCCTGGTCTCCACGGTGGTATGGATACTGACGGTCCTGCCACAGATACCAGAGGAGTAGGAGGCTGTAAATGCCCTGCTCCCAGCAAAGACTTGGGACACAACAGCAATTGAATAGAGAGCCAGGACTGAAGAGAGGAGTCCCCGAGAGAGGCTACAGCTGTCTGTCATACAAGTATAGTTCTAGGAACATCTGAAGAGAGGCATTTCAGAGTAACTAAGTACTAGAATGCTTCACACTACAAAGCGCTAGGAAGGAGACTGCACAGCCCTTCTGCTGAGAGAGAATCCTGATCTGCTTCCAGGCTAACCTGCCCCAATACCATCTGTGATCAGGACCCTGGACTGCATATACTAAGTAACGGTACAGAAACTGCAACCGCTGTGTCTTGTCTGTTCCCTACGCTTCCAGCACTGCTACATCCCCATGCCGGTTACATCTACACTGCCCTGGGACTACAGCTCCACCTGTGGGGAGCTTTTACATCTTTGCTGCGCCCTACCATCAGTCCCAGCGGATCTGTATGCAGCGTTGGCCTAACACCATACTTGCCAAACACCACGGGTGGCGTCACAAACTATTCCATTAACTACATCTCCCCATTGATTGGGCGCCCTGGGCCACGGACCGGGTCACCGCTGCTGTGACACATCCCCCCTGACACCGGCCCGGTACCGAGTATCCCACAGCCCTGGGTGTGAGGGCGACCCACATATCTGTATATTGTGCCTGAGCATAGGAATCTGCTCAAGCTCAAGTTAACATCTTCATTGGTATGCTTTAAAAGGCTTATACAAAAGACAGTTCTGAGAACCTTTTCCTGGTCCCAAAGTATGTGCATTCTGATATACTGATAAAAGCCATCATGCCCTCCACCCCTAGTACAGTGTCATGAGCGGGAAGGGGGTCTTGGGAGGAGGGTTTATTATGAATGTTCATGACACAGAGTTTTCTCCAAATCCTGAAGCTTTAGTGGGATTGTAGGAGTGCGCGCATGATTATATTGATGATAATAGTTAATATTATTACAGGGTGCTGAAATAAGGATAAGCTACAACCACTGAAAGTACATAGTGTAAAGAACCAGAAAACCACTGCTCTGTACACTGTGTAGTGGTCATACTGGGGTACGTCAACTCAGCTCCCATTCACTTCAATTAGAATTGAGCATCAGTGTCCAAAAATGGCCATTACCCAGAGTACGGAACTGTGCTGTCCTGGCTCTATACACTGTTTATGAAATATCCTTAGGATGCGTCATCAATATCCTATTGGTGGGGGTCCATCACCCAGCACCCCTTGATCAGCTATTAGCATGTCTCATGGCTACTGGACGTACACTCTGTAGTGAGCTGTAATATTTCAGCTCTGTACACTGTGTAATAGCCATTCTCAAGGAACCCGGGCTGTCTGCCCATGCCAAGACGGGCCGGACCCTGCCTCATTCTCTCCCTTTAAATGCTGCAGTTAGTGTAGATTGTGGCATTAAAAAATTTAAACAGCAAATATAAGAATTTCCTCTCATCTCCACCATTAAAGTGGAGCTGAGGCTGTGTATTAAATGTTGTCCCGCTCCTAATAGCACGTGCAGTGCTGGTTCTCAAGAAGTAAATAGTAAGTTATCCTACAGAACCTTTGCTGTTTGCATTGCTGATAACCCATTCATGACCTGTCACCGAGATCATTGATCCCAAAATGCTATATGCAGTCTGTCTCTAACACACAGATTATGAACATTTTCCTTTCAATAACTGCACAGAAAAATTGCTGATGATTACTATACGTGGGTCTCACCCCGAAAAGTTAAAAAAGGTCTATGAAAAATAACAAAAAAAAAAATCTTGTCTGGCATTGCCTCCAGATTCAAGTAATCAGTGCTGAGCTACAATGTCATTATTTCAAATATTGCACTTACTTCCACCAATCACTAATCTAACTATTATTATTACGTAAATACACAAAATACTCTATAAACTGCTATTTATACCTACATCATTTTATCACTAGCCCCACGTGAGAATTCTCGAGGGGGCGATTTTCATGCTTCTCTAGTGCTGAATATATACAGGAGCTTCTCACAAAATTAGAATATCATCAAAAAGTTAATTTATTTCAGTTCTTCAATACAAAAAGTGAAACTCATATATTATATAGAGTCTGTTATGAACTGGTCACCGAGGAGGATGGCAGGAATAGGCTAGGCCACCAGGAAACCAGAAAGGTTGGTAACTTAGCGGATTGCAGACCCCTAATCCTAACAACACAACTAGCAGTAGCCGTGGAGCGTACCTACGATGATTCTAGACGACTTGGCACAGCTGGAGAACTAACTAAGCCTAAAGCAAGAAAGGTGAAATCTAAACTGCCCCGGAGTAGAACCCGCAAAGGAATAGATAGCCCCCAAACATATATTGTTGGTGAGACAAGATGAGACACAAACGCAGGCAGAAAACAGACTGAGCAAATGATGGGGCCCAAACTGACTAGATAGGATAGGAAAGGAAAGACTGTCTGCAATCACGCAAAAACACTGAAAAATCCAACACGTCTGATGTACAAAAAACACTGAGGTCTCACGACCTCTCCCCCACTATATCAGCCTGCTGGTGTGAACTAGAAGGAAAAACACCGTGAGCACAACTTAAGTACTGGTGCTAAAGGTTAGGTTCCCAAACCAAATAGTTATAAGTTATAAACCTAGCACTCAGCTTTAGGATATATGCAGAAGAATATTTATTGTAGTACATAAAAAAAAAAAAAAAAAAAGCAAAAAACTTTTTTGTCAAATTTTGACCTTCTTCAGTTACGTAGTGGATACTGTGGATACTGTGTCTGGAGGCACGTCCTGCCCCATTTACTGGCTAACACAAGGCTGTAGGATGGATCTCCCCAGTGAACAGCATACGCGCATATTTTGCCCCATCTACTGGCTTCTATAAGCATACTACAACAGGCAGTGGGACAGACCACCCCAATTAAGAGCACATGAATCTTCACAATAGGTTTATTACCTATTACCACGTATTTGGTACAGTATGTAACTGAAGAAGGTCAAAATTTGACTGAAACTTTTTTTTTACGTACTACAATAAATATTCCTCTGAATATCCTAAAGTTGAGTGCTAGGTTTATAACTTCTGGTGTGAACTGGCAGCAAAGCAAAAGAGACTAATATAACAGGGGACTGAACAAACTGACAGCAAAGCAGAAAGAGTCAAAATCAGATCAGATGCAAAGGATTAGCAAATGAACAACTTAACTAAAAAATGCAGGATCAGGCAGGAGAGAGCAGACCTCAGAATACACAGGAAGAAACTAGTCACCAGCAGCCACTGAAGGAAGCCTTCTCACTTATATACTCCAGTCAGTAACCCCTGATCTCCAATCATCGTTGTCAGGTCGCAGACTTTGGCCAGCTCCACTACCCACAGTAACCACCAGAGGGAGCCCTGACTCTGAAGTCAAATCGAGATAGTTCACAACAAGTCATTAATCCCTTCACCCCCAAGGGTGGTTTGCACGTTCATGACCGGGCCAATTTTTACAATTCTGACCACTGTACCTTTATGAGGTCATAACTCTGGAACGCTTCCATGGATCCCGGTGATTCTGACATTGTTTTCTCGTGACATATTGTACTTCATGTTAGTGGTAAAATTTCATTCAAATAACTTGCGTTTATTTGTGAGAAAAACGGAAATTTGGCGAAAATTTTGAAAATTTCGCAATTTTCCAATTTTGAATTTTTATGCCCTTAAATCACAGAGATATGGCACCCAAAAAACTTGATAACTAACATTTCCCACATGTTTACTTTACATCAGCACAATTTTGGAACCAAAATTTTTTTTTGTTAGGAAGTTATAAGGGTTAAAAGTTGACCAGCGATTTCTCATTTTTACAACACCATTTTATTTTTACGGACCACATCACATTTGAAGCCACTTTGAGGGGTCTATATGATAGAAAATACCCAAAAGTGACACCATTCTAAAAACTGCACCCCTCAAGGTGCTCAAAACCACATTCAAGAAGTTTATTAACCCTTTAGGTGCGTCACAGGAATTTTTTTGAATATTTAAAAAAAAATGAACATCTAACTTTTTTTTCACAAAAAAAGTACTTCAGGTTCAATTTTTTTTATTTTACCAAGGGTAACAGGAGAAATTGGACTGCAAAAGTTATTGTGCAATTTGTCCTGAGTACGCTGATACCTGATATGTGGGGGGGAACGACTGTTTCGGCGCATGGCAGAGCTCAGAAGGGAAGGAGCGCCGTTTGACTTTTTCAATGCAAAATTGTCTGGAATTCAGATCGGACGCCATGTCACGTTTGGAGAGTCCCTGATGTACCTAAACAGTGGAAACCCCCTACAAGTGACCCTATTTTGAAAACTAGACCCCCTAAGGAACTTATCTAGATGTGAGGTGAGCACTTTGAACCCCCAAGTGCTTCACAGAATTTTATAACGCTCTGACGTGAAAATAAAAAAATCATTTTTTTCCACAAAAATGATATTTTTGCCCCCAATTTTTTATTTTCCTAAGGGTAACAGGAGAAATTGGACCACAAAAATTGTTTTGCAATTTGTCCTGAGTACGCTGATACCTGATATGTGGGGGGGAACGACTGTTTCGGCGCATGGCAGAGCTCAGAAGGGAAGGAGCACCGTTTGACTTTTTCAATGCAAAATTGTCTGGAATTCAGATCGGACGCCATGTCACGTTTGGAGAGTCCCTGATGTACCTAAACAGTGGAAACCCCCTACAAGTGACCCTATTTTGAAAACTAGACCCCCTAAGGAACTTATCTAGATGTGTGGTGAGCACTTTGAACCCCCAAGTGCTTCACAGAATTTTATAACGCTCTGACGTGAAAATAAAAAAATCATTTTTTTCCACAAAAATGATATTTTTGCCCCCAATTTTTTATTTTCCTAAGGGTAACAGGAGAAATTGGACCCCAAAAATTGTTTTGCAATTTGTCCTGAGTAGGCTGATACCCTACATGTGGGGGTAAAACACTGTTTGGGCGCATGTCAGAGCTTGGAAGGGAAGGAGCACCATTTGACTTTTTCAACTCAGAATTGGCTGGAATTGAGATCAGACGCCATGTTGCATTTGGAGAGCCCCTGATGTGCCCAAACAGTGGAAACCCCCAATTCTAACTCCAACCCGAACCCCAACACACCCCTAACCCTAATCTCAGCCCTAGCCCTAACCCTAGCCCTAACCCTAACCCTAACCGTAATGGAAAAATGGAAATAAATACATTTTTTTTATTTTATTATTTTTCCCTAACTAAGGGGGTGATATCGGGGGGTTTGATATACTATTTATGGCGGTTTTTATATTTGGCAGCTGTCGCACGCTAAAAGACGCTTTTTATTGTAAAAATAGTTTTTGCATCACCACATATTGAGAGCTATAATTTTTCCGTATTTTGATCCACCGAGTCATGTGAGGTCTTATTTCTTGCGGGACGAGTTGACATTTTTATTGGTACCATTTTCGGGCACGTGACATTTTTTGATCGCTTTTTATTCCGATTTTTGGGACGCAGAATGAACAAAAACCAGCGTTTCATGAATTTCTTTTGGGGGGGTGCGTTTACACCGTTCTGCATGCAGTAAAATTGATAAAGAGGTTTTATTCTTCGGGTCAGTACGGTTACAGCGATACCTCATTTAGGTCTTTTTTTATGTTTTGTCGGTTTTATGCAATGAAAACTATTTTATATAAAAAATAATTATTTTTGCATCGCTTTATTCTGCGAGCTATAACTTTTTTATATTTTTGCTGATGATGCTGTGTGGCAGCTCGTTTTTTGCGGGACAAGATGACGTTTTCAGCGGTACCATGGATATTTATATGCATCTTTTTGATCACGCGTTATTACACTTTTTGTTTGGCGGTATGATAATAAATCATTATTTTTTGCTTCGTTTTTTATTTTTATTTTTTAAGGGGTTCGCTAAAGGGGTTAACTAATGGGACAGTTTTATAGGGCGGGTCATTACGGATGCGGTGATACCTAATATGTGTACTTTTATTGTTTTTTTTTTATTTTCAAAAAATGGATTTATTTGGGGGAATATTTTTTTTTTTTTGTAATTTATTTGGCGATTTTTTTTAAATTATTTTAACACTTTATTTTTATTTTTTTTTACTTTATTAAATAGTCCCAGGTGGGACATCACTGTTCTGTGACAGATCGCTGATCTGTCACATCACAGATCACTGTGACAGATCAGCGATCTGTCACAGGCAGTGCACAAGGCTTCCTCATGCCTGCGCTTTGCAGGCACTGAGGAAGCCAGCTTCCTGCAGGCCCCCGAAGGCCCCCGTCGCCATCTTGGATTCGGGGGCCTGCAGGAAAGGAGCCCCCGGCAGCAGCGCTGCACATTGCGCTGCCGTGGGGGGCTCAGGGAAGCACGGAGGGAGCCCCCTCCCTGCCGATGCTTCCCTTTAACCCCTGGTACACCGCGATCATGTTTGATCGCGGTGTGCAAGGGGTTAACGTGTCGGGGGCGGTCCGTGACCGCCCCTGACACATTGTGCCGGGTGTCAGCTGTGATAATCAGCTGACACCCGGCCGCGATCAGCGGCGCTCACCACGTGGGCGCCGCTGATCGCGGTAGACATACTATCCCGTCCATGGGCATTGGGGCCCGGGTCCCATGGACGGGATAGGACGTCAGATGTCAGGAAGGGGTTAAAACAGAGATATCTATTTCAAGTGTTTATTTCTGTTAATTTTGATAATTATGGCTTACAGTCAATGAAAACCCAAAAGTCATTATCTCATTAAATTAGAATAATTAACAAAAAACACCTGCAAAGGCTTCCTAAGCATTTAAAAAGGTCCCTCAGTCTGTTTTAGTAGGCTCCACAATCATGGGGAAAACTGCTGACTTGGCAGACGTCCAGAAGGCAGTCACTGACACACTCCACAAGGAGGGTAAGCAGGGGCTGGCTGGCACTTTTCAGCCTGGGGGGCAATCACAAGGCAGTGGCCCTCCAGTTGCGGTGCTTTTGCCCTGCTTATCTCTGGCCGCTGCATTAAAGCAGCAGAGATAACAGGCTTTAATAACAGGCTGGTACATAGATATGGGAACAGAACAGAGCTAGCTTCATATATATGGGAGCAGAACCAAGTTTGCTGCCTACATAGATACTGTAACAGAAGCAAGCTGACTATATAGACACGAGACCGGAATCAAGATTGCTACGTAGATAAGGAAACTAACTGTAGCTTACTGCAGAGATATGGGAGCAGAACCAAGCTTACTACAGAGATATGGGAGCAGAACCGAGCTTACTACAGAGATATGGGAAAAGAATGGAGCTTACTGCAGAGATATGGGAACAGAGCGGAGCTTACTACAGAGATGTAGGAGCAGAACCAAGCTTACTACAGAGATATTGGAGCTGAACAGAGCTTACTCCAGAGATATGGGAGCAGAACCAAGCTTACTACAGAGATATGGGAGCAGAACCAAGCTTACTACAGAGATATGGGAAAACAACGGAGCTTACTACAGAGATATGGGAACAGAAAGGAGCTTACTACAGAGATATGGGAGCAGAATCGAGCTTACTACAGAGATATGGGAGCAGAGCTAAGCTTACTACAGAGATATGGGAGCAGAACCGAGCTTACTACAGAGATATGGGAAAAGAACGGAGCTTTCTACAGAGATATGGGAACAGAGCGGAGCTTACTACAGAGATATAGGAGCAGAACCGAGCTTACTACAGAGATATGGGAGCAGAACAGAGCTTACTCCAGAGATATGGGAGCAGAAGCAAGCTTACTACAGAGATATGGGAGTAGAACCAAGCTTACTAGAACAATATGGGAAAAGAACGGAGCTTACTACAGAGATATGGGAACAGAAAGGAGCTTACTACAGAGATATGGGAACAGAAAGGAGCTTACTACAGAGATATGGGAGCAGAACCAAGCTTACTACAGAGATATGGGAGCAGAACCAAGCTTACTACAGAGATAAGGGAGCAGAACCGAGCTTACTGCAGAGATATGGGAAAAGAACGGAGCTTACTACAGAGATATGGGAACAGAGCGGAGCTTACTACAGAGATATAGGAGCAGAACCGAGCTTACTACAGAGATATGGGAGCAGAACAGAGCTTACTCCAGAGATATGGGAGCAGAACCAAGCTTACTACTGAGATATGGGAAAAGAACGGAGCTTACTACAGAGATATGGGAACAGAAAGGAGCTTACTACAGAGATTTGGGAGCAGAACTGAGCATACTACAGAGATATGGGAGCAGAACCAAGCTTACTACAGAGATATGGGCACAGAACCAAGCTTATTACAGAGATATGGGAGCACAAGAGAGCTTACTACAGAGATAAGGGAGCAGAATCAAGCTTGCTGCCTACATAGATACTGCAGCAGAAGCAAGCTGACTACAGAGATATGGAAGCAGAACCGAGCTTACTACAGAGATATGGGAACAGAATGGAGCTTACTACAGAGCTATGGAAGCAGAACCAAGCTTACTACAGATATAAAGGAGTAGAACCGAGCTTACTACAGAGATAAGGGAGCAGAACCGAGTTTACAACAGAGATAAGGGAGCAGAATCAAGCTTACTACAGAGATATGGGAGCAGAACAGAGCTTACTACAGAAATAAAGGAGTAGAACCAAGCTTACTACAGAGATATGGGAACAGAACCGAGTTTACAACAGAGATAAGGGAGCAGAACCAAGCTTACTACAGAAATAAAGGAGTAGAACCGAGCTTACTACAGAGATATGGGAGCAGAACAGAGCTTACAACAGAAATAAAGGAGTAGAATAGAGCTTACTACAGAGATAAGGGAGCAGAACCGAGTTTACAACAGAGATAAGGGAGCAGAACCGAGCTTACTACAGAGATATGGGGGCAGAACCGAGCTTACTACAGAGATAAGGGAGCAGAACCGAGCTTACTACAGAGATATGGGGGCAGAACCGAGTTTACTCCAGAGATATGGGAGCAGAACCGAGCTTACTACAGAGATATGGGAGCTTAACCAAGCTTACTTCAGAGACATGGGAGCAGAATGGAGCTTACTCCAGAGATATGGGAACAGAACCGAGCTTACTCCAGAGATATGGGAACAGAACTGAGCTTAATAGAGAGATAAGGAAGCAGAACAGAGCTTACTACAGGTATATGGGAACAGAACTGAGCTTACTACAGAAATAAGGAAGCAGAACAGAGCTTACTATGTCTACTACAAGATACAGAACCAAGCTTATGGCATACATATTGTACCAGAATCTAGATTACTACATCAATACAGTATCAGAACCAAGGTTACTGCTTAGATATGGTACCATAACTGAGCTTAGTTACAAACATACAACTCCAGAAACATGGACATTTAAACACACAATATGGCAGGGGCATTGCCAGGGTCCTTAAAGCTCAAGGGCCCAAGCCCCAAAGTGCATGTCTCCCCATAAGACCAAACTTTAGCCATTTAAAATAGCATGTATATATAATTACAGTATACCACTGTTGCTACCCAAAAACACACAATGCAAAGACCAATATGATCAATATTACTACTATCAAAGGCCAAAACAATACGTCTGAACAATGCCCACTACCATCACCACCACACCGCGAATACATAATATAATATGACCATTACCTCTACATAACAAAACACTCTAATCAGACCAATGGCACCACCATACACCTTTTACTACATAATTACCGAAACACATTAAGGTGTTACTAAATAAATAAAAAAAACAAAAGCTACTAAAAAGAGCACTAGTCCCACCTTACAGGAACCATATATTGGTAGATACCAGTCCTGCAGAACACACACATGATTACAGTCACGGCTGCCACTAGGAAGTTCTGGGCCCCATACTGGCAAAATTTTCGGGAGCCCTTGAGACTCCACCCAGGCTCCACCCCAGTTCTGCCTCCACACCTCGAGCCTTCCACAGTCCCACTGCCCGCTCTTGGAAAAACTCATCTTCTACACCACATCATCATCAATCTATTAACAGTTCCCAGCAAACACCAGATCACATACATAACCAGCAGCTTTTCTTTTGGCCAAAATAATTTTTAAGCCAGCACCACAACAAGGTAGACTCTTTTGGCCGGGCCATATTCTACTCTTACTTATTAAACATTTCCTAAAATATCCAATACTCTTTTTAGGTTTATTTTTATTTATTTTTCTTTAAGGGAATGAGCTGCATATTTTTTTTAGAATGACCATTAATACCACATACAAGGGACAAAAACCGTCAGACCATGACCAGACCATATATTACCACCACATAGCGACCGAATAATACCATATATAAGGAACAAATACCTCCATACCATGACCAGACCACATATTACCATCACATAGTGCCAAATAATACCACATACAGGGAGAAATACCACCACACCATAACCAGATCACATACTACCACCATATAGTGACGAATACTACAATACAGATTATTAATAAAAAAACACAACACTAATGCCATTATACATTGGAGCTTTGTATATAGTGTACAGGTAATACAGAGCTCACCAGTGACATTATACACAGGAGCTCCGTATGTAGTGTCAGTGTACAGGTAATACAGTGATCACCAGTGACATTATACACAGGAGCTCTGCATATAGTGTATAGTGTACAGGTAATGCAGTGATCACCAGTGACATTATACACAGGAGCTCTGTATATAGTGTCAGTGTCCAGGTAATACAGTGATTACCTGTGACATTATACACAGAAGCTCTGTATATATTGAACAGGTTATAGTGTATATTGTCAGTGTACAGGTAGCACACTGACTCACCAGTGACATCTCCCGCTGAAGTCCCTCATCTTTGCTTTTCTTTTTTATGCAGCGCAGACCGCCATCATTTCTTTCAGCCAGGACTCGTCTCTGCATAAAATAGCACAAAGTTACCTAGAACCCTGCTTCCAGAGCACATTCCCCATTTTTCCCCTTTCTTCTACACAACACATCTAAATACAGACGTGCACCCACCATTAATATATAATAATCCACCCTTCCAAATATAAATTATAATTCACCACTGCGCCCCCACCAACAATAAATAACAATTTCCCCACCTAATAAATATATACATTAATTAGCCCCTGTACTCTTCCTCCAATTCACTACCAGTCACTGCATCCTCAATGTCCCCCACTATGTGCCTCCCGCTCCCCCAATTAATTATATTTATATGCCCCTTCCACCCCAATTCATTGTCATGTCTTTCTCTCCCACCCTCTATTCATTATCAACTGCTCTCCCCCCACATTCAATACATCATTTACACCCATCACCCTGAAAATTCATTAATTGCTCTCCCCCAGGTCCTCATTTGTTCTCCCCATCGCCCACCTTCAATTCAGCTCCTGTCCTCGTCCCTCATTTCATCATTTGCAGTCCCCCTCACGTCATCATTCGCTGTCCCCCTTCCCCCCTCTCCTCATCATTTGCAGTCCCCCATTCTCCCCCACTTCATCATGTAAAGTCCCCTTTCGTTCATGTGCAGTCCCCTATCCCCTCCCTCACATCATCATATGCAGCCCCCCTCCATCATTTGCAGCCCCTTCCAACATTTGCAGGCCCCATTCCATAATTTGCAAATTGCAGCACCCCCCTCCATCATTTGCGTCCCCCCTTTCATCATTTTCAGCACCCTCTTCATCATTTGTAGCCCCCCTTCATCATTGGCAGCCCAGCTGTCATCATTGGCAGCACCCCCTCCATCATTTGCAGCCCCACTTTATCATTTCCAGCTCCCCTCCATCATTTCCAGCACCCCCTTTATCATTTCCAGCTCCCCTCCATCATTTCCAGCCCCCCTCCATCATTTCCAGCACACCCTCCATCATTCCCAGCACACCCTCCATCATTTGCAGCCCGCTCCATCATTTGTAGCCCAGCTCCATCATTTGCAGTACCCCCTCCATCATTTGCACTGAAGCACCCCCTCCATCATTGGCAGCCCCCTCCATCATTTAGACTGCAGCCCCCCTCCATCATTTGCAGGACCCTCCATCATTTCCAGCACCCCCTCCACCATTTCCAGCACCCGCTCCATCAATTCCAGCACCCTCTCCACCATTTCCAGCACCTCCTCCATCATTTGCAGGCCCTCTCCATCATTTGCAGCCCCCTCCATCATTTGCAGCCCCCTCCATCATTTCCAGCACCTCCTCCATCATTTGCAGCCCATCCATCATTTCCAGCCCCCTCCATCATTTCCAGCACCTCCTCCATCATTTGCAGCCCCCTCCATCATTTCCAGCACCTCCTTCATCATTTCCAGCCCCCTCCATCATTTCCAGCACACCCTCCATCATTTCCAGCACACCCTCCATCATTTGCAGCCCCCTCCATCATTTGCAGGCCTCCTTCATCATTGGCATCCCCCCTTCATCATTAGCAGCCCCCCTTTCATAATTTCCAGCCCCCCTTTCAACATTTCTAGCACCCCTCCATCATTTGCAGCCCGCTCCATCATTTGCAGCCCCCTCCATCATTTCCAGCACCTCCTCCATCATTTGCAGCCACCTCCATCATTTCCAGCACCCCTCCATCATCTCCAGCCCCCTCCATCATTTCCAGCACCTCCTCCATCATTTGCAGCCCCCTCCATCATTTCCAGCACCTCCTTCATCATTTCCAGCCCCCTCCATCATTTCCAGCACCTCCTCCATCATTTCCAGCATACCCTCCATCATTTGCAGGCCTCCTTCATCATTGGCAGCCCCCCTTCCATCATTTCCTGCCCCCCTTCCATCATTGGCAGCCCCCCTTCCATCATTTCCAGCCCCCCTTTCATCATTTCCAGCCCCCCTTTCATCATTTTCAGCCCCCCTCACCCATTTAATTCATTTTATAAAGAAAAAAATAACGTTTTTCATACTTAAGTCACAAGTGATCCCCAGCAGGCGCAGCTCCTCTTGTCATGGTAGACGCTGTACCTGGAAGGAGCCCGCCATACATTGTATCATTTTCAGCAGTGAATCAGCCAGACTGTATGGGCTGCTGAGAGGAACTGACTGCAGCCCATACAGCCTAGCACATTCACTACTGAGACAGCTAGACTGTATAGGCTGTAGTCAGGACCTGCAAGGAGCCCCTACATTCTAGCTACAGCCATGTCACATGACCAGAAGTCCAGGGAGGGCGGAGGGAGAGTCAGAGCTGGTGGTTTCACATTAGTGTTTCAGGGCGCAGTGACGGCCTGTGCACGGCCGCCGATAAGCCCCGCCCCCTGCCACACCTCCTCCGGTAGCTCCGCCTACAGGCGCATGACGCTGCATGCATCCTGCGTCCCCTATCTTTATCACTAGGGACGCAGGCTGTGCGCAGTATGCGTTTGGCGGCGCATGCGTCCTTTTGACGGTGCGCCGACCAGTGCCAAACGCAATCTGTTGCAATTTGGTTGTGCTCGGCGCACCGTCAAAAGGAAGCATGCGCCGCCAAACGCATACTGCGCACGGCCTGCGTCCCCTGTGATAAAGATAGGGGACGCAGGACGCATGCAGTGTCATGCGCCCGCAGGCGGAGCTACCGGAGGAGGCGTGGCAGGGGGCGGGGCTTAGCAGCGGCCGTGCGCAGGCCGTCGCTGCGCCCTGAAACGCTAATGTGAAACCATCTTAAGACAGCTATGCACAGCTCAGAGAAAGCTGCCTGCCCAGCCCACCCCTGAGGGTAAGCCACAAAAGGTCATTGCTAAGCTGGCTGTTCACAGAGTGCTGTATCCAAGCATATTTATGGAAAGTTGAGTGGAAGGAAAAAGTGTGGTAGAAAAAGATGCACAATAAACTGGGATAACCCAAAAGTCATTATCTCATTCAATTTAACGCATAGGAAGCCTATGCCGGTTGTTTCTTGTTAATTATTTTAATTTAATGTGATAATGACTTTTGGGTTTTCATTGACTGTAAGCCATAATCATCAACATTAACAGAAATAAAAACTTGAAATAGATATCTCTGTTTTAATGACTCTATATAATATGAGTTTCACTTTTTTGTATTGAAGAACTGAAATAAATTAACTACAAGGCTGTAGGTATCCCATGCACAATAAACTGGGATAACTACAGCCTTGAAAGGATTGTTAAGAAAACGCCATTCAAAAGTTTGGGGGAGATTCACAAGTTGTGGACTGCTGCTGGAGTCATTGCTTCAAGAGCTGCCACACATAGGCATGCAGTGGGGAAAAAAAGTATTTAGTCAGCCACCAATTGTGCAAGTTCTCCCACTTAAAAAGATGAGAGGGGTCTGAAATAGACATCATAGGTAGACCACAACTATGAGAGTCAAAATGAGAAAACAAATCCAGAAAATCACCTTGTCTGATTTGGCAAGATTTATTTTTCAAATTATGGTGGAAAATAAGTATTTGGTCACCTAAAAACATGCAAGTATTCTGCCTCTCACAGACCTGTAACTTCTTCTTTAAGAGACTCCTCTGTCCTCCACTCATTACCTGTAATAATGGCATCTGTTTGAACTTGTTATCAGTATAAAAGACACCGGTCCACAACCTCAAACAGTCACACTCCAAACTCCACTATGGTGAAGACCAAAGAGCTGTTGAAGGACTCCAGAAACAAAATTGTAGCCCTGCACCACGCTGGGAAGACTGAATCTGCAATAGGCAAGCAGCTTGGTGTAATGAAATCAACTGTGGGAGCAATAACATAGTGGAAGACATACAAGACCACTGATAATCTCCCTCGATCTGGGGCTCCACGCAAGATCTCACCCTGTGGGGTCAAAATGATCACAAGAACGGAGAGCAAAAATCCCAGAACCACACGGGGGGACCTAGTGAATGACCTGCATAGAGCTGGGACAACCGTAACAAAGGCTACCATGAGTAACACACTACGCCGCCAGGGACTCAGATCCTGAAGTGCCAGATGTGTCCTGTTGCTTAAGCCAGTACATGTCCAGGCCTGTCTGAAGTTGGCTATAGAGCATTTGGATTATCCAGAAGAGTATTGGGAGGAAGTCATATGGTCTGATGAAACCAAAGTAGAACTGTTTGGGAGAAACAAAACTCGTCGTGTTTGGAGGAGACAAAATGCTGAGTTACATCCAAAGAACACCATTCCTACTATGAAGCATGAAGGTGGCAACATCATGCTTTGGGGCTGTTTCTCTGCAAAGGGACCAGGACGACTGATCCATGTACATGAAAGAGTGAATGGGGCCATGTATCGTGACATTTTGAGTGCAAACCTCCTTCCATCAGCAAGGGCACTGAAGATGAAACGTGGATGGGCCTTTCAGCATGATAACAATCCCAAGTACACTGCCAGGGCAACAAAGGAGTGGCTTCATAAGAAGCATATGAAGGTCCTGGAGTGGCCTAGCCAGTCTCCAGATCTCAACCCCATGGAAAACCTGTGGAGGGAGTTGAAAATCAGTGTTGACCAGCGACAGGCCCAAAAGATCAATACTCTAGAGGAGATCTGCATGGAGGAATGGGCCAACATACTACCAACAGTGTGTGTGTAATAAGGTGGCACTGGGTGGTAGTCGAGGGCGAGTCTACTGCGGCAGAGTCAGTCCAGACCCCGGCTCCTTGCACATAAAACACAGACAGGACAGATGCAGCCCCCAGGCGAGTTACCTCTTCTCCACAGTCACTGCAGTCCAGGCAAACAGGATCCAGGAACACAGTTATAATCCAACAGGGAAACTATTTATTTTGTAATAAACAAGGTAGAAAAAGTGGTTGCAGCAAATCTGGTAAAACTTCCTGCTCTGTCCCTATTACTCTTCACCACCATATCAGCGATAGCAATGGCGGCAGCAATAGTGACAGTTCCCAGTCCAACTTCTGAGTGCTTATAGTGCTCAGCGGGTTCACCAAACAGTCCTGTGCCCACTTCACTGCCCGTAGGTCTGGGGCAGCACTCTCTGTTCCCTCCAGGGGTCAGGCTAGCTCCCAACAGGGGAGCACATCATGCCACGGGCACACTTGCTCGGCTCCTGCCAGGAAGCAGGCTCATCTCACAAAGTTAACCTTTTGCTGTCCTTAAACTAAACACACAGTAATACAATACAGGTTAAGACAGTGCAGAATAAAAGGGATAGCACATATGGCATTAACACATATAGGAAACATTGCAAGCACAGCACATTAATCCATAACAGTTACATGGCATAAGTGGTACACAACATTAATATGTTAACATACAGGTACACCATCCGAGTACCGCATAAAGTGCACGGGACCAGCCCGTAGGAGAGAGAGGAGACAATGACGCTCTCCACCACCTCATTACATGTGCCAGCCTTGTGAAGACTTGCAGAAAATGTTTGACCTGTGTCATTGCCAGCAAAGGATATATAACAAAATATTGAAAGGATATATAACAAAATATTGAGGTGAACTTTTGTAATGACCAAATACTTATTTTCCACCATAATTTGAAAAATAAATCTTGTCAAATCAGACAAGGTGATTTTCTGGATTTGTTTTCTCATTTTGACTCTCATAGTTGCGGTCTACCTATGATGTCAATTACAGGCCTCTCTCATCTTTTTTAAGTGGGAGAACTTGCACAATTGGCGACTGACTAAATACTTTTTTTCCCCACTGTATTCAGGACATGGGCTACAAGTGTCGCATTCCTTCTGTCAAGCCCTTTTCTCCTTGGCGTCTTACCTGGGCGCCAAGGAGAAAAAGAACTGGACTGTTGCTCAGTGGTCCAAGGTGTTGTTTTTAGATGAAAGTAAATTTTGCATTTCATTTGGAAATCAAGATCCCAGAGTCTGGAGGAAGAGTGGAGAGGCCACAATCCAAGCTGCTGGAGGTCTAGTGTGAAGTTTCCACAATCAGTGATGGTTTGGGGAGCCATGTCATCTGCTGGTGTAGGTCCACTCTGTTTTATCAAGACCAAAGTCAGCGCAGCCATCTACCAGGAAATTTTAGAGCACTTCATGCTTCCCTCTGCCAACAAGCTTTTTGGAGATGGAAATTTCATTCTCCAGCAGGACTTGGCACCTGTCTACACTGCTAAAAGTACCATACCTGGTTTAAAAATAACAGGGCCACTGTGCTTGATTGGCCAGCAAACTCGTCTGACCTTAACCCCATAGAGAATCTATGGGGTATTGTCAAGAGGAAGATGAGAGACACCTGACCCAATTATGCAGATGAGCTGAAGGATGCTATCAAACAACCTGGGCTTCCATAACACCTCAGGAGTGCCACAGGCTGATCGCCTCCATGCTATGCCACATTTCTGCAATAATTGATGCAAAAGAAGCCCCGACCAAGTATTGAGCACATGTCATGGTTTTTCTGCCACGGATACTCTAGGGTTAATACCTGTAGCCTCACTCTGACCCTGGGTGGACTTTTTCTGGCCTCCTTTTGGGAATTTCCCTTGTCCTGATATGTTCGCCCTTGGCTGAGTGTGTTGACCCCTGAGTGTGTTTTGTGCCGTGTGCTGGTTTGCCTGATACTTTGGTTTTTGACTTGGTCTGATCTCTGGATACTGCTTGTTGGATTCTGCTTCTGTACCTTCTCTGTCCGTTTGGTATTGACCTCTGCCTGGCCCCGACTATCCGTTCTGTCTTATCCTTTGGTACTGTCATGCTATCTCGTGCTTTGACCCTGGTCTGATCTGGTTTACGTCCCTGTCTATGCCCCTGGGTAACTTTGTCTCGCAGTTACCTTTCTAGGAGTTTTTCTTCAGCTCCTAGGTCTCTGGAGCTTAAGCCAGGCCCCCAACAATCAGGTGCTTCAGGTCCTATCTGGCTTGAAGCAATTTCTCTTCTATCCTGCTCACCCCGCACTCCTTGGAGCCTGAGGATGTCTTCTGAACCTGTCTTCTGGGCGATTGCACCGGTGAGTTTACTTGCAACCCTTCCTGTGACAGCACATTTACTGAACATACATTTCAGTAGGTCAACATTCCGGATTTTAAAATCATTTTTCAAGCTGGTGTTATAAAGTATTCTAATTTATTGAGATAATGACTTTTGGTCTTTCATTGTCTGGAAGCCATAATCATCAACATTAACAGAAATAAACACTTGAAATAGATCACTCTGTTTGTAATGACGCTATATAATAGATGAGCTTCACTTTTTGTATTGATAAACTGAAATTAGTTAACTTTTTGATGATATTCTAATCTTGTGAGAAGCACCTGTAAGTATCTAATATGGCCCAATAATAGTGATAATAGATTTTGTGATAAAACACAGTCCGCGGCAAAATCATTAGTGGATGGGAAGGCTAATGGATATCAGCAAATGAAATAAAGTGCCAGCACTTACAAGGTTAATATCCCACTAATATATGTTTCCAACAAAATGGACCAGTATGGCTGCTGATGCACTGTCCTGAGTGGGAAGAATGGGTAAGACTTAATGGAGTATTATTTTCCTTGAAATTCACGTTTCCTTAAAGTGATACATACCTCTTTATTTTTGATTGGCCACTTTATTCTTTGCCTTAATAACTACCGTAGATTACCAATAATGGATGAATAGGCATTAGTTTTTCACTTTGCTGGAAAGATATGAGTGGGGTACTAACCTTGTAAGCAATGGCACTTTATTTCAATTGCTGCTGTCCATTAGCCTTCCCATCCACAAATGATTTTGCTATGGACAGTGTGTTTTATGCCTGTGTCCTACTATTCTCTTTATCAATATTATTGTTAGCCTCATGTTTTATGCTTAGTCTGTATATACTTTAATAAACTTTGTTATAATTGATTTTGGACAATATTTCTCCATCTTTTTTTCTGGGTTTAGTATAAATGGGAGTGTCCTTTATTACCTTAGTCCTTTCAACTTCTAGGCATAGGGCCTGATTTACTTCTGTACTATATACTCTGTTGTAAGGATTTGTTGATAAATAGCATAATTGAGCAGGTACAAAGCGACAGCGATATGCGCATTGGAGTGCTGTGAGGAGGCAGCGGTGTGTCACTGTGGTTGGTATTCAATTGCTATCATGATTTATTTTTAATGAAATTGTTTGTGGAGATTGCTGCTTCTGCAACTGTTATTGTACCCATTGCATTATGCACTTTTCTTTTTCTTTGGTTTTCAATATAAATTTACAGATTGTATGGAGTTACCCTTTTTTGATTTAGTACTCACAAAGATACATTTATCCTCTTCAATTTTTTGTATAATTCATATCTGGTGCAATTATTTTTATTCTTTTTTGTTGTGTAATTATGTTTTAATAAAAGTGTTATTACATAAAAAAAATTCTGTGACTTCTTTTTGGTTCAAGATTGAGAAATGACTGTCTCCACAGAGCCTGGATGCAGGGAAGGGCCGGTGTGATACTGGTGCAAACCTGGTGGCGGCCCTACGCTGGGGAAACCTCACAACTTGCTTTGCATGGCTCACATCCTCAACCTAGTGATATAACAATTTCTCAGCCACTGTCCTGGCCTGGCTGAGCTGCTACAGAAAGCACGGTTGCTGTGTGCTCATATCCACCGTTCGCACCCCGTGGGTTATCGACTTGCATCGCTACAGAGGTTTTTCGGCCTACCGTTAAACAGGTTGATATGCGATGTGTCAACACATTGGAAGTCTATGGCAGCAGCGACAATCCCTGATGCAGTATGTCCTTTTGCATAGCTTGGGACAATGCAGTATGGATGTGGTGCAAATAACTGGGCACAAATGATGGACCTCTGCACTCTTCTGCACAGTATTAAAATGGCTACTAAGATTGTTAGTGCTGAAGATGCCATCATCAGCATCACTATTCCAGACATCTACATGCTGGAGCACACTTTGAATAGTCTGTGGGAAGAGGTGGTGGTCCCAGAGGAAGAGGAGGAAGCAGGGAAGGATGTGGAAGGGATAACAAAATCTCAAGGTTCTGGACTGTTGTCGTACAAGTGGATGCCATGGGAAGGTGGATTACAGCAATTGGGGGAGAGGTTCATGGTAACAAACTTTTAGTGAAGCTTCAGGAGCCGAGGAACAAAAGGAGGAGGATGAGGTTATGGGCACGCCACAGTCAGGAGATGAGGAGGATTATGATCCCTTCTCTGTTGTCGATGGTTGGCGGGAGGGGATGTAGGAAGCAATCTTTTGTGTTACTGTGGCGCCCCTGAAGGTTCAGTCGCCACAGAGGTGCTGCACCTCACCCAGAGGTGTGGTATCCCACGACCAGGTAAGATGGAGACACCAGAACACATTCCATACCTGCATCCCACACACCCATAGAATAGCAGAGCACCCTTTATGGCCCCTGCTTGGTACACGAAGGGTGTGTTGGGAGGTGGGCGGAGTTTAGCTTGAGAGCAGGAGAATTGTAGGATGTGAGGAGAGTTCCCTCAGAGGGAGGGAAGGAGACAAGACGTGTCTAGAGCAGCTCCAGTTACTAGGAGTGGCAGCACTGGTCCCCTTCTGACCAGATACCACAGGTGGCATCACAAACTTATACACCCAAACTTTATTCCTATTCAATTCCTTATTATTACATGAACACTTGGGGCCATGGATCGGGTCACTGCCGCCGCGACAATTCCCCTTTACCACTGGCCCGGTACCGAGTAACCCACGGCCCCTGGGGCGCTTCATTACCCTGCCACCAATACACAATGGACTTGTACCATACGAAAGCGTCCAGCACATGAGCGCCTTCTTGGTGCACTATCTGCAACATGATGCCCTTATTGTTAGGATTAGAAATAGTGCTGACTACTGTGTTGCCAGTTTGCTAGCGTCACGTCGGCGGCGGTAGCCGCCGCCGCCCCAGCAGCGGCGGGGCCTGCCGCCGCCTATACTTACCGGCGCTCGCCTCCCCGCTCGGTGCCCGCCTCCTCCTCCTTCTTCCCTGTCCGGCGCGTGCCTGCTTCCTGCAGGCGCCTTAGGCCGCGGGCGCGCGCTCTCCAGGTCTCTTAACCCTGGAGCGCCCGCCCAGAAGCCTAGGCGCCCAATCAGCCGGCAGCACAGGGTATATCAGGCGTCTCCAACGTGGTGGAGACGCCTGATTATTGTGTGGACTTCCCGTACAGTATCCTGGCCTGGGTGTTTAGGGGTTTCTCCCCTTCTCACTCCCTACACTCCTCTGCCCAGTCCTGTACTCCGTGCCTCCCTCCTGTACTCCATGCCTCCGTCCTGTGCTCCAGTGCCCAGTCCTACACTCCATTGCCCAGTCCTGTGCTTCGTGTCTCCATCCTGCACTCCGTGTCTCCGTCCTGTACTCCAGTGCCCAGTCCTATACTCCAGTTCTCAGTCCGGCACCCTCCTCTCAGTCCTTCGAGCCGCCCCTCTTGGTTCTAGCAGTCGCGGCATCTGTCTTCCTAGGGTCTGCCCCTAACGGCCCCTGTATAGGGGTCGGCACCACCTGGCGCGCTCACCCCTGGGAGCTCCAGTGCCGCGATCCAGAGGGTCCACTCTCGGACGTGACCTATTTGTTATCACAGCACACGTCACAGCATAATCAGGCCATGGACCCTGCTAGCGCCTCAGCGGCCACCCAAAAAGAATTGCTCTTTTTGCGGGAAAATCAGACCAGAATAATGTCTTTTATGAAGTCCATGGACACCCGCCTTTCCGCCTTACAAACCACCGACCCGGGGGAACGCCCCGTTGCTAGCAGGACTCCAGCAGGAGCTCACGCAGCAGTGGGACGCCCAATCCCACATTCTTAGCTACATGGCGTCCGTGGACGACCGACTCCAATCGCTACAGTCCTCCGCTGCCGCTTCTGCCCTACCTCGGGATTCCCTATCCCATCCTCCACCACGCTGGGGGAAACCTCCCAGGTTTAGCGGTGACCCCAAGTTGTGTCGGGGGTTTTTGAACCAGTGCCGTTTGCACTTCGAGCTCCTGCACTCGAGCAATACCCCTCAGATCGGGCCAAGGTAGCTTTCATTGTGTCCCATTTAGAGGGAGAGGCCTTAGCTTGGGTAAATCCCCTCTGGGAGAGAGATGACCCGGTGGTATCTAGCATCCACAACTTCCTGGATACTTTCCGCAGGGTATTTGATGAGCCTGGCCGTGTGGCCTCCTCCACGGAGGCTCTTTTCAATCTTCGCCAAGGCTCCCTCACCGTAGGTCAATATGCCATCTGCTTCCGGACCTTGGCCTCTGAACTGGGGTGGAATAACGAGGCTTTGGTTGGGGCCTTTTGGAGGGGATTCTCGGGTAAAATAAAGGATGAGCTGGCTGGCCGGGACACCCCTACCACTCTGGAAGATCTCATATCCCTAGCTACCCGTATTGATTTACGGTTCCAGGAACGCTCCCGAGAGTCAGTTAGGGAGAAGAGATCTTTTCGGCTATACCAGGCGCCCATTCCCCGCTCCCCAGCGTCTTCCAGTAATTCCACTCCTGAGCCCATGCAAGTAGACCGTGTAAGGTTGTCAGAGCAGGAACGCAGGGAGAGAAGGACACAGGGCCTTTGCCTTTATTGTGGCGGGGCTAACCATTTTGTGCGCACGTGCCCAGTGCGGCCGGGAAACGCCTCCGCCTAGGCCAGGTAAGTGAGGCCTCCCTAGGTGACACTGATTCCTCTCTGCCCCTTACTATTTCGGCTTTAATTGTTTTAGGTCGGGAGCGCAGATCTGTGGAGGCGTATGTGGACTCGGGTGCGGCTGGTAACTTAATCCGGCTCAAGGAAGTGGACCAGCTGCGAATTCCGGTTGTGACGTTAGAGAGTCCGCGCTCCATCACTTCCGTGGATGGCAAACCGCTACCTGAAACTATCACCATGGTCACCCTTGAGGTGGAGATACAAGTGGGAGCTCTTCACCGGGAAAAAATCGCCTTTTATGTTTTACCCAGTTTGTCTCATGCCGTGCTCCTCGGCTTACCCTGGCTTCGTCTACACGAGCCCGTTCTCGGCTGGCATTCCGGGGAGATCCTCCGTTGGGGACACTTCTGCCATAAACGCTGTCTGTTGCCGGTATCTCGCCCCAGTCCGCAGCAGGCTCCTATCGATATTCCTGGGCTTCCTACGGCTTACCACTCGTTTGCCGACGTCTTCAGTAAAAAGGAGGCTGAGATACTACCGCCGCATCGTGCCTATGACTGCCCAATTGAGCTGTTGCCAGGAGCAATACCCCCCAGGGGAAGAATTTATCCCCTATGGCCAGCAGAAACCGCGGCCATGTCTGAATATGTCCAGGAGAACTTGGCTCGGGGTTTTATTCGGAAGTCATCTTCCCCTGCTGGAGCAGGATTCTTTTTCGTCCGGAAAAAAGACGGATCCCTTCGGCCATGTATTGACTACCGGGGCCTGAACAGTATCACAGTCAAGAATAGGTATCCCCTGCCGCTAATCCCAGAACTCTTTGACCGTTTGAGAGGGGCCTGGATCTTCACCAAATTGGATCTGCGGGGAGCCTATAACTTGATCCGAATCCGCTCCGGGGATGAGTGGAAGACGGCCTTCAATACTCGGGACGGCCATTACGAGTATTTGGTTATGCCCTTTGGTCTCTGTAATGCCCCGGCGGTTTTCCAGGAATTCGTTAATGAGATCTTTCGAGACCAACTCTACTCTTCTGTCGTGGTATACTTAGATGACATACTCTTCTTTTCCCCCGACTTATCCACGCCCAGAAAAAGCGTTCGGCTAGTTCTGAAACGTCTACGGGAGAACAGACTCTACGCCAAACAAGAAAAGTGTCTGTTCGAGCAGTCCTCATTGCCCTTCCTAGGGTATAACATCACGGACTCCGGAATAATGATGGATCCCGAAAAATTGGCTGCCGTGCTCAAGTGGCCACGTCCGGTTGGGGTAAAAGCCATCCAGCGGTTCCTGGGTTTTGCGAACTATTACAGACAGTTCGTTCCCTTCTTATCCTCAGTAACCAAGCCCATCTCTGCTCTGACCAGGAAGGGGACCAAACCAAATGCCTGGACTCCAGAGGCTGAAGAGGCCTTTCTTGCTTTGAAGCAGTCCTTTGCTACCGCCCCGATTTTACATCGACCGTTGGTCAATAGGCCCTTCATCCTAGAAGTGGATGCCTCTTCTACTGGTGCAGGAGCGGTGCTTTCTCAGCGGACGACTTCTGGTCAAGTGGTACCTTGTGGATTCTTCTCTAGGTCGTTCTCTCCCGCAGAATGCAATTATGCCATTGGGGACCGGGAATTACTGGCCATTAAGATGGCCCTGGAGGAGTGGCGGTATCTTTTGGAAGGGGCAGTTCATCCATTCATAATCTTCACGGATCACAAGAATTTGGCATATCTTCAGTCCGCGCAAAGGCTCAACTCCAGGCAAGCCAGGTGGTCGCTATATTTCTCCCGGTTTGACTTCAAACTCCATTTTCGACCTGGGAACCGAAACATCAAGGCAGATGCTCTGTCCAGGTCCCTACAGTCACCTGAGGTTGAGGAAGGTTCATCTCACATCATTGAGCCTGCCAAGGTTGTCACCGTGGCGCCCGTGACGCTTTCTCCCATTCCGCCAGGCAAGACCTTCGTTCCTCAGAATAAGAGGGCTGAGGTCCTGGATTGGGGGCATTCTTCCAAGGTTGCGGGTCACGTCGGGGTCAAGAAAACCCTCAGCCTTCTTTCGCGCTACTACTGGTGGCCATCCCTTCGCCAAGATGTGACTGATTTTATAGCCTCCTGTACGGCTTGTGCTCTGAACAAGGTACCAAGAAGTCTGCCGTCCGGCTTGCTCCATCCTTTGCCTCCTCCTGAAGCCCCTTGGCGACAAATTGGTATGGATTTCATCACCGATCTTCCACGTTCTTCCGGATGTACTACCATCTTAGTAGTGGTCGATCGGTTCTCCAAAATGGCCCATTTCATCCCTCTGCCTGGACTACCCACGGCATCTGAGCTGGCCAAGGTCTTCATACACCAGATCTTTAGGCTTCACGGACTCCCTCAACGAATTGTCTCCGATCGCGGAGTCCAATTTACCTCCCGTTTCTGGAGAGCACTCAGCAAGCTCATGGGTATATCTCTGGACTTCTCCTCTGCTTATCACCCTCAGTCCAATGGGCAAGTTGAGCGAATCAATCAGGTATTAACAACCTACCTGCGTCACTTCTCTAACGCCCATCAAGACAACTGGGTGTCTCTTCTGCCGTGGGCAGAGTTTGCCCACAACAACCATCCCAGTGAGTCCACCACCAAAACGCCGTTCTTCGTGGTTTCCGGCCAGAACCCTGGTGTTCCACTACCTCTCTCTACGCCTTCTGGTGTTCCCGCAGCAGATGCCCTCGCCACCGAATTTTCTCAAGTCTGGAAGGAGACCAGAGAAGCTCTTGAAAAATCCAGTATCCGAATTAAAAGACATGCAGACAAGAGGCGCAGGGACCTTCCACCTTACCAACCTGGCGACAAAGTTTGGCTGTCAACTAAGTATATCCGTTTGAAGTTGCCTTCTTACAAACTGGGTCCTCGGTACATCGGCCCGTTCCAGGTCTTGGGACGCATTAATAACGTGGCTTATAAATTGAAGTTGCCGGCTTCGCTTCGGGTCCCTAACGCCTTCCATGTCTCGCTCCTTAAACCTGTTGTGCTGAATCGGTACTGCTCAGTTCCCCCTTCTTCTCCTCAGCCAGTAGGGGCCGATGATGTCTTTGAGGTGAAAGAGATTTTTGCCGTGAAAAAAGTTCGGGGGCGTACCCTCTACCTCATTGATTGGAAGGGTTTTGGTCCCGAGGAGAGGTCCTGGGAACCCAGGGAGAATATTAATGCTCCTCTTTTATTAAAGAGATTTTTGTCTAACCTCAGGAGAGGGAGATGTAAAGGGGGGGTACTGTCACGTCGGCGGTGGTAGCCGCCGCCGCCCCAGAAGCGGCGGGGTCTGCCGCCGCCTATACTTACCGGCGCTCGCCTCCCCGCTCGGTGCCCGCCTCCTCCTCCTTCTTCCCTGTCCGGCGCGTGCCTGCTTCCTGCGGGCGCCTTAGGCCGCGGGCGCACGCTCTCCAGGTCTCTTAACCCTGGAGCGCCCGCCCAGAAGCCTAGGCGCCCAATCAGCCGGCAGCACAGGATATATCAGTCATCTCCAACGTGGTGGAGACGCCTGATTATCGTGTGGACTTCCCGTACGGTATCCTGGCCTGGGTGTTTAGGGGTTTCTCCCCTTCTCACTCCCTACACTCCTCTGCCCAGTCCTGTACTCCGAGCCTCCGTCCTGTGCTCCAGTGCCAGTCCTACACTCCTCTGCCCAGTCCTGTACTCCATGCCTCCCTCCTGTACTCCGTGCCTCCGTCCTGTGCTCCAGTGCCCAGTCCTACACTCCTCTGCCCAGTCCTGTACTCCGTGCCTCCCTCCTGTACTCCGTGCCTCCCTCCTGTACTCCGTGCCTCCATCCTGTGCTCCAGTGCCCAGTCCTACACTCCTCTGCCCAGTCCTGTACTCCGTGCCTCCCTCCTGTACTCCGTGCCTCCGTCCTGTGCTCCAGTGCCCAGTCCTACACTCCACTGCCCAGTCCTGTGCTTCGTGTCTCCGTCCTGCACTCCGTGTCTCCGTCCTGTACTCCAGTGCCCAGTCCTATACTCCAGTTCTCAGTCCGGCACCCTCCTCTCAGTCCTTCGAGCCGCCCCTCTTGGTTCTAGCAGTCGCGGCATCTGTCTTCCTAGGGTCTGCCCCTAACGGCCCCTGTATAGGGGTCGGCACCACCTGGTGCGCTCACCCCTGGGAGCTCCAGTGCCGCGATCCAGAGGGTCCACTCTCGGACGTGACCTATTTGTTATCACAGCACACGTCACAGTTAGATCCACAGTAGAAGAGTAAATTTTGCCAGATGCTTCACCCCTCCTGACAATGGACACGGGCATGATAGAGTATCTGAACACATTTGTACACAGTCTTAAGAGTGGTTTAACCCAAGACAGCAGTCAGGCACAAAACCTGCATTGCAGATATAAACTTCCAACCGTGGGAACATCAAGTCGTCAACGCAAAAACAATAGCAGCAGCAGTGTAAGTGGCAGAAGCAATTTCTATGAGTCGTTTCATACATTTTTTAGACCATCACAGCAGAACAGAGTACAAGTCTGACACAAAGTGAATGACTGGAGAGGATGATGCAGGAGTATCTCAATCTCAATTTCAGTGCCATCAGGGGGGATTTTGGACCTTTTTGGAAGAGTGGCCTGAGTTTACCTGTCAGGCCTTGGCGGTTTTGTCATGCCCGGCAGTCAGCGTTCTATCAGAACATGTCCTCAGTGCTGCTGGTTGTGATCTAACAGATATGCGGTTACGGCTGTCCCCTGAAAGTAAAGGCTGGAGCAGAGCTGCCCCCCATGGCGTGGGCGTAGGCCAGCATGGAAATGAGTTGGAAGGGGTGGGGGCATCATATTAGGGGAGGCTATTGTGAGGGGTCAGTTATATGGCCAGGTCAGGGGTGGGGCCCCCTCAGTTCCTGCTCACAAGGGGTCAAGAATAGTCTCCCCATATTACACCTTATCATGGCAGCTGTGGAGCAGATCCTGGAGAGCCTCAGGGTTGCGGCGCTGTCGCAGCCTCCTGGCTGGTTGGAGAGGCAAGTGGCAAGCATTATCGGTTGGGGAGCAGGGATGGTGGAGGGGAAGCCCCCACGTGAGCGGCGTCCCTGTCGGGTGAGGCCTCCGGAGCGGCTATCGCCAGATGCGGCTCCATGGACCCAGCGCAGGCGCAGGAGCCCTTCCGGGGGCCTTCCAGGCCGGGTGCTGGGAAGAAAGCTTGTCAGCAGGCCCCAGTCTAGGAGGAACCCACCTGCCAGGCCGGGTTCAGCGGCGGTCAGCAGGCCCCAGCCTAAGCCTGTGTTGGGGCGGGGCCTGCATCATGGGAGGAGTGACATCATGGGCATCATGGGAGGAGTGACATCACTGTTGTGAGCTCATTTTCTCGTTCACCTTTGATGTCCGATGAACTCCCTCTGCTGGTGAAAGGAGGTGGTGAAACTGATTTGGATGGAAGAAACCTGTCACCTGAACAGGTTGATTGCGATTGGACATCCGGAATCTCTGAGTGGATATAAGGCAGCCGACGCCCTTTAGGGTTGCTGGTGATTTCTCTGCTCTGAGCTCTGGCCTCCAGTACAGTTCCTGTCTTCTAAAGCTAAGTTTTGCTCTGTTATTGTTCCATGAGATTTTGTCTGATTTGCTTAGTTTTGTGTTCTGCCAGCCCCGGCTGGGGCTCTGCTGAATTTCCATTTTTGTCCCTGATCGGTTAAATCTCTTTTGCTCTGTCTTCAGAATATATCGGAGTGCTGATATAGGGATTTTGAAGTCTAGTGACTTCAGGGCCGTTTTTCCTATCAGACGTGTTGGGACTTTTTTGGTAGGGTTTTTGCGGATTGCAGCCAGCATCTTTTCTGTCCTTTCCTATCTAGTTAGTTGGGCCCCATTGTTTGCTCTGCCTGTCTTTCTGTCTGTGTTTGTGTTTTCATCTGTTTTCACCGACAATACATGTTGGGGGCTGTATATTGCGTTGGGGTCTGCTCTGGGGCAGTTTAGATTTCCCCTTTCTTTCTTTAGGCTTATTTAGTTCTCCGGCTGTGAAGCGGCGTCTAGGACCACCGTAGGAACGCTCCACGGCTACTGTTAGTTGTTGTGAATAGGATCAGGGGTCTGCAATCTGCTAGCTACCAACCTCTCCTGTTTTCTGGACTTAGCTTGCATTTTTGTTTTTTCCTCCTCCGGTGACTCATTCATAACACATCATGGTGGGTCGCCACAGCGATGCTCCTGTTGGGCAACCTACCCCATCAGCGGTGATTGACAGTTGTATGGGAACGGAGGATTCGCCGGCGGGCAGTATGTCCCTACGTTCAGGGTTATCAGCCCTGTCACTTCCCCAGGTAGTGTGTCCACCTGACCTGACGGAGATCGAATTGTAGATTTCCGGCTGGAGGGGTCACAGCTCCTTGCAGCCTGGTGAGTATGACTCCATGTCTTGTCGGTTTCCTCAGATTCTGATGTCTCGGGGGTTGGGTGAGAGTCAGGTAGTTGAGCCAGGGAGCATAGGTCACGGGGTTGATGTTTGGTCAGATTTGGCTAGTGAGGGGGTTGGGATATTCTACTAAGTAATTCAACACAAATGTCCAATGTGCAATATGAGAGTGCTGGACACTCCAAACATTAGAACTCACACATTCCAAAATAGCGGTATTGATCCGCCTAAGGACACAAAGTGATTCCAGCAATAGATATATGTGGCGCCCCTGAGGCTCAGTCGCCACAGAGGTACTGCACCTCCTCCTGAGGTGTGATATCCCACCATCCAGGTAAGGTGGAGACTCCTGACCACGCTCCAACAACTGCACCCCACACCACAAAGTAGTATAGCAAAGCACCTTCGGCGGCTCCCTGCTTGGAGTATAGCAAAGCACCCATTGGTGGCTCCCTGCTTGGAACACGAAACGTGCTGGGAGGTGGGTGGAGTTAGATGACATTACAAAGAGCAAGAAGAGTTTAGATTTAGTGAGTCAGTTGGTTCGAGAGTTGGAGAGAAGAAGATCCCCGGAGAGAGGGATAGATGGATGGAAGTGCTGCAGCAGATCCCAGTGACCTGGGTCTGCTGGCACAGGAAAGGAAGAGAGAGCAACGTAGACTGGAAGCCTGACTCCCCATAGAGAGGAAGATCAGTGAGGAGCGTGAGGAGAAAAAGAGAACAGAGAACCCTTCCTAGAAGTTCTAAGCGCAAGGCCGGGGCCCGGTCCCCGAGGTTGTACGGATACTAATGGTCCTGCAGCAGACACCGGAGGAATAGAAGTAGTGACCACTTTATTCCCACACAAGACTTGGGGGCACAACAGCAACATAATAGTGAGCCGGGACTTAGTAGCAAGGAGTCCCCGAAGCAGGCTACAGCTGTCTGCCATACAAGTAAAGTTCGTAAGAACATCGGACAGGTGGAACTCCAGTGTAACTCAGTACTAGGAGTACTTCACCTAAAGGCGCTATAAGAGGAGATGTTCAGAAAGGTACATGTTGGTGGAGTGTTGGAAAGGAGTATTCCATCCAGCCTGGAGGTTGACTGAGTCCCTGACCCGGAGGACACGGTACGGAGGCAGGCACCTGTTTGTACAACACACTGTGAGTAAAGCTTTGGAACTATATGCCCTGGTGTCCTCCACTTATTCCTGCTCCAAGTTGCCCCGCACAGCTACATCCCTTGCATCTGACACTGCACCATCTACGTGTCACTCCATTTACTCTGCCCTGGGACTACAGCCCTGCCTGTGGAGGGCTATACCATCACTGCTGCACCACACCATCTGTCCCAGAGGATCTGTCTGCAGCGCCGGCTTATATCTTCATTGCCAAACACCACAGGTGGCGTCACGAATCACTTATAAACTTTCATCACCACAAACACACTGAAACAACCCCTTTTACAATGGGCGCTCAGGGCCACGGGCCGTGTCACAGCTGCCGTGACTTCTCCTATTGAAGCTTATCGGGCCCGGTACCGAGTACCCCACAGCCCTGGGTGTGAGGGCGTCCCATCTTGGCGTCACGAACAGGATGACGAGACCCGATGCCATCGGGTTCTGTGTGCCTAAGACTCAAATCTTTTGAAAATGTGCAGAAGACCCAATTTAATAGACTGTGAAATGAATGTTAGAGATGGCCGTCGGTGCGATGAAGAGGGGCGTGATAATATGGGTGGTCCTAGGAAAAGAGCGCGGACTGTCCTGGGCCTCCCCTGTCTGAACTTCTATGCGACAGCAACATGGCCCACCCCCCGAGGGGTTCGTATATTGGCTTGGTATGGAGGAGTTGGAAGAAGACGCCGCCCTCAGAAGGAGGAGAGAGGGCCAGTGGCGGGAAAAGAACAAAGGAAGGAGGAAGAATGCCAGAACGACATTTTGGAAGGAGAAGGGAGGAGACCTGCGGAGCGCACGGAGGTTGAGTTGGATGTCCCCGGCGCCATGGCTGAAGGCTCCAACCCTGTCTCCGGGATGAACCGCCAACAGCTGGAGGACGAGATAACCCAGCTGATGTGCGGCCTGCGACTGAGGCAGGAAGCGCTATGGACATTGAACCCGCAACGCGCCCAGGAGGGGCCTGCACCTGCGGTACCCACAACACCGGTACCTGTCACCGCTGCACCGGATCTCCCCCAGGAAGGCCCGGTAGCACCTGAGACAGCTGCAATGACCCCGGCAGCGTCTGTGGGCATCTCCCTGCCGCTCCATGTTGCCAAGGGAGCTGAAGCGGAGGAAGAGGAGCTCCCGCCTGGACCTGACGCGGCTGCGCAGACCCCACTGGAGACTCCCGCAGACCGGGGGCCGCCAGTTGTCCCATCGCCGCCTCTGGTATTTGCCCGGGCCGCCATGACCATCGCCGCTGCCACCGGGAACCCCATCGCACCTGTACCGGACCCGAGACAACGCCGCCGGGAGGCACCAGGTATAGATCCGGGCCCTCCTAACGGGTTACCCCTTGAATTTACATTGTTGGAGGCTGGCCTGCGGGAGCTTGAAATGGGGATGTTGTACGAGCCATCCAGGGGCAGCAGGCTGTCGGAAATGGGGAGGTGGAAGAGGTCCCTACTGAGAAGGGTCCGGCTGTGGCAGGCGCGCACGATTCGACACCTTCGGGGCTGGGAGGAATCCTGGCTGCTTGAGGATATCGAAATCCCTTGGCCACAAAGTCCCCGTGTGGCTGCCTACCAACGCCAACAGGCCACGGCATCCCAAGATGTCAGGCCCCGCCCCAGAGCAGCAGTACCACCCGCACAGGAGGAACAGTATCCATTAGTATCAGCTGTTACTTCTACTGCACTCAGCCACCATTGATATCACCACCCCTGCTGTACCTCAGGCAGCAGCCATGCCAGATGAGAGCACCCAGAGCATCTCCCCTGGAAGCAGCCCAAGCAATCAGCTTCCAGAACCCCAGGAGGGGACCACCACTAGTAACTTAAAGTAAACTAACTTTGTTGCCCAGGAGGGTATTTGCACCATTGTGCCTGTTTTTCAGTTTTTCTAACATTTTTTCTATTTTTGATTATGATGTTTATTTGTTGATCCCGTTCTTGCCCAGTTTTATTGGCAGCGTTTTGCATACTGGAACTGTGGAGATCATGGACGCTGAGTGATTCGGAACTGTCATTGTAAATAGTTTACACCTCTTTAGGTGCTTTCTCTTGGTTTTACATAGGAACCTTCCCTTGAACAAGGACTACCTCGTTATAAGGACATTTCCAGACATGATGGCCGCACCAATGTCTATTCTTTACACTTATGAATAATGCTTAGTATTTTTGAACAGGAAACTAGAAAGTGTTATAGTAACAGTATTAATGACAGATTTTATAGGGTCCAATTGAGAAAGAGATATAGAGAATGTTTTATAATACACGAATAAAGATGTGAAAATTTAGTAAAAGTATGCAGGTGACGAACCAGGTGTTGACTGTTGTGAACTCATTTTCTGGTTTACCTCTGGCTTCTGGTGAGGGTGCTGGAGCTGGCTGTGTTGACAAAGGAGTTGTGAGTTCTCCATCCGGGCTCCCTCTGGTGGTAACTGTAGGTAATGAAGCTGATCTAAATGGCAGAGACCTGCCACCTGAGGAGGAGGACTGTGAGTGGACATCAGGAGTCTCTGACTGGATTTAAGACAGCCGACTCCCTAATTTTGTGCTGGTGATTTTTTCCTGCCCTGAGGTTCTGTTTTCCAGCTCTGTTCCTGCCTTGCCAAGCTAAGTGTGCTCTGCTATTTTTCTCATGAGATTTGGTCTGGTTTACTCAGTTTTTGTGGTCAGCCAGCCCCTACTGGGGCTGTGCTGAATTTCCATTCTTCTGTCTCTGTTTTTGCCAGTTTGTTTTTTGTCCCTGATCAGATTGGTCTCTTTTTGCTCTGTCTTCAGAATATACCAGAGCGCTGATATAGGGAATTGAAGTCTAGCGACTTCAGGGTTTTTGTTATCAGAAAGTGTAGGACATTTTTGGCAGGGTTTTTGTGCGTGATTGCAGACAGCATCTTTCCTTTCCTGTCCTTTCTAGTGTTAAATATTATTAGTTATGGATTTATATATTAGTTATGGAGTTGTATTCTTATTACACTCAGTTCTGTACTGGACATTGCCTTCCACTGACACTGCATGTGCTATTTTAGCAAGTGGTAAATGTCAACTCCTCTACATATGTAAGATTAGCTCATGGTAAAAGTTCGACTCCATATATACAGAGATCACGTGCCTTAAGAGACGTATATAATTCATGGCTAACTGTAGCGGTCGCTCGCTTCTTCCCTATCACCATGAAACACATTCGAGGAGTCACCCTTGCTCGGACATGACATAGCGGAACAGCTGGTATGTAACTTTACTACGTAAGAAGCCTAAGAGAGACAAACGCCATTTGCTGTGTGAGATCCCAGAGAAAGAAGGATATAAGTTTTGCTATGAACAATGGACAATCTCTTTATAATCATGCACCTATTTTTATGTTTTTCTGTAATGATCTTTTCTTTGATGGAAGAAACCAAATAAACCACTACATTTTTATCTGGTAACTAGTCCTAAGTATTTTACAAGAGTACGCATTATTTTACATTGGAGAGCCAGCCAGATCTGAATTTTTGTACTTTTTTGCGGATTTCCCTCAACTTGCCCAAAAGGGGGTTGAACTTTGCTAACGTCAGTCATATGTGCAAGTTATCAGGAACTCCACTACTCACAAGAATCAGACAGAACCTAGAAGTGAGGACTAAGAATTGCCAGATGGATTGAGAAGTACTACAAGTGCCAGACGTGCTGAAGCCAGACGTGTGAAGACAAAAGCCCAGCGTTGTCCATCAAAGGAACAAGCTGAGACATTTCAAGGTAAGAGAAATGGATGTCATTAATTGTTTTTCTAAGCAGAGTAAACTGAAATTTAAGTCTGTAGACGAGTCTAATTTAGAAGTACTATGGCTCAGCTTATATGCAGAATGTGAAGTGGAAAATCAGAAGTTAGATTCTAAGCTTTTCAATAGAGAAGGAGAGAGATTAAAAACTATTCTACAGAAGGTGTATATATACCATAGATCTGTGTCAGAGAAATCCAAAAATGATTGTAGTGATGTTCTCGAGATTGGCTGTAAAGTTAGGGAGATTGACTGTAATCAAGTGTCTGTAGCAGCCATTCAAGGTGACTTTGCAGACGTGGAACAAGATGGAGAAATAGGAGGAGACTTCAGAACTGACGTAGAGGACGTACAAGGGAAAGACATACCACTAAAAATAGACGACTCACAGGCCCAACTCCGAAGTAAAGTAAGAAAAAATTTGTTACAAATATGCAAAATCATTCCTGCATATGATAACAAAATCCATGTTTGTAGAAACTCTGAGGTTTTTGAAAGCTGTGTTGACAAATTTGATTTATCTAACGAGTGTCATGATCTGACAGTTTTAAATTGGACAAAGTGAATTTTTTTTACTTTGTCAAGTGCAATGTGTGACGTGATTGCCCCCGGTGGCCATTGGAATTATCACACGTGGTGTCTTTCATTCTAAGTTGTCCGGTGGTGGGGAGTGGTATCGCACCTTAGTGGTAGGTTTAATTGTAATTATAAATCAGGTGTGAGGCTCTATAAATGAGTCTCAGGGTATTCAATCATTGTTGGTGATAGTTGTTCATTTGCAACAACCTTGGTGGTGGAAGGAGCTGGGGAGATTGCTCAGCTCAATCTGAGTCCTGATGTGGAAGGAGTCACCGAAGGGAGTTCTTTGCAGCGCTTACTGAACTTGGTGGCAGCTATTCAGGAGGAAGGCTGCAGTCGGTTGCTGGACTCTGTGCTGGAGCATTTGCACAGAGAGAGCTAAGTTTTCTATTTCCCCTGTTTGTGACTTTCCTTATGTGTGATCTAGTGCAGTGGTGGGATTAGTTTCCGCACCGGCCAATGCCCTAGCAAGGGACTAGGTTCAGGGCGAGTCAGGGCATAAGTTTCGCGTGCGGCGACAGGTGCGGAGCCTGTATAGGGAACGTAAGGAGTGCAGGGACGCTTCCTCAGGGGAGCTTAGGAGGTCTCCACTTCCCTATTTCCTATTACAGGGCCCACCACTGTAATTGTTCCTGTGTTTCACCTTATTATTTAAATTCGCCAGCTGGAGGCGGGGTATCCAGTTTTACGTGTACTTTTTAAATTCGCCAGCTGGAGGCGGTGTATCCGGCTGCACGTTCCGGTATTATTTAAATTCGCCCCGCTGGAGGCGCTGTATCCAGGGTCACGTGTGTCATAAATTCGCCCTGCTGGAGGCGCTGTGTCCAGTCACACGTTGATCATTACAACGAGGAGAAGAATCAGCTGTTCAAAATGTGGATCCCTGTAAATTTTGCTAGGAGATTATCTTTAAAGTTATCTGGTGAAACACATGAGAACTTAAATGATAAAGACAGATTAAAAATTCTGATTTTTTTGTGCATCAAATTTTATCCAGATATTGATATTCTTCAAAAATTAAGGATTGGTCGGAAGGAATGTACCTACACATTCATGTCCATATTTCACCGCTTGTATAGAACGGTCATGGAGAATGTCAAAACACAGTCCCTCATAAAGACTTTTGTAAGCAAATTTGGGTTTCTAAATCCTGCATCTCGTGTTATTGCGTCACAAAAAGATTTTTTATTGGAATGTGCGCAATCCCTTGATTTTGCCAGAAAACACGATAATCGTGAAAGGAAAGTAAATCGTGCTAATTTTGTGAAGACAGGCAGAGTAAAATCTTATCAGAAGCCTGTATTAGCAAAGCCTTCTAAAATGAGTTTTCCCCAAAATCAAATCTATGAAGAACGAAGAAAATCACATACTTGTTATAAGCTCTATGGAATGATGCAAAGGATCACCCCAAAAACACACAGTTAAGGAAAAATTAAGAGTTCTGATCTTCCTTCTGTAAAAAAGATGGCTGAATTTGACAGACAGAAGCAGGTGGTGAGTGACATCATGGCCTGTAAACTGAATACTCTGCTCCAAGAATCTATCAGATTCAAAGTCGCAAGAACTTTTCAGGATATTTTTTGCAGAGAAATAAGTTTGGGTTTAGGAATTGGCTAAAAAAGTAATTATATGTTGTGTAACAGTGTTATACAATTAGTCAGTTATATGTAATTATTATATAGAGTATAATTCTGTAGTTCTATAGTTTTGTAGATATACATATTCATACAGTATATATAGAGTGTTTGTAGAAGTAGAGATTGTAGAAGTGTATTTTTTAGTGAAAATTAAAATCTAAATCAGTAATAATATTTAGAATTATGAATATGATATTAACCTTATCTTTTATTTTTCCTTAGAATTTTCATTTCAAAGCAGGACTTAATCGGGAAAAATTCTCTTACAAGGATTTATGCCTTTATTTACACAGGAAGTTGCAATAATTGCATGATTTTATATATTTAACACTTAAATAATATGCATATAGCTAACAATTTAAAATCTGTGTGTGTGCCTTTACTGCATGGCATGAATGACAACTACAGCTGTAAAATTTGAACCTTGTTCTAATAATAAGTATGCCAGTATACTATGTCCCTGTTCTTTAGGAAAATAATTTTCAAGGTGTCTCAATTTTTGCAAATCAAAGGAATTTTTTCCAGGCCTAAAGTTTCAAGTATAGCTATACAATATATATTTATGCTATGTGTATTTGGGGAATATTCAAAGAAATATTAAGACACTAAATGTAATAGTTTACAATGCATTGATAATTAGGATACTATAATTTGGGTTAAAATACGTGTATTCATCACACCTTCGTATGTGGGGTAATTTGGTTTAAACTTATATGTGACACAGTCTGAATGACAGTGACAGATGCGTGTATGAGCAGCTGCTGAGCGAGTAATGTGATACGTTTGTTGTATGTGAGGTCTCAGGATTCTGAATGCAAGAGAGGAAAAAAAAACCAAAAGCCTTTATTTTTAGGAGAAATATGCAGATCAGTTAAATTATTAGAATATTAAGATATAATGAAATATCTACACAACATATATTTCTATATGTCTATAGTTCTTTAGTAATTTCTTGATTTAGTTAATTGTGATAAGTGCAAAGTTTAATCGCACATCAAAATGGTTTATGCAGAAAATCTACATTTAAATTAATTTTACAAAGGATAATTTTATGACATTCAAATTAATTTTAATGGTCACACATCTTCAGACAAATAATGGTATAAGCAAGTATAATATTTACACAATTTATAAATTATTTTTAATTTTGGTTTTGATAAATGAATTATTTCATGAAACAATATTTTTCGGTATTAAGGGGGAAAATGTGTTTTTGATTCTGACTACATCATCACATTTGATTAATACCTCTTCTTCACACATTTTAATAAAGAACAAATATTAATAAGGTACAATGGTATAAGTATTGGGTATAATAACATTAAGTATTATAAAGAGTCATTTCTTTACACTAAGAATAGTGTTATGATTGAGTCACCATAGGAGGCAAAAGCAAAAATGCTAGCTAAGTCCAGAAAACCAGAGAGGTTGGCAGCTATCGGATTGCAGACCCCTGGTCCTATCACAACAACTAACAGTAGCCGTGGGGGGTTCCTACGATGCCCTAGACCCCTCAATCACAGCCGGAGAATTAAATAGGCCTAAAGAAAGAAAGGGGAAATCTAAACTGCCCCAGAGCAGACCCCAAAGCAATAGGCAGCCCCCAACATATAATGACGGTGAAGCAAGATGAAAACACTAACACAGACAGAAAGATAGACTGAGCAAAGACGGGGCCCAAAACTACCTAGATAGGAAAGGACAGGAAGGCTGCTGTCTGCAAGCCGTGAAAAACCCTAAGAAAATAAGAGCCAACAGACTGACAGTGAAAAAGGCCCTGAAGACGCTAGGCTTCAAAAAAGCTATGTCAGTACTCAGGAATATTCTGAAGACAGAGCAACAGGCAAAAGGAGATTCAGCTCATCTCAGCAGGGAATGGCAGAATCCAGAAAAGCAAGGAAAACAAACACAAAACATAAATGCAAACAGGCAAAGCAGAAACTTAGCTTTAGGGAAGCAGGAATCAGACTGGTGTCCTAGAAGTCCACAGAGAAATCACCCACAGGGCAGAAGGGCGTCGGCAGCCTTATATCCAGTCCGTGACTCCACTCAACCAGTCATCCTCATTAGACTCAGGTGCCTGATAATCAGGCTCATTACCTTCCTTTACCAGAATAGGGAGTTCCCCAGACCTCAGTGACAAAGGGGAAAATGAACTCACAACAGAGAAGTATTATATGCAAAGTTGCATAATTTGAATATTTTGGTAACACAAGTTTATGACAATTATGAAATAATCCAGATCATGGAAATATTAAGGGTATATGTTACTGAAGACATAACTACTCTGCATCAACATAAAGGCCTTATTTTTATTCTTAATTTTAATTTTCAATTTTTTAATCTATTTTTATTTTAATTCTTAAATTTTTATTTTTTCTGTCAATCAATATTTAACCCCTTCACCCCCAAGGGTGGTTTGCACGTTCATGACGGGCCAATTTTTACAATTCTGACAACTGTACCTTTATGAGGTCATAACTCTGGAACGCTTCCATGGATCCCGGTGATTCTGACATTGTTTTCTCGTGACATATTGTACTTCATGTTAGTGGTAAAATTTCATTCCTATAACTTGCGTTTATTTGTGAGAAAAATGGAAATTTGGCGAAAATTTTGAAAATTTCGCAATTTTCCAACTTTGAATTTTTATGCCCTTAAATCCCAGAGATACGGCACACAAAAAACTTGATAACAAACATTTCCCACATGTTTACTTTACATCAGCACAATTTTGGAACCAAAATTTTTTTTTGTTAGGAAGTTATAAGGGTTAAAAGTTGACCAGCGATTTCTCATTTTTACAACACCATTTTATTTTTAGGACCACATCACATTTGAAGCCACTTTGAGGGGTCTATATGATAGAAAATACCCAAAAGTGACACCATTCTAAAAACTGCACCCCTTAAGGTGCTCAAAACCACATTCAAAAAGTTTATTAACCCTTTAGGTGCGTCATAGGAATTTTTTTGAATATTTAAAAAAAAATGAACATCTAACTTTTTTTCACAAAAAAAAAATTTCAGGTTCAATTTTTTTATTTTACCAAGGGTAACAGGAGAAATTGGACTGCAAAAGTTATTGTGCAATTTGTCCTGAGTACACTGATACCTGATATGTGGGGGGGAACGACTGTTTCGGCGCATGGCAGAGCTCAGAATGGAAGGAGCGCCGTTTGACTTTTTCAATGCAAAATTGGCTGGAATTCAGATCGGACGCCATGTCACGTTTGGAGAGTCCCTGATGTACCTAAACAGTGGAAACCCCCTACAAGTGACCCCATTTTGGAAACTAGACCCCCCAAGGAACTTATCTAGATATGTGGTGAGAACTTTGAACCCACAAGGGCTTTACAGAAGTTTATAACGTACAGCGGTACAATTAAAAAATCATATTTTTTCCACAAAAATGATCTTTTCACCCCAATTTTTATTTTCCCAAGGGTAACAGGACCCTAAAAGTTATTGTGTAATTTGTCCTGAGTACGCTGATACCCCACATGTGGGGGTAAACCACTATTTGGGCGCATGGCAGAGCTCGGAAGGGAAGCAGCGCCATTTGACGGTTTTGGCTGGAATTGAGATCGGACATCATGTCGCGATTGGAAAACCCCTGATGTACCAAAACAGTGGAAACCCCCCACAAATGACACCATTTTGGAAACTAGACACCCTAAGGAACTTATCTAGATGTGTGGTGAGAACTTTGAACCCCCAAGGGCTTCACAGAAGTTTATAAAATAAAGCCGTACAATTAAAAAATCATATTTTTTCCACAAAAATGATCTTTTCACCCTCAATTCTTATTTTTCCAAGGGTACCAGGACCCTAAAAGCTATTGTGCAATTTGTCCTGAGTACGCTGATACCCCACATGTGGGGGTAAACCACTATTTGGGCGCATGGCAGAGCTCGGAAGGGAAGCAGCGCCATTTGACGTTTTTGGCTGGAATTGAGATCGGACACCATGTCGCGATTGGAAAACCCCTGATGTATCAAAACAGTGGAAACCCCCCACAAATGACACCATTTTGAAAACTAGACCCCCCAAGGAACTTATCTAGATGTGTGGTGAGCACTTTGAACCCCCCAGTACTTCACAGAAGTTTATAACGCCCGGGCGTGAAAATAAAAAAATCGTATTTTTTCCACAAACATGATCAATTAGTCCCCAATTTTTTCATTTTCCCAAGGGTAACAGGAGAAATTGGACCCCAAAAGTTGTTGTCCAATTTGTCCTGAGTACGCTGACACCCCATATGTGGGAGAAAACTACTGTATGGACACAAATCGGGGCTTGGAAGGGAAGCAGTGACGTTTTGGAATGCAGACTTTGATGGAATGGTCTGCGGGTGTCATGTGCGTTTGGAGAGCCCCTGATGTACCTAAACTATTGAAACTCCCCACAAGTGACCCCATTTTGGACACTAGACCCCCCACGGAACTTATCTAGATGTGTGGTGAGCACTTTGAACCCCCAAGTGCTTCACAGAAGTTTATAACGCTCGGACGTGAAAATAAAAAAATCATTTTTGTCCACAAAAATTATTTTTTTGCCCCAAATTTTTTATTTTCCTAAGGGTAACAGGAGAAATTGGACCCCAAAAATTGTTTTGCAATTTGTCCTGAGTAGGCTGATAACCTACATGTGAGGGTAAAACACTGTTTGGGCGCATGGCAGAGCTTGGAAGGGAAGGAGCACCATTTGACTTTTTCAACTCAGAATTGGCTGGAATTGAGATCAGACGCCATGTTGCATTTGGAGAGCCCCTGATGTGCCCAAACAGTGGAAACCCCCAATTCTAACTCCAACCCGAACCTCAACACACCCATAACCCTAATCTCAGCCCTAACCCTAACCCTAACCCTAGCCCTTGGCCTAACCCTAACCCTAGCCCTAACCCTACCCTACCCTAACCCTAGCCCTAACCCTAACCCTAATGGAAAAATGGAAATAAATACTTTTTTTATTTTATTATTTTTCCGTAACTAAGGGGGTGATAACGGGGGGTTTGATTTACTATTTATGGCGGTTTTTATATTTGGCAGCTGTCGCACGCTAAAAGACGCTTTTTATTGTAAAAATAGTTTTTGCATAACCACATATTGAGAGCTATAATTTTTCCGTATTTTGACCCACCGAGTCATGTGAGGTCTTATTTTTTGCGGGACAAGTTGCTGTTTTTATTGGTACCATTTTCGGGCACGTGACATTTTTTGATCGCTTTTTATTCCGATTTTTGGGACGCAGAATGAACAAAAACCAGCGTTTCATGAATTTCTTTTGGGGGGGTGCGTTTACACCGTTCCGCGTGCGGTAAAATTGATAAAGCGGTTTTATTCTTTGGGTCAGTATAATAATTATTTTTGCATCGCTTTATTCTGCGAGCTATAACTTTTTATTTTTTTGCTGATGATGCTGTGTGGCAGCTCATTTTTTGCGGGACAAGATGACGTTTTCAGCGGTACCATGGATATTTATATGTGTCTTTTTGATCGCGCGTTATTACACTTTTTGTTTGGCGGTTTGATAATAAATCATTATTTTTTGCTTCGTTTTTTATTTTTATTTTTTAAGGGGTTCGCTAAAGGGGTTAACTAATGGGACAGTTTTATAGGGCGGGTCGTTACGGACGCGGCGATACCTAATATGTGTACTTTTGTTTTTTGTTTTTTATTTCCAATAAATGGATTTATTTGGGGGAATATTTTTTTTTTTCTAATTTATTTGGCGATTTTTTTAAAATTATTTTAACACTTTTTTTAATTTTTTTTTTACTTTATTAAATAGTCCCAGGTGGGACTTCACTGTCATGTGACAGATCGCTGATCTGTCACATCACAGATCACTGTGACAGACAGCGATCTGTCACAGGCAGTGCAGAAGGCTTCCTCATGCCTGCGCTTTGCAGGCACTGAGGAAGCCAGCTTCCTGCAGGCCCCCGAAGGCCCCCGTCACCATCTTGGATTTGGGGGCCTGCAGGAAAGGAGTCCCCCGCAGCAGCGCTGCACATTGCGCTGCCGTGGGGGGCTCAGGGAAGCACGGAGGGAGCCCCCTCCCTGCCGATGCTTCCCTTTAACCCCCGATACACCGCGATCGTGTTTGATCGCGGTGTGCAAGGGGTTAACGTGTCGGGGCGGTCCGTGACCGCCCCTGACACATTGTGCCGGGTGTCAGCTGTGATAATCAGCTGACACTCGGCCACGATCAGCGGCGCTCACCACGTGGGCGCCGCTGATCGCGGTAGACGTACTATCCCGTCCATGGGCATAGGGGCCCGGGTCCCATGGACGGGATAGTACGTCTGATGTCAGGAAGGGGTTAATAAAGTAATATCTACTATAACTATAGAATATTGCTTCATTAAATATAGTGATGATATGGTTCTATTACAAAGGAAAATGTTTCACTTCTGAGTTATATGCAACAATTTTTTCATTCATCCATTCATTCATTCGCTCACTCATATATTCTTATTTTGGTTCATGGCTATACATTCCTACATATTATTAGTATAATAAATATATTCCTTATTAATAAAGATGAAAACACTGGTTACATAAAACACACTGACACCTATGGGTTGAAAAAGGTAATTACACCTATGACATAAAAAAAATGTTCTATCACATGAAGAATATGGATAATAATGTATTATCACTTATTATTGGTTTATTATTTCAATCATTGAAATCCATATATGGTACAAATTCTGATAATAATTATATGGATATTACTGATTGCTATGGTACACTGTGATATTATAGGTTAGGAAAATTACCAGATTTGGTATAGAATAGGGAAAGAAGACTTCAAGCAAGATACTGAAATTACGTTAATAAAGACTTTTTATATTTCTTTTTATATTTCTAAACTTTATTGATTCTTATCAGCTGCAAGAAGAAGAATGCCGCCAGTGGCGTAGGGGCGGGGGGGCGGTCCGCCCCAGGCGGCACGTGTGTGGGGGCGGCGCGGCAGGAGCACATGTATAATATGTATAGCACTGACCCCCAGCAGCCGGTACCGTTGCTCCAGCACAGAGCTGCTGTGATCTACTAAGCGTCCTGTCTCTTCATCACAATGCGAGAGCTGCTTTATCGATTGCTCTGCCTTCGTTTACACGCGCCTGCTTGATTCAGCTCGATTGCTCACGTCTGGATCTGTGTACAGCATGGGACAGGGAATAACAAGAGCACCGATAGCTGCTTTTTCCGGTAAGTGGGTCCGGGGCTCCCTGGTTTAGGGTATATTCCCAGCAAGTGATGTATTAGGGAGGTTTGCAGCCGTCAGTGGGAAGCTGAAGATGCAGTTTGGGCTCTTGTTGTAGTAGCTGGGCCTGTTCCCGGTACTTAGAGTCAGGGTGCCCGTATGCCCCAGGCTTGTGCCCTGTCTTGCTAGCAGTTTTGCCATGTACTTACATTGCACTGGCAGATGTGCATTCTGGGCAGCAGTGTGTGTGGTATTAGGGGGGCTGGTGTGCTGGCTGAGTGGTCTTCAGTCTGGGGGCGAGTGGCATAATATAAGGGTTTCACCCAGTGGGGCTTACTCTGCCTTTTCCTTTGGACCTTAGTAGATATGATGTTCACACCATTCCCTGTATATATTCATGTTGTGTGATTCCATCATTCTGCAAATGTACATTTTCCCGCTTGTGCCACTGCAGCGTCATCTAATGAAAATAAACGGTAAGTGCCCCGTGCGTGGCTCGGCGTTGCCCATGAATGTGCACGTGGGGTGAATCATTGTGCACCGCTAACCTAATTTGTCTGTGTGGTACAGGCACAACACTGGATCCACAATGCAGCTCCAACCACTACGACCACTAGTTCCATGGCTCGTAAGTGTTGGAGCTGAAGGTATACTGCTAAGTGAAGAAGACAGCCTTGCTGCATAGACTTGCACTGTCAGTGGGTGTAATGTGTCCAGAGACTCGTTAAAAAATTAATTTTATTGAAACGACACGTTTTGGAGTTGATCTAACTCCTTTATCAGGTTACATTAAACAGAATGTCAGCTCTGATTTAGAAATAAGTATTTATATAACATGTATTGATAAAGGGCAGAGGTGTCATCCTGTTTAAATGTACATGATGAAGGAGTTGGATCAGCTCCAAAAGGCATTGCTTCAATAAAACTTTTAATCCTTTCTCTGAACATCTCACATCCACTGGCAGTCGTCAATCGATGCCGAAATATTTTTTTTTCTTCACTTCAAGGTTAACTGCAGCATCATTATCAGAGAAATCTATGTCTCAGCTGCCCTGACATTCACACTGGTGATTTTGGGACTCTTATTCTTGAGATTAGTGGGGATCCTTAAAGTTAGACCCCCCCCCCCCCCCGCAATCATATTAGAATTTATCCTGTAGGAAGGTCATAAATGTGTATTGGAAAACGCTTTAGGGAAAAATGTGTTTCCTTCATGCACCTGCTAGTGTCCGCATATTGAGGCAAATAAGGTGTCATTGTTGACTTGTGATGGTTCAAACTTCACTATAAATTTCTGAATTCATTCAGTCATGAAGAATATTTTTAAGTACAACAAGTACATCACATGGATAAGACAGAATATTTCAGTGCTTCTGGTGACAATAAAAGGACGTTTGATACTCTGATTCTCTCAAGTCTTTATCGAAATGCTGCAGAACCAGTCTAAGGGATCTTCCACACATCCTCACAGTTCAGGTACCAGAAATAACAGTACCAGAGATATCAGTGTACGTGTGTGTGTGTAATACATGCACCACCCGTGTGCTACATCAGTGTTACACGTACCAGTGCCTGGGAAGCAGCAGTACTGTTTTCGCTGTTCCCTGGTGCCAGGTGCTGACGACCGCTCTCATCAGTCTCCCCTGCTCTGCTGCCGATCAGCACTAGCAAGGGAGAATGCTGATAGTTGCTTTGAACTGATAATAGCGAGAGCAGGTGTGACTGACGGGACTACTCCTCCCATAAGTCTACATCTACCGCTAATAACAGTGAGATCAGGTAGCAGCTGATGGTGTTAGGGGCTGGCGGAACACACCAAATAATAAAGATGGTATAAGGTGCGTTCGCAGCCCGGGTTCCACCGTGCAGAGTAATGTTGCTCAGTAATGGCGGAAACTATATGGTGTTGTACTAACTAGACACCGGCGGGTTAACCGCTGACCCGGTGTGTACAAAAGCGGGCTCTGTTACCTCACAGAGCCACACTACCGGTAAACATAAATGCTGAAGCCTGTTCAAGCTCACAGAGCTCGGCAATGATTAGCGCTCTGCAAATGGTCACAGAACTCAGCCCCAAGGACATGGGCTTAGAGTCCCTCTAGACCTGCAAAGCGAGCGGCGCCTCAACTGCAAGGCCAGCAGTAGATGCACTACAGATATAGCGTGCAAGTGTGCGCAGCACCGCTCTGGCGGACACCAGTAATCGACCTGGGTTGAGCTAAGATAATAAAACAACTTTACCCAAGTTTCGAAAATAATTTGTACTTTCTGTTTTTTTTCTGTCACATTATTAAAAATTATTATTAAAAAAGCCACTAGGTCTTCATCCAGCATCATCAAGCTAATACATATATATATAGAGAGAGAGAGAGAGAGAGAGAGAGAACTGCAAGAAGATGAAAGTCTTGAAATTTAGAAATAATAACAGCAGAGTTAGTAGCAGACTAAAAATTAGATCTCTGAGTGTAGTGTGGGCTCTTCGGATGCTTCCGGATTATCAACGACCAAAGGGGCGGCAAATTTTTCGACCGCCCCGGGCGCCACAAACAGTTGCTACGCCACTGAATGCCGCTATCCAGAAGTCCCAGAAGGTAACCAAGCTATGATTACTGAGTAAGACTGTGTTACTTACAAATGCAGAATTCACCACTGTCAATTACAAGTGCAGTATCCACCACTGATCACAATTAAAGTGTCTAACCTGACAACCAGAGGACGATGATCCTATGATGCTGAGATGAACTGTGTTATCATGTTCTTATCAAGTTCCAGAGGTTTCCAATCACCTGTAAAGCTGGTGAACGATAAGGTAATTGTCAGGAAGCTACAACCCTGACATATGTCCTGTGCATTAGGACTAAGGACTGGTTATGGTGCTATGTTTAGCAAGGAAGAGTCATTTTAACCCTTGCTTTGCTGACCAAAGACGTCACACCTGTTCAAAGACCAGTGCCGATGGAGGATTCCAGAAATATCCAAGGCGAGCCAATGTAAGCCCAGGTTTTTAAAGGTGACATTGCACAGATATTAAAGCTGCATTTCATCTATAGACTTTGTTTTCTCATCAACATTTGAATTTATGGACTTTGATTTTATACACAACACGATTTCTACAACATCTATATGCTATAGAAAGACTGTGTTTTTAAAAGAATCAAGAAGAAGACAGAAGACATCAAAATGAAGACCAGATGACATCAGATGATGATGACTGGACCTGAGATGCTTCAATTTAGACTTAGGGAAGTATAATTATACATATTTTATATGAATATTGTTCACGGCTTACCATAACATTAATTTACATCATTGAGTACTTATAACAATAATCTATTATTATTATTATTATTGATATTAAATTATTTTGTCAAAGAAGAAGAAAAGAAGAAAGAAGATCTTGTTATATTTTGAGGGTTCCAATTAATGTCTGTCTCCCTCAAAAGGGGGAATTGTTAAATATTATTAGTTATGGATTTATATATTAGTTATGGAGTTGTATTCTTATTACACTCAGTTCTGTACTGGACATTGCCTTCCACTGACACTGCATGTGCTCTTTTAGCAAGTGGTAAATGTCAACTCCTCTACATATGTAAGATTAGCTCATGGTAAAAGTTCGACTCCATATATACAGAGATCACGTGCCTTAAGAGACGCATATAATTCATGGCTAACTGTAGAGGTCGCTCGCTCCTTCCCTATCACCATGAAACACATTCGAGGAGTCACCCTTGCTCGGACATGACATAGCTGAACAGCTGGTATGTAACTTTACTACGTAAGAAGCCTAAGAGAGACAAACGCCATTTGCCATGTGAGATCCCAGAGAAAGAAGGATATAAGTTTTGCTATGAACAAATGGACAATCTCTTTATAATCATGCACCTATTTTTATGTTTTTCTGTAATGATCTTTTCTTTGATGGAAGAAACCAAATAAACCACTACATTTTTATCTGGTAACTAGTCCTAAGTATTTTACAAGAGTCCGCATTATTTTACACTAGTTAGTGTGGGCCCCATCTTTTGCTCAGCCTATCTTTCTATTTGTGTTTGTGTTTTCATCTTGTCTCACCGACAATACATGTTTGGGGGCGGTCTATTGCTTTGGGGTGTGCTCTGGGGCAGTTTAGATTTCCCCTTTTCTTGCTTTAGGCTTATTTAGTTCTCCGGCTGTGACGAGGCGTCTAGGATCATCATAGGCACGCTCCACGGCTACTGCTAGTTGTGTGGATAGGATCAGGGGTCTGCAATCCGCTTAGCTACCAACCTCTCTGGTTTTCTGTGGCTTAGCTTGTTTTTGTTTTTCCTCCTCGGTGACTCATTCATAACAGAATCACCAGCCATATCGCAGATTCCAGGGTACTCAATAGCAGGAAAAAAAAAAAGTAAATAAAAAGTATCAGAATTTTTTTTTTTATATGTATTTTTTCCTCTTTTTCTCTGGGGCCGTAGGAGGATTTTTTTCCTTAATGGAGATTAAGCAATTGTCTGATCGTGTGGAGCAGCTCGCTGCTGAAGTGTGGGGAATTTCCGCCTATCTCGCTCAATCACATGCTGTTGAACCAAAAATCCCTACTCCTGATGTGTTTTCTGGGGATCGGTCTAAATTTTTGAATTTTAAGAATAATTGTAAATTATTTCTTGCCTTAAAGCAGGGGTGGGGAACCTTTTTTCTGCCGAGGGCCATTTGGAATTTTATAATAGCGTTCAGGGGCCGCATAAAATTATTAATAATGATGAGCGAGTATACTCGTTGCTCGGGTTTTCCCAAGCATGCTCAGGTGTCATCTGAGTATTTTGGCTTGCTCGGAGATTTAGTTTCTGTGGACGCATTTGCATGATTTGCAGCTGCTGGACAGGCTGAATACATGTGGAGATTTCTTAACAAACAGGCATTCCTCACATGCATTCAGGCTGTCCAGCAGCCATAAATCATGCAGCTGAGGCGACGAAAACGAAATCTCTGAGCACGCCAAAATACTCGGAGGACACCCGAGCATGCTCGGGAAAGCCATTAGGCAGCACATGTCCCCATTAGGCAGCACATGTCCCCATTAGGCAGCACAGGTCCCCAATAGGCAGCACATGTCCCCATTAGGCAGCACAGGTCCCCAATAGGCAGCAAATGTCCCCATTAGGCAGCACATGTCCGCATTAGGCAGCACATGTCCCCATTAGGTAGCACAGGTCCCCAATAGGCAGCACATGCCCCCATTAGGCAGCACATGCCCCCATTAGGCAGCACATGTCCCCATTAGGCAGCACAGGTCCCCAATAGGCAGCACATGTCCCCATTAGGCAGCACATGTCCCCATTAGGCAGCACATGTCCCCATTAGGCAGCACAGGTCCCCAATAGGCAGCACATGTCCCCATTAGGCAGCACATGTCCCCATTAGGCAGCACAGGTCCCCAATAGGCAGCACATGTCCCCATTAGGCAGCACATGTCCGCATTAGGCAGCACATGTCCCCATTAGGTAGCACAGGTCCCCAATAGGCAGCACATGTCCCCATTAGGCAGCACATGTCCCCATTAGGCAGCACAGGTCCCCAATAGGCAGCACATGTCCCCATTAGGCAGCACATGTCCGCATTAGGCAGCACATGTCCCCATTAGGTAGCACAGGTCCCCAATAGGCAGCACATGTCCCCATTAGGCAGCACATGCCCCCATTAGGCAGCACATGTCCCCATTAGGCAGCACAGGTTCCCATTAGGCAGCACAGGTCCCCAATAGGCAGCACATGTCCCTATTAGGCACCACATGTCCCCAATATGCAGCACAGGTCCACAATATGCAGCACATGTCCCCATTAGGCAGCACATGTTCCCATTAGGTAGCACAGGTCCCCAATAGGCAGCACATGTCCCCATTAGGCAGAACATGTCCCCATTAGGTAGCACAGGTCCCCAATAGGCAGCACATGTCCCCATTAGGCAGCACATGCCCCCATTAGGCAGCACATGTCCCCATTAGGCAGCACAGGTTCCCATTAGGCAGCACAGGTCCCCAATAGGCAGCACATGTCCCTATTAGGCACCACATGTCCCCAATATGCAGCACAGGTCCACAATATGCAGCACATGTCCCCATTAGGCAGCACATGTTCCCATTAGGTAGCACAGGTCCCCAATAGGCAGCACATGTCCCCATTAGGCAGAACATGTCCCCATTAGGTAGCACAGGTCCCCAATAGGCAGCACATGTCCCCATTAGGCAGAACATGTCCCCATTAGGTAGCACAGGTCCCCAATAGGCAGCACATGTCCCCATTAGGCAGCACATGTTCCCATTAGGCAGCACAGGTCCCCAATAGGCAGCACAGGTCCCCATTAGGCAGCACATGTCCCCATTAGGCAGCACAGGTTCCCAATAGGCAGCACATGTCCCTATTAGGCAGCACATGTCCCCATTAGGCAGCACAGGTCCCCAATAGGCATCACAGGTCCACAATATGCAGCACATGTCCCCATTAGGCAGCACATGTCCCCATTAGGTAGCACAGGTCCCCAATAGGCAGCACATGTCCCCATTAGGCAGCTCAGGTCCCCATTAGGCAGCACAGGTCCCCATTAGGCAGCACATGTCCCTATTAGGCAGCACAGGTCCCCAATAGGCAGCACATGTCCCCATTAGGCAGCACATGTCCCCATTAGGTAGCACATGTCCCCATTAGGCAGCACATGTCCCCATTAGGTAGCACAGGTCCCCAATAGGCAGCACATGTCCCCATTAGGCAGCACATGTCCCCATTAGGCAGCACAGGTCCACAATAGGCAGCACAGGTCCCCAATAGGCAGCACAGGTCCCCAATAGGCAGCACATGTCCCTATTAGGCACCACATGTCCCCAATATGCAGCACAGGTCCACAATATGCAGCACATGTCCCCATTAGGCAGCACATGTTCCCATTAGGTAGCACAGGTCCCCAATAGGCAGCACATGTCCCCATTAGGCAGAACATGTCCCCATTAGGTAGCACAGGTCCCCAATAGGCAGCACATGTCCCCATTAGGCAGCACATGCCCCCATTAGGCAGCACATGTCCCCATTAGGCAGCACAGGTTCCCATTAGGCAGCACAGGTCCCCAATAGGCAGCACATGTCCCTATTAGGCACCACATGTCCCTAATATGCAGCACAGGTCCACAATATGCAGCACATGTCCCCATTAGGCAGCACATGTTCCCATTAGGTAGCACAGGTCCCCAATAGGCAGCACATGTCCCCATTAGGCAGAACATGTCCCCATTAGGTAGCACAGGTCCCCAATAGGCAGCACATGTCCCCATTAGGCAGAACATGTCCCCATTAGGTAGCACAGGTCCCCAATAGGCAGCACATGTCCCCATTAGGCAGCACATGTTCCCATTAGGCAGCACAGGTCCCCAATAGGCAGCACAGGTCCCCATTAGGCAGCACATGTCCCCATTAGGCAGCACAGGTTCCCAATAGGCAGCACATGTCCCTATTAGGCAGCACATGTCCCCATTAGGCAGCACATGTCCCCATTAGGCAGAACATGTCCCCATTAGGTAGCACAGGTCCCCAATAGGCAGCACATGTCCCCATTAGGCAGCACATGTCCCCATTAGGTAGCACATGTCCCCATTAGGCAGCACATGTCCCCATTAGGTAGCACAGGTCCCCAATAGGCAGCACATGTCCCCATTAGGCAGCACATGTCCCCATTAGGCAGCACAGGTCCACAATAGGCAGCACAGGTCCCCAATAGGCAGCACAGGTCCCCATTAGGCAGCACAGGTCCCCAATAGGCAGCACAGGTCCCCAATAGGCAGCACAGGTCCCCAATAGGCAGCACATGTCCCCATTAGGCAGCACAGGTCCCCAATAGGCAGCACAGGTCCACAATAGGCAGCACATGTCCCCATTAGGCAGCACATGTCCCCATTAGGTAGCACAGGTCCCCAATAGGCAGCACATGTCCCCATTAGGCAGAACATGTCCCCATTAGGTAGCACAGATCCCCAATAGGCAGCACATGTCCCCATTAGGCAGCACATATCCCCATTAGGTAGCACAGGTCCCCAATAGGCAGCACATGTCCCCATTAGGCAGCACATGTCCCCATTAGGCAGCACAGGTCCCCAATAGGCAGCACAGGTCCCCATTAGGCAGCACATGTCCCCATTAGGCAGCACAGGCCCCCAATAGGCAGCACATGTGCCTATTAGGCATCACATGTCCCCATTAGGCAGCACAGGTCCCCAATAGGCAGCACAGGTCCACAATATGCAGCACATGTCCCCATTAGGCAGCACATGTCCCCATTAGGTAGCACAGGTCCCCAATAGGCAGCACATGTCCCCATTAGGCAGCACATGTCCCCATTAGGTAGCACAGGTCCCCAATAGGCAACACATGTCCCCATTAGGCAGCACATGTCCCTATTAGGTATCACAGGTCCCCAATAGGCAGCACATGTCCCCATTAGGCAGCACAGGTTCCCATTAGGCAGCACAGGTACCCATTAGGCAGCACATGTCCCTATTAGGCAGCACAGGTCCACAATATGCAGCACATGTCCCCATTAGGCAGCACATGTCCCCATTAGGTAGCACAGGTCCCCATTAAGCAGCACATGTCCCCATTAGGCAGCACAGGTCCCCATTAGGCAGCACAGGTCCCCATTAGGCAGCACATGTCCCCAATAGGCAGCACAGGTCCCCAATAGGCAGCACATGACTCCATTAGGCAGCACAGGTCCCCATTAGGTAGCACAGGTCCCCAATAGGCAGCACATGTCCCCATTAGGCAGCACAGGTCCCCAATAGGCAGCACAGGTCCCCAATAAGCAGCACAGGTCCCGATTAGGCAGCACATGTCCCCAATAGGCAGCACAGGTCCCTAATAGGCAGCACATGTTCCTATTAGGCAGCACATGACCCCATTAGGCAGCACAGGTCCCCAATAGGCAGCACAGGTCCACAATATGCAGAACATGTCCCCATTAGGCAGCACATGTCCCCATTAGGTAGCACAGGTCCCCAATAGGCAGCACATGTCCCCATTAGGCAGAACATGTCCCCATTAGGTAGCACAGGTCCCCAATAGGCAGCACATGTCCCCATTAGGCAGCACATGTCCCCATTAGGTAGCACAGGTCCCCAATAGGCAGCACATGTCCCCATTAGGCAGCACATGTCCCCATTAGGCAGCACAGGTCCACAATATGCAGCACATGTCCCCATTAGGCAGCACATGTCCCCATTAGGTAGCACAGGTCCCCATTAGGCAGCACGTGTCCCCATTAGGCAGCACAGGTCCACAATATGCAGCACAGGTCCCCAATAGGCAGCACAGGTCCCCATTAGGCAGCACATGTCCCCATTAGGCAGAACATGTCCCCATTAGGTAGCACATGTCCCCAATAGGCAGCACATGTCCCCATTAGGCAGCACATGTCCCCATTAGGTAGCACAGGTCCCTAATAGGCAGCACATGTCTCCATTAGGCAGCACATGTCCCCATTAGGCAGCACATGTCCCCATTAGGCAGCCCAGTTCCCCAATAGGCAGCACATGTCCCTATTAGGCAGCACATGTCCCCATTAGGCAGCACAGGTCCCCAATAGGCAGCACAGGTCCACAATATGCAGCACATGTCCCCATTAGGCAGCACATGTCCCCATTAGGTAGCACAAGTCCCCAATAGGCAGCACATGTCCCCATTAGGCAGTACATGTCCCCATTAGGTAGCACAGGTCCCCAATAGGCAACACATGTCCCCATTAGGCAGCACATGTCCCCATTAGGCAGCACATGTCCCCATTAGGTAGCACAGGTCCCCAATAGGCAGCACATGTCCCCTTTAGGCAGCACAGGTCCCCATTAGGCAGCACAGGTCCCCATTAGGCAGCACATGCCCCTATTAGGCAGCACAGGTCCACAATATGCAGCACATGTCCCCATTAGGCAGCACATGTCCCCATTAGGTAGCACAGGTCCCCATTAGGCAGCAGATGTCCCCATTAGGCAGCACAGGTCCCCATTAGGCAGCACAGGTCCCCATTAGGCAGCACATGTCCCCAATAGGCAGCACAGGTCCCCATTAGGCAGCACATGTCCCCAATAGGCAGCACAGGTCCCCATTAGGCAGCACATGTCCCCATTAGGCAGCACATGTCCCCATTAGGCAGCACATGTCCCCATTAGGCAGCACAGGTCCCCAATGGGCAGCACAGGTCCGCATTAGGCAGCACATGTCCCCATTAGGCAGCACAGGTCCCCAATAGGCAGCACAGGTCCCCAATAGGCAGCACATGTCCCTATTAGGCAGCACATGTCCCCATTAGGCAGCACAGGTCCCCATTAGGCAGCACAGGTCCCCATTAGGCAGCACATGTCCCCATTAGGTAGCACAGGTCCCTAATAGGCAGCACATGTCTCCATTAGGCAGCACATGTCCCCATTAGGCAGCACATGTCCCCATTAGGCAGCCCAGTTCCCCAATAGGCAGCACATGTCCCTATTAGGCAGCACATGTCCCCATTAGGCAGCACAGGTCCCCAATAGGCAGCACAGGTCCACAATATGCAGCACATGTCCCCATTAGGCAGCACATGTCCCCATTAGGTAGCACAAGTCCCCAATAGGCAGCACATGTCCCCATTAGGCAGTACATGTCCCCATTAGGTAGCACAGGTCCCCAATAGGCAACACATGTCCCCATTAGGCAGCACATGTCCCCATTAGGCAGCACATGTCCCCATTAGGTAGCACAGGTCCCCAATAGGCAGCACATGTCCCCTTTAGGCAGCACAGGTCCCCATTAGGCAGCACAGGTCCCCATTAGGCAGCACATGCCCCTATTAGGCAGCACAGGTCCACAATATGCAGCACATGTCCCCATTAGGCAGCACATGTCCCCATTAGGTAGCACAGGTCCCCATTAGGCAGCAGATGTCCCCATTAGGCAGCACAGGTCCCCATTAGGCAGCACAGGTCCCCATTAGGCAGCACATGTCCCCAATAGGCAGCACAGGTCCCCATTAGGCAGCACATGTCCCCAATAGGCAGCACAGGTCCCCATTAGGCAGCACATGTCCCCATTAGGCAGCACATGTCCCCATTAGGCAGCACATGTCCCCATTAGGCAGCACAGGTCCCCAATGGGCAGCACAGGTCCGCATTAGGCAGCACATGTCCCCATTAGGCAGCACAGGTCCCCAATAGGCAGCACAGGTCCCCAATAGGCAGCACATGTCCCTATTAGGCAGCACATGTCCCCATTAGGCAGCACAGGTCCCCAATTGGCAGCACAGGTCCACAATATGCAGCACATGTCCCCATTAGGCAGCACATGTCCCCAATAGGTAGCACAGGTCCCCAATAGGCAGCACATGTCCCCATTAGGCAGCACATGTCCCCACTAGGCAGCACATGTCCCCATTAGGCAGCACAGGTCCCCATTAGGCAGCACAGGTCCCCAATAGGCAGCACAGGTCCTCAATAGGCAGCACATGTCCCCATTAGGCAGCACAGGTCCCCAATACGCAGCACAGGTCTACAATATGCAGCACATGTCCCCATTAGGCAGCACATGTCCCCAATAGGTAGCACAGGTCCCTAATAGGCAGCACATGTCCCCATTAGGCAGCACATGTCCCCATTAGGCAGCACAGGTCCCCATTAGGCAGCACATGTCCCCATTAGGCAGCACAGGTCCCCAATAGGCAGCACAGGTCCTCAATAGGCAGCACATGTCCTCATTAGGCAGCACAGGTCCCCAATAGGCAGCACAGGTCCTCAATAGGCAGCACATGTCCACAATAGGCAGCACAGGTCCACAATAGGCAGCACAGGTCAACAATATGTGGCACATGTCCCCATTAGGCAGCACATGTCCCCATTAAGTAGCACAGATCCCCATTAGGCAGCACATGTCCCCATTAGGCAGCACAGGTCCCCAATAGGCAGCACAGGTCCACAATATGCAGCACATGTCCCATTAGGCAGCACATGTCCCCATTAGGTAGCACATGTCTCCATTAGGCAGCACAGGTCCCCAATAGGCAGCACATGTCTGACCTGGTGTTGGAGTGGTCCGCACCGCACACACAGCAGCACCGGTGACCAGGATGATGAAGATGGCAGGCCGGGGTGACTAAGAAGGCAAGCCTCAGACCGCGCAGCTCTCACTGGGTAGCGGCGCGCGGTTACTCGTCCTGGTTAGTATCAGTGCGCGGGGGCCGCTGGGGTCCGGCGGGGTGTGTTCAGTCCCCGTCAGTGCCTGCGGCTGCACGTATCAGTGTGCGGTATCCAGCGGGCGGGGCTAGGAAGCAGAGCAAGAGTCCTCCTCTGCTCCTCTGGCTCCTGCATCAAGGTAGTACCCGATCGCGGCTCTGGAGCGGCTGCGGGCCGGATCAAAGGATATGGCGGGCCGTTTACGGCCCTTGGGCCGGACATTCCCCCCCCCGCCTTAAAGTCTAACTCATCGGGGAGCTCTGCACAGCAGGTTAAAATTGTCATCTCCTTGCTGTGCGGCGATCCCCAGGATTGGGCGTTTTCTTTGACACCTGAAAATCCTATTCTGACTAATGTGGATGCATTTTTTCAAGTCTTGGGGGTGTTGTATGATGAACCTAATACTATTGATCAAGCTGAGAAAGCCCTATTGGCATTGAACCAGGGTCAGGATTCTGCAGAGTTATACTGTCAAAAATTCCGAAAATGGGCGGCCCTTACTACATGGAATGATGGTGCCTTGGCAGCTCTCTTTCGCAAGGGTTTATCAGGAACCGTAAAAGATATTATGGTGGGATTTCCTGTTCCCTCTGGTCTTGACGATTCTATGTCATTAGCCATTCAAGTTGATTGGCGTTTACGTGAACATAAAACTACACGAGAGGTGTTGCCACCTTTTTAACAAATGTCTGAACCTATGCAATGTGATAGAGTTTTGTCTAGGGTGCAACGTCAGGAGTATAGAAGGCGTAATAAGCTGTGTTTTTTCTGTGGAGATGCCTCTCATATTATTTCTGTCTGCCCTAAACGAGAGAAAAGTTTTGCACACACATTTGCTGTGGGTGGCGTACAACGTAAGTTTCTTTTGGCAATTACTCTGATCTGCTCCTTATCCACATTTTCCGCCAAGGCTTTTGTGGATTCAGGAGCAGCTTTTAATTTGATGGATTTGGATTTTGCTAAAAGTTGTGGTTTTCCCATGATACCTCTGCGGACGCCTATTCCTTTGAGGGGTATTGATGCTACTCCTTTGGCGGAGAATAATCCTCAGTTTTGGACCCAGGGGATAATGCGGGTCGCCCCAGACCACAAAGAAAATTGTAGATTTTTGGTACTACATAATTTGCATGATACTATTGTTCTGGGTTTTCCTTGGTTGCAAATCCATAATCCAGTTTTGGATTGGAAATCTGTGTCTGTGGTGAGTTGGGGCTGTCGGTATGCTCTTGGTGACACTCCTGTTTTCTCCACCTCTCCCCAGTCACATGATGTTCCTGACTATTTGGCTGATTTTTATGATGTATTTAGTGAGAGTAAGTCTGCGTCCCTGCCTCCTCATAGGAGTTATGACTGTGCAATTGAGTTGAGGCCTGGGTGTAAATTTCCCAAGGGTCGGCTTTTCAACTTATCTGTACCTGAACACGAGGCTATGCGATCTTATATTAAGGAGTCGTTGGAGAAGGGTCATATTAGACCATCCTCTTCACCCTTAGGTGCTGGGTTTTTTTTCGTGGCTAAGAAAGATGGTTAATTAAGGCCTTGTATTGACTATCGTTCCCTTAACAAGATTACGGTTAAATATCAGTATCCGTTACCCCTGATTTCTGATTTATTTTCCAGAGTTAAAGGTGCCTGCTGGTTTACTAAGGCCTGTTTCACACTTGCTTTTTTTTGCAGCGCGTTTTTCCCGCAAAAAAACGCATTGAAAAACGCATACAAAAGCATACAACTGCTGCGTTTTTTTCAAGCATTTTTATGAGCATGCATGAAAAAAACGCAGCGTTTTTAAGCGTTTGTATGCGTTTTTAGTGCGTTTTTACCGCGTTTGCGTTTTTTCCAACATTAGGTGGCCACTCACACTAACCCAAACCATGACTTTACTAACCCTAACCCTAACCCTAACCCTAACCTTAACCCTGACCCTAACCCTAACCCTTAACCAAACCATACTTAACCCTAACCCTGACCCTAACCCTAACCCTTAACCAAACCATACTTAACCCTAACCCTGACCCCAACCCTGACCCTAACCCTAACCCTGACCCTAACCCTAACCCTGACCCTAACCCTAACCCTAACCCTGACCCTAAACCTAACCCTAACCCTGACCCTAACCCTTAACCAAACCATACTTAACCCTAACCCTGACCCTAACCCTAACCCTGACCCTAACCCTTAACCAAACCATACTTAACCTTAACCCTAACCCTAACCCTAACCCTGACCCTAACCCTGACCCTAACCCTTAACCAAACCATACTTAACCCTAACCCTGACCCTAACCCTGACCCTAACCCTAACCCTGACCCTAACCCTTAACCAAACCATACTTAACCCTAACCCTGACCCTAACCCTTAACCAAACCATACCTAACCCTAACCCTAACCCTGACCCTAACCCTAACCCTAAACCCCCTTAACTAACCCTAACTTTACCCAAACCCCTAAATTCCATTGTCTAAACTAATGGTAAAAAAAAAAACGCATGTGCAAAAAAACGCATACATAAGCATGCCAATGCGCACATATGCTCACCATAGACTTATAATGGGTGTCTTGCTGTAAAAAAACGCATTGCGCGCGCATGCGTTTTTTTGAGGCAAATCGGACGCACAAAAAATGCAACAAGTTGCATTTTGTGCGCCTGAGCGCATACCGCAAAAAAACGCATGCGCGGTAAAACGCGTACAAACGCATGTGTATGCGCACATAAGCGCATCCCATGCAAAGTATAGGGAAAAAAAACGCATGCGCTATTTAGCGCTAATTTACCGCGAAAAAAAACGCAAATGTGAAACCAGCCTAAGCTTGGCCTCAGGGGGGCGTATAATCTTATTCGCATCAAGCACGGGGATGAATGGAAGACGGCGTTTAATACTCCGGAGGGACATTTTGAGTACCTGGTGATGCCTTTTGGGCTCACTAATGCCCCTTCTGTCTTCCAGTCCGTTATGAATGATATTTTCCGTGACTTTGTGGATAAGTTTTTGATCATCTATTTGGATGATATTCTGATCTTTTCCAGTGATTGGGATTCTCATGTGGAACATGTTCGGACTGTGTTCCGGATTTTGAGGGAGAATTCCCTGTTTGTTAAGGGATCAAAATGCCTTTTTGGTGTACAGAGGATTTCATTTTTGGGATTTATTTTGTCTCCGTCGACTATTGAAATGGACCCGGCCAAGGTACAGGCCATTTATGTTTGGGTTCAGCCCACTTCTTTGAAGGCTCTCCAGAAGTTTTTGGGTTTTGCTAATTTCTATCGTAAATTTATAGGTAATTTTTCTGGTATTGTCAAACCACTGACTGATCTGACCAAGAAGGGCGCTGATGTGCTGAATTGGTCTCCTGAGGCTGTCTCAGCATTTCAGGAGCTTAAGCGGAGATTTACTTCTGCTCCGGTTTTACGGCAACCTGATGTCTCACTTCCATTTCAGGTGGAGGTAGATGCTTCTGAGTTTGGTGCAGGAGCTGTTTTGTCCCAAAAAGACCCTGTGACTTCTAAGATGAATCCCTGTGCCTTCTTTTCTCGAAAGTTCTCCCCATCTGAACGCAACTATGACGTGGGGAATCGGGAATTGTTGGCCATGAAATGGGCATTTGAGGAGTGGAGACATTGGTTGGAGGGAGATAGACATCAAGTTGTGGTCCTCACCGATCACAAGAATTTGATTTATCTGGATTCGGCCAAACGCTTGAATCCTAGACAGGCTACATGGGCCTTGTTTTTCACGCGTTTTAATTTTGTGGTCTCTTTTCTTCCAGGCACTAAGAATGTTAAGGCAGACGCCCTTTCTAGGAGTTTCTTTGCCGATTCTCTTAACCCCTTAAGCCCCAAGGGTGGTTTGCACGTTAATGACCGGGCCATTTTTTACAATTCTGACCACTGTCCCTTTATGAGGTAATAACTCTGAAATGCTTCCATGGATCCTGGTAATTCTGACATTATTTTCTCGTGACATATTGTACTTCATGATAGTGGTAAAATTTCATTCATATAACTTGCGTTTATCTGTGAAAAAAATGGAAATTTGGCAAAAATTTTGAAAATTTTGCAATTTTCCAACTTTGAATTTTTATGACCTTAAATCACAGAGATACAGCACACAAAAAACTAGATAAGTAACATTTCCCACATGTTTACTTTACATCATCACAATTTTGGAACCAAAATTTTTTTTGTTAGGAAGTTATAAGGGTTAAAAATTGACCATCGATTTCTCATTTTTGCAACACCATTTTATTTTTACGGACCACATCACATTTGAAGCCACTTTGAGGGGTCTATATGATAGAAAATACCCAAAAGTGACACCATTCTAAAAACTGCACCCCTTAAGGTGCTCAAAACCACATTCAAAAAGTTTATTAACCCTTTAGGTGCATCACAGGAATTTTTTGAATTTAAAAAAAATGAACATTTAACTTTTTTTCACCAAAAAAAAATACTTCAGGTTCAATTTTTTTTATTTTACCAAGGGTAACAGGAGAAATTGGACTGCAAAATTTATTGTGCAATTTGTCCTGAGGACGCTGATACCTGATATGTGGGGGGAACTACTGTTTTGGCACATGGCTGAGCTCAGAAGGAAGGAGCACCGTTTGACTTTTTCAATGCAAAATTGTCTGGAATTCTGATCGGACGCCATGTCATGTTTGGAGAGCCCCTGATGTACCTAAACAGTGGAAACCCCTCACAAGTGACCCCATTTTGGAAACTAGACCCCCCAAGGAATTTATCTAGATATGTGGTGAGAACTTTGAACCCACAAGGGCTTCACAGAAGTTTATAACGTACAGCGGTACAATTAAAAAATCATATTTTTTCCACAAAAATTATCTTTTCACCCCCAATTTTTATTTTCCCAAGGGTAACAGGACCCTAAGAGTTATTGTGCAATTTGTCCTGAGTACGCTGATACCCCACATGTGGGGGTAAACCACTATTTGGGCGCATGGCAGAGCTCGGAAGGGAAGCAGCGCCATTTGACGTTTTTGGCTGGAATTGAGATCGGACACCATGTCGCGATTGGAAAACCCCTGATGTAACAAAACAGTGGAAACCCCCCACAAATGACACCATTTTGGAAACTAGACCCCCCCAAGGAACTTATCTAGATGTGTGGTGAGAACTTTGAACCCCCAAGGGCTTCACAGAAGTTTATAACATACAGTCGTACAATTAAAAAATCATATTTTTTCCACAAAAATGATCTTTTCACCCTCAATTCTTATTTTTCCAAGGGTAACAGGTCCCTAAAGGTTATTGTGCAATTTGTCCTGAGTACGCTGATACCCCATATGTGGGGGTAAACCACTATTTGGGCGCATGGCAGAGCTCGGAAGGGAAGCAGCGCCATTTGACGTCTTTGGCTGGAATTGAGATCGGACACCATGCCGCGTCTGGAGAGCCCCTGATGTACCAAAACAGTGGAAACCCTCCAAAAATGACACCATTTTGGAAACTAGACCCTCAAAGGAACTTCTCTAGATGTGTGGTGAGCACTTTGACCCCTCCAGTGCTTCACAGAAGTTTATAACGCCCGGGCATGACAATAAAAAAATCGTATTTTTTCCACAAACATGATCTTTTAGTCACCAATTTTTTTATTTTCCCAAGGGTACCAGGAGAAATTGGACCCCAAAAGTTGTTGTCCAATTTGTCCTGAGTATGCTGATACCCCACATGTGGGAGAAAACTACTGTATGGGCACACGTCGGGGCTCGAAAGGGAAGTAGTGACGTCTTGGAATGCAGACTTTGATGGAATGGTCTGCGGGTGTCATGTTGCATTTGGAGAGCCCCTAATGAACCTAAACAGTGGAAACCCCCCACAAATGACACCATTTTGGAAACTAGACCCCCCAAGGAACTTATCTAGATGTGTGGTGAGCACTTTGAACCCCCAAGGGCTTCACAGAAGTTTATAATGCCCGGGCATGGAAATAAAAAAATCGTATTTTTTCCACAAACATGATCAATTAGTCCCCAATTTTTTTATTTTCCCAAGGGTAACAGGAGAAATTGGACAAAGTTGTTGTCCAATTTGTCCTGAGTACGCTGATACCCCATATAAGGGAGAAAACTACTGTATGGGCACACGTTGGGTCTCGGAAGGGAAGTAGTGACGTTTTGGAATGCAGACTTTGATGGAATGGTCTGCGGGTGTCATGTGCGTTTGGAGAGCCCCTGATGTACCTAAACTATTGAAACTCCCCACAATTGACCCCATTTTGGAAACTAGACCCCCCACGGAACTTATCTAGATGTGTGGTGAGCACTTTGAACCCCCAAGTGCTTCACAGAAGTTTATAACGCCCGGGCGTGAAAATAAAAAGATAATTTTTTTCCACAAAAATGATATTTTTGCCAATTTTTTATTTTCCTAAGGGTAACAGGAGAAGTTGGACCCCAAAAGTTGTTTTGCAATTTGTCCTGAGTAGGCTGATACCCCATATGTGGGGGTAAAACACTGTTTGGGTGCATGGCAGAGCTTGAAAGGGAAGGACCACCATTTGACTTTTTCAACTCAGAATAGGCTGGAATTGAGATCAGACGCCATATGTTGCATTTGGAGAGCACCTGATGTGCCCAAACAGTGGAAACCCCCAATTCTAACTCCAACCCTAACCCCAACACACCCCTAACCCTGATCTCAGCCCTAACCCTAGCCTAACCCTAGCCCTAACCCTAGCCCTAACTGTAATGGGAAAATGGAAATAAATACATTTTCTTTTAATTTTATTATTTTCCCTTACTAAGGGGGTGATAACGGGGGATTTGATTTACTATTTATGGTGGTTTTTATGTTTCGCAGCTGTCGCACGCTAAAAGACGCTTTTTATTGTAAAAATAGTTTTTGCATCACCACATATTGAGAGCTATAACTTTTCTGTATTTTGACCCACCGAGTCATGTGAGGTCTTATTTTTTGCGGGACGAGTTGACGTTTTTATTTGGTTTTTATTGGTACCATTGACTTTTTTCATCGCTTTTTATTCCGATTTTTGGGACGCAGAATGAACAAAAACCAGCGTTTCATGAATTTCTTTTGGGGGGTGCGTTTACATTGTTCCGCCTGCGGTAAAATTGATAAAGCGCTTTTATTCTTCAGGTCAGTACGGTTACAGCGATACCTCATTTCGGTATTTTTTTATGTTTTGTCTGTTTTATGCAATGAAAACTATTTTATATAAAAAAATAATTATTTTTGCATCGCTTTATTCTGCGAGCTATAACTTTTTTATTTTTACGTTGATGATGCTGTGTGGCGGCTCGTTTTTTGCAGGACAAGATGATGTTTTCAGCGGTACCATGGATATTTATATGTGTCTTTTTGATCGCGCGTTATTGCACTTTTTGTTTGGTAGTATGATAATAAATCATTAATTTTTGCTTCGTTTTTTATATTTATTTTTTAAGGGGTTCGCAAAAGGGGTTAACTAATGGGACAGTTTTATAGGGCAGGTCGTTACGGACGCGGCGATACCTAATATGTGTACTTTTATTGTTTCTTTTTTATATTTCCAAAAAATGGATTTATTGGGGGAATTTTTTTTTTTTATTTTTTTTTACTTTATTACATAGTCCCAGGTGGGACATCACTGTCCTGTGACAGATCGCTGATCTGTCACATCACAGATTGACAAATGAGCAATCTGTCACAGGCACTGCTGCAGACTTCTTCATGCCTGCGCTTTGCAAGCACTGAGGAAGCCGGCTCCCTGCAGGCCCCCGAAGGCCCCCATCGCCATCTTGGATTCGGGGGCCTGCAGGGAAGGAGTCCCCTGCAGCAGCGCTGCACATTGCGCTGCTGTGGGGGGCTCAGGGAAGCACGGAGGGAGCCCCCTCCCTGCCGATGCTTCCCTTTAACCCCCGGTACACCGAGATCGTGTTTGATCGCGGTGTGCAAGGGGTTAACGTGTCGGGGGCGGTCCGTGACCGCCCCTGACACATTGTGCCGGGTGTCAGCTGTGATAATCAGCTGACACCCGGCCGCGATCAGCGGCGCTCACCACGTGGGCGCCGCTGATCGCTAGGACGTACTATCCCGTCCCTGGGAATTAAGTCCCAGGGCACATGGACGGGATAGTATGTCTCATGGCAGAAAGGGGTTAATGTGACCGAGCCTACTACCAGGTGAGGGGGTAGTTCTTTCTGCCATTTCGCCCGATTTGAGACGCGCCCTGGAGGAATTTCAGGAGGATAAACCTGAGCGTTGCCCTATGGGAAAATTGTATGTTCCTGACCAGTGGAGAAAGAGAGTGATGTCTGAAATGAATTGCTCCGCATTGGCTGGTCATCCAGGTATTTTTGGTACCAGAGATTTGGTGGATCGGTCTTTTTGGTGGCCTGCCTTATCTCGTGATGTCAGGAATTTTGTACAGTCCTGTGTGGGACTTGTTCTCGGGCTAAACCCTGTTCTCGTTCTAGTGGTTGCTGATGCCCCTGCCGGTGCCAAAGAGGCCATGGACCCATATCTCAATGGATTTTATTTCTGATCTTCCTGTCTCTCAGAGAATGACTGTTATCTGGGTGATTTGTGATAGATTTTCGAAGATGGTCCATCTTGTACCACTCCCAAAGTTGCCATCTTCCGCTGAGTTGGTGCCCTTGTTTTTACAACAGGTGGTTCGGTTACATGGGATTCCTGAGAACATTGTGTCCGACAGAGGAGTCCAGTTTGTTTCCAGTTTCTGGAAAGCCTTTAGTTCCAATCTGGGAATTCAGTTATCCTTCTCCTCCGCGTTCCATCCCCAGACCAATGGACAGACTGAGAGAACAAACCAGACCTTGGAGTCTTATTTAAGATGTTTTATATCTGCTGATCAGGATGATTGGGTCTCATTTTTGCCCTTGGCCGAATTCGCGCTGAACAATAGAGCTAGTTCTGCCACTTTGATGTCACCCTTTTTCTGTAATTTTGGGTTTCATCCTCGATTCTCTTCTGGGCAAGTGGAATCTTCGTCCTGCCCAGGTGTGGACACTGTGGTTGAGAGAATGCAGCAAATATGGGACCAAGTGGTGGATAAGTTGTCACTCTCTCAGAAAAAGGCCCAGCGATTTTCCAACCGGCATAGGACCATTGGTCCCCGGTTTAAAGTGGGTGATATGGTTTGGTTGTCGTCTAAGAATATTCCTATGAAGGTTGCATCTCCAAAATTTAAGCCAAGATTTATTGGACCTTATAAGATTTTGGAGATTCTTAATCCTGTTTCTTTTCGATTGGCTCTTCCAGTTACGTTTAAGATCCATAACGTATTTCACAAATCACTGTTGAAGAGGTTTGTTGAGCCAGTGGTTCCTATGGCAGCACCTCCTGACCCTGTGTTGGTTGAAGGCAATGTGGAATATGAGGTAGAGAAAATATTGGATTCTCGTTTGGTTATATGGAGACTCCAGTATTTGGGCAAATGGAAGGGTTATGGCCAGGATAATTCTTGGGTCTCTGCCTCTGATCTTCATGCCAATAGATTGGTTCGTGCTTTTCACCGGGCCCATCCTGATCGGCCTGGTAGCGTGGATGAGGGTTTGGTGACCCCTCCTCAAGGGGGGGTACTGTTGTGAGTTCATTTTCTGGTCTACCAGTTGTGAGTTCTCCTTCCAGGCTCCCTCTGGTGGTAACAGGAGGTAGTGAGGCTGACTTAATCAGTAGAGATCTGCCACCTGATAATGAGGATGACGATTGGACCTCAGGAATCTCAGACTGGACAGCCGACGCCCTATGCTGGTGCTGGTGATTCCTTCTGGCTTTTCAGGTCTTGGTTTTCAGCTCTGTTCCAGTCATCTCAAGCTAAGTTTTTCTGCTAATGTTCACACTTGATTTTGCTGGTCTATTCAGTTTTTTGTGTGGTCAGCCAGCCCGGCTGGGGCTGTGATGAATTTCCACTCTTATTTATCTGTATTTGCCAATTTGCTTTTTGTCCCTTATTAGATTGGCCTCTTTTTGCTCTGTCTCATAATATTTCAGAGTGCTGATATAGTGGGAGAAGTCTAGTGACTTCAGGGTTAATTTTGTTATCAGAAGTGTTGGACATTATTTTTGTAGGGTTTTTGGCAGATTGCAGACAGTGTCTTTTCTTTCCTATCCTTTCTAGTTAGTTTGGGCCCCATCGTTTTCTGAGCCTATTTTCCTGCCTGTGTTTGTGCTTTCATCTTGTTTCACCGTCAATACATGTATGGGGGCTGTCTTTCCTTTGGGGTCTGCTCTGGGGCAGTTAGTTTTCCCCTTTTATTGCTTTAGGCTTATTTAGTCCTCCGGCTGTGACGAGGCGTCTAGATTCATCGTAGGAACGCTCCACGGCTGCTGCTAGTTGTGTGGTTAGGATCAGGGATCTGCAATCTGCATAGTTACCAACCTCTCTGGTTTTCTGTGGCTTAGCTTGTTTAGTTTTTTCTCCTCGGTGACCCATTCATAACACTTTCTATCTGTGTTTGTGTTTTCATTTTGTCTCACCGACAATACGTTTGGGGGCTGTCTACTGCTTTGGGGTCTGCTCTGGGGCATTTAGTTTTCCCCTTTTCTTGCTTTAGGCTTATTTAGTTCTCCGGCTGTGACGAGGCGTCTAGGATCATCGTAGGCACGCTCCACGGCTACTGCTAGTTGTGTGGATAGGATCAGGGGTCTGCAATCCGCTTAGCTACCAACCTCTCTGGTTTTCAGTGGCTTAGCTTGTTTTTATTTTTCCTCCTCGGTGACTCATTCATAACAGTTGACGGTTGTCACTCATTAAGAAAGTGGAAAGTGTAACAGATAACAGAAAAGAAATGTGTCACTAGAAAATGTGTTCTGATGGTGAATTTGCTTCCATAGCACTTTAAATTAGGTAGCGTAACTTTAAATATAGATAGACAGTTAAATTGTCTGTAATGTTCAAGAATGATTGCCTCTCATATTGAGAAGATTAGATAAGACATGTTTATTATGCAATATAAAAATTTTGTATGTTCCTGTATTGTCAATTTTGTTTGCCTTGCCGCCCACGGAAGTGCTGTGTTTAACGGGGGGTATGTGGCACCCCTGAGGTTCAGTTGCCACAGAGGTACTGCACCTCCTCCTGAGGTGTGGTATCCCACCATCCAGGTAAGGTGGAGACTCCTGACCACGCTCCAACACCTGCACCCCACACCACAAAGTAGTGTAGCAAAGCACCTTCGGCAGCTCCCTGCTTGGAGTATAGCAAAGCACCCATTGGTGGCTCCCTGCTTGGAACACGAAACGTGCTGGGAGGTGGGTGGAGTTAGATGACATTACAAAGAGCGGGAAGAGTTTAGATTTAGTGAGTCAGTTGGTTCGAGAGTTGGAGAGAAGATCCCCGGAGAGAAAGATAGATGGATGGAAGTGCTGCAGCAGATCCCAGTGGCCTGGGTCTGCTGGCACGGGAAAGGAAGAGAGAGCAACGTAGACTGGAAGCCTGACTCTCCGTAGAGAGGAAGATCAGAGCGGAGCGTGAGGAGTAAAAGAGAACAGAGGACGTGGGTTAGAAGAGAACCCTTCCTAGAAGTTCTAAGCGCAAGGCCGGGGCCCGGTCCCCGAGGTTGTACGGATACTAATGGTCCTGCAGCAGACACCGGAGGAATAGAAGTAGTGACCACTTTATTCCCACACAAGACTTGGGGGCACAACAGCAACATAATAGTGAGCCGGGACTTAGTAGCAAGGAGTCCCCGAAGCAGGCTACAGCTGTCTGCCGTACAAGTAGAGTTCATAAGAACATCGGACAGGAGGAACTCCAGTGTAACTCACTACTAGGAGTACTTCACCTAAAGGCGCTATAAGAGGAGACGTTCAGAAAGGTACATGTTGGTGGAGTGTTGGAAAGGACTATTCCATCCGGCCTGGAGGTTGACTGAGTCCCTGACCCGGAGGATATGGTACGGAGGCAGGCACCTGTTTGTACAACAGACTGTGAGTAAAGCTTTGGAACTACATGCCCTGGTGTCCTCCACTTATTCCTGCACCAAGCTGCCCCGCACAGCTACATCCCTTGCATCTGACACTGCACCATCTACGTGTCACTCCATTTAATCTGCCCTGGGACTACAGCCCTGCCTGTGGAGGGCTATACCACCACTGCTGCACCACACCATCTGTTCCAGAGGATCTGTCTGCATCGTCGGCTTATATCTTCATTAGCGAACACCACAGGTGGTGTCACAAATCACTTATAAACTTTCATCACCACAAACACACTGAAACAACCCCTTTTACAATGGACGCCCAGGGCCACGGGCCGGGTCACAGCTGCCGTGACATCTCCTATTGAAGCTCATCGGGCCCGGTAAAGAGTACCCCACAGCCCTGGGTGTGAGGGCGTCCCATTTTGAAATCATGATTTATTAACAGTATAAAAATGACAACACAAAATAAAAGACAGGGTGGGAATAAGCCTCCAAGAGGGGATGTGCAAAATAAGGCAGAGTCTACTACAGATTCTCAATTAGAAGGAAAGGGTGATATATGTGCTGTACATTTGATGTTGGAGCACATACATGCATAACAATCAACAATGATTATATATAGTAAAGAATTAGTAAATGCTTTTAGTGCAAAAAAAAGGGAAAAATCAAATTAATTACCATTTATGGACCAATTGTCATGCAGGCACACAATGCTATCTATGTGGGGAAAATTGTTATATATATCATACTTAAGTAAAGTGCAATGCAAGTGCCAATGCATAAAGGAGAGATTACATTACCTTAAATAAACGATGATATAAGGAGACCCAAGGGAGGACCAAGACAGCCGCACATCCCCAGACCCCTACGTTGCTTCGCAAAAGCTTCTTTCGGGGGAGGGGGGTCATAGGGCAGGCAAAATGCTTATTTTATATACGTCATAAGACAGTCATAAGAAAAATAAATTTATCATAATAAAAGTCATTGGTGAGTAGCGATGACGTTATTAAAAAGGATAGTGGCGGTCACAGTTTTCATTGGCGCAATGTGCACTCGCATTCAAACTCAGATTGAAAAAGACTTCCGCAATGGCGCTTAGTGTCACGCATGTAGAACACACACGTGTCACATGATATAGCATCAATGGAAGTCTATAGGAGGAGAGAGGCGTGTGCACGCTACTGTGACAAGAGGTATTGTGAACGCTAAGAACGTGTCACATGATATGATTACAGAGTTCAGAGGGGGCATGAGTGTCATGTGATATAAAGTCATCGGGAGTATAAAGAAGGGAAAAGGCAGATGTGCAATGCTATAACCGAAGGCCATGTTAATACCGAGGACATATCTCGTGACATAACGTCAGAGGTCAGGAAGAGAAGGGGAAAGAATGCACGTGCGCATTGCAGTGATATTCATGTCCTGTATATGAAAGTCGTATATATTGCTGGAGATGCCTACTTGTTAATGGGCAGATTACGTGTGAAAAAAAATGATGGTACTCAGATGAAGAACACATGCATGTTAGTTAAATACTTCATTAAATTTATGCAGAAAAGGAAGATTTTTTCCCAGGGACACAGCTACCATAAAGGGATATATAATATTATATAGATATTACGAGGGGCAATTTGAAAGGCATCATGAGATGAAAATGTGAATAGTAATTAACCAGATTCAATACTTAATTGATAATGTGGTATAGCCTTGAATCACTGGCTGAGGAAAGTGATAATTTTAAGGTTAGTAACTTCCCCACCAATCTTTTTTGCAAATCCAAAAACTTCATCCCCATGAGTATCTGCCCGGCTGTTGAAGTGTTTACCAAATTAGTCACAGCAGATTTACAGGCTCTTCCAGACTTCCATATGGTCCTGCTTGGAAAAATGATCTGTCCAAATTGGAAAGGAAAGCTGTATTAGAATTACGAACCCTACCTGGTGTGGTTTTCAAGCTGGCAGACAAGGGGGGGGGGATTTAGTCATTTGGCCCTTTCAACTATACGAGAAACAGGCCCATAAATTATTGAATGCCCCTTTTGGATATAAAAAATTAACATCTAACTCCCTACCTAACTTTCAGGAAGAATTAATTTTCATTCTAGAGGCTGAAGTGCAAAAAGGAACTATTAAAAAAAAAGTTAGACACGGTTAAAATCTTCATACCAAAATGCCCACCCTGTACCTGATCCCTAAGGGCTCATACTCACATGCGAGAAACTCGGACGAATCTCGCACGTCAATACCCGGCACTGCCACCGGCTCTCGGATCGGAGAATTCAGCTGCATAGAAATGCAGTGCAGGGTATTGACGTGTAAGACTAGTCCGAGTTTCTCGCATGTATGAGCCCTAAGTTTCACAAAAATCCCACAGATGCCCCCCGGAAGTTTCTAAAGTAGTCGACTACTATCTTAATCCGATTGTGTCCACGTTGCCATTCTTTATACAAGATACCACAGCCCCTCTCCAAAGACTGGATCAACTTTCCATCCCGGATCATACTTTTATTGTAACAGCTGATGTCGAGGATCTCTACACATCAATCAGACATGAGGATGGTTTGAGAGCGGTTGCCTGGTATCTTGACTGCAGCAATCTTGATAAAAATCTGGCTAACCTAATCCTGACCCTCCTGGAATATATCTTGACTCATAATATATTTATATTTAACAACAAAATGTATTTATGTTTACCTCCCTGTGTGGATTAAAATTGTTATCCCTTGCTCTGTCTCTTGTCCGTCACTGCATCCCGCAACCTGCTCACATATTCATGACAGTGATCTTAGGCAAAACTGTGATTGATCCCCCTCCATGGATGAAAACCCCCCACACATGAATGTTCTTAGGAGGCTTTACTGTGGCAGACACAGGACTCATGGTAACTCTCACCTCTTTAACTCCAAACAAACCTTCTTCCTCATGTCCCAAATAGTCTGAAAGGGGCTACATGAGAGAAGATTGGTCATTAAAAGGTTTTGAAAAGCTGATAATCATACTTCAGTAACCATAGAAATATCTAACCGATGTGATACAAGAAACTCACGCAATTCTCTCGCATCGACACCCGGAACTGCCGCCGGCACTAGGACCGAAGTGGGTGGCTGTATGTACAGTATTTCTATGCAGCCGCACACTCCGGTCCCGAGTGCCGGGTGTTGATGCAAGAGACTCGCATGAATTTCTCGCATCACGCTCGCAAGTGTAACACCGGCCTAAGGCTGTGTGCCCACGATGCGATTTTTAAGCGTTTTTGCCGCGATTTTCGGTGCGAAAACGCAGCGAAAACGTTTAAAAATCGTGTACAGAACGCACCCCATGCATTCCTATGGCATTCCGCACATGCTGTGCTAATGCTGTGCTTTTTTCTGTGGCGGAATCGCATCGCGGAAAAGATCGCAGCATGCTCATTCTTTTGTGCGGAATCGCAAAGAATTGCCGCGATTCCGCACCCATAGGAATGCATGAGAATCGCTTACTTCCCGCATGTGGCTATGCCCACCATTCGGGAAGTAAAGCGTCTCATGTGCAGTTGGTACCCACAGTGCGGAGGAGAGGAGACTGTCCTCCAGGCCCCGGGTACCATACCCCTGTAAAAAAGAATAAAAAATAAAAAATCGGGGTATATTTACCTTCCGACGTCCCGCGCTGCCATCCCGGGCCACAGCGTTCCCAGTAATGCCTTGCGGCAAGGTCCTGTGATGACGTAGTCTCTCGTGACTCTAGCGGTCTCGCGAGATCGCTATAGTAACGTGAGACCAACGTCATCACAGGTCTCGCAAGGCATTACTGGGAACGCTGTGGCCCGGGATTGCAGCACGGGACGTCGGAAGGTAAATATACCCCGATTTTTTATTTTTTTTAGAATTTTTAACATTTTATCTTTTACTATTGATGCCGCATAGGCAGCCTCAATAGTAAAAAGCTGCTCACACTTGTCAAACACTATGTTTGACGAGTGTGACCAACCTGTCAATCACTTTCCAAGCGATGCTTCAAATCGCTTGGAAAGTGCTTGAGAAAATCGCGGCAAAATCGCGAACAGAATCGCGGTGAAATCGCGCGGAAAAAAAACCGCGATTTCTGGGAAGGAGTCCGGTTTTTAGTGTGCGTTTTAAAACGCTACGTGGGCACATAGCCTAAATCTGACTTCTGAATCAACTGTAGCTGAAAAAAAAGCCCCAGTCATAAAAAAATGTGTTAAAAAAATCACTTAATTTTTTGTTGCTTTTTGGAGCAGATTCTGCTCCAAAATCTACAAGGAAAATCTCTACAGTAACATGCCTGTAGTGCAGAAGGTGCTGTATTTATTCCATGTGAGAAAAGAAGCAACATATAAATTCTTGAGGTTTTTCTGCTTAAAAAAAACTCTCCAAATCTGACTTTTGAATCAACTGAAGCAGAAAAAAAATGTTCAATACCCAAAAAAACGGCAAAGACAAACTTAAGCCATGCTCGCATGAGACGTATTTTCGACAGGCCTCCGGCAATGAAGAGCAGTATACATCACTGCAGAAATCACTGCAAAAAAATGTAAAGTGGAAGCCACATTTCACCCCCCGCGGTCGTGCCTAGGTCCACAGCATAAACTGATCTCAAACCCACGGCTCCTGTCAGATTGCGCTGTCTGTGGATACATTTTCAATCACGTGCATCAGAGCCTTAGGCCGGGGTCACACTAGAGAGGAATACGGATGAGTGAGAGGCGTTAAAAGCACGCATTACACACGGACCAATGATTCTCTATGGGGCAGCTCCCATCAGCCGTATATTTCTCGGGCGTATTCTACAGTCCGTGCCAATCGCAGCATGCTGCAATTGTCAGCGTACTACGCCCGTAGTACGCAAATGCAAGTCTATGGGTGCGCAAAAAATACGGATTACACATGGACCACATGTGTGACTTGCGAGAAATACGCACCCAGTGTCCTTTAGAAAAGCCGGCAATTCAGTGCGCGATACAGTAAAATCACACTGACAGGTTTTATAACACAAACGAAAGAATAGATATATACACATAGAATACATACATATATATATATATATATATATATATATACACACACACACATACACATACATGTCATTGTGACAAACATATATATATATTTATATTTCACAGAGTTCTTCATAGCAGAATAGCCGCTAATTAAATTGCCGGCTTTTGTGAAATCATTCCCCAACCCGACATGAAATGACACATGGTTTACATACAGTAAACCATTTCATTTCATGTTTTGTTTTGTATGTCTTTCATTAGTAATTAGATGAGGGTTGATGTGTAAAATTTGGGAGGTGTAGGTGTTAATTTAAGGGGTTAATTTGTTGTAAAAAAAATGTGTGGGCTCCCGCCGTAATTTGTCAATTCGGGAGCCCACACAATTTTTTTACAACGAATTAACCCCTTAAATTAACACCTACACCTCCCAAATTTTACACATCAACCCTCATCTAATTACTAATGAAAGACATACAAAACAAAACATGAAATGAAATGGTTTACTGTATGTAAACCATGTGTCATTTCATGTCGGGTTGGGGAATGATTTCACAAAAGCCGGCAATTTAATTAGCGGCTATTCTGCTATGAAGAACTCTGTGAAATATAAATATATATATGTTTGTCACAATGACGTGTATATATATATATATGCATTCTATGTGTCTATATCTATTCTTTGGTTTCTGTTAGAAACCCTGCCATAGGGCTCCATTATATGTCCATTTTGCAAGCCGGCGAGAAAATCTCAGCATACGGATGCCATACGGATTACATACAGATGCTTACATGCGCAAAATACGCGACCACACCTTGCTTACAGATGACATACGGAGCACTGTTTAGGGGTCATTCATCTGTATTACGCCTGTAAACTACGGACCGTATTTTGCACCGGTTAGTGTGACCCCGGACTTAGTCCGGGTTCACATAACATTTTAGCAGTCTGTTCAACGCATAGCGTTGGCTGTCTGCTAACGGTATAGCATAACGCGATCGCGTTATGCTATACCCGCGAGTGCTGATGATTCATCTGCGCTAGCGGTGACGGAGCCTCAGACGCTGCAGCCCGTGTCCGAGGCTCCGTCAGCGAATGACGGCACATCACATATTCGTGCTGCTTTACGGCATGCGTCGCGATGCGCTCGACAATGGGGCTCAATGGCGGCGTTAACGGACTGCCTAAAACGCAATGTGACCCCCACCTTAGAATCGCATGCACTTTACTGGCAGAGTAAAACTCAGCTGTTTACTTGCCCTGTGTGTACTTACACACACAAAAAAATGAAGCTTTTATAATTTTCTGTAAATATGTATCATAAAAAAATTCATGTAAAAAAAAAAATTCCACGTGGACATACGTTCTATTAATATTGACTCAGGGATTATTTACATATTTTTTAGCCAAAAAAAAAGACTTCAAATTTGCTTCCCATTCATGTGATTGAGAAAACGCACATATCGTGGTTTTTTTCCCTCACTTTTTTTTTAGGATATGTTCACACAGAGTTTTTTTGTGTGAATTTTCTACATTTAAAACACATTTAAAAAAAAAAAAACAACAACAACTTTTGCTGCGGTTTTGCAAGGACAGTTTTTATTTTTGCTTTTATGCTGTTTTGGAGCGATTTTCTGTATTTTTTTTTAATTCATTCTTAATTGTAGTATGTAGCATCGATATGATGTGGTTCTCACTAATTTTCAGTGTGAAAGCTTCACCCAAAAAAAACGCTCCAAGAAATGTTTTGCTCGTGATTTACGTGTGGAAAATGAGCAAAATTTACTTTTTTTTTTTAAATAAGTGTTAAAAAAAACGGAGAGAAGTGAAGTCACGTCATTTCTGCGCTGAAAACATTGACAAAACGTTATTTCTAACGGGATAAGGAGAGGGTAAAATGAGCGTTGTACTGAGGTTTTCTTTCGCAAATGATTTGGGACTTGGTGAAAGCAGATTTGAAGCATTTATTTTCTGCCATGTTCACACGTTCAGTATTTGGTCAGTATTTTACCTCAGTATTTGTAAGCCAAAACCAGGAGTGGGTGATGAATACAGGAGTGGTGGCGGGTTACTATTGTACTTTTCCTCTGATTATTCATGGTTTTGGCTTACAAATACTGAGGTAAAAAACTAAAAAAAACTCACCAAATACGCAATGCGCGAATGTGGCCCAATTGTAAAAAGAAGTGACATGTCAATCCATAAGGCTAAATTCACACGAGATTTTTTTTTCAGTATTTTACCTCAGTATTTGGAAGCCAAAATCAGGAGAGGAACACTCACAGGAAACGTGTAATAGAAACCCGTCACCACTTCTGTATTTATCACCCACTCCGGGTTTTGGCTTATAAATACTGAGGTAAAAAACTCACCAAATACCGAACGTGTGACCGTGGTTTTATATGTGGATTCTGGCACGAAACCAGAGCCAGAAAAAACCCTTCAAAATCTTCAGAACTCAGTAGATTTATTGTAACTTGTTGGGTGTTCTGTGAGCGTTAAGACATGGCAAGTAACATTATATTTACACTGTGCATATAATTATCGCCATGTTTCCGTCATATACGAGCTTCTTTGTGAAAGGTTTTTCCCCAGCACTGTGCCCGCTCATCCTGCACTACCGACCGTCGCCAGTAGATGTCGCTGCTCTCTCTACTTCTCCAGCTGTAACGTTCCTCGCTTCTCTAGCTATTGTTTCCGGTCTCCGTTCTCCGGTTGCCTAGTTACCGTGACGCTGCCGGAAGTTGTGGTCAGAAATTGTGCCTTGCGGGACTACGGGGATGCCGTAATTCGTTAACGGGATGGAGGAGAACAGGCTGCGGGCGGAGCTGGAGAATTACAGGATCATACGTGTCGTGGGAAAGGGGAGCTACGGGGAAGTCAGCCTGGCCGCACACCGAGCGGAGGGGAAGCAGGTAATGCGTGTGCACTGTGTCCTACTGGTACATGGGCTGTGTCATGTGTAGAGCTGCACTGTACAGTGTCATGTACGCCCTATAACACAGTTTATACTGCTACACCACGGCACAGTCTGATCACACATTGTATATATATATACCTACACCACGGCACAGTCTGATCACACATTGTATATATATATATACCTATAACACAGCTTATACTGTTACACCGCGGCACAGTCTGACCACACACTGTATATATATATATATACCTATAACACAGCTTATACTGTTACACTGCGGCACAATCTGATCACACACTGTATATATATATATATATATATTCCTATAACACAGCTTATACTGTTACACCGCGGCACAGTCTGACAACACACTGTATGTATATATATATATATATATATATATACACCTATAACACAGCTTATACTGTTACACCGCGGCACAGTCTGATCACACACTGTATATATATATATATATATATTCCTATAACACAGCTTATACTGTTACACCGTGGTACAATCTGACCACACACTGTATATATAGATACCTATAACACAGCTTATACTGTTACACCGCGGCACAGTCTGATCACACACTGTGTATATATATATATATATATATATACACCTATAACACAGCTTATACTGTTACACCGCGGCACAGTCTGACCACACACTGTATATATATATATATTCCTATAACACAGCTTATACTGTTACACCGTGGTACAATCTGACCACACACTGTATATATATATATACCTATAACACAGCTTATACTGTTACACTGCGGCACAATCTGTTCACACACTGTATATATATATATATACCTATAACACAGCTTATACTGTTACACCGCGGCACAGTCTGATCACACACTGTATGTGTATATATATATATACCTATAACACAGCTTATACTGTTACACTGCGGCACAATCTGATCACACACTGTATATATATATATATATATATACCTATAACACAGCTTATACTGTTACACCGCGGCACAGTCTGACCACACACTGTATATATATATATATATTCCTATAACACAGCTTATACTGTTACACTGCGGCACAATCTGATCACACACTGTATATATATATATATATATATATATATACCTATAACACAGCTTGTACTGTTACACCGCGGCACAGTCTGACCACACACTGTATATATATATATATTCCTATAACACAGCTTATACTGTTACACCGCGGCACAGTCTGACCACACACTGTATATATATATATATATATATATATATATATATATATATATATACACCTATAACACAGCTTATACTGTTACACCGCGGCACAGTCTGATCACACACTATATATATATATATATATATATATATATATATATATCTATAACACAGCTTATACTGTTACACCGCGGCACAGTCTGACCACACACTGTATATATATATATATACCTATAACACAGCTTATACTGTTACACCGTGGTACAGTCTGACCACACACTGTATATATAGATACCTATAACACAGCTTATACTGTTACACCGCGGCACAGTCTGACCACACACTGTATATATATATATATATATACCTATAACACAGCTTATACTGTTACACCGCGGCACAGTCTGACCACACACTGTATATATATATATATACCTATAACACAGCTTATACTGTTACACCGCGGCACAGTCTGACCACACACTGTATGTATATATATATATATTCCTATAACACAGCTTATACTGTTACACCGTGGTACAGTCTGACCACACACTATATATATAGATACCTATAACACAGCTTATACTGTTACACCGCGGCACAGTCTGATCACACACTGTTTATATATATATATATATATATATATACCTATAACACAGCTTATACTGTTACACCGCGGCACAGTCTGACCACACACTGTATATATATATATATATATATATATGTATATATATATACCTATAACACAGCTTATACTGTTACACCGCGGCACAGTCTGACCACACACTGTATGTATATATATATATATATATATATTCCTATAACACAGCTTATACTGTTACACCGTGGTACAGTCTGACCACACACTATATACTGTATATAGATACCTATAACACAGCTTATACTGTTACACCGCGGCACAGTCTGATCACACACTGTATATATATATATATATATATATACCTATAACACAGCTTATACTGTTACACCGCGGCACAGTCTGACCACACACTGTATATATATATATATATATATATATATATTCCTATAACACAGCTTATACTGTTACACCGTGGTACAGTCTGACCACACACTGTGTATATATAGATACCTATAACACAGCTTATACTGTTACACCGCGGCACAGTCTGATCACACACTGTATATATATACACTCACTGGCCACTTTATTAGGTACACCATGCTAGTAAGGGGTTGGACCCCCTTTTGCCTTCAGAACTGCCTCAATTCTTCGTGGCAGAGATTCAACAAGGTGCTGGAAGCATTCCTCAGAGATTTTGGACCATATTGACATGATGGCATCACACAGTTGGCGCAGATTTGTCGGCTGCACATCCCTGATGCGAATCTCCCGTTCCACCACATCCCAAAGATGCTCTATTGGATTGAGATCTGGTGACTGAGGAGGCCATTTGAGTACAGTAAACTCATTGTCATGTTCAAGAAACCAATCTGAGATGATTCAAGCTTTATGACATGGCGCATTATCCTGCTGAAAGTAGCCATCAGATGTTGGGTACATTGTGGTCATAAAGGGATGGACATGGTCAGCAACAATACTCAGGTAGGCTGTGGCGTTGCAACGATGCTCAATTGGTACCAAGGGGCCCAAAGAGTGCCCAGAAAAAATTCCCCACACCATGACACCACCACCACCAGCCTGAACCGTTGATACAAGGCAGGATGGATCCATGCTTTCATGTTGTTTACGCCAAATTCTGACCCTACCATCCGAATGTCGCAGCAGAAATCGAGACTCATCAGACCAGGCAACGTTTTTCCAATCTTCTACTGTCCAATTTCGATGAGCTTGTGCAAATTGTAGCCTCAGTTTCCTGTTCTTAGCTGAGAGGAGTGGTACCCAGTGTGGTCTTCTGCTGCTGTAGCCCATCTGCCTCAAAGTTCGACGCACTGTGCGTTCAGAGATGCTCTTCTGCCTACCTTGGTTGTAACGGGTGGCAATTTGAGTCACTGTTGCCTTTCTATCAGCTCGAACCAGTCTGCCCATTCTCCTCTGACCTCTGGCATCAACATGGCATTTCCGGCCACAGAACTGCCGCTCACTGGATTTTTTTTCTTTTTCGGACCATTCTCTGTAAACCCTAGAGATGGTTGTGCGTGAAAATCCCAGTAGATCAGCAGTTTCTGAAATTCTCAGACCAGCCCTTCTGGCACCAACAATCATGCCACGTTCAAAGGCACTCAAATCACCTTTCTTCCCCATACTGATGCTCGGTTTGAACTGCAGGAGATTGTCTTGACCATGTCTACATGCCTAAATGCACTGAGTTGCCGCCATTTGATTGGCTGATTAGAAATTAAGTCTTAACACACAGTTGGACAGGTGTACCTAATAAAGTGGCCAGTGAGTGTATATATATATATATATATATATGAAGGACACACAGTGCATCACCCAGCTTTGCACATAGACTTGCCTCTGCACCTAGCATTCACATGGTATGCCTTTCAGCTAACCCCAGCTTACCCCAGTGTTATTTATGACCTTGTTTACTCTGGCTTGATCATATACATCTGGTCCACTCTTAATTGTCTGGCCAAGATGAGCAGAGACCACTCCTCTCTGCTTCACACCTGACTGCACTTAGTTGTACATATATTGCAGAGTACAAGTCTGCATTGTGATTGCTATAAGTGTGTGCTAGAAGTGTGAAGATTAATTTAAGAATTAAAACCAGAATTGAACCAGAAGGGAACTGAAGGTAACTGGACACAGTCACTGTAAACAATGTTTCTGTTTGTTTTCACTTTCACCCCAATAATCCTTCACTTTCTGCTAATTCCCCTAATCCCTACTCCTAGTAAGGAACTGTTCATCTCTTCTTCAATCCTCCCCATCCACCTCACCTCCGCCTCAAAACTGTTCCTTAACATACAATCCTCTGTCTCCAAACACAGACAGCCCCCTCATGCCCTCTCCTGCTCCCACCTGGTAACACTTTCTCTGCTCCTTCTCACTGCTGGTGATATCTCTCCAAATCCTGGTCCTCCTCACCACATTCCCACAGTCATTTCTACCTCCCATCCACACTCTATCACAACCTTCCGTAACCTCTCCAACCTTATACCCATTCACCCAGCCCCCGCTTCCCCAGTCCCACTAACAGGAGCTCTGTGGAACGCTCGCTCTGTCTGCAACAAGCTTTCCTACATCCATGATCTTTTTGTTACTACCAAACTCTCCTTTCTCGCCATCACCGAAACCTGGCTCACCCCTTCTGACACAGCCTCTCCTGCTGCACTTTCGTATGGCGGCTTCCACCTTTCTCACACCCCCCGCCCCAGCAGCAAACATGGTGGAGGAGTTGGTTTTCTCCTGTCAGATACCTGCTCCTTCACCCCAATCCCACTGCCACCCTCTGTTACCCTCCCTTCCTTTGAGGTGCACTCTGTGCGCATCTACTCCCCCTCCAACCTCCAACTGGCTGTCATCTACCGCCCCCCAGGGCCAGCCACCACCTTCTTTGACCACTTCACCACCTGGTTACTTCATTTCCTTTCCGCGGACATCCCTACTATCATCATGGGCGACTTCAACATCCCCATTGACACTTCCCTCTCAGCTGCCACTAAACTTCTATCTCTCACTTCCTCCTTCGGCCTCACTCAATGGTCTTCTACAGCCACCCACAAAGATGGCCACACACTGGACCTCATCTTCACCCGCCTCTGCTCCCTATCTAACCTCTCTAACTCACCTCTTCCTCTCTCTGACCACAACCTGCTCACATTCTCTTCCCTCTCCACTCCATGTCTACAATCCCCACCCCACAAACTTTCACACCCTCGCAGGAATCTTAAACACCTTGACCTACACTCATTCTCCGAATCCCTCCTCCCTCTTACAGATATAAGTTCCTTACACAATGCGGATGATGCTGCCGCTCTATATAACACCACAATAGCTGTAGCTTTGGAATCCGCTGCCCCACTTACACATACCAAAACTCGCAAAATCAACAGACAGCCCTGGCACACCAGCCTGACCAAAGAGCTGAGGCGAGCTTCCAGGGCTGCTGAGCGCAGATGGAAAAGATCCCACTCCAACGAGCATTTCATCGCATTCAAACAGTCCCTCACTACTTTCAAGACCACACTCGCCACAGCTAAACAAACCTACTTCTCATCTCTCATATCCTCCCTGTCTCACAACTCTAAACAGTTATTCAACACCTTCAATTCTCTCCTCCGCCCCCCAGCACCTCCTCCCTCCCCACTCATCTCAGCTGAAGACTTTGCCTCATTTTTCAAGCAGAAAATTGATAACATCAGGGACAGTTTTGGTCAACAACCCCCAGAGCCCTTCCTCCCGACTTCCCAGCCCTCCACCTTCAAAACCAACTTCTCCACCATTACAGAAGATCGACTCTACTCTCAAGATCACATCTCACCACCTGTGCACTCGACCCGATCCCATCCCACTTCATCCCAAACCTCACCACAGTCTTCATCCCAACCCTAACCCATCTCTTCAACCTATCACTAACAACTGGTGTTTTCCCCTCAAGCTTTAAACATGCCTCCATCACACCTATCCTCAAAAAGCCCTCTCTTGACCCATCCTCTGTATCTAGCTATCGCCCTATATCACTTCTCCCATACGCCTCCAAGCTACTGGAACAACACGTCTACCTTGAACTGTCCTCCCATCTCTCTTCTTGCTCCCTCTTCGACCGCTTACAATCTGGCTTCCGGTCACACCACTCCACTGAAACTGCCCTTACTAAGGTCACCAATGACCTCTTAACTGCCAAGAGCAAGCGACACTACTCTGTCCTCCTCCTCCTGGACCTGTCGGCTGCCTTTGACACAGTGGACCATTCCCTATTATTACAGACCCTCTCATCCCTCGGCATCACAGACTTGGCCCTCTCCTGGATCTCATCATACCTAACAGACCGGACATTCAGCGTCTCCCACTCACACACCACCTCCTCACCTCGCCCCCTATCTGTCGGAGTCCCACAAGGTTCAGTCCTAGGGCCCCTGCTGTTCTCTATTTACACCTTTGGCCTGGGACAGCTCATAGAATCTCATGGCTTTCAGTATCATCTTTATGCTGATGACACACAGATCTACATCTCTGGACCAGATATCACCTCCCTACTAACCAGAATCCCTCAATGTCTGTCCACTATTTCATCCTTCTTCTCCACTAGATATCTGAAACTCAACATGGACAAAACAGAATTCATCATCTTTCCCCCATCTCACGTGACCCCCCCTACGAACCTATCAATTACAGTAAATGACTGCCCACTCTCCCCAGTCCCACAAGCTCGCTGCCTCGGAGTAATCCTTGACGCTGATCTCTCCTTCAAACCACATATCCAAACCCTTTCCACTTCCTGCCGACTTCAACTCAAAAATATTTCACGCATCCGTTCATTCCTCACCCAAGAATCTGCAAAAACCCTAGTCCATGCCCTCATCATCTCTCGCCTTGACTACTGCAACCTCATGCTCTGCGGCCTCCCCTCAAACACTCTCGCACCCCTCCAATCTATTCTAAACTCTGCTGCCCGACTAATCCACCTGTCCCCCCGCTATTCCCCAGCTTCTCCCCTCTGTCAATCCCTTCACTGGCTCCCAATTGCCCAGAGACTCCATTACAAAACCCTAACCATGACATACAAAGCCATCCACAACTTGTCTCCTCCATACATCTGTGACCTCGTCTCCCGGTACTTTCCTGCACGCAACCTCCGATCCTCACAAGATCTCCTTCTCTACTCCCCTCTTATCTCCTCTTCCCACAATCGCATACAAGATTTCTCTCGCGCATCACCCCTACTCTGGAACTCTCTACCACAACATATCAGACTCTCACCTACCATCGAAACCTTCAAAAATAGCCTGAAGACCCACCTCTTCCGACAAGCCTATAACCTGCAGTAACCACCGATCGACCAAACCGCTGCACGACCAGCTCTACCCTCGCCTACTGTATTATCACCCATCCCTTGAAGATTGTGAGCCCTCGCGGGCAGGGTCCTCTCTCCTCCTGTACCAGTTATGACTTGTATTGTTTAAGATTATTGTACTTGTTTTTATGTATACCCCTCCTCACATGTAAAGCGCCATGGAATAAATGGCGCTATAACAATAAATAATAATAATAATAATATATACCTATAACACAGCTTATACTGTTACACCGCGGCACAGTCTGATCACACACTGTGTATATATATATATATATATATATATATACCTCTATAACACAGCTTATACTGTTACACCGTGGTACAATCTGACCACACACTGTATATATATATACCTATAACACAGCTTATACTGTTACACTGCGGCACAATCTGTTCACACACTGTATATATATATATATATATATACCTATAACACAGCTTATACTGTTACACCGCGGCACAGTCTGATCACACACTGTATATACATATATATTTACCTATAGCACAGCTTATACTGTTACACCGCGGCACAGTCTGACCACACACTGTGTGTATATATATATATATATATATATATATATATATATTCCTATAACACAGCTTATACTGTTACACCGTGGTACAATCTGACCACACACTGTGTGTATATATATATATACCTATAACACAGCTTATACTGTTACACCGTGGTACAATCTGACCACACACTATATATATATATATATATATATATACAGTCATGGCCAAAAGTATTGACACCCCTGCAATTCTGTCCGATAATATTCAGTTTCTTCCTGAAAATGATTGCAAACACAAATTCTTTGGTATTATTATCTTCATTTAATTTGTCTTAAATGAAAAAACACAAAATAGAATGAAGCAAAAAGCAAAACATTGATCATTTCACACAAAACTCCAAAAATGGGCCGGACAAAAGTATTGGCACCCTCAGCCTAATACTTGATTGCACAACCTTTAGCCAAAATAACTGCGACCAACCGCTTCCGGTAACCATCAATGAGTTTCTTACAATGCTCTGCTGGAATTTTAGACCATTCTTCTTTGGCAAACTACTCCAGGTCCCTGATATTTGAAGGGTGCCTTCTCCAAACTGCCATTTTTAGATCTCTCCACAGGTGTTCTATGGGATTCAGGTCTGGACTCATTGCTGGCCACCTTAGAAGTCTCCAGTGCTTCCTCTCAAACCATTTTCTAGTGCCTTTTGAAGTGTGTTTTGGGTTATTGTCCTGCTGGAAGACCCATGACCTCTGAGGTAGACCGAGCTTTCTCACACTGGGCTCTAAATTATGCTGCAAAATTTGTTGGTAGTCTTCTGACTTCATAATGCCATGCACACGGTCAAGCAGTCCAGTGCCAGAGGCAGCAAAGCAACCCCAAAACATCAGGGAACCTCCGCCATGTTTGACTGTAGGGACCGTGTACTTTTCTTTGAATGCCTCTTTTTTCTCCTGTAAACTCTTTTGCCCTAAAAGCTCTACTTTTGTCTCATCTAACCAGAGAACATTCTTCCAAAATGTTCTAGGCTTTTTCAGGTAAGTTTTGGCAAACTCCAGCCTGGCTTTTTTATGTCTCGGGGTAAGAAGTGGAGTCTTCCTGGGTCTCCTACCATACAGTCCCTTTTCATTCAGACGCCGACGGATAGTACGGGTTGACACTGTTGTACTCTCGGACTGCAGGGCAGCTTGAACTTGATTGGATGTTAGTCGAGGTTCTTTATCCAATATCCGCACAATCTTGCGTTGAAATCTCTTGTCAATTTTTCTTTTCCGGCCACATCTAGGGAGGTTAGCCACAGTGCCATGGGCTTTAAACTTCTTGATGACACTGCGCACGGTAGACACAGGAACATTCAGGTCTTTGAAGATGGACTTGTAGCCTTGAGATTGCTCATGCTTCCTCACAATTTGGTTTCTCAAGTCCTCAGACAGTTCTTTGGTCTTCTTTTTTTTCTCCATGCTCAATGTGGTACACACAAGGACACAGGACAGAGGTTGAGTCAACTTTAATCCATGTCAACTGGCTGCAAGTGTGATGTAGTTATTGCCAACACCTGTTAGGTGCCACAGGTAAGTTACAGGTGCTGTTAATTACACAAATTAGAGAAGCATCACATGATTTTTCGAACAGTGCCAATACTTTTGTCCACCCTCTTTTTTAAGTTTGGTGTGGAATTATATCCAATTTGGCTTTAGGACAATTCTTTTTGTGTTTTTTCATTTAAGAAAAATTAAATGAAGATAATAATACCAAAGAATTTCTGTTTGCAATCATTTTCAGGAAGAAACTGAGTATTATCTGACAGAATTGCAGGGGTGTCAATACTTTTGGCCATGACTGTATATATATGTATATATATACCTATAACACAGAGTATACTGTTACATTGCGGCACAGTCTGGCCACACACTATATATACAGTATACTAGCTGAAGAGCCCGGCGTTGCCTGGGCATAGTAACCAACTGTGGTTAGTTATAGCAAATTATAATGATTATATTGCACATAAAAGCCGTGCATCTAATCCTATCCTGTGTGATACTGACTGCTGAACCGTGTATCTAATACTATCCTGTGTGATACTGACTGCTGAGCTGTGTATCTGTTGCGCCCGCCGGCGCTCACCTGGGGTCCTCCTCCTGCCGGCGCCCCCCCTCTCCGCTCTCGCGCCATCCCCTGTCTGGCTTTGCAGGGGTTCGGCGCGTCGGAGGTCCGCGCATGCGCGCTTGCCCTTCCTCGGCCTCTGTGCATCCTGGGGGCACGTGACCCGGTGGCTCCGCCCCCATTATGGCGGCACCCACCGGGTATTTCAGCTGGGCGTCTGGACAGGTTAGGCCTCTTTCACACTTCAGTTTTTTACAATCAGTCACAATCCGCCAGGTTTGGAAAAAACGGATCCTCAATTTTCTTTTGAGGATCCGTTTTTTTTCCCCATTGACTTGCATTAATGGCGGATTGTGACGGATTGCTGTCCGTTGCATCCGTTTTTTTTGAGGATCCGCCAAAACTTGCTGTCCGTCACCATCCTCAAAGATTTCAAAACGGAGCTTGCAACGTTTTTTTCTCTGGCGGATCCTCCAGACACTGATTTAACCCGAATTTCTTTCTGGGTGCCGGACAAAACAAGAACATAAAATTTTCTCTCTCTCTCTTCCTTTATTTCCTCATTTTCAGGATCCGTCTGAAAACGGATCCTGTGCCATCCGTTCACATCAGTTGAGAACGGATCCGCTTCTCTGACTTTTTGGCGGATTTGAACTGATGCAAAAAAACTGAAGTGTGAAAGAGGCCTAAGACGCCTGTTTGTCTTAGCCTGTGGCGCCCGCTATCCTTGCGCAGCGTCACCCTTGGCCATCAGGTCCCCGCGCACCCTCTGTGCTGCGCTCTCCTGTATCTCTGCCTTTGTCCCTGCCTGTAGCCTGCTTCCGTGTCTCCCTGTCTCTGCCTACCGTCCTCCTTGGTTCCTCTGCTTCCTCCTCCTGTGTTCGGTCCCTCTCCTGTACCTCTGCCTTATTGTTGCCTGCCTCCTGTATTTTACGCTCCTTCACCTGTCTCGTTCCTTGTCTCATTTCCCAGGCCCAGCCTTTCCTAACCCCCTTTCCCTCATCTTCCTTTCAGCTTCTGGTTCCTGTTCCGTCCTGACCCTTCGGGCTTCCACAGCCTGCGTCCTGTTACTTTGGATCTACTCTACCCTTCGTATACCTTTCCACACCTGATCTGCTCTCCTGTATTAACCCTGGGTCGTCCCTTTGGTTCCGGCTGTTGTGGTTCCTTCTCCCTTGGGCCTGCCCCTAACACTCCCTGTATAGGGGGTGGTCATCACCTGGTCCGCTCGCCCTCGGGGGCTCTGGAGCCACGACCCAGAGGGTCCACTCTCGGGTTTTCTACCTAGAAACCCTAACAGAACAAGAAACCCTAACAGAACAAACAGGCCATGGACCCCGCCGGAGCCGCTGCGGTTCAAAAGGAGCTGCTCTTTTTACGGGAGAACCAAACCCGTATCATGGCGTTCATGAAGTCCATGGATTCCCGTCTCTCTGCGCTCCAGGCCTCCGACCCGGGGAACGCTTCCCAATTGGCTGGACTGCAACAAGAGCTGGCACAGCAGAGAGATTCCCAGGCCCATATTCTTAGTTACATGGCCTCTATAGACGACCGCTTACACTCCCTGCAGGCGGCCGCCGCGTCTCCCTTCTCAGCTTTGGCTCCTCACCCACAGCCCCGCCTAGCTAGGCCACCTCGTTACAACGGGGACCCCAAGCTGTGTCGGGGTTTCCTGAACCAGTGCCGTCTCCACTTCGAACTCCTGCCCCAGCAGTATCCCACTGAGCGGGCCAAGGTGGCTTTTATTGTCTCCCACCTCGAGGGAGACGCTTTGGCATGGGTTAACCCTCTCTGGGAGCAGGATGACCCTGTGGTCTCCCAGTTAAGTACCTTTTTTGAGACGTTTCGCCGAGTATTCGACGAACCGGGCCGTCTGGCCTCTACCACGGAATCCTTATTCAACCTCCACCAAGGGTCCCAAACCGTGGGTCAATATGCCTTCCGGTTTCGGACCCTATCCTCGGATTTGGGGTGGAACAACGAGGCATTGGTAGGGGCCTTCTGGCGAGGTCTCGCGGGTCGTATTAAGGACGAGCTGGCTGGTCGTGATACACCCACCGCCTTAGAGGAACTGATTTCACTGGCCACACGTATCGATCTACGATTCCAGGAACGTGCTCGTGAGAAGAGGCTCCCGCGTTCTTCCCCAGCCGTCCGTGGACCACCCTGCCCTCGGTCCGGGATATCCGCTTCAGCTTCTATGCCAGAACCCATGCAGGTAGACCGGCTTAAACTATCGGGACAACGCCGAGAGGAGAGGCGTACCCATGGTCTCTGTTTCTATTGTGGCAGCGACTCCCATCTGGTCCGTGCCTGCCCGGAGCGTCCGGAAAACTCCTCCGCCTAGGTCAGGTAAGAGAGGCCTCCCTAGGTGTATGTGATTCTTCTCCACCCCTCACTCTGTCCGTTTTGCTGCACGTTGGTGGTAAACGTTTTTCTTTGGCGGCCTATGTAGATTCCGACGCAGCAGGAAATTTTATTAGGCTTAAGGAGGTTCTTAAATTCTCGGTTCCGGTTAAGACCCTAGAAACTCCACGGATCCTCGCTTCCGTGGACGGTAAACCTCTTCAAGAGGCAGTGACCCTAATCACCCAGGAGTTAGAACTCCAGGTAGGGGCCTTGCACAAAGAGAAGATCGCCTTTTATGTCCTGGCAGGCATCTCGCACCCTATTCTTCTTGGTCTTCCCTGGTTACGGACCCACGAGCCTACCTTAGACTGGCACAAGGGCCATATCCTGCGCTGGGGAGAGTCCTGTGGGGCGGGGTGTCTGCTGCCGGTGCGTCCCGTGGGTGGTCCCCGTTCCCTTCCCCTGGTCCCCGGGTTGCCCATCACTTACAGCTCTTTTTCGGACGTCCTTAGCAAGAAGGAGGCCGAGAACCTCCCGCCGCACCGACCCTACGATTGCCCCATCGACCTCGTCCCTGGAGCTATCCCTCCGAGGGGTAGGATTTATCCGCTCTCGCCAGCAGAGACGCAAGCCATGTCTGAGTACGTTCAGGAGAACTTGGCCAGGGGTTTCATACGGAAGTCTTCCTCTCCTGCGGGCGCAGGCTTCTTCTTTGTCAAGAAGAAGGACGGGTCGCTCCGCCCGTGCATCGACTACAGAGGTTTAAACAGCATCACGATAAAGAACAAGTACCCGTTGCCCCTCATCCCCGAACTCTTTGATCGCCTTAGAGGAGCCCAGATATTTACCAAACTTGATCTCCGAGGAGCCTATAACTTGGTCCGAATTCGCGCTGGGGATGAGTGGAAGACCGCGTTCAATACGCGTGACGGTCACTACGAGTACCTTGTTATGCCTTTTGGCCTCTGCAATGCACCTGCAGTATTCCAGGAACTCGTCAACGATATTTTTCGAGACCTCCTCTATTCCTGTGTCGTGGTTTACCTTGACGACATCCTTGTCTTCTCCCCGGATCTCTCTACCCATCGGCGGGACGTTCGGCAAGTGTTGCTACGTCTTAGGGAGAACCACCTGTTTGCCAAGTTGGAGAAATGCGTCTTTGAGCAACCGTCCCTGCCGTTTCTAGGATACATCATTTCGAGGTCTGGTCTGAAGATGGATCCTGAGAAAGTGTCCGCTGTCCTGAACTGGCCTCGTCCCCTTGGACTCAAAGCCATCTAACGCTTCCTCGGCTTTGCTAATTATTATAGGCAATTTATTCCGCACTTCTCCACCTTAACCAAGCCTATCTCTGCCCTCATACGCAAAGGGGCAAAACCCCACCTCTGGCCTCCTGAGGCAGAGGACGCCTTTCTAGCTTTGAAGAAGGAATTCTCTACAGCGCCTGTTCTCCACCGTCCGGATGCCGATAGACCCTTTATTCTTGAGGTCAACGCATCATCTGTTGGAGCTGGAGCAGTTCTCCTGCAAAAAACCTCCACTGGTCGGACTGTCACATGTGGATTTTTCTCTAAAGCCTTTTCCCCGCCCGAGCGCAATTATTCCATTGGGGACAAGGAACTACTTGCGATAAAACTGGCTTTAGAGGAATGGCGTTACCTTCTCGAAGGAGCTGTCCACCCCTTCACAATATTTACCGACCACAAGAATCTGGCCTACGTCCAGTCTGCTCAAAGGCTCAACCCTCGGCAAGCCAGATGGTCCTTATTCTTTGGACGCTTTGATTTCGAGCTCCACTTTCGGCCGGGTAATAAAAATACCAAAGCAGATGCGCTATCGAGGTCATTCCTACGTACGGATGAAGAGGAGGGTCCTGCTCACATCATCGATCCAGCGAAGGTCGTCACTTTAGCTCCTCTAAGTTTGGTTAATCCACCACCAGGCAAGACCTTGGTATTGGACCATGACAAAGTAAGGATTCTGCGTTGGGGGCACTCCTCTAAAGTCGCCGGGCATGCTGGAGCCAAAAGGACTCTGTCCCTCATCTCTCGCCACTATTGGTGGCCATCGCTCCGCCAGGACGTCTTGGAGTTCACCGCTTCGTGTCCCTCCTGCGCCCAAAATAAAGTTCCAAGACAGTTACCCTCTGGTCTCTTACATCCGTTGCCTATACCTTCGGTCCCTTGGAGCCATATCGCCATGGATTTTATCACGGATCTACCTCCATCCTCCGGCTGCACTGTCATTTTGGTGGTGGTGGACCGTTTTTCCAAGATGGCCCATTTTATCCCTCTGCCTGGCCTGCCTTCGGCACCCGAGTTGGCGAAGATCTTCTTGCACATATTTTCCGACTTCATGGTTTTCCCCAGCACATCGTGTCTGACCGTGGTGTTCAATTCACCTCCCGTTTCTGGAGAGCCCTCTGCGGCTCAATGAAGGTAGCCCTGGATTTCTCTTCTGCCTACCACCCGCAGTCTAACGGCCAAGTGGAGCGAAACAACCAGGTGTTAACCTCTTATCTTGGGCATTTTTCTAATGCACACCAGAGCAACTGGGTCTCGCTGCTTCCTTGGGCTGAATTCGCACACAACAATCACCCCAATGAATCCTCTTCTAAGTCCCCCTTTTTTGTGGTTTTCGGACAGCACCCGGGCATTCCCCTTCCGGTTTCCCCCGCTTCGGGCGTGCCGGCGGCAGACTCCTTGTCCTCAGAATTCTCTAAAATTTGGGAGGAGACAAAAGGGGCCCTTGAGAGAGCTAGCGATCGGATGAAGAGGTACGCCGACAAGAAACGCCTTGACGCTCCCCCTTATCAGGCGGGCGATAAGGTCTGGCTATCCTCGCGTTTCGTTCGCCTTAAGATCCCCTCTTATAAATTGGGTCCACGTTATATTGGGCCTTTTGAGATTTTGAGTCGCATCAACGACGTGGCCTATAAACTAAAGCTACCTGCCTCTCTGCGAATTCCCAATACCTTCCACGTCTCGCTCCTCAAACCCACAGTATTTAATCGCTTTCACCCAGCCTCCTCCCGCGCCCCTCAACCTAGCACCGCAGAAGACATCTTTGATGTCAAGGACATCTTGGCAAAGAAGACCGTCAGGGGTAGGACCTTTTTTCTTATTGATTGGAAAGGGTTTGGTCCTGAGGAGAGGTCATGGGAACCCCGAGAAAACATCAATGCCCCTCATATCATGAGAAAATTCTTGTCCCGCCTTAAGAGGGAGGGGAGTAAGAGAGGGGGTACTGTTGCGCCCGCCGGCGCTCACCTGGGGTCCTCCTCCTGCCGGCGCCCCCCCTCTCCGCTCTCGCGCCGTCCCCTGTCTGGCTTTGCAGGGGTTCGGCGCGTCGGAGGTCCACGCATGCGCGCTCGCCCTTCCTCGGCCTCTGTGCATCCTGGGGGCACGTGACCCGGTGGCTTCGCCCCCATCATGGCGGCGCCCACCTGGTATTTCAGCTGGGCGTCTGGACAGGTAAGACGCCTGTTTGTCTTAGCCCGTGGCGCCCGCTATCCTTGCGTAGCGTCACCCTTGGCCATCAGGTCCCCGCGCACCCTCTGTGCTGCGCTCTCCTGTATCTCTGCCTTTGTCCCCGCCTGTAGCCTGCTTCCGTGTCTCCCTGTCTCTGCCTACCGTCCTCCTTGGTTCCTCTGCTTCCTCCTCCTGTGTTTCCCGTGCCAGTCCCTCTCCTGTACCTCTGCCCTATTGTTGTCTGCCTCCTGTATTTTACGCTCCTTCCCCTGTCTCGTTCCTTGTCTCATTTCCCAGGCCCAGCCTTTCCTAACCCCCTTTCCCTCATCTTCCTTTCAGCTTCTGGTTCCGGTTCCGTCCTGACCCTTCGGGCTTCCACAGCCTTCCTCCTGTTACTTTGGATCTACTCTACCCCTCGTATACCTTTCCACACTCTGATCTGCTCTCCTGTATTAATCCTGGGTCGTCCCTTTGGTTCCGGCTGTCGTGGTTCCTTCTCCCTTGGGCCTGCCCCTAACACTCCCTGTATAGGGGGTGGTCATCACCTGGTCCGCTCGCCCTCGGGGGCTCTGGAGCCACGACCCAGAGGGTCCATTCTCGGGTTTTCTACCTAGAAACCCTAACAGAACAAGAAACCCTAACAGTATCTAATTCTATCCTGTGTGATACTGTGTGCTGAACCGTGTATCTAATACTATCCTGTGTGATACTGACTGCTGAGCTGTGTATCTAATCCTATCCTGTGTGATACTGACTGCTGAGCTGTGTATCTTATCCTATCCTGTGTGATACTGACTGCTGAGCTGTGTATCTAATACTATCCTGTGTGATACTGACTGCTGAGCTGTGTATCTAATCCTATCCTGTGTGATACTGACTGCTGAGCTGTGTATCTAATCCTATCCTGTGTGATACTGACTGCTGAGCCGTGTATCTAATCCTATCCTGTGTGATACTGACTGCTGAGCCGTGTATCTAATCCTATCCTGTGTGATACTGACTGCTGAGCCGTGTATCTAATACTATCCTGTGTGATACTGACTGCTGAGCCGTGTATCTAATCCTATCCTGTGTGATACTGATTGCTGAGCTGTTTATCTAATCCTCTCCTGTGTGATACTGACTGCTGAGCTGTGTATCTAATCCTATCCTGTGTGATACTGTGTGCTGAACCGTGTATCTAATACTATCCTGTGTGATACTGACTGCTGAGCCGTGTATCTAATCCTATCCTGTGTGATACTGACTGCTGAGCTGTTGTCTAATCCTCTCCTGTGTGATACTGACTGCTGAGCTGTGTATCTAATCCTATCCTGTGTGATACTGCCTGCTGAGCCATGTGTCTAAAGGGGGCTTTACACATAACGATATTGCCAGCGATATCGCTAAAGCATCACCGATATTGTGACGCAGCAGCGATATCGCTACATGTGATACTTACCTCCGACCGGCTCCCCCGCTGGCTATCGCTGATCGCGCGAGATCGTCCACGTCCATTTCTCGTCGACGGCTTCCTGCTGGCGCCGACGAGCGAGCTATGGACGCGGGCGGAAGACGGCGGTCATCGCTTTGTCTGACATGTAAGTACGACCACCGAGCATCGCTACATCGCTGGTGAGATCTGCCTCTGTGGCATCTCACTAGCGACCATTTAGCGATGCACCAGCGATCCTGACCGGGTCGTATCGTGGTCGAGATCGCTGGTGCATCGCTAAATGTAAAGGGGCCTTTATCCTCTCCTGTGTGATACTGACTGCTGAGCTGTGTATCTACAGTTACCACAACTGTCTACAAAGAAAACTGTTGCTGATAGCAACTAATCACAGCTCATTTTTCATCTTTTCAACAGCTCTGGGACAGCGTGGCGAGTTTTGAGTGGCGACTTTTGTGTTTCGACTTTTATGTGGCGAGGTTGGTGTATGTGTGGTGAAATGTGTGCTGAGGGTGGTATAGGTGTTGAAGCACGTGGTAGTGTGTGGTGCATTTTGTGTGTGTGTTCATATCCCCGTATGTGGTGAGTATCCCATGTCAGGGCCCCACCTTAGCAACTGTACAGTATATACTCTTTGGCGCCATCGCTCTCATTCTTTAAGTCCCCCTTGTTCACATCTGGCAGCTGTCAACTTGCCTCCCAACACTTTTCCTTTCACTTTTTCCCCATTAGGCCTGTTTCACACTTCCGTTTTTTCAAATCCGTCAAAATCCGTTGGTTTCCGTAAAAAAACGGATCCGCCATTTTTTTGCAGGATCCGTTTTTTTTGTCCCATAGACTTCCATTAGTGGTTACCGCGGATCCGTCAAAAAAACGGATCCGTTTTTTAAAAACGGATCCGTTTGCATCAGTTTCCGTCAAAAAAACGGAAACGGATCCGTTTGGCGGACACAAAAACGGAAGTGTGAAACAGGCCTTATGTAGATAGGGGCAAAATTGTTTGGTGAATTGGAACGCGCAGGGTTAAAATTTCGCCTCACAACATAGCCTATGATGCTCTCGGGTTTCAGACGTGTGACTATGCAAAATTTTGTGGCTGTAGCTACAACGGTGCAGAAGCCAATCCCAGACATATACACATACACTTTTTCCTCATTATGTAGATAGGGGCAAAATTGTTTGGTGAATTGGAATTCACGGGGTTAAAATTTAGCCTCACAACATAGCCTATGACGCTCTCGGGGTCCAGATGTGTGACTGTGCCAAATTTTGTGGCTGTAGCTGCGACGGTGCGGATGCCAATCCCGGACATACACACATACAGTTAGGTCCATATACAGTCATATGTAAAAGTTTGGGCACCCCTATTAATGTTAACCTTTTTTCTTTATAACAATTTTGGTTTTTGCAACAGCTATTTCAGTTTTATATATCTAATAACTGATGGACTCAGTTATATTTCTGGATTCAAATGAGGTTTATTGTACTAACAGAAAATGTGCAATCTGCATTTAAACAAAATTTGACCGGTGCAAAAGTATGGGCACCCTTATCATTTTCTTGATTTGAACACTCCTAACTACTTTTTACTGACTTCCTGAAGCACTAAATTGGTTTTGTAACCTCATTGAGCTTTGAACTTCATAGCCAGGTGTATCAAATCATGAGAAAAGGTATTTAAAGTGGCCACTTGCAAGTAGTTCTCCTATTTGATTCTCCTATGAAGAGTGGCATCATGGGCTCCTCAAAACAACTCTCAAATGATCTGAAAACAAAGATTATTCAACATAGCTTTTCAGGGGAAGGATACAAAAAGTTGTCTCAGAGATTTAACCTGTCAGTTTCCACTGTGAGGAACATAGTAAGGAAATGGAAGAACACAGGTACAGTTCTTGTTAAGCCCAGAAGTGGCAGGCCAAGAAAAATATCAGAAAGGCAGAGAAGAAGAATGGTGAGAACAGTCAAGGACAATCCACGGACCACCTCCAAAGACCTGCAGCATCATCTTGCTGCAGATGGTGTCACTGTGCATCGGTCAACAATACAGCGCATGCATAACGCCTTTTTGTATGACCAAACAACTCAATCTTTGTTTCATCAGTCCACAGGACCTTCTTCCAAAATGTAACTGGCTTGTCCAAATGTGCTTTTGCATACCTCAGGCGACTGTTTGTGGCTTGCTTGCAGAAACGCTTCTTTCGCATCACTCTCCGATACAGCTTCTCCTTGTGCAAAGTGCGCTGTATTGTTGACCGATGCACAGTGACACCATCTGCAGCAAGATGATGCTGCAGGTCTTTGGAGGTGGTCTGTGGATTGTCCTTGACTGTTCTCACCATTCTTCTTCTCTGCCTTTCTGATATTTTTCTTGGCCTGCCACTTCTGGGCTTAACAAGAACTGTACCTGTGTTCTTCCATTTCCTTACTATGTTCCTCACAGTGGAAACTGACAGGTTAAATCTCTGAGACAACTTTTTGTATCCTTCCCCTGAAAAGCTATGTTGAATAATCTTTGTTTTCAGATCATTTGAGAGTTGTTTTGAGGAGCCCATGATGCCACTCTTCATAGGAGAATCAAATAGGAGAACTACTTGCAAGTGGCCACTTTAAATACCTTTTCTCATGATTTGATACACCTGGCTATGAAGTTCAAAGCTCAATGAGGTTACAAAACCAATTTAGTGCTTCAGGAAGTCAGTAAAAAGTAGTTAGGAGTGTTCAAATCAAGAAAATGATAAGGGTGCCCATACTTTTGCACCGGTCAAATTTTGTTTAAATGCAGATTGCACATTTTCTGTTAGTACAATAAACCTCATTTGAATCCAGAAATATAACTGAGTCCATCAGTTATTAGATATATGAAACTGAAATACCTGTTGCAAAAACCAAAATTGTTATAAAGAAAAAAGGTTAACATTAATAGGGGTGCCCAAACTTTTACATATGACTGTATATTTGGACAGAGACAACATTTTTCTAATTTTGGTTCTAGACATTACCATAATGAATTTTAAACAAAACAATTCAGATGCAGTTGAGGTTCAGACTTTCAGCTTTCATTTGAGGGTATCCACATTAAAATTGGATGGAGTTTAGGAGTTTCAGCTCCTTAACATGTGCCAACCTGTTTTTAAAGGGACCAAAAGTAATTGGACAGATTAAATAATTGTAAATAAAATGTTCATTTCTAGTACTTGGTTGAAAACCCTTTGTTGGCAATGACTGCCTGAAGTCTTGAACTCATGGACATCACCAGACGCTGTGTTTCCTCCTTTTTGATGCTCTGCCAGGCCTTCACTGCGGTGGTTTTCAGTTGCTGTTTGTTTGTTGCCTTTTGATTCTTGATGCTTATGAGTGGCTTGCACCGTGCAGTGAACCCTCTGTATTTACTTTCATGCAGTCTTCTCTTTACGGTAGATTTGGATATTGTTACACCTACCTCCTGGAGAGTGTTGTTCACTTGGTTGGCTGTTGTGAAGGGGTTTCTCTTCACCATGGAGACTATTCTGTGATCGTCCACCACTGTTGTCTTCCGTGGGCGCCCAGGTCTTTTTGCATTGATGAGTGCTTTCTTTCTTTCTCAGGATGTACCAAACTGTAGATTTTGCCACTCCTAATGTTGTAGCAATTTCTCGGATGGGTTTTTTCTGTTTTTGCAGCTTAAGGATGGCTTGTTTCACCTACATGGAGAGCTCCTTTGACCGCATGTTTCCTTCATAGCAAAACCTTCCAAATGCAAGCACCACACCTCAAATCAACTCCAGGCCTTTCATCTGCTTAATTGAGAATGACATAACGAAGGGATTGCCCACACCTGTCCATGAAATAGCCTTGGAGTCAATTGTCCAATTACTTTTGGTCCCTTTAAAAACAGGGTGGCACATGTTAAGGAGCTGAAACTCCTAAACCCATCATCCAATTTTAATGTGGATATCCTCAAATGAAAGCTGAAAGTCTGAACTTCAACTGCATCTGAATTGTTTTGTTTAAAATTCATTGTGGTAATGTCTAGCACCAAAATTAGAAAAATGTTGTCTCTGTCCAAATATATATGGACCTAACTGTATATACACACACACCCACATTGAGCTTTATATATTATATACATATATATATATATATATATATATATATATATATATATATATACATACACCTATAACACAGAGAATACTGTTACACTGCGGCACAGTCTGACCACACACTGTATATCTATACAGTACAGACGAAAAGTTTGGACACACCTTCTCATTCAAAGCGTTTTCTTTATTTTCATGACTATGAAAATTGTAGATTCACTCTGAAGGCATCAAAACTATGAATTAACACATGTGGCATGATATAATTAACTAAAAAGTGTGAAACAACTGAAAATATGTCTTATATTGTAGGTTCTTCAAAGTAGCCACCTTTTGCTTTGATTACTGCTTTGCACACTCTTGGCATTCTCTTGATAAGCTTCAAGAGGTAGTCACCGGAAATGATTTTCACTTCACAGGTGTGCCCTGTCAGGTTTAATAAGTGGGATTTCTTGCCTTATAAATGGGGTTGGGACCATCAGTTGTGTTGTGCAGAAGTCTGGTGGATACACAGCTGATAGTCCTACTGAATAGACTGTTAGAATTTGTATTATGGCAAGAAAAAAGCAGCTAAGTAAAGAAAAACGAATGGCCATCATTACTTTAAGAAATGAAGGTCAGTCAGTCCGAAAAAGTGGGAAAACTTTGAAAGTGTCCCCAAGTGCAGTGGCAAAAACCATCAAGCGCTACAAAGAAACTGTTAGGGACGTCGGAACGCACTAATAAATAAATAATAAGTTCGTTCGCCGCCCGGGGTCCACCGTGCAGTAGGTGTTACACTGCTGCTAGATAATGGCAGACGCACAATATGGCGGTATATCGCATACGGGTTGAACGTCACCCGGTGTGCATTGAGCGTACTCTGTTATCACCACAGAGACGCTTAGAACTTGAATATAAATGCTGAGCCTGTTGACCTCACAGGTCTCAGCGGTGTGCACACACGGTATATGGTCACAGGACTAGGCCCAAGACTCAGGGTCAGTGTCCGTCTAGACCTACCGTGCGTGCGGCGTCGTTACCGCAGACGCCAACAAGTGCTGCTGACTGCAGCGCGGCGACCGACCCAGCCGCCACACGACAATGCCCAAGAGGAGGCGCACTGTCGGACGCTAGTGCTGTAAGATGTGAACTGTGGCCTGTAGCGCGCCACTGACTGGCGCTGACTCTATGACTAAGTCCCTATCCACACACGTAATATCAGTCTTAATGAGTCATTCGCAGGCACATGCATTCATCATCATTCACAGAGAGCCATTAGAGTCTACACTAGCGCATGGCCGAGAGGCCATGCGGGTTTTTATATAGCCGTGCGCTTCCGGGACCTTCCAGATCTCTGAGATGGACCAATCAGATCAGAAGAAGGACCTGAGCACGTGACTCCCAATCTCCACCTGGAGATCGTCTCGTGAGCATGCCCAGTAGCGCGGCGAGAGGACTTAGCCTCTGGGGTGGCTTGCTGCAGAGCAGGCTGCGCTACTATTGCTGGTCCAGAAGTGGCAGCAACAACCAGACCCAGAGAACTGGTCTGAGCAGGGCGTCTGGATTGCCGAGATTGGTGTGCAGGTCCCTGAGAGGTCGAATGGGAATGGGAGACCGCTGGCTGCGTGGCACTGGATTCCTGCTGTGCAGCTGCAGGAGCCCGACGCCTAACAGAAACTGGCTCACATGAGGACCGGCCCAGGAAAGGAAGACCAAGAGTCACCTCTACTGCGGAGGATAAGTTCATCCGAGTCACGAGCCTCAGAAATCGCAGGTTAACAGCAGCTCAGATTAGAGACCAGGTCAATGCCACACAGAGTTCTAGCAGCAGACACATCTGTACAACAACTGTTAGGCTGGAGTCGCACACAACGTCGAAAAATACGGACCGTATTGTACGGCCGTTATACGCATAAATGGTCCCTAAATAGTGATCCGTATGTCATCCGTTGTCAGGGTGTGGCCGCGTATTTCTCTTATGTAAGCATCCGTATGTAATCCGTATAGCGTTTTTTCTCGCAGGCTTGTAAAATGGACATATAATGGAGCCCAGTGACAGGTTTTCAAATCCAAACAAAAGAATAGATATAGACGCATAGAATGCACACATATATATAAATATATATATATATATATATATACACATGTCATTGAGACACACACATATATTTATATTTCCTAGAGTTCTACATAGCAGAATAGCCGCAAAATCAATTGCCGGCTTTTGTAAAATCATTCCACAACCCGACATGAAATGACACATGGTTTACATTTTTTTTTTTGTATATGTCTTTCACTAGTAATTAGATGAGGGTTTGTATGTAAAATTTGGGAGGTGTAGGTGTTCATTTAAGGGGTTAATTTGTTGTAAAAAATTGCGTGGGCTCCCGCGGTAATTTGACAACCAGAGAGGTAAAGCAGGTGAGTGAGGGCAGATTTAAATAGCCTTGAGAGGGACCATTTTTTTGCCACTCTATTGTCACACCATTCTATTGGATGGTGACATTAAGCCGATTAATAATGGAGAGGTGTCAATTAGACACCGATCCATTATTAACCCTAGACTATGAAAGTTGTCATGATCCCAGTGCAGGTTTTTGAGCTGCACGTCAGGGGTTAATGTCTGGAGCTCAGTGCAGGTTTTGACCTGCACACCTGGGGTTAATGATTGTGGCCTCTCTTTGGTTCTGGGAGAGCTTCTTAAACCCCTGGGAAGCTCCAATCCCTGCCTGTTATACTTTTGCCTTTGGCCGAGTGTGGTGACCTCTGTGTGCCTGTTCGTTGTTATAGCTTGTTTATATGGTTCTGACCCGGTTCTGTTCCCCGTTGTGAGTTTGCCTGTTGATTCTGTACTTCGCTACCCTCCCTGTGTATGACTCATTGCCTGTGATCTGACTACTCTCTGCTCGCCCCTCTTGTACCTTGTAGCTATCTCTGTGTATGACTCATTGGCTACGTCCTGACTATCCTCCCTGTCTATGCCCCTTGGTAACTTTGTCTCGCAGTTACCCTGCTAGGAGTTATCTTGCAGCTCCTAGGTCTCTGGAGTTTAGGCCACGCCTCCAGCAGTCTCGTGCTTCAGGTCCTGCTGTTCTGAAGTACGCACCTACTCGGCTGCTGCCCGCTCCACAGCTATCTTTGAGCACAGTTCACTTTACTCAGGACACACGCACTGGCTAAGTGAGCAAGTTCAGTGCGGTGTTCCTGACAAAAGTGTTAAAAAACACACAGACATTAATTAAAAAGTCTTTTAATGAAATTAAGACACCTAGTTTTTGACAAATTTTTATTACTCTGCTATTCCAAAATAAAACCATGACCTGCAAAAAATATAACATAAAAAAAATCAACAATATCCTTACCTCTCCGCCGTTCAGTCGTGTCCCACGCTGTAATCCTTCACAAGTGGTTAAATAGTTTACAATGAGGACCGGTGCTAATGCAACCAGCCCCACTGTAATCTACTACAGAATGATTTAGTTCAGCTCTGCGCAGCCTCACTGGCTGCCTGGAGATGAACTAATTACCGTGGGAAAGTTTCTGACTTTTTTCCCACGCTCATTGGTTCACGTCAGGTCAGCCAGGGGACTCCCCGCAGCCTCAGTGACGTCAGCGGGAGTTCCCGGCTGACCTGAAGTGAACTAATGAGCGTGGGAAAAAAGTGAAAGACATATACTAGTGAAAGACATATAAAAAAAACATGAAATGAAATGGTTTACTGTATGTAAACCATGTGTCATTTCACGTCGGGTGGGGGAATAATTTTACAGAAGCCGGCTATTGAATTAGCGGCTATTCTGCTATGTAGATCTCTATGAAATATAAATATATATATATATATATATTATATATGTATTCTATGTGTATATATATCTAGTCTTTCTATTCTTTATTAAACCTGTCAGTGTGATTTTACTGTATCGTACACTGAATTGCCGGCTTTTCTAAAGGACACCGGGTGCGTATTTCTCGCAAGTCACACGTGTGGTCCGTGTGTAAAGCGTTGTTTTTGCGCTCCCATAGACTTGCATTGGTGTACTACGGGCGTAATACGCTGACAATCGCAGCATGGTGCGATTGGCACGGACTGTAAAATATACGCAAGAAAAATACGGTAATGGGAGCTACCCCATAGAGAATCATTGGTCCGTGTGCAGTGCGTTTTTTAATGCCTCTCACTCGTCCATATTTCTCTCTAGTGTGACTCCAGCCTTAAGAGGAGACTTTGTGCAGCAGGCCTTCATGGTAAAATAGCTGCTAGGAAACCACTGCTAAGGACAGGCAACAAGCAGAAGAGACTTGTTTGGGCTAAAGAACACAAGGAATGGACATTAGACCAGTGGAAATCTGTGCTTTGGTCTGATGAGTCCAAATTTGACATCTTTGGTTCCAACCACAGTGTCTTTGTGCGTTGCAGAAAAGGTGAACGGATGGACTCTACATGCCTGGTTCCCACCGTGAAGCATGGAGGAGGAGGTGTGATGATGTGGGGGAGCTTTGCTGGTGACACTGTTTTGGATTTATTTAAAGTTGAAGGCATACTGAACCAGCATGGCTACCACAGCATCTTGCAGCGGCATGCTATTCCATCTGGTTTGCGTTTAGTTGGACCATCATTTATTTTTCAACAGGACAATGACCCCAAACACACCTCCAGGCTGTGTAAGGGCTATTTGACCAAGAAGGAGAGTGATGGGGTGCTACGCCAGATGACCTGGCCTCCACAGTCACCAGACTTGAACCCAATTGAGATGGTTTGGGGTGAGCTGGACCGCAGAGTGAAGGCCAAAGGGCCAACAAGTGCTAAGCATCTCTGGGAACTCCTTCAAGACTGTTGGAAGACCATTTCCGGTGACTACCTCTTGAAGCTCATCAAGAGAATGCGAAGAGTGTGCAAAGCAGTAATCAAAACAAAAGGTGGCTACTTTGAAGAACCTACAATATAAGACATATTTTCAGTTGTTTCACACTTTTTTTGTTAATTATATAATTCCACATGTGTAAATTCATAGTTTTGAAGCCTTCAGAGTGAATCTACAATTTTCATATTTATGAAAATAAAGAAAACTCTTTAAATGAGAAGGTGTGTCCAAACTTTTGGTCTGTACTGTATACCTATAACACTGAGAATACTGTTACACTGCAGCCACAATACTCAGGAGGTGTTCCAGCAACTTCGACCAAAAGATGGTTAAAATCAAAAGACTTTATTCCAAAAAAATGATTAAAAACAGAATAGAAGCATAAAAAACATATGGTTCACCATTGTGACAGACGCTTACGCGTTTCGGACTGGAGGGTCCTTACTCATAGCTTAACATCTTACAAATAAACATATACCTATATACACTTGCTGGCTGAAGTAAAGTGGGAGGGAAAAATAAAAAATAAAAAATGGGCGGAGGTCCACAATAGCAGGAAGGGAGGATTTTCTCCACCATACCATAAAGCATTGAATCTGAACATGAAGGAAATCACCACATCATCTTAATCATATATATATAAAAGATCAGATTTTAAATTCATGCCTGCAGGATATCGTGTTTTTAACTTAAAAATCCACATTGCTTCTTTACGCTGCAATTCCTTTTTTCTATCACCTCCCCTCTTGGGGTTTGGGACAGTTTCTATTATATTAACCCTACAAGTACTGACATCTCCTCCATGTACAGAAATAAAATGCTGAGAGGCTCCCGAGGGACTCCTTGTAGTTTTATTACATGAATCATAAAGATGTTCAGAAATCCTTTTGCGAAGAGGACGTGTGGTGTTGCCCACATATTGAATGCAGCATGTTTCACATGTTATTAAATAAATAACATATGTGGAACTACAGTTAGCAAACATATTTATAACATATTCATTTTTTGTAACTGTTGATTTAAATGTAGACGTATTATACATGTATTTACATAAACCGCATGATCTTATTCCACAACGATAGCTACCAGAGACAGATAACCAACTTGAATTATTGTCTGATGAAAACGCAAAGTGTGATCACTGGGGGACAAAATATTCGCAATTGTAGTTCCTTTTTTAGGAATAAAATTGCAGCCTTTATCCAATATAGTTCTCAAAGTTGGATCCACCCGTAAAATAGGTAGATTTGATTTAATAATTTCCGTTATTTGATTAAATTGATCACTATATTTAGTAATAAAAACTGGTTTTGGCTGAAAATTACTAAATTTTGATTTTATTTCCAAATAATCATCTCTTGTTTTTCTTTCTGCTACAATTTTACCCCTATAAATTTGATGCTTGCGATAACCTCTAGTCTTTAATCGTTGGTCAATTACTTCACATTCCTGTCTGTAAAATGAATCAGTTGTGCAGCACCTCTTGGCACGCACAAATTCACCTACTGGGAGATTATTAATAACGTGTTTGGGATGGTTGCTGCTAGCATGCAACAAGGAATTACCTGATTGCGGTTTTCTATATAAACATACTTCAACCCTAAAATCTGCTTCATTTCCAATCAACATCATGTCAAGAAAAGCAATTCGTTCCTTATTCATATTATATGTAAATTTTAAATTATGATTATTAATATTAAGGAATTTTATGAATTATTTTATATTATCTGGATCACCCTTCCATATTATTATCAGATCATCAATAAATCTTCCAAAAAATTCTATATGATCCATAAAAATATTTTCCTGACCATAAATTTTTTCTTCCTCCCACCAAGTAACAAATATATTTGCAAGCGATGGGGAAAATTTCGCCCCCATCGCACATCCTTGTAATTGAAGGAACAAATTGCTTTTCCTTTTGAACATAAAATAGTTGTTTTTTAACAAAAATTCAGTTACAGATAAAATAAATTGCTGCAATTCCACACTATATTTAGTATATTTAAACAACTGATCCGGAAGTGCACGAATAGCTAGATGATGAGGTATAGATGAATACAGTGTAGCAATATCTGCAGTAACCCATGTATAATTACTATTCCACTTAATGTTCTTCATTACACGTAACACATGTTTACTATCCTTAATATAGCTGGGTGATCTCAATACTAGTGGTTGAAGTCGTGCATCCAACCAATCCCCCAAATTCTCCAATAATGACCCTATTCCAGATACAATAGGCCGCATAGGTGGGGGAAATACACCCTTATGAACCTTGGGCAAGGCATGAAAAAGAGGAATTTTGGGGAAAGGTGGATTCATAAATTCCAATTGCTGACTAGTAAGAAAACCCATCAAATGTCCTTCTTCCAAAATTTTCATTAAAAGAACTCTTATCTCCTCTGTAGGATCTTTAATTAACGGCTTGTATACAACACTGTCTTGAAGCAACTTAAGCACTTCTTGTTCATAAAGACCAGTATCCAGTATAGTAGTAGATCCACCTTTATCTGAACTTTTTATAACAATGTTAGAATTTTTCTTCAATTCCTTCAATGCATTTTTTTGTTTTTTTGTTAAGTTTTTTTTTTTATTATTCTGATTTTTGATTTCCGATGCCAGTTTGGTAAGTTCACTTTCCACCACTATTTGAAATTCCTCCATCACTGTGCTGCATGACTGCACTGGGTAATAAGTAGGATTGGGAACCCTGTTTCCAAACAGACGGTCATTTATGTCCAAAAAATTTTTTTCTTCTTCTGACATTTCATACAAATTTTTTAAAATAATCTGGTCTGAAAAAGATTTTTCTGAATATTCATTCACAGGTGGAATCTCATCTTGGACAGTATGAATAGAGTTTTGTTCATCAAAAAAAATGTTTCTTTATTGTTAAACCTCTGATAAATTTATTCATGTCCAGAATTGTATCAAAAAGATTAAACTGTTTATTTGGGACAAAACCCAGTCCTTTCTCCAGAACTTCCACCTGTGCATCTGATAAAATTGTAGCTGACAGGTTTAGAACGGTTTGTTCCTCTTTTGGTAGTGCCTGGTATAATAATTTCGTCTTACGATATTTTCGCCCTGCCCGCCTCCGTTTTTTCTTGATGACAATCCTTTCTGTGAATCCAAGTTTTTTGTCAGGATAGAACTAGTAGCCGCTGCCTGTTCTATGTCTACATCAGACTGATCAGTACACCCATCTGTATTATCAGTAGACGAAAAACTAACATGTCTTTGCGATTTATACCGCTTTCGAAAACTACTGTTCAGGGTATTATTTCTATTGAATGTTTTCCAACTGTAGACCACATTTTCATCATAATCTCTAACAGGGCTGTGGAGTCGGTAAGCCAAACCTGTGACTCCGACTCTGACTCCTCAATTTCCCTTACACCGACTCCACGACTCCGACTCCCACATATATTGCTTATATTTAAGTGAAAAATTTATTGTAGTACAATGTGAACCTCAGACATTTAATCATTTTTATGATCCAATAATCAAGATATTTATATAGAACAGAATATATATTGGTGTACTACCCAGTTTTCATTCTTTTTGGTACAGATACGATATGGATACACAGATATGGATAAATGGATAGAGCAGATTTCTAATCTGCTTTTGCTATTGAAAACATTATCTATGAGCTCAAAAACCTTTCAGGTGATGCAGTTTTTTAAAAAGCTGATCTGCTTTTGCAGCTGAAAAACGTATCCTCAAAAAACACAGGAAAAACGCTGTGTGTGAATGTAGCCTTAGATCAGGAATATAACAGCCATTTATAGGACATTTCATAACTTTCCCAAACTCCTATGAAAAAATATTCAGCACATCCTGCATTGAATTACTGTACCCAATTTATTATATATTTTAGGAGTCGGAGTCGGTCCATTTTATACCGACTCCAACTCCGACTCCGACTCCACCAAAATGAGCACCGACTCCGACTCCACGACTCCGACTCCGACTCCACAGCCCTGATCTCTAATGTCTCTTTTAAATTTTTCTTGTTTCCTTTTTACAATGTCCCCTTCCAGCATATTCAGATTATCAAAGATCTTCTTTTTAGATTTAATAAAATTATCCGTTTTCTCAAATTGTATTAATTCAGTTTCAATATCTTTGATTTTTTTATCCAAAACAGAAACTTTTTCTTCCTCATACTGGATAATAAGGGACATTAATTTTATGGAACAATCTGACAAAATGTTATTCCACTTGTCAGAAAATGAGACATCAAATTGAACTGTGGAGCGTTTATTCAATCTTAAACCTCTAGGGATCATTTCATGACCTATATAGTTTTGCAAAGTGGTCAGATCCCACAACGTTTTTAATCTAATAATCATTTGTTTTTCCAATTCTGATATAGATTTTTCAATATTGTCATGATCTTTCAAATCCACTCTATTTGTTCTAGAAAAAACAGCAGCGGCCTTATTAAGTCTATCCGCATTTTTTATAGAAAAAAATTCTGAATCTTTAAAGGACACTTCACCTTCAGCCATATTATATAAATAGTCTTTGTCTTTCGAAAATGAACTATTCACTCCAGAAAAAATTATTATTATGGATCAAATTCAGCTACTGGTTTATAGGAGCAAGACATAAACCGGCAAGTACACAAGGAAAAAATTTTGTCAGCTCACCAAACCGTAGCAAATGCGGAGTCTGGAGGAATGCAATCAATCCTGGGCGGTGCAGGGAACTTGGATTCCGGAAAATCTTGTAGGCACAATACTCAGGAGGTATTCCAGCAACTTCGACCAAAAGATGGTTAAAATCAAAAGACTATTCCAAAAAAATGATTAAAAACAGAATAGAAGCATAAAAAACATATGGTTCACCATTGTGACAGACGCTTACGCGTTTCGGACTGGAGGGTCCTTACTCATAGCTTAACATCTTACAAATAAACATATACCTATATACACTTGCTGGCTGAAGTAAAGTGGGAGGGAAAAAAATAAATAAATAAATAAAATAAAAATAAAATAAAATGTTGAGAGGCTCCCGAGGGACTCCTTGTAGTTTTATTACATGAATCATAAAGATGTTCAGAAATCCTTTTACGAAGAGAACGTGTGGTGTTACCCACATATTGAATACAGCATGTTTCACATGTTATTAAATAAATAATCCTCCCTTCCTGCTATTGTGGACCTCCGCCCATTTTTTTTTTTTTCCCCTCCCACTTTACTTCAGCCAGCAAGTGTATATAGGTACGGTTTGGTGAGCTGACAAAATGTTTTCCTTGTGTTACACTGCAGCACAGTCTGACCACACACTGTGTATATATTGTAGGGATTCTACTCGCTTAGGTGCGACGGGAGACAGTCAGGAGGCAGGTTCCCTTGAAGTTCATGCGGTTTATTACGTCATAAACCAAACATCATGTCACCAAAATAAACAGCCTTCAGTTCAGGCGACAAAATAACATCAAAATGTCCTTTCCTTCAGGCTCAGTCCGCGAGCGTCAGCGCACACAGGAGGTGTATACCCCCCTCACATACAGCTGCCTTGTTCATGAGCAGGCCACATTATAAGGGTGTAGCCACACCCACGAACCCAGCAGCTGACTGGTCACATGACTGTGACCTCACCACAGGTCCTTCAAAATAATAATAATACAGCAATATTTGTTATGCCTTACATTATGGAGACAAGCCATTTATGAGACACATATCTCTAATCGATTGCACGACCCTTAGCCCTGCCACATACCTCCCCCCTCTGCCTAAAGCCCTGGGGCTTGGCACTTTCACCTACCAGGCAAGGGATTCTGGAGAGGGCATCGGCATTCCCATGTAGCTTCCCGGCCCTATGCTCTACATGAAAGCTAAAGTCTTGTAGGGCTAAGAACCAGCGGGTGACCCTAGCATTCTTACCCTTTGTTTCCCTCATCCACCTGAGTGGGGGTTTGGTCGGATATTACTCTAAACTTCCGTCCCACCAGGTAGTACCGTAATGTATCCACTGCCCATTTTATGGCCAAACACTCCTTTTCTACAACTGAGTAATTTCTCTCACACAAAGTCAACTTCCTACTCAAGTAGAGAACAGGATGCTCCTCCCCACGTATCTCTTGGGAAAGGACTGCACCTACCCCGACATCTGAGGCATCTGTCTGGAGGACAAATTCACGTTTAAAGTCTGGGGCCACCAAAACAGGTTGCTTACAAAGAGTTACTTCATTTCTTGGAAGGCTGACTCGGCTTCTTCGGACCAGCTGACCATCACTGACTTTGTCCCCTTAAGCAGATCAGTTAGAGGTGCAGCCATTGTGGCGAAGTTTGGGATGAACCTCCTGTAATATCCCACAATCCCCAGGAAGGCTTTAACTTGCTTCTTTGACAGAGGCCTCGGCCATGTTTGAATTGCCTCCACTTTATTAATTTGAGGTTTGTTCTCGCCACGCCCCACTACATATCCGAGGTACTTGGCTTCTTCTTTACCCAAGGCACACTTCTTTGGGTTTATTGTAAACCCTGCCTCTCTTAGCAAACACTGCTTGAACCTTTTCCAGGTGAGTCTCCCAGTCCGGGGTAAAGATGACAATATCATCCAGGTACGCGGCAGCGTATAGTTTGAGGTGCAAGGATTCTATCCATAGCCCTCTGGAATGTTGCCGGAGCTCCCTGCAGGCCAAACTGCATCCGGATATACTGGAAGCACTCGTCTGGTGTGGAAAATGCCATCTTCTCCTTGGCTTCCTGTGCCATAGCGATCTGCCAGTATCCCTTTGTCAGATCCAAGGTGGTTATGTACATGGCAGGTCCAAGTCTCTCGATGAGCTCATCAACGCGTGGCATGGGATAAGCGTCGAACTTGGAGACCTCATTCAGCTTCCGGTAATCGTTGCAGAACCTCCATTCACCATCAGGTTTTGGGACCAGGACAATCGGGCTCGACCAGCCGCTCTTGGATTCCTCAATGACCCCGAGCTTCAACATGCGCTGCACCTCCCTGGAGATTACATCTCGCCGGACCTCAGGAATACGATACGGTTTCACGTTCACCCGCACATGTGGCTCAGTCAGAACTTCGTGCTCCACCACCTTTGTGCACCCCGGCAACTCTGAAAACAGGTCCCTGTTTTTCTGGAATAACTCCCGGCACTGCTGTTTCTGGGCCTTCGATAGTGTCTCTGCTATAGTAACCGCTCCAACCTCCCCTTCTAGGTTGCCTAGCAAGCACGGAGTTACCGCTGGCTCTCTATCTTGCCACGGCTTGATGAGGTTGACATGGTAAACCTGGTATTGGTTCCGTCTTCCGGGTTGGTGGATCTTACAGTATACGTCTCCCAGCTTCTCCACCACCTCATATGGCCCTTGCCACTTGGCCAAGAACTTATTCTCCACCGTCGGGATTAGCACGAGAACTCGTTCTCCCGGATTGAACTGCCTCACTCTGGCTAACCGGTTGTAGACCCTGGCCTGAGCCTCTTGTGCCTGGCAGAGATGTTCTTTAACAATGAGCATCACCTTCACAACCCTCTGCTGCATCAGTGCCACATGCTCAATGACGCTTCTGTGGGGTGTGACTTCAGCTTCCCAGGTTTCCTTAGCTATAAAAAGGAGACCTAGCTGATGTCAGCCATACAGAAGCTCGAAGGGCGAGAACCCCGTGGAGGACTGGGGGACTTCACGGATAGAAAACAGCAAATACGGTAAGAGACAGTCCCAGTCTCTACCATCTTTCTCTATGACTTTTCTCAGCATGCTCTTAAGTGTCTTGTTAAACCTCTCAACAAGGCCATCTGACTGTGGATGGTACACTGAAGTCCTCAACTGGATTTACAAGACTCTGCACAATTCCCTCATCACCTTGCTCATAAAAGGTGTCCCCTGGTCGGTCAGGATCTTCTTCGGCAAACCCGTCCGGGAAAACACATGGACCAGCTTGCGGGCTATACTCTTCGCGGAGGAGTTTCTCAGGGGAATGGCCTCAGGATAGCGTGTGGCATAGTCCAGAATGACTAATATATACTGATGGCCCCGAGTTGATTTAACTAAGGGACCGACCAAGTCCATGGCAATTCTCTCAAATGGCACCTCAATAATGGGCAGTGGCACAAGAGGGTTCCGAAAATGAGATGTGGGGGCAGTTAACTGACATGTCGGGCAGGACCTGCAATAGTTTGCTATTTCCCGGTGACTCCCAGGCCAATAGAACCTCTGTACAATCCGTTCCTGCATTTTTTCCACCCCCAGGTGTCCCCCCAAGATGTGTGAATGGGCCATGTCCAACACTTTCCGTCTATAGGGGCTTGGTACTATTAACTGCTCTACCACCTCCTCCCTTATTTTCGTGACCCGGTACAACAATTCCCCACTCAACATAAAATAGGGAAACCTTGTGTCTGCTCCCGGCTCTTGTGCAACCCGTGCAACCCCATTAATAATGTTGACATTGTTAAAGGCTTCCCTCAGCGTGGGGTCCCTATGTTGAGCAGTCCCAAAATACTCTCCGGCCACCCCTAACTCTGGGATGTCAGGGACAGGGGACCCTTCCTCTTCATCCCCAACAAGGACACAAAGGAAACCCGTCTGCCTCTGGTGGTGGCGATACCTCATTGGGGTGGATTGGTTCCCTGCTCTTGCTAGCACACTCAGAACCCTTCCCCCACAAATCCCAAAACAGACAGAAATCCCGGCCAATAATTATAGGATGCAACAAGTCTCGAACAACGCCAACTTCATGCGACTCGGTGCCATGCGCCGTTTCAATATTCACCCTAGCCATAGGGTAGTCCTTTGCATCGCCATGTATGCACCGAACGCCAATCTTTTTACCCGGGAGTATGTTGAGAGGAAAACTGGCCCTCACAAGGGTCACCAAGCTCCCGGAGTCGAGAAGCACCATTGGCGCTCGCCCATTCACCTTCATGGGACACGCTTGTGGCCCCTCGTTAGGTGGCAAATTCACACTGCAAGCTTGATATGCGTAGTATGAACTACGGCGTCCCATGCTGCAGTCCATCTGCTCGATGGTCTGGGAACAACGGGCAGCTATATGTCCTGGCCTGTGACACTTCCAGCAAATAATATCACCCGAGGGGACGTTGGGCACCGCCTCCCCCGCCCCTTTTGACCTTGGATGCACCACCCCTTTTTGGGACTCCGCCCCCTGCTGGGTCCCCCAATACGGAATGGGCTGCTTCACCATGGAACCTTCCATCCCCTGGTATCTCTCAACCAGCCCAACCAGTTCATCGGCATTTTGGGGATCACACTGGGCCACCCAAGTCTGTAGGGGTCTCGGCAGAGAATGCACAACCCGATCCATGACCACTCGCTCTACCATCTGTGTCGGGGAAGACAACTCTGGCTGCATCCATTTCTGGACCAGGTGCAACAGGTCGAACATTTGGGAGCACGGCGGTTTGTCCCGCTGATAGGCCCAGCGATGAACTCGCTGTGCCCTGGTAGTCTTTGTTACCCCCAAGCGTGTGAGAATTTCGGCTTTTAATTTGGGATACTCTCTGGCTTCTTGTACAGTCAGGTCAAAGTACGCCTTCTGGGGCTCCCCCGTTAGGTATGGGGCCAGTACCTCTGCCCACCGCTCTGGCTGAAGTTTTTCCCTCTCAGCCACCCTCTCAAACACAGTCAGGAAGGCCTCCACATCATCCTCAGGGGTCATTTTTTGCAATGCGCATCTTACCGCCTTCGTGACGTGGGTGGCATCAGCCGGACCTGGGGTTGGGGTGCTCGTCCTGCCCTCCTGGATGGCGGTTGCCAGAAGCTGCATCAGCTGCCGTTGCTCCTGCTGGCTCTGCTGCCGTTGCACCTGCTGGAGCTGCTGTAAGAACAGCCTGTTGGCCTCCTGTTGCTGTGTGTGGGCCTGCACCAGGTGTTTCAGCAGATCCTCCATTATTCCGGGTAAAGCTTGCTGCCTCGCTGAAAACTTTACCCAGGACATGCAGCAACGGTCTCACGTCTCTGCTGGGAACTCTGCCCGCACGTCTAGCACCAATTGTAGGGATTCTACTCGCTAAGGTGCGACGGGAGACAGGAGGCAGGTTCCCTTGAAGTTCATGCGGTTTATTACGTCATAAACCTAACAGCATGTCACCAAAATAAACAGCCTTCAGGTCAGGCGACAAAATAACATCAAAATGTCTTTTCCTTCAGGCTCAGTCCGCGAGCCTCAGTGCACACAGGAGGTGTATACCCCCTCACATACAGCTGCCTGGTTCAAGACCAGCCCTATTATAAGGGTGTAGCCACACCCACGAGCCCAGCAGCTGACTGGTCACATGACTGTGACCTCACCATAGGTCCTTCAAATTAATAATACAGCAATATTTGTTATGCCTTACATTATGGAGACAAGCCATTTATGAGACACATATCTCCCATCCATTACACGACCCTTAGCCCTGCCACAATATATAAACCTATAACACAGAGTATACTGTTACACTGAGGCACAGTCTGACCACACACTGTATATACAGTTAGGTCCATATATATTTGGACAGAGACAACATTTTTCTAATTTTGGTTCTAGACATTACCACAATGAATTTTAAACAAAACATTTCACTTGTTAAAGACTAAACTTCAGACAGAAAGGCCCACAAACAAACAGCAACTGAAAACCACCGCAGTGAAGGCCTGGCAGAGCATCAAAAAGGAGGAAACACAGCGTCTGGTGATGTCCATGAGGTCAAGACTTCAGGCAATCATTGCCAACAAAGGGTTTTCAGCCAAGTACTAGAAATGAACATTTTATTTACAATTATTTAATCTGTCCAATTACTTTTGGTCCCTTTAAAAACAGGGTGGCACATGTTAAGGAGCTGAAACTCCTAAACCCTTCATCCAATTTTAATGTGGATACCCTCAAATGAAAGCTGAAAGTCTGAACTTCAACTGCATCTGAATTGTTTTGTTTAAAATTCATTGTGGTAATGTCTAGAACCAAAATTAGAAAAATGTCTCTGTCCAAATATATATGGACCTAACTGTATATATACATATACCTACAGTATAACACAGAGAATACTGTTGCACTGCGGCACAGTCTGACCACACACTGTATGTATATATATATATATAACAGAGAGTATACTGTAACACTGCTCTACAGTCTGATCACACACTGTGTGTATATATATATATATATATATATATATATATATATATATATATATATATTCACCAACACTTGGCCATGACTGTACATACAGCTCTGGCAAAAATTAGGAGACCACTGCACAGTTTTATAAAAATCAGCTTCTTTACATGTCTGACAGCCATTCCATTACAGTGTCAGTTGAATTCCAACCAGAGTACACCTCATTCCACTTAATATTTCTAAGACGGCGGTCCATTACAACGAGGTCAAGCAGCAGACAATGGGGACAACAAAGCTGCAGACCGGCAGAGGGAGAAAACGACTCTCCACTGACCAGGATGACCTTCATCTTATTCGAATGTCACTCAGCAACCGCAGGATAACATCAAGTGACCTACAAAAGGAATGGCAAATGGCAGCTGGGGTGAAGTGCATGGCAAGAACAGTTTGTAACAGGCTCCTAGAGGCAGGGCTCCAGTCATGTAAAGCTAGAAAAAAGCCTTTCATAAATGAGAAGCAAAGGAGAGCCAGGCTGAAGTTTACCAAAGACCATAAGGATTGGACCATAGAGGACTGGAGTAAGGTAATCTTCTCTGGTGAGTCTAATTTTCAGTTTTGCCCAACACCTGGTCATCTAATGATTAGACAGACCTGGAGGGGCATACAAGCCACAGTGTCTTGCACCCACTGTGAAATTTGGTGGAGGATCGGTGATGATCTGGGGATGCTTTAGCAAGGCTGGAATTGGGCAGGTTAATCTTTGCGAAGGACGTATGAATCAAGCCGCATACAAGGTTATCCTGGAAAAACAGTTGATTCCTTCTGCTCAGGCAATGTTCCCCCAACTCTGAGGACTGGTTTTTCCAGCAGGACAATGCGCCATGCCACACAGCTAGGTCAATCAATGTGTGACTGAAGGACCACCACATCAAATCCCTGTCATGGCCAGCCCAGTCTCCAGACCTGTACTCCATTGAAAACCTCTGGAATGTAATCAAGAGGAAGATGGATACTCACAAGCCATCAAACAAAGAAGAACTGCTTAAATTTTTGTACCAGGAGTGGCATAAGGTCACCCAAAAGCAGTGTGAAGGACTGGTGGAAAGCATGCAAAGACGCATGAAAGCTGTGAGTAAAAATCATGGTTATTCCACAAAATATTGATTTCTGAACTCTTCCTGAGTTAAAACAATAGTATTGTTGTTTCTAAATGATTATGAACTTGTTTTCTTAGCATTATTTGAGGTCTTCAAGCACTGCATTTTTTTGTTATTTTGACCATTTCTCATTTTCTGAAAATAAATACAAAATTTAGTGCTTGGAAATTCGAAGACTTGTTGTCAGTAGTTTATAGAATAAAAGAGCAATTTACATTTTACTCAAAAATATAAAGAGAAAAATCAGACAAACTGAAAATTTTGCAGTGGTCTCTTAATTTTTGCCAGTGCTTTATATATTCCTATAACACAAGTGTATACTGTTACAGTGCTTTACAGTCCGATCACACACTGAATATACATAACACAGAGTCACTTGCTTTTGAGCTGATCTGTTGCCACCTGTTCACATATGCCCATTAAGTACACCAATTATTTTCTTTTAATCTGCTATTTGAGTTTTACCCACTTTATTTTTTTGGTTCTGCGCCATAGGTATACAGTAAGAACACCTATATATCTGTGTATGTGCGTGTTCACACCACCATATTTTGGCCTGAGTCTATACAGGAAACAAAAAACTAATGGACCAATGATTATGACCGAACCTGTTTGATAACAAATCATGCTCTAGTTTCTTCCATAAATCAGAGGAGACTTGACCATTGAACTCTACTGATGTGCAAAAAAATCTGATGCCATACGGACCTTCAGTGTAACGTCTGATTTTTACGGATACATTGCAATTCTGTAATGTAGGAAACTGTAAATGATTAATAGCTGCCGCTGTAAAAAAAAAAAAAAGGATTTGTAATTTCTGCGCTTTAAATGTTTTTCATTATTTGATGTATTATGTTCAGTTTTGTTCTATAGTTAATCCTCTGCGTATCTACTTTCTACTCCTTCTGCCACTATGATGTCTTTTTATATCAACGACATACAATTTAGCTTGTGCACCTGTTCCATCTAGGTCATGTGTACTTGTGCTACTACTTTATGAACAGAAACATCAGCACATGGGCCAATGAAGTGCAATAATTTAGCACTTTATCTTTTTGGCGCGCTTCCTCCATTTCTACATTATACGTATATCTTCCTTACCCCAAAATGGTAACAATAAAAACTGCCGCTCACTTCACAAGCCCCAATGCTGGTCCGCTGATAGAAAAATAAAAAAAGGTTCTGGTGTCAGAAAATGGCGATATAAACTAAAAAAATTTTTAATTACCAAGTTCTTAATTTCAACATTTCTGCACATGGCCATTGACCTTAATTGGAATTTTGACAGTTCCCTTTAGTTTACACATTTTTGATAAACACTTGTCTATGTTCTGTAGTGCTCTGGGAAGGTTGGGTGTCTGTTCCCCTAGGTTCACACAAATACACTGAGCACTTTGTTCTCCCTGAAAAATAGGATTCTGATGGTAAACCCTGATGGAGCCATTTAGTTTACAAGACTCACAATGCCGGGATGGAGGCCATACAGTCTAAAATGACTATACTGCCCTCAGGGGCTCAGACTTCCGCCCCCGCAGACGTCATCCGTCCTCGGGCCCAGCAGTCGTCGTCCGTCCTCGGGCCCAGCAGTCGTCGTCCGTCCTCGGGCCCCGCAGTCGTCGTCCGTCCTCGGGCCCCGCAGTCGTCGTCCGTCCTCGGGCCCCGCAGTCATCGTCCGTCCTCGGGCCCAGCAGTCGTCGTCCGTCCTCGGGCCCCGCAGTCGTCGTCCGTCCTCGGACCCCGCAGTCGTCGTCCGTCCTCGGGCCCCGCAGTTGTCGTCCGTCCTCGGGCCCCACAGTCGTCGTCCGTCCTCGGGCCCCGCAGTCGTCGTCCGTCCTCGGGCCCCGCAGTCGTCGTCCGTCTTCGGGCTCCGCAGTCGTCGTCCGTCTTCGGGCCCCGCAGTCGTCGTCCGTCCTCGGGTCCCGCAGTCGTCGTCCGTCCTCGGGCCCCGCAGTCGTCGTCCGTCCTCGGGCCCCGCAGTCGTCGTCCGTCTTCGGGCCCCGCAGTCGTCATCCGTCCTGGGGTCCCGCAGTCGTCGTCCGTCCTCGGGCCCCGCAGTCGTCGTCCGTCCTCGGGCCCCGCAGTCGTCGTCCGTCTTCGGGCCCCGCAGTCATCGTCCGTCTTCGGGCCCCGCAGTCTTCGACCGTCCTCGGGCCCCGCAGTCGTCCGTCCTCGGGGCGCAGTCAGCCGGCTATATAAATTGGACAGAGATCAGACCACAATTCTCAGACTAGCCGTGGCCAGTACGAGCATTGTGGAAATCCCAGGTCGTGTTCAGCTGAGAACACTGTGCCTAAACCTAGCATTAGGGGATGTGTATACTGGACTTATCCACCATGTGTAATCCATAGTGACAAACAAATGCTGCAGTTTTCATTTGCTGAAATGCTGCAATTGTTGCTGCTCATTTGACCCTTTGCAACCTTTCATGGGATCAATGAAAGCGTTGGGTCACCATGCAAAAAAAATAAACAAGCCCTCACACAGATCATTTGACGGAAAAATGGTAACCGTCTCAAAAATATGGTGACTCAAATCTAATTTTTTTTATGACATTTTAAATTTGTTTCCATTAGTTCAATAATAAAAAAATAAACTTTCCGAGTTTGGTATCTGTAATCATACTGACCTGGAAAATTGTGTTTCCAGTTAATTTTTACTACATAATAAACGCTATGAAAGCAGAACTTTAAAAATCAATGATAGAATGCATTTTTTTCACCATTTCATCCCGCTTGGATTTTTTTTCCATTTTCCTGTTCATTATATTGTAAAATGAACGGTGTCAATCAAAATCGCAACTTGCCCCGCAAAAAAAGAAGTCCTCATATGGCCATTCTGTGTTAACAGAAAGATAAAAACCGTGTTCATTATGTGTCTCTTTCTTACAGTATGTGATTAAGAAACTGAGCCTCCGCAATGCTCCTCGCAGAGAACGGAAAGCGGCAGAACAAGAGGCGCAGCTGCTCTCTCAGCTGAAGCATCCCAACATCGTGGCATACAAGGAATCGTGGCAGGGTGACGATGGCCTGCTCTACATCGCCATGAGCTTTTGTGAAGGAGGAGACCTGTACCATAAACTTAAGGAACAAAAAGGCAAACCTCTTCCAGAAAGCCAAGTAGTGGAGTGGTTTATTCAGATCACCATGGCACTACAGGTAGAGTAAAAAAGGGTATTGGGCAACTTTTTGTGCCTTGATGATGATTGTGTTTGTGGTGTGAGGACAAGCTCCAAGTTTAATTGGGCACTTAGGGACCCTCTGTGCGCCCTGTCCTTGGATCCACAAGATTTCTCATTCTGTAATTGGCTCCTTAGTACCAGTGATCTCTGACATTGGCCCAGTTTTACTGGTGCTTATACTATTGCAATGTGGTCATACACTAGGTCTGGTTCACCCATACTATCCGAGTACAGACCACAATGTACAGACTGGCCTCCTACACGGCTGCTGAGGTCAGATCAGGAGACCTGCTGTCAGTCCACACATGGTGGTCCGTACTCAGACTGTGAATGTCAAACGTGTAATACCGGCTTTAGCGGCAAGGCCACCTAGTTTACTGGTGTCTTTTGTGAGCACAGTTCTCCATTATTAACTGTTCAGCTGCATTTTATTAACTCTTTAATGGCTAGGCCTGTTTGGGCTTTAAAAGAAATCTATCATCAGAAAATAGACCTATTGTTGAAATCATGTTTTTGCGTTAAATATATTTTTTACATTTTGGGGCATTTTTTAATTAAGCATTTATTTTTCAATATCACAATCTAATCATGCATTTTTCACACTAAGCATTGTGGCTTTTTTTTTTTTTTTCAGACTTTTAACCCCTTCATGACCCAGCCTATTTTGACCTTAATGACCGGGCCATTTTTTGCAATTCTGACCTCTGTCCCTTTATGAGATAATAACTCAGGAACGCTTCACCGCATCCTAGCGATTCTGAGATTGTTTTTTCGTGACATATTGGGCTTCATGTTAGTGGTAAATTTAGGTCGATAATTTTTGCGTTTATTTGTGAAAAAAAAAACGGAAATTTGGCGAAAATGTCGCAATTTTTGAAATTTTTCATTTTTATTCTGTTAAACCAGAGAGTTATGTGACACAAAATAGTTAATAAGTAACATTTCCCACATGTCTACTTTACATCAGCACAATTTTGGAAACAAATTTTTTTTTGTTAGGAAGTTATAAGGGTTAAAAGTTGACCAGCGATTTCTCATTTTTACAACAAAATCTACAAAACCATTTTTTTAGGGACCACCTCACATTTGAAGTCATTTTGAGGGGTCTATATGGCAGAAAATACCCAAAAGTGACACAATTCTAAAAACTGCACCCCTCAAGCTACTCAAAACTACATTCAAGAAGATTATTAACCCTTCATTTTCCTTCACAGGAACTAAAGCAACGTGGAAGGAAAAAAAGGACATTTTAATTTTTCCAACAAAAACTTTCTTTTAGCATCAATTTTTTCATTTTCACATGGGTAACAGTATAAAATGGATCCTAAAATTTGTTGGGCAATTTCTCCTGAGTACACCGATACCTCATATGTGGTCATAAACCACTGTTTGGGCGCACGGCAGGGCTCAGAAGGGAAGGAGCGCCATTTGACTTTTTGTATGGAAAATATGCTGGAATATTTAGCGGTTGCCATGTCACGTTTGGAAAGCCCTTGTGCACCTAAACATTGGAGCTCCCCCACAAGTGACCCCATTTTGGAAACTAGACCCTCCAAGGAACTTATATAGATGCATAGTGAGCACTTTGAACCCCCAGGTGCTTCACAAATTGATCCGTTAAAAAAAAGGACTTTTTTTCACAAAAATTTTCTTTTAGCCTCAGTTTTTCATTTTCACATGGGCAACAGGATAAAATGGATCCTAAAATTCTCCTGAGTACACCAATACCTCATATGTGGTCATAAACCACTGTTTGGGTGCACGGCAGGGCCCGGAAGGGAAGGAGCACCATTTGACTTTTTGAATGGAAAATTAGCTCCAATCGTTAGCGGACACCATGTCGCATTTGGAGAGCCCCTGTGTGCCTAAACATTGGAGCTCCCCCACAAATGACCCCATTTTGGAAACTAGACCCCCCCAAGGAACTTATCTAGATGTGTGGTGAACACTTGGAACCCCCAAGTGCTTCACAAAAGTTTATAACGCAGAGCAGTGAAAATAAAAAATCATTTTTTTTCCTCAAAAATGCTTTTTTAGCCCGCTATTTTTTATTTTTACAAGGCTAACAGGAGAATTTGGACCACAAAAGTTGTTGTGCAATTTGTCCTGAGTACACTGATACCCCATATGTGGGGGGGAACCACTGTTTGGGCGCATGGGAGAGCTCAGAAGGGAAGGAGTGCCATTTTTGAATGCAGACTTTGATGGAATGTTCTGCGGGCGTCATGTTACGTTTGCAGAGCCTCTGATGTGCCTAAACAGTGGAAACCCCCCCACAAGTGACCCCATTTTGGAAACTAGACCACCCAAGGAACTTATCTAGATGTGTGGTGAGCACTTTGAACCCCCAAGGGCTTCACAGAAGTTTATAACGCATAGCCGTGAAAATAAAAAATAATTTTTTTTCCACAAAAATCATTTTTTAGCCCCCAATTTTTTATTTTCCCAAGGGTAAAAGGAGAAATTAGACACCCAAAGTTGTTGTGTAATTTTTTCTGAGTACGCTGATACCCCATATGTGGGGGTAAACCACTGTTTGGGCACACGTCGGGGCCCGGAATGAAGGGAGCACTTTTTGAACGCAAAATTGGCTGGAATAAATGGTGGCGCCATGTTGGGTTTGGAGACCCCCTGATGTGCCTAAACAGTGGAAACCCCTCAATTCTAACTCCAAGCCTAATCCCAACCCCAACCCACCCCTAATCCTAATCTTAACCCTAATTCCAACCCTATCCCTAATTACAACCCTAACCCTAATTCCAACCCTTACCCTATTTCTAACCCTAACACTATCTCTAACCCTAACTCTAATTCCAACCCTAACCCTAATTCTAACCCTAATGGAAAAATAAAAATATTTTCTTAATTTTATTATTTGTACCTACCTATGGGGGTGATAAAGGGGGAGTGTATTTACTTTTTTTTATTTTGATCACTGTGCGAGTTTATCACAATTATCAATATGAAAAAATGAATCTGCAGCCGGCAAGTGCCGGCGGGCGCACTGCGCATGCGCCCGCCATTTTCCAAGATGGCGACGCCCATGATCCGTGACGGTGGGACACCGGGACGGCCAGAGGGACTTTGTAGGTACCGTGGGGGGTGAGGGGGGATCGGGGGGTGAGGGGGGATCGGGAGGTGGGGGGGAGCAGAGGGGAGGGGAGCTGATGTTAACGGCGGCGGCAGATAGCCGCCGTCCGTCAGTGGCCAATCGCCCCCGCCAGTCGGTGTGGGGGGGGGGGCGGATCTCCGTCTCCAGCCATGGCAGATGCTATTACAGCATCGGCCATGGCTGGATTGTAATATTTCACCAAATTTCATTGGTGAAATATTACAAATTGCTCTGATTGGCTGTTTCACTTTTAACAGCCAGTCAGAGCGATCGTAGGCACATGGGAGCCAAGCCACCCCCCCCTGTTATCTCCAGTATTAGATTAATTAGACAGGGTGGACAACAGTGTGAACAGCCTCTCCTGTCCTTTCCTCACCTCCCCACTGGTATCTCCAGTATTAGATCAGAAAGCTATGGCGGATACAGGTGTGAGCAGCCTCTTCTTCCCTCAGCGCCCCTAGTATCTCCAGTATTAGCTCACATGAGCAGCAGTGTGAGCAGCCTCTACTTACCTCATCCCCCTTTTATCTCCAATATTAGAGCACAAAGATATCATGGATAGCAGTGTGAGCAGCCTCTTCTTCCCTCAGCGCTCCAGTATTAGATCAGGTAGACAGGATGGACAGCAGTGTTAGCAGCCTCTTCTTCCCTCAGCGCTCCAGTATTAGATCGGATAGACAGGGTGGACAGCAGTGTTAACAACTTCTACTTACCCTAGTACCCCTGGTATATCTAGTAGTAGATCAGACACATGATTGATATCCGTATGACCAGCCTCTTCTTACATCTGCACCCCTGTTATCACCAGTATTAGATCAGAAAGATATAGCAGATAGGAGTGTGAGCAGCCTCGTCCTCCCTCAGTACTCCTAATACCTCCAATATTAGATGAGATAGACATAGGAACAGCAGTCTGAGCAGTCTCTTCTTACCTCTACAAGCCTGCTATCTCCATTATAAGATCAGAATATCCACTAGTAACACTTCTTCCTACATATGAAGGAAGGGGCAGTGCTTTCTATTGCACATGCTCAGAGGTACAGTATCTGTCCTATTAATATATATTTATATATACTGCAGTTATCCATGGCAGTTAATCAGGGCAGGAGTCAGGTAACCTACACTTTGCTTTCCCCTTTAACCGTGTGCTTTATTTCTATCCTCCTGTGCTCCCTTGCCATCCACATTCACCACCCCATCCCTCCTCCATCACGACTCATACACATCAGCCCCTCTATACTTCCCTCTCCCATGTACAGCTCCCATGCACTCCTCACTTGCCTGAGAAACCTCAGCCCATCTTGCCCAAACACATCGTAGAAAAAAACTACCTACAATTCCAACAACTATTTGCTCCTTATCTTCCTACTCCTACTGATTTCAGGTGACATCTCCCCAAACCCTGGTCCACCATCCCCCAACCTCAACCCCTACCCTACCTCATATCGAAACCATAATAATCTTATTAATATTACTTGTTACTTGCACTCCCTCATCTCCATCTTTTAATTGTGCCCTCTGGAATCCACGGTCTGTATGTAACAAGCTTCCTTTCCTGCACAACTACTTTCTGAACAACTCTCTTAACCTGTTGGCCCTCACTGAAACCTGGATTCAGGATTCTGACACTGTCTCTCCTGCTGCCATTTCCTATGGTGGCTTACAACTCTCTCATTCCCCGAGATCCACAAACGGACATGGTGGTGGAGTCGGCATACTTCTGTCCCCACAATGCACTTTCCAGGTCATCCCCCCCGTTTCATCACTCTCATTCCTTTCCTTTGAGGTCCACACCATCAGGTTCTTCCGTCCCCTCTCCCTCAGAGTAGCGGTCATATACCGGCCGCCAGGCTCAGCCACCCACTTCCTTGACCACTTTTCAGCCTGGCTGCCACACTTCATGTCCTCAGAACTACCAACTCTTATCCTGTGAGACTTGAACATCCCCATTAACAGCCCTACTTCCACATCTGCATCCCAGCTTCTATCACTTGCCACCTCTCTAGGCCTCTCGCAGCTTTCAACCTCTGAGACACACAAGGACGGTAACACCCTTGATCTGGTCTTTGTCCGGCTCTGTTCAATCTCCCACCTATATACCTCACCGCTTCCACTTTCTGACCACAACATTCTCTCCTTCACGCTCACAAATCCTCGCCCACCCCAGCTCACTCCTACCTACCACACAGTCAGAAATCTACAAGCCAATTACCCTCAGACATTTTCAGACTCCCTACACTCATCACTGTCCCCAATCTCCTTTTTTTCCTGTCCTGATCTGGCTGTTCATCACTACAGTGACACTCTTAGAAGCACCCTAGACCAAGTAGCACCCTCACCCTCAGAACCTCCAAGCACAGAGTAAAACAGCCCTGGCTCACATCGCAAACTCAACTTCTCCAGCGATGCTCTAGGAGTGCTGAACGCCTATGGAGAAAAACCTGCACACCAGAAGACTTCATCCACTTCAAATTTATGTTAAGAACCTATAACCCTGCCCTTCACCTCGCCAAACAGACCTACTTCACCACCCTGATCTCCTCACTAGCCAACAACCCCAAGAAACTTTTTGACACTTTTCACTCCCTCCTCAGGCCAAAAGCACAAGCCCCTATCACAGACATTTGTGCTGAGGACCTGGCCTCCCACTTTACAGAAAAAATAGATAATATCCGTCAGGAAATCTGCTCCACGTCATCTCCTCTTCCTCTCGCTGTTGGGGTACTTCAGGGCTCAGTCCTTGGCCCCCTTCTCTTCTCTCTCTACACGGCCCCAATTGGACAGACCATCAGCAGATTTGGCTTCAGTACCATCTTTATGCTGATGACACACAACTATATACGTCATTCCCCGACCTTACCCCCACTGTACTAAAGAACTCCAGTGACTGTCCGCAGTCTCCAACATCATGTCCACTCTCTATCTGAAACTCAACCTCTCCAAAACTGAACTACTTCTGCTCCCGTCATCTACTAACCTCCCTAAATCTGACATTTCCCTCTCCGTGGGTGGCACTATAATAACACGGCAGCAGGCGCGCTGTCTAGGTGTTATGTTTGACACCAATCTCTCATTCACATCTCATATACAATCTCTTGCCGATTACACCTAAAGAACATCTCTAGAATCCGCCCTTTTCTCACCATGGAAACAACAAAATCCCTCACTGTCGCCTTGATCCACTCCCGCCTGGACTACTGCAATGCTCTACTAATTGTCCTCCCCGTTACTCGACTTTCCCCTCTCCAGTCCATACTTAATGCAGCAGCCAGGGTCATCCATCTGGCTAATCGGTACTCGGACGCGTCCGCTCTTCGCTAGTCCTTACACTGGCTGCCCATTCATTATAGGCTCCAATTCAAAGTACTTGTTCTCACCCACAAAGCTCTCCACAGTGCAGCACCCCCCTACATCTCCTCCCTCATTTCTATCGGCCTAACCGACCTCTGCGCTCTGCAAACGACTTTCGACTAACCTCTGCACTTATCCGTACCTCCCACTCCCGACTCCAAGACTTCTTCCGCGCTGCACCAATCCTCTGGAATGCTCTACCCCAAGAAATTAGGACTTTCCACAATTTGCATAGCTTCAGGCGCTCCCTCAAAACACATTTGTTGAGAGCGGCCTATAACGTTCACTAATCACAGTCATTCTATGTGTAAGTGTGCGTGTGTAGCCCATTCACTATCTCCATCATCCCTCACTCCCTCAAGATGGCTGGACATTCATTGTAAATACACAATTGTAAATACACACCTGTACTTTGTATCTCCCCCACCTCATTGTAGATTGTAAGCTCTCACGAGCAGGGTCGTCTTATTTTGCTTTAATTATTGTATTGTTAACGTTGTTAATTATGACTTGTGTTTGGAACTGTTGAACTGTAAAGCGCTGCGGAATATGTTGGGGCTATATAAATAAAGATTATTATTATTATATACTTTTTGTGACACAAGGATCTCTTTTTTTGTTATCTTTTTTCTAGAGTTCTTTCTTTTTTAAAGGGCATCTGTCAGCTGATTCATGTTACCCAAACCTCATTCAGCATAAATGAGAACCTGGCTGCACAACTGCAGCCAAGTATATTTCTCTCTGAAATGCTCCATCGTTTCAGAGAAGGTATGGTTAGAAGATCTAACCAGAGTCCAGACTAGTCCCGCGCCTTTCCAAGTGAGTGACAGATATCTCGCTGTGAGAGAGACCTGCCAATCACCTGTAGCAGTGCTGTGAAAACCTCCTAGTGGGTTGTGCCAGATTAATTTCGTCTCTTACTTTGGTCCGGAGCCTTTCAGAGAAAAGCGTTACTCGTGCAGCCAGTTGTCACTTCATGCTGCCCGTGGTTTTAGCAGTATGAATCAGCTAACGGGTTATACATTATTTCAGTTAACTGTGCAAAAAGAATAAAAAAATCTATAATTTTTCTTTACAATCTATAATTCTTTATTCTTGAAATTTGACATAAAAATAAAATGCTTAAATTCTCTCCTTTGTTTTGGTTGTATGTTACTTAATGTGTGATGGGAGTGGTTATAATAACTGTTGGCTTGAGCTTTTTTCCTTTTTATTTGCATTTAATTTTGTATCTCTTTGTATATTTGTATGTATCGTTGGCATATAATATGTTCACTAAGTGGTAAAAGAAGTCTGGTCGACATTTACACTCATGGTGGCGATCTGCCTCCTGTCCGGTCTTTAGTCACTGGCATTGCTGATATGGGTCTGCTAAGCTTTGCCACGCCAATGTGGCATCAGGCGATATGTGATTCCCAGGTCTAGTAGAGGCAGTGGCAGTACTGTTTTCTCTGTTCACTACATAGCACTCCTTAAAGGGGTTTTCCAGGACTATTTTTTTTTTTTTTTACCATGGGCCTAAAAACTAACAGACAAGTAGCTGCTAACAGAGGCAACTAGCTGCCTGTTCTACCTGGTGCCGACTGAGAGCGGTCACTGACCGCTCCTGCTGGCGATTGAGCTGCTCAGCATTAACAGAGCAGCTCTTCTTCTCTTGGGCTGCACTGTCAGCACTGCATAACTCACAGCGTCATGTGGATTCACTGTCAGCCCCCCCGCATTTAGGCAGCAGGGAGCCGGCTATCAATCATCAAAATGTCGGGAGTCACTCCTCGTCATCAGAGTAAAGCAGAAAATAAACCATTGCTCGGTCTAAGTGACAGCAGAGGAAACTGCAGGAGTGATCAGTATTGATTGGCGCTGGGCAGAACAGACAGGTAATTGACAACTGCCTGCCTGTTAGTGTTTAGACCAGTAGTAGTCCTGGAATACCCCTTTAAACACTACATAGAATTCACAAGAGAAGACAAATCTATATATATAATTGCCTTAAATTGTCTGTCATCCACTTCCGTCTGGATGTCCCCGAATCCCACAATCCACCGCACTGACCGGAAGTACACCGACCGCCATATTGATATACCTCAGTGATGGGTGTTCCAATATGGCGCCCGCTGGTGGACCCCCCGCTGCTGCCGGACCCGCCGCCGATGGACCCCCCGCCGCTGCCTGCCCACCCACCTCCGTCACAGCCGGCAGGAAAGAGCGCGTGTGTGTGTATGTGAGTACGTGTGTGTGTGAATACATGTGTGTGTATGTGAATACGTGTGTGTATGTCAGTACAGGCGGCGGTGAGGGGGTTCAGCGGCGACAGGTCCAGCGCTGTGGGGGGGCTGGCAGCGGCCAGCCGGCAGGAAAGAGCGCGTGTGTGTGTATGTGAGTACGTGTGTGTGTGTGAATACATGTGTGTGTGTGTGAATACGTGTGTGTGTATGTCAGTACAGGCGGCGGTGGGGGGGTTCAGCGGCGACAGGTCCAGCGCTGTGGGGGGGGGCTGGCAGCGGCCAGCCGGCAGGAAAGACCGCAGCTTGCGGCCTGTGCACAGGCCGCAAGCCGCGGTCTATCCTGCCGGCTGGCCGCTGCCAGGCCCCCGCCGCTGGACCGGTCGCCGCTGAACCCCCCACCGCCGCCTGTACTCACATACACACACATGCACGTATTCACATACACACATGTATTCACACACACACACGTACTCACATACACACACACACACACGTACTCACATACACTTCCCTCCTGATGCGATAGCACCGGGCACATCTCTAGTATCATTATAAGTTCCATTTATCTTCTCAGAAGGGCAGGTAGAATGCAGGGAGTTTACTGCAACAATGTCAAGAGACCTTGCTGTAGACTCAGGATCAGCCATCAAGAAGATGGGCGGTTGTTAATGGGTTAACCAACCTGGTCTTGCAAGTCTGAGAATTCAGCTGATCCTTTTTGCCCTTATAAAGCCGTTTTCTGCATTGTCCTTATCACTGTCTGCCGTTAACATTATTCCATCCTCTTTTCGCAGTATTTACACAATTTGCACATTATGCATCGAGACTTGAAGACGCAGAATATTTTCCTGACTAAATCTAACATCATCAAAGTCGGAGACCTGGGGATTGCTCGGGTCCTGGATAGCCAGTATGACATGGCCAGCACTCTCATTGGGACCCCTTACTATATGAGCCCAGAACTATTTTCTAATCAGCCATATAATTATAAGGTACTGACTCATTTACTATACATTATTAACTTCTGTTTGTATTAAAGGGAATCTGTCGCCAGGATTTTGGTAGCTAAGATGTCAGCAGCATAATGTAGAGACGGAATACCATTATTCCACGGATGGGCCACTTACTGGGCTGCTTGCTGTGGTTTAAATAAAATCAGTTTTATCAGCCGGAGATCATCATTAGAGAAGTGGTAAACTTGTTGCCATGTTGTCCTCCATATTCATGAGCACTATGTGTAAACCCGCCCCCACCACTGATTGTCAGCTTTCTGCCTATGCACAGTGTACACAGAAAGCTGCCAATCAGTGATGTGGGCGGGGTTATACAGAGCTCAGCATTCAGAGAACTGCTAGATCAGCGGCAGACAAAACAGTGATTTTATCAAAACTGCAGCAACCAGCCGAGTAAGTGACACATTGCTGGAATCAGGGTCTCTGCCACTACATAATGCTCCTCTCACTTGGCTTAACAAAAACCTAGTGAAAGATTCCTTCAAAGAGATATCCCATGAAAAAAAAAAGTTATCCATCAGCAGGGTAGCTTATCGGTGGGTGTCCAACCTCTGAGACCCACACTTATTGGCAGAACAGACATTTTTGATCCCCAACAGGGCACGTTTATGCTTGTTACAAAATGCAGAGGCAGTTTGGATGCCCAGTCGCCTTTCCATTGATTGTCTATTGGGCTGCTGGAAAAAGCCGAGTGTGGTGCTCCACAGCCCCCCAGGGAATGAGTGGAGGGAGACTCGGGCATGCAAGTCTTCACCAGACAACCTCTTTAAATTCTTTTTAATGAAATTCTGTTTATCCTGTATGTAGTATTTTTTTTTTTGCATGTCACTATGGTCATTGTATCCCTAGGATCATGTTACATGTTTTAAAGCCAAAACTAGAGACAATAGTAACCAATGCCTTCTTGCTCTGTAATCTTTCAGTCTGATGTGTGGGCGCTTGGGTGCTGTGTGTACGAAATGGCGACTCTAAAGCATGCCTTCAATGCCAAGGATATGAACTCTTTAGTGTATCGGATCATCGAAGGAAAGGTAACTTCTAAAACGGTGGTTACAGTTGCAATTGCAATAATATATTAAGTTATCATTGATTACACAATTACATTGCTAAAATATAGATCCATTACTAAGTACCAAGCAGTGTCCTTTCCTAAGAACGTTTATGCCCTACAAGAGTTACTTGCGGATTAGTCCCTGACACTATTTGCAGGATTATATCTTCTGATACATGGTAAGGGTCCTATCCCTAGATCATTCTTCTCCAAATTGATTGCCCTGATGTCAGCTTTTATTTGGGATTCATTACCTGTCCTTCATCACCTTAAAGCCCCCCCATACACATCAGACTAATGTCGGCCAAACCCTGACAGTCTAATGCCTATTGGTGCCCGGATAACTAATTGTCGGAATTGTTAAGGATCCAGCATGTCCAATTTCGGACTGCTGATCCTTTTGTTTTCCAATTTTCCAAGAGATAAGACACACCACACTTGTCTGGCAGCAGCTCTCATAGAGAACAAGTGAGTGCTCAGCCTAGCGAACACTCCTGTGTATGGGAGAGATGGGGGGGCTATGTGGACCACCAAATTATGCCATCCTTATATAGGGAATCAAAAAAATTCTAATGCCCGTTGCCGCACTCATGTGGACGCATGTGGGGCGGGACCACAGCCGCAATGAGTCACATCCGGCTATCCAGCATCCAGTGCGGGTCAAAGGAAAAACTTCCTGTGATGTCATTGACCCGCACTGAGCCAACGGATGCCTTCCGGGACGTAAGCAAACTGAGGAACCACGGCGCATGCGCTAATTGCGGCAAACATGTCAACTAAGGGCAAAGGTGTGGGCGAGATGATTGGCTAGTTTCACAATTGCGCCGTTTTGCGCAGCGTTTCGAACGCACATAAAACGCATGCAAAAAACGCTTGCAAACGCTGTGATATTTTGTCGCATTGCGTGCGCATTACAACAAAAACCGCAGCGTTTGTATGCATTTTCAAGCATTTTTCCATGCGTTTGCGTTTTTTATGCGCATGGGTTGTCTAGGTGTCACATTTCACAGGAGGAAAATCCTTGAAAAATTCTTGCAACAGACTCCACCAATGGGACATCAGTGAGAGTGTGTTATGGGAATTCATTATATAGACCCTGTTTACAGCTAAATTCTTCACATTTTCTTGGTTTTTCCTTTGTCAACATGGATCTGCGCTGGAAGAGTTTTCACTTCAACTTGGATCTAGACATCGCGATGGCTCAGTCTTATGCAGTTGCTTGCCACCAACAAAGGGAGAGAGAGAGACAGCCAAGACGGCAGCATCGGCGTTTGTGGATACATCCGATTATTGAACTCCGGGAGAGCCGTGGAGCGTACCACACCCTCTACAGCGAGCTCCAGGCAAACCCGGAAAAATTTACTGACTATACCCGGATGTCCCAACAAAGCTTCAGGGATTTGCTTGGTAATGTCCAAGAATCCATCCGGAGACATGACACACAGCTCCGTCGTGCGATTCCTTCTGAGGGACGGCTCCTGGTCACATTACGGTACGTAATACTGAAAAATTAATGTCTGCATAATTTTCTTTGCTGTGACATGTAGTATTCCAAAGCTGGCAGAATTATATTTCGGCCATGTAGTAAACAAAAGGCTGCAGAATTATTTTTATGCCATGTACTAATTTTTTTTTTCTTTTATTGTTTTAAAAAACCATATACATAAATATTAATTTTTGTTCTTTCTCTGTTTCGCAGATTCCTGGCTACTGGAGAGAGCCTATCTTCAGTCCACTTCCAGTACTGGATTGGAATCTCCACCTTGTTGGGAATTGTTGCGGACACCGGCCGTGCTTTGTGGAACATTCTTTGTCCAGAATTTATGCCCCTGCCCACCGCCGAAAAGTGGATTGAAATAGCTGAAAAATTCTTGACAGTCTGCAATTTCCCCAACTGTTTGGGAGCAGTTGATGGGAAAAATATCTGACTCTGAGTACTATAACTACAAAAAGTACTCTTCTACAGTACTCATGGCCATTGCGGTTGCACACTGTATGTTTGTAGCAGTGGACATTGGGGCATTTGGCCGTGGGAATGACTCCCAGGCTTTTAAGAACTCGGACATGGGCCAGAGGTTGTATGGCAACCATTTCAATTTCCCCATGCCACGGCCTCTTCCCCACAACGAAGGTCCGCCACTGCCATTTGTAATGGGGATGAGTCCTTTCAAATGTGCGCAAACCTGCTGAAACCCTACTCCAGCCGTGACTTGCACCACACAAAAAAAATCTTTAATTACAGGCTGACCAGGGCCAGAAGAACTGTAGAGTGTGTCTTTGGTATACTTGTCTCCAGATGGCACATTCTCGCCACAGCTATTAATCTGAAACTGGAAACAGTGGATGAGGTGGTGTAGGCGTGTGTGGTTCTACATAATTTTGTGATGGCTAAAGAGCACCCAACACTTGAACTCGATGATGCAGCTCCAAACCCATTGCCTGAATTCACTCAGCACCCTCTCAGGTCATCCGTTGAAGTTGGCCAAATGAGGGACCAATTTGCGGCCTACTTCATCTCAGATGTAGGACGGGCGGAATGGCAAGATCAAATGGTGTAAAAATGTTTTCTTGTGTGTATGTTAATAAAAAACCTGTTTTGATACCTGTACCGAGTGCACTCTGTCTTTTTACACTCCAATACAATAATCAACTGGCCAGGTGTACCAGTGAATTCATGATGCTGTGTTTTGTGCATCATGAATTTACTAGCACACCTGACCAGGTGACTATACACACACACAAGTTGTATGACCTTTAGCATCTCTACAGTTTGTGTTCAATTTGCAGCGACGGTGGAGATAATGCAACTAATATTTGTGTCACCTGGCCTGATGTTACAAATAGTGATTTGGGGATGCAATAACATCTGTCACTCTTTATGACACCTAACCATGTGACTATAAATATTATTTGTAGGATCACCACTGTGGCTTGAGTTTGAATGCAGACTGGAGAGATAATAAAGTTTATACAACTTCTACAATCCCCAGGCCTACTGTCATGTTGAATTGAGGACTCCAAAAATAACGCATCCTGACTTCAGAATGTTATCACACATGGGCAGGTGAATACACATGAGTTAAACTGCAGCATCGCTACAGTCTGCATGAAATATATGCAGACTGAAGCGACCCTGCAGGTTAAAACTCATATGTGTATTCACCTGCCCAGGTGTGATAAATAGTTGTGATACAAGGCCAGGGTATTGTACATATGACGTGTATTTTCCCCATCATCTCCTCAGTTTATTCACCACACACTGAATAGAGGATGTGGTTACAAGGTATATCTAGAATCCCCTGGCCTTGTCTCACAATAAGTGAATTGATGATGGTAAAAACACACCATCCTCAATTAACTTTTTATGATACCTGGCAAGGTAACAATAGATATGCCTTGCACTCAACACCATCCACTATTCAGTCTGTGCAATATTAGCAGACTGAAGAGACTGGAGGGGAAAATACAAGTCATATATTTGTGTTTTTGACTACACATATCTCCAGGAATGACACAAGAAATGTGTGTCACTAATGGAGGTATGTGTGGGCAAAAACGCAAAGTGTACGGCGCAGTGTGTGTAGGCGGCGAAAGACACATTAATCAAACCGTATTAGGTGAAAGCAGAATTACACATTTATTTAAAATTAAATACATTTTATTGTGAAGAACATTTAGGGGAAGATTGGGCTACTTTGGGGGTGTTGAGAGAGGAGGAACAGCTGGTATGCGAGGAAGGGGTTCTAGGGGAAGGGGCGACGAAAGTAGTGGGGGAAGTGAGATCAGGGATGGAACGAGCGGCAGTTTGAGACGCACTGGTAGGTGAGGGGGGAGAGAAGCTCAAAGTTCTCTTTTTTTGTGTTTCCTTTCGGTTTGGGTGTCCTGCCTGGACCTCTTCGAGCTGCCTAACCGCCTTCCACTTTCTGACCGCCTGGAGCTGGGTGACCTTTGCTGCGTTTTGTGAAAAAGAGAATGTAGGTCCCCCTGTTGCTGATGTTGCTTCTGCTGATGGTGCTGCAGCTGCTGATGCTGCTGGGTGGTGGCGGTGCCAGTGCTGGCCCTTGCAGTAGGAGTAGTGGTGCCAGTGGTGGTCCAGTCAGGAGGAGTGGTGGCGGCAGTGCTGGTCAAGGCGGTAGGAGTGGTGGCGGCAGTGCTGGTCCAGGCTGTAGGATTGGGGGCGGTGCTCTAAGCAGGCGTGGTGGCGGTGGTGCTCCAGACAGGAGCAACGCTTGTCATGATGGTGGCAGTGGAGTGTCCAGCAGCACTCGGATTTGGGGTGGTGTAGTGTCCAGCTTGGCTTGGAATGCAGGTGGCCGTGCAGTGGTATGCAGCAGAAGTCGGTAGTGTGGTGAAGCGAGTCAGTGGTGGCACAGTTGGAAATCACACCACTGACTGCTGCACGTACTGATTCTGCTGCATAGCCTGTAAGTAAGCAGTGTTGCAGGCCTGCATCACATTCAGCTGTTGCTCAGGACTAAGGTGTTCCGCCATGCCCCATTCAATTTTAGTGAAAAAATGGTGCGCTGGTCTGTTGAGGTTGGCATCCAGACGGTCAAGGTGCTGTTCAACAGAGTGGAAGCGGTGTTCCATGTAATTAAAACCGCGTTCCATGAGGGAAGAACTTTCCACTCTGTCTGACAGCACCTTGAGGCTGGCATGAAAGGCCTCGCCCAAGTGCATGAACTCGGGCAAGACATTCCTGTCCAAGGCCCTCTGCCGCTGGCGGGAAGTGCCCGCATAACCAGTGGCAGAGACCTGGGACAGGGGAACACCTGATTGACCAGCTTCCTGGTCACCAGCTGTCCGTGTTGCTGACCTGCAAGTTGCTTCCTGGCTGTCGGGTGGCTGGGACGGGTCCAAGATCGTTCGATGAAGGACCGCTCCAGGGGCAGGTTGCAGGGTGCTGCTCCAGGTGCTGTGGAAAGAAAATAAAAACATTAGTCTCCTGCATTTACAAGAAGCAACTGCTGTGGATTAGAAAAGCACAGGTTTAAAAAAAAAAAAAAAAATTAAATACTTACGCTCTGGTGGCAAGGACCGGTCTAAGGAACGCTAACTCGCGATGGTAACGGTATTTGGTTCTGGTCCTTGCCGCTGAACCACTGCGAACCTGTCCCTCAGCACGAACATCACTGTTGAAGCGGTCCTTCATCGAGCGCCAACATGTTCAGACTTTGTTCACTGTTGGAAAAACAAAGAAAAAACATTATACAATGCACTCATGGCAAAATCTGCATCATCACACACACCTGAGTGAACATGGCAAACAGTCATTGCAGCATCACAAAACAATTCAATAGACAGTGCACTGATTGTTCGCCATGATAACACAATTGTGTTTCCTGCTAGATATATTCTAGCAGGAAACACAACAGTGTCATCAAGGACAATAGTCAATGCGGCACAATACAGCAATCCAATACACAATGCAGTCACTGTTCATCCTGATAACACTGTTGTGTTTCCTGCTAGAATATATCTAGCAGGAAACACAACAGGAACATTAGTCAATGCAGCACAATACAGCAATCCAATACACAATGCAGTCACTGTTGATCCTGATAACACTGTTGTGTTTCCTGCTAGAATATATCTAGCGGGAAACACAACAGTGTCATCAGGAACAATAGTCACTGCGGCACAATACAGCAATACAATGCAGTCACTGTTGATACTGATAACACTGTTGTGTTTCCTGCTAGAATATATCTAGCAGGAAACACAACAGTGTCATCAGGAACAATAGTCAATGCGGCACAATGCAGCAATACAATACCCAATGCAGTCACTGTTGATACTGATAACACTGTTGTGTTTCCTGCTAGAATATATCTAGCAGGAAACACAACAGTGTCATCAGGGACAATAGTCACTGCGGCATCATAGAGCAGGGAAATACTTACTAAACGCCTTTTTGGAACTTGGAGAGGCGCTGTCCCAGCCATCCATCAACGCTGTGGCCACCTCATTCCATAGCCGCCGGGTCACCACAGTGTCCTTGTACTGCTGGTCACGGCTGTCCTACAGCGGGACACGCTCCTCGACCAGGCGGATCAGGTGCTCATTGTCGAGATAGATGTTTTCTTCATCCCGTTGTGGAACCTAGAAAAAAAAATACATTATAATCTTGGACATTTTTGTGAATGAAAAAGTTAGAAAAAGATACAGAAAAGAAGCAAGATAGAAGATGAAAAACAGGACAGAAAAAAAGGAATAGAAAAAAAAAATTTAAACAAAAAAAAAAGTACATTCAAAGTCATTTTATACTTACATTCCGTCTCACCACCGGGATTTGTCTTGGCTGCTCTCGCTGTTCGGCCTCACTTACCGGGTCTGATGATGATGTCTGAAAAAGAACAAAAATTATTACACATTTGTAGATGCAGCAGCTATACTTATCCAAAGGCAGGAAGATACTCACCTCACGCTCTGCTTGGGCCAGTTCTGACCGGGATGGTGAGTATTCCGATCCAGAAGACATGCTGCAATTATAAAAAAATAAAAAGCATTAGTACATAATACATTTGAAAGGACAGGCAGACATTAGGTTTAAGAATACTCACATTTTCGCTGCTGCAGCTTGGATCCAAAGGGCTCTGTAATTTGGAAGGCTGTCTGGTCTCTTCCAGGCTGTCTGTAGAGTAGTGGTCTGACAGTGCAGACACCTTCTTTTATGTACACTCCTGAGACTCCTCACAAACAATGTTGCTTGTGTAGGGGGTTGGTTAAACAAGTGTCTAGACATTGTTTACTCAAAAATCGCATGCGCTCAAAAGCGCAGACATGCGCACTTCCATGCGCACGCCAGCGACCCCATAGACTATAATGTTATTTATTGGCGCATTCCGTGCGCACGCGCTTTTTTAACGTGGTTGGGCGGAACAAAAAGTGCAACATGTAACGTCTGGGCGCACACCTGGAAAAAGCGCAGCGCACGAAAACGCAGATGAATGCGTGTAAGCGCTAGACCATGCGCCCTCCATGTTAAAGATAGTGGAGCATGCGCAGAATGCGATGCGTGATAAAACGCTAATGTGAAACCAACCATACTGGCACATTTGGTGTAAGTAGGAAATAGAGTATGTAAACGCTACTAGACAGAACATTTAAAAACAACCAATATTCAAGCAAAATTGCTGCATGTGTTGCTAGTTCGATGTTTCCAAGGTCCTCAATAATCCATTTCAAATTATGTCACCTCACACACATGGGTCTAAAAATGGATGATATATCAGTCGCAATGCGGAGGAAGCAGGGAAAGGATGGAAGACCCAAACAAGGATATACCCCACATAGCTCCATTGGTTGGGTCCACCATCACTCACTCAATGGAGATACTTGGTTCATAAATTCATACCATATGGAAATGAGTTTATAAAACGGTCACAAGCACGATATAGTGTATTTGGAATCAAATTCAGGCACTGTTTACCATCTCAGTTGCCACATAAGCAAAACTGCAATTTTTTCGTTAACATGTTTTGTGAGAAGGAGCCATACACCCGAGATGTAATAGCTTTCATATCTGTCCCATAATTATGATCCAGTCAACTGCTCTTACATATTTGTTGCTTTCTCTAGGGAGTTAAGGATCAGGCATGTTGAATTTCAAACTGCTAATCCTTACTTCGGCTGTCCCCCTACACATCGGATTGGCCATGGATATCATGTTAATACATACTGTATATAATATCAGCCATGCACATAATGTATCCTCTTACCTTCCAGCTGCCTCCAATGCCTAAAGATTACAGTAATGAATTGAGGGATTTGATTGGCACAATGTTAAGCCGACAGCCTGAAAAGAGGCCAACAGCGAATCAGATACTGCGAAAGCCTTACATCAAGCAGCACATTAAGTTTTTCGTGGATAACAGTAAACTGTAAGTAATAATATTAAAAGGGATCTATACTAGTGATGAGCAAACGTGCTCGGATAAGGCGTTATCCCAGCATGCTCCGGTGCTAACCGAGTGGTTTTGGCGTGCTCGAAAAGTATGTTTGAGTCCCCACGGCTGTTAGACAGCCGCAACACATGCAGGGATTACCTAACAAACAGCCAATCCCCTGCATGTGTTGCGGCTGTCAAACAGTGGTGAGACATGCAGCCGTGGGGACTCGAGCATATAATTCGAACATGCTACTCGGTTAGCACCCGAGCATGCTGAGATAACGCCTTATACAATATCATTCGCTCATCACTAATCTTGACCACTGTTATAATCACATAAAATGCCGTTACATTTAATATGCTACGAGAGCCGTCAGTGCAACTCCATTGCCTAGCCAAGTCTGCATTAATAGAAAGCATGGGAACTGCTGTCATTCACGCAGTCGCTCCTACCCTTCCCTACTCCTATTGTTCACATAGCCTTAAGAAGGAGGGAATAAAACGATAGTTTAGGAATCTGCAGAATTAGAAAATGAAAGAACGTCACCGAGAAAAAAATACAGTAACATCGAAATGAATGCTAATACTTATTTTCTTTAGCTTTAATTTGGGGTTACTATTGGCAGACAAGCGGGTTTGCATTTCATTTATCATACTAGTGGGAATGGATGTGAAAGCTCTGCTCCAGTTACTAGAATTACTGAACAGTGATATGCATCTTCAGTTGTCGGCGTGAATGAAGTCTTCTCATACTGTTTTCGGCCGTATCCCAGGTACATTACAAGTAGTAATGGAAGCGAGAACTGGTCTGGTCGTATGAATGTTATGTTGTATTCTCATCACATCTCAACCATCTGTTGGGTGTAAGGCTATGTGCCCACGGTGCGTGTTAAAACGCACACCAAAAACCAGACTCCTTCCCAGAAATCGCGCGTTTTTTTCCGTGCGATTTTACCGCTATTATGATCGCGATTTTGCCACGATTTTCGCGTGCAATATTCAAGCACTTTCCAAGCGATTTGAAGCATCACTTGGAAAGTGATTGACAGGTTGGTCACACTCGTCAAAAACATAGTGTTTGAAAAGTGTGACCAGGTTTTTACTATTGAGGCCGCCTATGCGGCATCAATAGTAAAAGATAGAATGTTAAAATGCTAAAAAAAATTAAAAAAAAAAATCGGTGTATATTTACCTTCCGGCCTCCCGCGCTGCATTCCCGGGCCTCAGCGTTCCCAGTAATGCCTTGCGAGACCTGTGATGACGTAGTCTCGCGTTGCTATAGCGATCTCGCGAGACCTCGTCATCACAGGTCTCGCAAGGCATTACTGGGAACGCTGAGGCCGGGAATGCAGCGTGGGACGCCGGAAGGTAAATATACCCCGATTTTTTATTTTTAATTATTTTTTTTACAGGGGTATGGTACCCAGGGCCTGGAGGACAGTCTCCTCTCCTCCACACCGTGGGTACCAACCGCACATGAGACGCTTAACTTCCCGCATGGTGGGCATAGCCACATGCGGGAAGTAAGCGATTCTCATGCATTCCTATGGGTGCGGAATCGCGGCAATTCTTTGCGATTCTGCACAAAAGAATGAGCATGCTGCGATTTTTTCCGCGATGCGATTCCGCCGCGGAAAAAAGCGCAGCATTAGCACAGCATGTCCGGAATGCCATAGGAATGCATGGGGGGCGTTCTGTGCACGATTTTTAAACATTTTCGCGCCGAAAATCGCGGCAAAAACGCTTAAAAATCGCTACGTGGGCACACAGCCTAAATGTTATGTCAGGTGTGTGTGTGTGTGTATACACATATATATATATATATATATATATATAATATAATATATATACACAGTGCCTTGCGAAAGTATTCGGCCCCTGGAACTTTTTAACTTTCTCCCACATATCATGCTTCAAACATAAAGATACCAAATGTAAATTTTTTGGTGAGGAATCAATAACAAGTGGGACACAATTGTGAAGTTGAACGAAATGTATTGGTTATTTTAAATTTTTGTGGAAGTTCAAAAACTGAAAAGTGGGGTGTGCAATATTATTCGGCCCCTTTACTTTCAGTGCAGCAAACTCACTCCAGAAGTTCATTGTGGATCTGTGAATGATCCAATGTTGTCCTAAATGACGAATGATGATAAATATAATCCACCTGTGTGTAATCAAGTCTCCGTATAAATGCACCTGCTCTGTGATAGTCTCAGGGTTCTGTTTGAAGCACAGAGAGCATCATGAAGACCAAGGAACACAACAGGCAGGTCCGTGATACTGTTGTGGAGAAGTTTAAAGCCGGATTTGGATACAAAATGATTTCCAAAACTTTAAAAATCCCAAGGAGCACTGTGCAAGCGATGATATTGAAATGAAAGGAGTATCATACCACTGCAAATCTACCAAGACCCGGCTGTTCCTCTAAACTTTCATCTCAAACACGGAGAAGATTTATCAGAGATGCAGCCAAGAGGCCCATGATCACTCTGGATGAACTGCAGAGATCTACAGCTGAGGTGGGACAGTCTGTCCATAGGACAACAATCAGTCGTACACTGCACAAATCTGGCCTTTATGGAAGAGTGGCAAGAAGAAAGCCATTTCTCAAAGATATCCATAAAAAGTGTTGTTTAAAGTTTGCAACAAGCCACCTGGGAGACACACCAAACATGTGGAAGAAGGTGCTCTGGTCAGATGAAACCAAAATTGAACTTTTTGGCAACAATGCCAAACGATATGTTTGGTGTAAAGGCAACACAGCTCTCATCACCCTGAACACACCATCCCCACTGTCAAACATGGTAGTGGCAGCATCATGGTTTGGGCCTGCTTTTCTTCAGCAGGGAAGATGGTTAAAATTGATGGGATGATGGATGGAGCCAAATACAGGACCATTCTTGAAGAAAACCTGTTGGAGTCTGCAAAAGACCTGAGACTGGGATGGAGATTTGTCTTCCAACAAGACAATGATCCCAAACATAAAGCAAAATCTACAATGGAATGGTTCACAAATAAACGTATCCAGGTGTTAGAATGGCCAAGTCAAAGTCCAGACCTGAATCCAATAGAAAATCTGTGGAAAGAGCTGAAAACTGCTGTTCACAAACGATCTCCATCAAACCTCACTGAGCTCGAGCTGTTTGCCAAGGAAGAATGGGCAAGAATTTCAGTCTCTCGATGTACAAAACTGATAGGGACATACCCCAAGCGACTTGCAGCTGTAATCGCAGCAAAAGGTGGTGCAGCAAAGTATTAAGTTAAAGGGGCCGAATAATATTGCACGCCCCACTTTTCAGTTTTTGAATTTCCACAAAAATTTAAAATAACCAATAAATTTCGTTCAACTGCACAATTGTGTCCCACTTGTTGATTCTTCACCAAAAATTCACATTTGGTATCTTTATGTTTGAAGCATGATATGTGGGAAAAGGTTGAAAATTTCCAGGGGGCCGAATACTTTTGCAAGGCACTATATATATATATATATATATATATATATATATAAACAATGGCATAATATGCCCATAGGGACTAATGTTAAAGAAGCAATCGCTCTCCACAAATTTCTTTGTGTATGTTAATATTCTTACTAATCGCTGTTTTACCTGGTTTCCAGTGCTGTGCCAGTCCTCTTCTCACTCACTCTTCTGACTTGCCCAGGGGTCTTTGTGTGAGCGGAAGTCTCTTTTCCTGTGTAAGCCTATGGAGCTCAGAACGAAGCAGCTCACACATAGACGCCAGTGTGATCTGGCGAATAGAAGGCATGTGAGTGTGAAGAGGATCGGAGCGCCGCGGGAAACTGGGGAAGACGTCGATTGGTGAGCATGGTAACACATTCGCACTCCATTATACGAAACATCTACACAGGTTTAATTAATAAGAACAGTGGGAGTTGTTCTTTAACCCCTTAATGTCCAATGACGGACACAGTCCGTCATCAGACATTTCCCCTGCTTTGATGAGGGCTCCGGCGCTGAGCCCGCATCAAAGCCGAGACATGTCAGCTGTTATGAACAGCTGACATGTGCCCGCAATAGGCGCGAGCGGAATCGCCGTCCGCCCGCGCCTATTAACTAGTTAAATGCCGCTGTCAAAGCTGACAGCGGGCATTTAAATAGCATTTCCGGCCGCCTGGCCGGAAATGACGTCATCGCCGACCCCCGTCACGTGATCGGGGGTCGGCGTCATGTTGCCTGGACAACCGGAGGTCTCTATGAGACCTCCATGGTTGTTCCAGGCATATGGCTTTCAGCGCCACCCGGTGGTCGGCGCTGAAAGCACAGCAGTAAATCTGCTATATATGGGCGATCTGCTCATCACCCATATGTAGCAGAGCCGATCGGGTTGTGCAAGCTTCTAGCCTCCTATGGAGGCTATTGAAGCATGCCAAAAGTAAAAAAAAAAATGTTTAAAAATAAAAAAAAATTAAAAAAACCTAAAAGTTCAAATCACCCCCCTTTCGCCCCAATCAAAATAAAACAGTAAAAAAAAAAAAACCACATACACATATTAGGTATCGCCGCGTTCAGAATCGCCCGATCTATCAATAAAAAAAAAGCATTAACCCGGTCGCTAAACGGCATAGCGAGAAAAAAATTAAAAACGCCAGAATTCCGTTTTTTTGGTCACCAAGACATTGCATTAAAATGCAATAACGGGCGATCAAAAGAACGTATCTGCACAAAAGTGGTATCATTAAAAACGTCCGGCACGGAAAAAATAAGCCCTCACCAGACCCCAGATCATGAAAAATGGAGACGCTACGGGTCTCGGAAAATTGCGCAAGTTTTTTTTTTGTTTTTTTTTTTAGCAAACTTTGGAATTTTTTTTCACCACTTAGATAAAAGAGGACATAGACATGTTTGGTGTCTATGAACTCGCAATGACCTGGAGAATCATAATGGCAGGTCAGATTTAGCATCTAGTGAACCTAACAAAAAAGCCATGCAAAAAACAAGTGTGGGATTGCACTTTTTTTGCAATTTCACCGCACTTGGAATTTTTTTCCCATTTTCGAGTACACGATATGGTAAAACTAATGATGTCATTTAAAAGTACAACTCGTCCCGCAAAAAATAAGCCCTCACATGGCCATATAAATGGAAAAATAAAAAAAGTTATGGCTCTGGAAAGAAGGGGAGGGAAAAATGAAAATGTAAAACCAAAAATACCCCTGGTCGTTAAGGGGTTAATAGGGGTCTCTAATCTTTACAAAAATATGCGTACGAGTAGTTTAATAGCAGTAAGATTAGTCCACACGTGTACTCTGCAGGCCAGCCTCTCATGCAGTTACATGGCCATTTCCCTGGTGTTTATCTGCAGCTCTTTAACATTCCTTATTCTGATCATGTTCTTTTCTCCCATGTTGTACCAGATATCACACATTCTATGCCCCTTATCTCCACTGCTCACTGGTTTTCCCAGCTCCTTCTCTAGAGGGATCCTGTATAATACGCTGGGAATGATATGGCGCAGTGTCGAGAAAAGAGAATAGCAAAACAGACTAGGAGTAATAACAGGACTACCTAACTAATAGACGGGTCTATGAGCAACATCTGTGAATGGGGAGAGGAATCATGGGAACTGTGGTCCTTTACATGGTAATCCCTAAGGAAGCCCTAGCGGCATCAAAACAAAGGTGCAGCACTAACTTCTAAAGGTCTGTACTTTTATTTCTCGTGATAAGCTCCTTAAAAAGTATGCAACCAGGTTTATGGGTTTTTTTGCGTGTGTAATGGACAGGAAAGCACAGTCCAGCACAACAGAATGTCATTTTGGCCTCCTTCATGTGCTGGGGGGCCTATGGGTAATTCAGGATATGTGCCAGGAGGCTTCCTAAAGCATACAGTAAACACTATGTGAACAGAGCCCTTCTCTTCTCCCTAGTTCTGACATTTAGTTTGTGTAGTCGGAAGACAAGAATGAACATTCACAAGTTAGATTAAACAGGTTTGCCTGCACCATAAAGAAAAAACTATTGCTTTTCTTTTTATTTCTTTTTTTTTAAAGAAAACAAGTCAAACGCCGAAAAAAAATGGTAGACTCCAGCCACAGTGGGGTCCCAAAAAATGGTGAACAGCATGAGCGAGAAACCCGAGCAGAAACTGCCCCTGGTGAAAGAAAACGGCATAAAGTGGTAAAATTACTTTTCATTTTTTAAATGCTCCTCTGTTTAGTTTAGAGAATTACACCATTCACGCAGGGATCTTTGGGTCCCCAGTTGTCAGGATCATCAGGGGCCTAAGCATCTGAACCCCCAGTGATAATACATCCAACATCTATCCTACAAATTGGTGGTATCATTTTTTTTTTTTTTGTGCATAAAGAAAATTTTATTACATATGATGTTGCTCAAAGATAACTATAGGTTCACTGGGTATTATGGAGTCCCACATTTATTATTGCTTAACCCCTTAACAACCTTTGTACATACAAGTCACTACGGGGGTGTATGGAGTAGAAGGTGAACCACTTCTTACATGTCAGATCCCAGTGGTGTTACATAGGTAACAGCTGCTCGGATCACTGCTGTTAACCACATAGATGCTGCTGTCAATCACTAACAGCAGCATCTAAATGGCCTACTTACTGGTGCACTCCCATTTTTTCCATTTAGACACGATTGTTGAGTAGCCGATGATTTACCATGGTAGCTGGGGACCTGTAGTTGCCATAGTACTTGGGCAACTTTTCCAAAGGCAAAAGCTGTCAATAGGAATAATGCAAATTTGTTTTCTGACTCCTTTTATACACATAAGGGCATTTTCGCACTAACGCACAATTGTCAATTTTCTACGCAGAATAAAGGAAAAAGCCCAGTAAAGTTGAATGCAGCCTCTGTTCCTTCAGCTCTTCCCGACTTCCCGCACATGAACAATACATCGGCTTCTATTTCAACGCTTAGCAAGGTGGATATCAGTGTCCTGCCCGATGACAAAAGAGCGCAGTCTGATGAACATTTGATCCCCGAGCTTCAGGATGACTGCAGGGACCCGCCAGGTAAAATGACACCAAACAGTCCAAGCGAGCAGGACATCAAACTAAAACCGCAGGCAGCATCAAACGCCAACATGGAAAACAACATTTGTCCAGTAGCTAATCCCACTAGCATGGAGGATGAAGAAGACACCATGAAGCTTTTACAGCCAGTTTGCAAAGGCGACCATCAGGCGAACCAGGTGGGTGCAAGCAACAAACTTCATGTTCTTCTTTTATACACCTGTAGAACAGAATTCTTAGAATTTCAATGACTATTGCGCTTCTTTTTAGCTGTAAATTTGAATCATTTTTCAAAGGGGTTGTCTGCTACTAGGACAACCCCTTCTTGAACTAAATGTTTGGCCCTAATAAAATTAAAAAAACCTATACTTCCCCTTCTGGCAACATTCCAGCAGTGTCAGCACTTCTGGTCTCTGGGCTCTTGGGCGGTATTGTGACTCATGAGCCCGGTGCCCAGTCAGCGCTGGTGTGACTTTCCCCACCTTCGTATGGATTGAACATGAAGAGGAACTCAGGGATCAGCTGCAGCCAGGAATTCCTCTTTATGTTTAATCTGTACGAAGGCGGAGACCAGCGCTGATTGGGTGCCGGGCATCACATGTCACGACACCACGTGAGAGCTCTGGAGCCACGAGTGCTGACATGGTTACGATTACTGACAGCTAAGCTACTGCAATGCCCTGCACATGGAGTAAGTGACATAGCGAATCAGAAGAACTATACTACATTTCTAACTGGAATATCTGTTATCATTACTTCTGCTGCATATTGAGATAGGATCTTGAAAATGGGAATACCCCTTTAAGTTCAGCTGTCATAGATTGATAGCGACATTTAAGTGTCTAAACAGCAGATGAAGGGAGATGCTGGCTGTAGAACACAGCCATCACCTGCTCTGTAATAGGTGGGCTTAGTTCCTGAGCTTCTTCCACACACCTATATCACAAGTGAGGTGCGGATGTTTGTCACGTGTCAGGAAGGGGTTAAGCACAGGGTAAACTGTAATAAATCTTGGTTTTAAATACTTGTGTCTGTTTTCTTGTAGGAACACTTGGATTCTACAGAGAAGCTCCTAGAGCCATTCCTACCTGTTGCAGAACCCGTATGTCTAACAATCATTTTTCTATATTTAGGCTGTGTACCCACGTTGCGGATTGTATGCGTTTTTGTCGCGTTTTTCGCCATGAAAACGCTGCGAAAATGCATTCCTATGGCATTCCACACCTGATGTGCTAATGCTGCGTTTTTTTCCGCGGCGGAATCGCATAGCGGAAAAAAACGCAGCATGCTCATAATTTTTTGCGGAATCGCCGCGATTCCGCAAATAATCGCCGCGATTCTGCACACATAGGAATGCATGAGATTCGATTACTTCCCGCATGTGGCTGTGCCCACCATGCGCAAAGTGAGCGGCTCATGTGCAGATGGTACCCACGGTCTGGAGGAGAGGAGACTGTCCTCCTCACCCTGGGTACCATATCCCTGTAAAAAAAAAAAGAATAAAAAATTGATTTATACTCACCTTCCGGCGTCCCGCGCAGCCTTACCGATGCTCCCGCCAACTCCCGTTCCCAGTAATGCCTTGCGGCAGGGACCTGTAATGACGTAGCGGTCTCGCGAGACCGCATCCACTATCACGAGACTGCTACGTCATCAAAGGTCTTAGGCCTGTTTCACACTTCGGTTGTCTGACGTCAGTTGCAAACCGCCAAAGTGTGAAAAAAACGGATTAATTTCCGTTTTGCAACAAACTGATGCCACTGGATCCGTTTCTTGGATGTATCTGCTGCAGCCGCTAAGTACTTGAAATTTAAAGGAACCGATATCGAGAGAGAGAGAAAGATATATATATATATATATATATATATATATATTATATATATATATATATATATATATATATGTGTGTAGGTATATCTATAATATAACGGGCTAAGCGTCACTCTGTCTGACGCCTCTATAGACTGCACAAGCGCGACGCGCCTGCGCAGTCTGGTTCCAGACAGAGTGACGCCACCCCCCCCCAGGAGATCACCGGCACACGCATCCCCCCAGGAGATCGCCGGCACAACACCTTACCGATTTGGTGTGGCCGCGGGGTCTTGCATCTTGCTGTGATGACAGGAGAGGGCGGGTTGTGGCGCCGGAAGCGGCGCATGCGCAGTCCGCGCTTTCCGGCGCCATTTTGTGGAAGACACACTGTCTTCACACTGCAGTGTGTCTTCAAGAACATGGCGGCGGTGAGTGCAGACTGCGCAGGCGCCGATTCCGGCGCTACAACACGCCCAGAACAGGACAGCGCTGGACACAGGGCAGAAAGGTGAGTATAAATGTTTTTTTTTAATGTGTGCAGTTTAATAGGGGTGAGGGAGACCATTCATATCAGGATTGGGGAGTGAGGGGACCATGTATACCACGAAAGGGGGGTGAGGGGGACCATGCATACCAGGATTGGGGGGTGAGAGGACCATGCATACCAGGATAGGGGGGTGAGAGGACCATGCATACCAGGATAGGGGGGTGAGGGGACCATGCATACCAGGATAGGGGGGTGAGGGGACCATGCATACCAGGATTGGGGGGTGAGGGGATCATGCATTCCAGGATTAGAGGGGGGGGGTGAGGGGACCATGCATACCAGGACTGAGCGGTGAGGGGACCATGCATACCAGGATTGGGGGGTGAGGGCACCATGCATACCACGATAGGGATGATGGGGTACCATGCATACCACGATAGGGAAGAGGGGGTACCATGCATACCAGGATTGGGGGGGGGGTGTTATTCGGGTAGGGGATACTCGCTCAGCAGCAACAAAATCAGATCCGGCACAGATTTTCCATAAAGCAAGCATAGTCCATGCGGTTTATTCAACATCATAAACCCACAGCAGCAACAAGACTTCATATAAAAAGCAGAGCGTCCATGGCAGAGTTTCACTCTGTAAACCCTGTGTTCACACATGTTGTACAATGTCCAGCATACAGGCTCTCTTAGCCTCACTTATCTTACCCACGTCCGGGTTTCCTCAAGGCTGCTTTAGCTTACTGCAGACATTCATTCCCTCCCCTGGGAACTCTCAGACACATGCAGCCATTCACCACAGCCACTTCCCAGGCTGTTAGCCAGGAAGCTCCATCTCAGTGGGACCTTCCACACTGGACCAATCGGGTCCCAGCATTCACCACCTGTGACCTACCCTGGCCACATTATATGGTTCATAGCCACGCCCACCGGGTCACATGACTGACCTCATCACAGGTCCTTCAAGCATTTACACACTCTTTCCAACAGTGCTTTAAACACACCCCCTGGGTGGGTTTGTAGGTAACCAGGTCCTCCCATCTCTCTAGTTACCTGGAGACTTCTCCCTACACATTGAAACAACACCTCAGCAATATCATTTCTGAACAACACATAAGTCTCCATCCCAAAGCCACCCACTTTGGGATACATAACGGCCATTCCGTATTCTGCCATTCATCCTTTCTCTTGGGACATCCACACAGCGCCCCCTAGCGGACACAGTGGTTACTGTTATGAGCTCATTTTCTGCTCCACCAGTTGAGAGTTCCCCTTCCGTTCTCCCTCTGGTGGTGACAGGAGGTAGTGAGGTTGGTTTAATTGGTAGTGATCTACCACCTGGTGAGGAAGATAACGATTGGATCTCTGGAGTATCAGACTGGATATAAGACAGCCGACGCCCTATCCTGGTGCTGGTGATTCAGTCTGCTTCTCAGGTCTTGGACTCAGCTTTGTTCCAGTCTTCTCAAGATAAGTTTGTTTTTGCTAATGTTCACACTTGCTCTTGTTGGTCAATTCAGTTTTTTGTGTGGTCAGCCAGCCCGGCTGGGCTGTGCTGAATTTCCACTCTTATTTATCTGTATTTGCCAAATTGCCTTTTTTTTTGTCCCTTATTAGATTGGCCTCTTTTTTTCTCTATCTCAGAATATTTCAGAGTGCTGATATAGTGGGAGATGTCTAGTGACTTCAGGGTTAATTTTGCTATCAGTTGTGTTGGACATTTTTGTAGGGTTTTTGGCAGATTGCAGACAGTGTCTTTCCTTTCCTGTCCTTTCTAGTTAGTTTGGCCCCATCGTTTGCTCAGCCTATTTTCCTGCCTTTCTTTGTGTTTTCATCTTGTTTCACCGTCAATACATGTGGGGGGCTGTCTTTCCTTTGGGGTCTGCTCTGGGGCAGTTAGTTTTCCTCTTTTCCTGCTTTAGGCTTATTTAGTTCTCCGGTTGTGACGAGGCGTCTAGGACCACCGTAGGAACGCTCCACGACTGCTGCTAGTTGCGTGTTAGGATCAGGGGTCTGCAGTCTGCATAGTTACCAACCTCTTTGGTTTTCTGAGACTTAGCTTGTGTTGTTTTTTATTTCCTCCTCGGCTAAGCGTTTATAACAGGTTACTACACCACATACCTCCCCCCTCTGTTCAAACTTGTGGGGTTGAACACACAACGTTACATCAGGCTCTCGAGACCGGGCACTCATTACACCTTGCCCCACAGGTCGAGAGAATTGTCTCCATCTATCATACGGCCTCATCTCTATGTTAGGCCTTCCCCGCCCCCAGCGGTCAGAATACCGGCCCTGATCTTTGGCCCTCCAGTTCCAGTCTGTCTGCGTCATCAGACACTGTCTAGTCACCACATTCGTCTCCCTGTTTGTTCCGTTCCCCGACCAGCTCCCCCGGTTGGTACGGTCATCAGTCTTAATCAGGCCTACTGTCTGGCCTGAGTCTGACTCATTCAGGGTCTCATAGGAACTACGGTCTCTCAACGTCGTCCTGGCAGTCGAACTACCACTTGCTGACATTTTTCGGCCATCTGCCATGTCACTTCTTGGAGGAACCCTTCGGGTCCTTATATCTTGGGTTGAAGGCGGCCGCCACCTGGTAATCCGTACCTCTTTATTGATTCGCCGACAGTCCAGCCTCAACTGCTCAGTCTCTTGCAGGTACCCCACTCGATACTCCAAAAGTTTCTCAGGCTTTCCACGGAGCCAACCACCAGGCTGGGAATCCTACCCTCTTCACTGGATACATGGTCTTCATCATCCGGAGGGATCCTCACCCTCACCACACCGGAGCTATTTACAAGGTCTTGCATTACCTTCCCGAATCTTCCAATGATTCTCCCAATCAGACCTTTGGGAACCGGAACTACCTCTTTCCGCAAACCCAACCGATCCATAGCCTCTCTTGCTAAGTCTAGGCGTCAAGCAGCTTTCATATTACTCCGCCTAACCAACTGTTTGACATGGAGACACTGCAGATGCATGTTTTTCAGGACAGCCACCCGCTTTGCTGTGTCTTCCCTGGCTGACATTATCACCAACTGCAGAGTCTCAGGCGCCCAGTGCACCTTACACGCTTTGACCACCTCTTTGAAAGCCTCATGCACACCTTCCTCAGCACAGGCCTCTTGCATGTCTTTTGGTACATCAATCACAAACGTGAAGGTTGTGGCCTTGCTCTCTTCCTGGCCAGGAGGCTCTGGCTTTACCATGGACACTTCCCTCACTACAGTTGACCCGACCGGGTAACTATCTTCTTCAGTTCTTAGCTCCCCAACTTCACGAGATCTCATCTCTTCATGACCGTCTGCCAAGACGGGCACCAGCAGCTCCGTTCCACCACCAGTTGGACCCGGCCGCTGTTCATCACTGTCAAAGTTCTTCTCCCGCAGAAGACCACTTACAGTTTCTTTGAGCTCCAAGACTTCTTTCTCGAGCTCCTCAACCCTGTGCTCGGCCATTTGTCTCAGGACTCTTTCTTGTTCGAGATGTTCTTCCATCTCTTCCCTAAGCGTCTTGTTCACGTTTTGCCACGTTGACAGGTGACCTCTGAGCTCAGAGACTTCCTTCTCTAGCCCTTCTATTCTGTGCTCTCTTTCTCTCTCAGGGCCACAGTCACCCCCAGAGTCTGAGTCACCCAGGCCTGTCGAGTAATTCTTCCAGTTACCCACTAACCGTGTTTTCCCCCCAATCGTCTCATCTCCCAGCCCACCATCCGTCATATCACGAGACGTCAGGTCTCGGGCAGATGTACTTCTTCTTCTGGTCAATTCTACCTCTGACCTGTCCACGTCAGGAGCAGTCACCGTCTCAATATCTGTTAGCCCAACAGTAGAAACGTCTCCAACCTCCTGCCATATGTCATCAAACACAACAAAGTCCCGGCCCCTCTCCAAGGCATAGACTAAGTCCCGTGGTATCCTGCCCCCTTGGCACTCACCACCTTTGGTCCCCTCAAACATTACTCTGTCTACGGCATAGTTCACCGTGACCCCGTGTTTACAGTGAACCCTGGCGTTTTTCTCGGTCAGAGATAAAACGAGAGGAGTTCCTGTCAGTCACCTGACTCTTTGAGTCCAGTCTACCAGAGACTCCTTCCCGATGCAGCATCACGGTACACACCTGTGGCCCGTCATTATCCGGAAAATACATGCCGCACTCCTCAAAATTCATACAGGCACACTGCGGTTCCACAGACATACCCACTGAGGCAACCAGTGCTGCCATTTCCTGAACCATCCCAATTCGGGTCGCCGCCCCATCACGGGACTCCACCCCTTTTTGGGTTACCACCCCAATTTGGGTCACCGCCCTCTTCTGGGACTCCACTTCTTTTTGGGTTACCACCCCAATTTGGGTCAACGCCCCCTTCTGGGACTCCACCCCCTTTTGGGCTACCACCCCGATTTGGGCCACCGCCCCCTTTCGGGATTTCCCCATGTCCGTTATACTGGTCTTCTCAGACCACAGTTCACACAACACAGTTTGTCTGTTTTACGATACCACACAAGTCTTTGTTGGCACCACCACAGCTCCTGCTGGCACCGATCACGGACACCACCGGCTGCTGTTCACACACAGCGGCTGTTGTCCTCTTCGTAACCCCGCCGAGTTACAGGAAGCCGCTTGTCCCCTTCATAACCCCGCCGAGTTACAGGAAGCCGCTTGTCCCCTTCGTAACACCGCCGAGTTACAGGAAGCCGCTTGTCACCTTCTTGACTCCCACTGAGCCACCGCAGGCTGAGTTGAGAAAAGAAGAGGAAAAAAAAAAAAGCACACCACAAAAAACTCACGTGTCCTGTCTGTGTGCTATTCAGGACGTACCGTCTCCGCCTGAGACCTTCCAACACACAGGGCGCACCGGGTGCTATTCAGAGAGCCGACCCTCCTCCCAGGGTTTCCCAACACACCGGCCTCACCAGGTCCAGGGGCTCAGCGGGTGCTCTTCAGGACATCCGTCTCCGCCTGAGACTGCCCAACACTCACGTCTCACCAGGTCCACGGTCATACCACGTGCTCCAGGGAGACGATTCTTCTCCTAGAATCTCCCAACACTGACCCTCCAGGACCTTGCTCCCTGAACCCTCCAGATACACAGTCTTTATCACTGACCCCGGTCAGTGCAACACAAACACCCGTCCGTTACCTGTGTCGGCCCCACAGGTCCTACCTCTTCTCCACAGAGGCACCCTATAGCAACCACCAGTCTCTTTCTCACTGACCCCGGTCAGTACAACACGGTTTTCACGACCGTCACCTGCTGTCCGCGCAGGTTCTCGGACCCCTCTACCACAGAGGTATCCTATAAGTCTCTTTCTCCTGGGGAAATGGCCGCACTGGGCTCACCGATCCGGACAGTGCCTTACTCACTAGGCCGCCCCACGGTTCCAGAACCACAGCCTGGCAGTGGCTTCCCCAACCGTCAGCCTTCCTGGCTCAGCGTTGCCCTTAGCAACCGACTTTGCAGTCCTCTTCCGTTGCTTCCAGCAACAAGGCTACAACAATGCCCATAGCTTTCTCCACCAATTGTGAGGTAGCGCTGTTATTTGGGTAGGGGATACTCGCTCAGCAGCCACAAAATCAGATCCGGCACTGATTTTCCATAAAGCAAGCATAGTCCATGCGGTTTATTCAACATCATAAACCATGACCAGCAATATATAAACGGCATAGCGTCCATGGCAGAGTTTCACTCTGTAAACCCTGTGTTCACACAGGTTGTACAATGTCCAGCATACAGGCTGTCTTAGCCTCACTTATCTCACCCACGTCCGGGTTTCCTCATGGCTGCTTCAGCTTACTGCAGACGTTTATTCCCTCCACTGGGAACTCTCAGACACATGCAGCCATTCACCACAGCCACTTCACAGGCTGTTAGCCGGGAATCTCCATCTCAGCGGGACCTTCCACACTGGACCAATCGGGTCCCAGCATTCACCACCTGTGACCTACCCTGGCCAGATTATATGGTTCATAGCCACGCCCACCGGGTCACATGACTCTGACCTCATCACAGGTCCTTCAAGCATTTACACACTCTTTGCAACAGTGTTTTAAACACACCCCCTGGGTGGGTTTGTAGGTAACCAGGTCCTCCCATCTCTCTAGTTACCTGGAGACTTCTCCCTTACACATTGAAACAACACCTCAGCAATATCATTGCTGAACAACACATAAGTCACCATCCCAAAGCCACCCACTTTGGGATACATAACGGCCATTCTGTATTCTGCCATTCATCCTTTCTCTTGGGACATCCACACAGCACCCCCTAGCGGACACAGTGGTTACTACACCACTATATATATATATATAAATCAAAAAAAGACGGCTTGATAAAGACGGGTCACCGTTGAAACGTTGCCACTTGAGGATCAGTAAAGTATCCACTTTTTTTTCACATTTAATTTGAGTGCTGCCTATTGCTGCCTATATATATATATATATATATATATATATATATATATGAAACAGGCCTTAGTCGAAAGACATCGCTGGGAACGGGAGCATCGCTGAGGCCTGGAGACACTGCGCGGGACGCCGGAAGGTGAGTATATCACGATTTTTTTTTTTATCATTTTTAACATTCTATCTTTTAGAGCTTGTTTTTTGCAGGACAAGTTGTAGTTGTTAATGACACCATTCATTTTGCCATCCAATGTACTGGAAAGCAGGGAAAAAAAATTCCAAGTGCATTGAAATTGAAAAATGCAGTTATGTAATTGTTTTGGGGTTTTGTTTTTATGGTGTTCATTGTGCGGTAAAAATTACCTGACAACCCAGCCTGATTGCTTCCATCATCGTATTCTGAGACCCATGACATTCTCATTTTTCAGTGGGGCCGAGTGATGGCTTGTTTTTTGTATGATGGCCGTACGTTTTTATTTAACTATATAGGACATTTTGATCGGTTCTTACTGCATTTTTTTCTGTTTACAATTAATTTTATATTTTGATAGATTGAACTGGAAGAAAAGGCAGCGATGATTTTGAGTTTTTATATTTTTTTAAATCTATTTTTTTTAAAAAGCATTGTTTTGCTTTATTTTTTAGTCCCATTGGAGGCTTGAACCTGCGATCGTCTGATTGCTTATACAATATATCACAGTATAGAGTGAAAACCACGGTCTCCTATGAAGCCCAGGTACACGCTGTTTTTCACAGAAGTACCATAATAGCAAACACAACGGTCTTAATTAAGCCCCTGGCTGCAAATGCAACCCATCGGCACGTCACAAGCTGGGTCGATGGGTGCGTCGTGGAACAGCACTCTCCCCAGGCTGCGAGCTGTAATTGCCACTGTAAGAGATTGATGTAGGCATTTAAGTGGTAAGCAGCAGCAGGTTGTCCTCATCTCCAAGCTATCAGTAAAATAATTTATGATGCACCTTCTTGTTTGGTTACAGGACAGAGTAGCTGCAAAAGCTGAAATACAGCCCCTCAATTCCATATCTGAGCCATCCTTATCCAGACAGCGAACACACAAGGCCAGAGAAGATGTGTCCTCACACTCTGAGCAGGTGAAACTTTCCAACACAATATGTATATTGGTTTTAGTTAAAAATGATTTTTCAGGAATAGTGGTTATTAGCCCTATTGACTTGTGCTAGCTGAAATTAATAAACTGAACTGTTACCTTTCCATACTCCAGTGATGCGTCCCCTCATGTGCACCAGTACTTGTTGCCATACCGCAGCAATGACGTGCTCCTTATTTACGTATCACAGGAATTATGTGCTTCTTATTGACGTATCACAGCAATGACGTGTTCCTTATTGACATACCGCAGTAATGACGTGTTCCTTATTGACATGCCGCAGCCTTGACTTGTTACTTATTGACATACCGCTGCAATGACGTGTTCCTTATTGACATGCCGCAGCAATGACATGTTCCTTATTGACATACCGCTGCAATGACTTGTTCCTTATTGACATACCACTGCAATGACGTGTTCCTTATTGACATGCCGCAGCAATGACGTGTTCCTTATTGACATACCGCTGCAATGACGTGTTCCTTATTGACATGCCGCAGCAATGACGTGTTCCTTATTGACATACCACTGCAATGACGTGTTCCTTATTGACATGCCGCAGCAATGACGTGTTCCTTATTGACATACCGCTGCAATGACGTGTTCCTTATTGACATGCCGCAGCAATGACGTGTTCCTTATTGACATACCGCTGCAATGACGTGTTCCTTATTGACATGCCGCAGCAATGACGTGTTCCTTATTGACATACCGCTGCAATGACGTGTTCCTTATTGACATACAGCTGCAATGACTTGTTCCTTATTGACATGCCGCAGCAATGACTTGTTCCTTATTGACATGCCGCAGCAATGACTTGTTCCTTATTGACATGCCGCAGCATTGACGTGTTCCTTATTGACATACCGCAGCAGTGACTTGTTCCTTATTGACATACCACTGCAATGACGTGTTCCTTATTGCATTCCGCAGCAATGACTTGTTCCTTATTGACATACCCCAGCAGTGACGTGTTCCTTATTGACATACCACTGCAATTACTTGTTCCTTATTGACATGTTCCTTATTGACATGCCGCAGCAGTGACGTGTTCCTTATTGACATACCACTGCAATGACATGTTCCTAATGACAAGTTCCTTATTGACATGCCGCAGCAATGACGTGTTCCTTATTGACATACCACTGCAATGACATGTTCCTAATGACATGTTCCTTATTGACATGCCGCAGCAATGACGTGTTCCTTATTGACATACCACTGCAATGACATGTTCCTAATGACATGTTCCTTATTGACATGCCGCAGCAATGACGTGTTCCTTATTGACATACCACTGCAATGACATGTTCCTAATGACATGTTCCTTATTGACATGGCGCAGCAATGACGTGTTCCTTATTGACATACCACTGCAATGACATGTTCCTAATGACATGTTCCTTATTGACATACCGCAGCAGTGACGTGTTCCTTATTGACATGCCGCAGCAGTGACGTGTTCCTTATTGACGTGCCGCAGCAATGACTTGTTCCTTATTGACATGCCGCAGCAATGACTTGTTCCTTATTGACATGCCGCAGCAATGACTTGTTCCTTATTGACATACCGCAGCAGTGACTTGTTCCTTATTGCATTCCGCAGCAATGACTTGTTCCTTATTGACATGCCGCAGCAATGACTTGTTCCTTATTGACATGCCGCAGCAATGACTTGTTCCTTATTGACATACCGCAGCAGTGACTTGTTCCTTATTGCATTCCGCAGCAGTGACGTGTTCCTTATTGACATGCCGCTGCCATGACTTGTTCCTTATTGACATACCGCTGCAATTACTTGTTCCTTATTGACATACCACTGCAATGACGTGTTCCTAATGACATGTTCCTTATTGACATGCCGCAGCAATGACGTGTTCCTTATTGACATACCACTGCAATGACGTGTTCCTTATTGACATACCGCAGCAGTGACGTGTTCCTTATTGACATACCACTGCAATGACATGTTCCTAATGACATGTTCCTTATTGACATACCGCAGCAGTGACGTGATCCTTATTGACATGCCGCAGCAGTGACGTGTTCCTTATTGACATGCCGCAGCAATGACTTGTACCTTATTGACATGCCGCAGCAATGACTTGTTCCTTATTGACATGCCGCAGCAATGACTTGTTCCTTATTGACATGCCGCAGCAATGACTTGTTCCTTATTGACATGCCGCAGCAATGACTTGTTCCTTATTGACATGCCGCAGCAATGACTTGTTCCTTATTGACATACCGCAGCAGTGACTTGTTCCTTATTGCATTCCGCAGCAGTGACGTGTTCCTTATTGACATGCCGCTGCCATGACTTGTTCCTTATTGACATACCGCTGCAATTACTTGTTCCTTATTGACATACCACTGCAATGACGTGTTCCTAATGACATATTCCTTATTGACATGCCGCAGCAATGACGTGTTCCTTATTGACATACCACTGCAATGACGTGTTCCTTATTGACATACCGCAGCAATGACGTGTTCCTTATTGACATACCACTGCAATGACATGTTCCTAATGACATGTTCCTTATTGACATACCGCAGCAGTGACGTGATCCTTATTGACATGCCGCAGCAGTGACGTGTTCCTTATTGACATGCCGCAGCAATGACTTGTACCTTATTGACATGCCGCAGCAATGACTTGTTCCTTATTGACATGCCGCAGCAATGACTTGTTCCTTATTGACATGCCGCAGCAATGACTTGTTCCTTATTGACATACCGCAGCAGTGACTTGTTCCTTATTGCATTCCGCAGCAATGACTTGTTCCTTATTGACATGCCGCAGCAATGACTTGTTCCTTATTGACATGCCGCAGCAATGACTTGTTCCTTATTGACATACCGCAGCAGTGACTTGTTCCTTATTGCATTCCGCAGCAGTGACGTGTTCCTTATTGACATGCCGCTGCCATGACTTGTTCCTTATTGACATACCGCTGCAATTACTTGTTCCTTATTGACATACCACTGCAATGACGTGTTCCTAATGACATGTTCCTTATTGACATGCCGCAGCAATGACGTGTTCCTTATTGACATACCACTGCAATGACGTGTTCCTTATTGACATACCGCAGCAGTGACGTGTTCCTTATTGACATACCACTGCAATGACATGTTCCTAATGACATGTTCCTTATTGACATACCGCAGCAGTGACGTGATCCTTATTGACATGCCGCAGCAGTGACGTGTTCCTTATTGACATGCCGCAGCAATGACTTGTACCTTATTGACATGCCGCAGCAATGACTTGTTCCTTATTGACATGCCGCAGCAATGACTTGTTCCTTATTGACATGCCGCAGCAATGACTTGTTCCTTATTGACATACCGCAGCAGTGACTTGTTCCTTATTGCATTCCGCAGCAATGACTTGTTCCTTATTGACATGCCGCAGCAATGACGTGTTCCTTATTGCATTCCGCAGCAATGACTTGTTCCTTATTGACATGCCGCAGCAATGACTTGTTCCTTATTGACATGCCGCAGCAATGACTTGTTCCTTATTGACATGCCGCAGCAATGACTTGTTCCTTATTGACATACCGCAGCAGTGACTTGTTCCTTATTGACATACCGCAGCAGTGACTTGTTCCTTATTGCATTCCGCAGCAGTGACGTGTTCCTTATTGACATGCCGCTGCCATGACTTGTTCCTTATTGACATGCCGCAGCAATGACTTGTTCCTTATTGACATGCCGCAGCAATGACTTGTTCCTTATTGACATACCGCAGCAGTGACGTGTTCCTTATTGACATACCGCAGCAGTGACTTGTTCCTTATTGCATTCCGCAGCAGTGACGTGTTCCTTATTGACATGCCGCTGCCATGACTTGTTCCTTATTGACATACCGCTGCAATTACTTGTTCCTTATTGACATACCACTGCAGTGACGTGTTCCTAATGACATGTTCCTTATTGACATGCCGCAGCAATGACGTGTTCCTTATTGACATACCACTGCAATGACGTGTTCCTTATTGACATACCGCAGCAGTGACATGTTCCTTATTGACATACCACTGCAATGACATGTTCCTAATGACATGTTCCTTATTGACATACCGCAGCAGTGACGTGATCCTTATTGACATGCCGCAGCAGTGACGTGTTCCTTATTGACATGCCGCAGCAGTGACGTGTTCCTTATTGACATACAGTAGCAATGACTTATTCCTTATTGACATACCGCAGCAATGATGTGCTCCTTATTGACATACCGCAGCAGTGATGTGTTCCTTATTGACATACCCCTGCAATGATGTGTCACATATACAGTACATATATATAATCGCTAAAAGATAAGTGCTAAGCTCAGCCGATGTAGACTGATTGGCGGCAGCGGCGGAGACCAAGTGCTGGACCCGGGGAGAGTAAGTAAAGCACAGTTTGTTAGTTTTTTACCTAAGTAAGAATGTGGGCAGAAGGTTACTGAAAAAGGACAACTCCTTTTATTCACACCTTGGGCGCAGTGGATCAATCTCTGCTCTGGTATGGCTGATGGAGTGCAAGGGATGATAATGAAAAGACACCACAAAAGAATGCAGCCGTATTTACCAATACCAAGGCACAGGCAGGATGCAACAGACCCCATGATAAAGGCAGAGGCAACGTAGATGCAAAATGCTGGTGAAGCTACCACTCACACACCTACCATTCATGGAGGGGGGCGGCTGCCCAGTATTGTTAACCCCTTAACAACTAGGGCTATTTCAGTTTTTGAATTTCTGTTTTTTTGTTTCCCTTCCCAGAGCATTAACTTTTTTATGTTTTGGACAATATGGCCAAGTGAGAGGGTTTGTTTTTTGCGGGACATGTTGTACTTTTGAACGACACCATTGGTTTTAACATATCGTGTAGTGGAAAACGAGAACAAAATTCCCAGTGCGGTGAAATTGCAAAATAAAAAGGTCATTACGTCTACATAGACACCAAACATGTCTAGGTTCTTTTTTATTTTGGTGGTGAAAAAAAATCTAAAATCTGTTAAACAAAAAAAAAACAGGCGTCACTTTCCGAGACCTCTAGCGTCTCCATTTTTCGTGATCTGTGGCTGGGTGAGGGCTTATTTTTTGTGCGCTGAGCTGACGTTTTTATTGATACCATTTTGGTGTAAATACGATCTTTTGCTTGCACATTATTGCATTTTATTGCAATGTAGTGGAAGCAAAAAAAAAAACGTAATTCTGGCGGTTTTAATTTTTTTCTCGTTACGTCGTTTTGCAGTCGGGTTAATTCTTTTTTTAGATTGATAGATCGGGCGATTCTAAACACGGTGATACCAAATATGTGTATTTTTTATTGTGTTATTTTGAATGGGGTGAAAGGGGGTGATTTGATCTTTATATATATACACACTGTATATTCAGTGGGTGAAAAAAGTATTTAGTCAGCCACCAATTGTGCAAATTCTCCCACTTAAAAAGATGAGAGAGGCCTGTAATTGACATCATAGGACGATCACAACTATGAGAGTCAAAAGGAGAAAACAAATCCAGAAAATCACCTTGTCTGATTTGGCAAGATTTCAAATTTTGGTGGAAAATAAGTACCGTATTTGGCCAACTAAAAACATGCAAGATTTCTGGCTCTCACAGACCTGTAACTTCTTCTTTAAGAGGCTCCTCTGTCCTCCACTCATTACCTATAGAAATGGCATCTGTTTGAACTTGTTATCAGTATAAAAGACACCTGTTCCGATCACAAAGGGGCAGTCGGGGTCTTCCCTGAGGATGGGGTGGGGAGATTGTGGACTGCACACCCATTTCACATAATAGTTAGAATGATTGTTTCCTATGAAATATAACATTTTTGCTGATTAAAGAGAAATACAGATTTGCAATTTGGGAAAGGGACAGTACTAGTGAATCCAATGTTTTTGTGCCTGATGTGTTAGCTCTTATGTTCCTAGATTCCTGCAGTTTTCCCGAGACGGCTGCCTTCTCCTCCTGCCATAAAAGAGCGAGCTGCTCCAAAATCCCTCGGCAGTCCTGAAAGGAAGACCTCTGCTGCCCAACCAGGCTGTGGTTCCCAACCTAGCACTTCGCTATCTCAGGTGCGTAATGATTTCTTTCACTTTTAGAATGAACATGTAGTCTTGATTTTCAACAGGACTTCAGTGCGAAGTGATGAAAATAGTTATGTTTGTTATAACTTTGTTCTGCGTTTCTGTTTATAAAGGATCATCGGCCTTTGTCAGCAAGAGAAAGACGACGGCTAAAACATTCCCAAGAAGAAATATCAATATCTGGTGAGATATGTATCTATGACTATAATACAGTGTATTGTGGATTAGTGCATATGAATGCCATTGGGGCTGGGATGTAGGCCAAATTATGATCTGTACAGAGCGGTAACCTAAACAAAACTCAAAGGGGTTGTCCCAGGAATAAAAGTGCTGTTTAATCAATAGATAATGGAAAGTGAAAGTGAAGAACAATCGGATGTATCTCTCACCTTCCTCATGATCTGGGATACCCCACAAGGTGAGATTTTGTATGGTGCCCCAAACTGAGGTTGATTGACAGTCATTTTGCATTTCTTCCATTTTCTTACTATTGCACCAACAGTTGTCTCCTTCTCACCCAGCGTCTTACTAATAGTTTTGTAGCCCATTCCAGCTTTGTGCAGGTCTATGATCTTGTCTCTGACATACTTATAAAGCTCTTTGGTCCTGCCCATGTTTTAGAGGTTAGAGTCTGACTGATTGAGTCTGTGGACAGGAATCTTTTATAAAGGTGACTATGTAAGACAGCTGTCTTTAATGCAGGTAACGAGTTGATTTGGAGCGTCTAACAGTTTTGTAAGAGCCTGAACGCTTAATGGTTGGTAGGGGATTGAATACTTATTTCTCACTGCAAAATGCAAATAAATTTATATAACTTATACAGTGTGATTTTCTGGATTTTATTTTTGATATTCTATCTCTCAATGTTAAAAATAAATCTAGCCTTAAAATGATAGACTGTTCATGTCTTTATCAGTGGGAAAGCTTATAAAATCAGCAAGGGATCAAATACTTATTTCCCCCACTGTATTATCATTACTTACAGGAACAGGCAGGAAGGAGTAACACTGTAAGCATGGAATAGTCAGTGTCAGCAACATAGGTAGAGAATATCCAATTATCCTCCCCCCTTTCTTCTGTGGGATCAATAGAAAGAGCATCTGCCGACCAGCAGATGAAGCACCTCTACATTTCTTCCTGAGACAACCCCTTTAGGCTATGTGCACATGTAGCGATTTTTAAGCGTTTTTGCTGCGATTTTCGGCGCGAAAACGCTTAAAAATCGCGTACAGAACGCACGCCATGCATTCCTATGGTATTCCGCACATGCTGTGCTAATGCTGCGCTTTTTTCCGCGGCGGAATCGCATCGCGGAAAAAAATCGCAGCATGCTCATTCTTTTGTGCGGAATCGCAAAGAATTGCCGCGATTCCGCACCCATAGGAATGCATGAGAATCGCTTACTTCCCGCATGTGGCTATGCCCACCATGCGGGAAGTAAAGCGTCTCATGGGCGGTTGGTACCCACGGTGTGGAGGAGAGGAGACTGTCCTCCAGGCCCTGGGTACCATACCCCTGTAAAACAAAGAATAAAAAATAAAAAATCGGTGTATATTTACCTTCCGATGTCCCGCGCTGCATTCCCGGCCTAGCGTTCCCAGTAATGCCTTGCGGCAAGGCCCTGTAATGACGTGGTCTCGCGAGATCGCTATAGCAACGCGAGACTACGTCATCACAGGTCTCGCAAGGCATTACTGGGAACGCTGAGGCCCGGGAATGCAGCGCGGGACGCCGGAAGGTAAATATACCCCGATTTTTTATTTTTTTTTTTTAGCATTTTAACATCCTATCTTTTACTATTGATGCCGCATAGGCGGCCTCAATAGTAAAAACCTGGTCACACTTGTCAAACACTATGTTTGACGAGTGTGACCAACCTGTCAATCACTTTCCAAGCGATGCTTCAAATCGCTTGGAAAGTGCTTGAATAACGCACGCGAAAATCGCGGCAAAATCGCGATCAAAATCGCGCGGAAAAAAACGCGCTATTTCTGGGAAGGAGTCCGGTTTTTAGTGAGCGTTTTAAAACGCTACGTGTGCACATAGCCTTAAACTGCCATATTGAAAGGTCTTGAACACCCATACCGGATGCGGCTTAGTTTGGTTCTGACAAAGCAATGTTTTATTTGTATTTTTATTTTTATCATTTCTGCTGATGTAGTGCTATAAACAATTGGCAAAAGAACTTGTATTTTTATTAGCACCATTTTAATTTCAACATTTTTGGAGAAGGGTGGGTTTTGTTTTTCTATTTTTTGAACAATAAGAGCACATTTTTTTTCTACAATTATTTCTGTTTTGCTTCATGTTATTACATTGGTATTGTCACTCAGATAGCTCGGGTGCGCACAGTAGCTACAGCCTATGCTCAGGAGTTAAGTTCTAAGATCTCAGTCATCTTTCTCCAGTCCATTGACTTTTGTGCAGCAATTTAAAAAATGTTGCTGATGTAAAGTAGACACGTGGGAATTGTTATTAACTATTTTCTGTCACACAACTCTCTGATTTAAGGCTGTAAGAACTTCAAAAAATTGCAAAATTTTCAAAATTTTCATTATTTGCACAAACGCAAGTCATATCAAAGAAATGTTACCACTATCATGAAGTATAATAGGTCACGAAAAACGATCTCGGAATCAGTGGAAGCCTTCCAGAGTTATTACCTCTTATAGCGACAGTGCTCAGAATGGTAAAATTTGGCCTGGTCAGTAAGGTGAAAACAGACTTGGGGGTGTAGGGGTTAAAGACACATTTTTCTTTTTGCATTGACATTGATTTACAAAGTTGTAGGATGTGTAAGATAGCGCTTGTCTTTAAGGTCGGGGATACTCGCTTTGCAGCCAAATAACCACATCCGGCACGGGTTTTCCATAAGACAATAACAGTCCGTGTGGTTTATTCAGGCATCATAAACCCAAAGCAATAGAAAGTTCATATCAAACAGCATAGCGTCCATGACAGAGCTCCACTCTGTTAACCCTGTAGTGACACAGGTTATGCAACGTTCAATACACAGGCTTTCTAGCCTCACAGTTATCTCACCCCGTCAGGGTTACCTCATGGTTGCTTCACTACACTGCAGACGTCCATTCCCTCCTCTGGGAACTCTCAGACTCGTGCAGCCATTATACACAGCGTCCACACATGCTGTTAGGAAGGCAGCCACATCTTCCTCATTCGGTCTCACGTCAGCCCAGACGAGACCTTTCATACGGACCAACCAGGTCCAAGCATTCACTCATGTGACCTACCCTGGCCACCTTATATGGTCCGTAGCCACGCCCACCGGATCACATGGCTATGACCCCATCACAGGTCCTTCAATCATTCACACACATAAACGTTACTATGACATTCTAGATACCCGCCCCTAGGTGGGTTTGAAAGTAGCTGGTTCCGCCCGTCTCACCAGCTACAGTACCTGAGAAAAAGGGGGGGGGGGAATCCAAAATACAACTATGGGTGAAAAAATTGTATTACTTTATTAAATAGTGATGCAAGGTACAAAAATAACATGCTATAAGGCCATAAAAACATAAACAGCCAATAGGGACACAGAGGCCCATGAGGTCACCACTGCACTTAATTGTAGTAATAATTACACGCCTGACGAAGGTTTTCCGAAACGCGCATTGGGGCGGACCCAGGGACCCTCTGTTCACCATCTGCCACTGAGTCCATGTAATAATATATATCGTGCACACAGTTGTATATATGTACTTTTGATCTTTGCCTGTATTCACTGACTTGCAGCCTGGTTACCCATTAAGGGCAGTGTACTAGGTGTCATTTGCTACTAGGCTTTTCCGGCTGTATATTGTAACGTATACTACTGTTGTGTAATTAATAACTACAATTAAGTGCAGTGGTGACCTCATGGACCTCTGTGTCCCTATTGGCTGTTTATGTCTTTATGGCCTTATAGCATGTTATTTTTGTACCCTGCCTCACTATTTAATAAAGTAATACAATTTTTTGACCCATAGTTGTATTTCGGATTCCCCCCCCCCCCTTTTTCTCATGTAGCATATTACAACGGGTCAATTTTAAGTCCCTGGGTGTACATGTCGGTGATATGTCATTGAATGCTATACCTATAGTGTTTTATATACCTCTTCCACATGTCACATATACCAGGTTCCGCTACCCTTCCTATTCTTCAGCTACAGTACCTGGAAAGCTCTCCCTGACACAGTGTAACGAAAGCTCAGCAGTACCTCTGCTGATCAACACACACATTCAAGCTTCCATCCCAAGGCCACCTACCTTGGGATACATAACGATCGTTCAGCATCCTGCCACTCATCCTCTCTCCTGGGACACCCACACAGCGCCCCCTAGCGGACACAGTGGTCACTACACCACAGATGGTTTGTAGTTCTCGTTGGTGTGAGGTAGAGGTACATTTGATTTTTCAGTCCTTTTTATTCAATTTTGTAGCACACAAATAGCAATTTAGGCTTTTTATTTTTACACTGTTCAAAAAAGGTGTTGACTTTATGAGATAAATCATTATGGATCTGGGAAGCTAAATGTCATTTTTATGGAACATGCAAACCTAATATTCAGTGTCTTTACTTTTACATCTATTGTCATCGACTCTGTCATGTTTCTCTCCCGTGTTTTCCTGTCTCTCCAGCACCATCCGTCAGAACACATTCTGCCCAAGCTGTTGAGAGAGGTCCAGCAATAAATCCTGTCTGTCAGTCTTTGCCAAGTCTACATGAGGTGAGTTCTGCCATTGGTGAAATGGTGATGGAAAGGTAACAACCTGAAGAAGTTTACATATTTTTCTAAGTTACTTTGTTCCTTGCATTGCTTGTAAATGCTACTTGAAGTGATGATCTACTACTGGCTGCAGAGCCTGAAGATGAGTATCAATTTTTTTTATCACCTTCCAGGGCCTGTTGATAAATGGTTGGCAAGTAATGGACAACCCCTTTAAGTAATATCTTTGGTTTTCTTCACCAGTTCAGTTCATACACATTTAAAGGGCTTGTCCAGGTTTGGGGTTCAAGTGTGCAGTCACTCTATATGACTGCAGACATGTGAATCCTCACAGCGCACAGTGAGCACGCTGTCAGGATTCTCTGGGAACAGGTGGGCATATTACCACAAGTATGTGATCTGCTTAGATGTGGTCACTTGTTGACTAGACGTGCACGGCCTTGCTTAATACAAATGTATTAAGCAAGGCTGGACACGTCTAGTTGGAATGTGGCTGGATGGATGCAAATCATATACTTGGGGTTACATGACCACCTGCTCTCAGCACTGGAGAACCTGAACAGCACACGATGTGAAGAGTCCCAAGTCTGCTGTCACACTTTGCCAGAATTGATCAGTCATTATCAAAATTCTTGATTCTCCTGTAAAATATGTATTCAGTGAAGACAGACTTTCCCACTACTGAGACCAGTGATGGCAGCTGCTATGAATGCAGGTCTATCTAAAGTGAGGTATTGCTCCTTCTAATTATCCCCTGCATCTCGGGATCGGAGGGATTCTCGCTTTAGCCTTAAAGGGTGATTCCCATCTTTGCCTTTCATGGTTATAATGGGAATTACTGCTTCTGGGTCCCGGGCATTAGAGACAGTGCTACAAAATGTTCCATTGACATTACATTTTTACACAGAGATTTTTTTTTTTAAGGGAACCTGTCACCAGATAAAATGCTATTAATCTGCAGGTTGATAACGTTATTATGCTGGCTAGTGCCTGGATGTAGCCTAACACTGCCGGGAGAAAATGAACGAAATTCTCCCCAGTAGTGTTCCCGTTTCAGACATGGGACGGCACTGACGCCGGCCAGCCACAGTTATAAAGCTATTAACCTGCAGGTAACCCCATAGCTGCAGGTTAATGGTGGTTTTTTTTTGTTTGTTTGTTTTTTTCACATGGACAACCCTCTTTTCTCCTTCGTCTCATTGGGGGACACAGAGACTGTGTTTTTGCTGTGTCCCCCAATGAGCGTCTCGGAGAAAAGGATTTTACGGTGAGTACTCACAAAAATCCATGTTTCTCCTTCGTCTCATTGGGGGACACAGCAAAAACACAGTCTCTGTGTCCCCCAATGAGCGTCTCGGAGAAAAGGATTTTACGGTGAGTACTCACAAAAATCCATGTGTCTATGAGGAAGCAAGTTCTAACCATATTATTTCTTGTACCTTCCCTTTGGCATTTCCTGTTCTGTATATAAAGGAAAGGCGACATTCTACACACGGGCTTTATGTTGAGAGTGATCTAAGCTCCTCTACGAATTCCACGGACAAGTCTGATGGAGATTGTAGAGAAAGGTAATTATTGCGAAGCATGACTGAACGGTAATGAACATTCAGTATTGAGCAATGAAAATGTGAAATTCTCTTAGACCTGATGAGTCTGGTGTACTTACTCTGAAAATCCATATACGGATAACTGGATAATCTTTTTTGAAAGTTTTTAAATGCCACGGAAGACTGAGAGTTCATAAGTCCAAGTATGTTCATGGGCTAAACTCAATCTCCATTCCCCAGTCTCAATCTTCTGCTGGACTCAAACTTTGAAAAAGGTTTATACAGCCATCCTGACATGGATTTATATAGCCAGGAAGCCAGTCTCCTCAGGTCTGTGATCTGTTTAATAATGCATGCATTTTGTGAGATGTGTTAACGGATCCGATCCAGGCAGGATTTGAGATATTTTTTTTTAGCAGCCACATGGACCATAGATAGTAATAGTCTGGAGATGACTCATTGTCTTTTTTTGGAAGTTTTCTAATTCTGTTCTGTGACCTATGAAGGAAGGGGGAGGAGGTGAGCTGTGACGGTCACCTATGATGTATGGTAGATCTTGGGTCATCTACGGTGTATAGTAGTATTACATGTCATTGTAATCTTGCCTGTGATGATAATGAGACTGCTGAAAAGTGATCAGCCTAATATCAGATTAAGTGAAAAGAGTGAAACATGCAAGATTACAAAATTTTTGTTATATAAATAAGTAGCAAAGTTTACAAATTTTTTGAAAAAGAAATTCAACATAATGTGTTTTGAACAGTTCATTAATGGGGCAGACTTACAAAGCTACGTGCATGTTTGTAACTTGTTACCTTCGGCAAGAAAACCAGCTGAGACCAAGCTCTTGTATTCTCACGTTTGTCAGTGGTGGTCTGCTGGATGGACCCTTGAAATAGAAATACAAGATGTGCACAATTGATATGTCATAAATATAACATTAAGCATGTGTATAACTGTAAACCGCTATAGAAATCGCATCCAGGTGGCGAAAATGAAATGTATCGGCGTGCCTTAGCCTGACATTGTCATAGTGGAATTTTTTTTTTCTTTATAGAAAAGACTCCGATTCTGGAGAAATGAACGATCTTGTAAATCTAATGACACAAACGTTACACATGGAGAAAGACAACATTCAGATGCCACCGGCTGCTTTTAAGGAATTCAGACTCAACAAGCGATACAGAGACACATTAATGTTACATGGAAGGGCACCGGAGGAGCAAGAAGATATCAGCTTTCAAGACTTAGCACCAGGTGGGATTGGTGGTAATTAATAACATACTTGCACACAAGGAGTAGAGCCGCAGGTCGGGAACCACAGCACTACCAACTATACATAAAGTTAACTTTACATTTCCCAACACGTATAGGAAATAAACCAGTGATACATAAAGATGACTTTACATGTCCCAAGACGTATAGGAAATAAACCGGTGATATTTTGTCCAATCGATCGATTAAATAATCAGGAATATTTTTTTATTTTTTTTCAAGAACAGCCCAGCATATACTAAAATTCAAAAATAACCTTTTACCAATCATCAGCCGCTCCTCTTCCAGCGATGATGGACTCCAGTGATTGGCTGCAGTGGTCGCATTATCCATTCAAGATAGAGAGGAGGCATGGAGACCGGTGGGGGACCCTGGTAGTTGTTGAAGAGGAGCCAGGAGCGGATTATCATTTTAGAGCTGTTTTTGAAAACGACAAATTAGGGCTGGACAGGGAAAACCCTTTTAATTGGCGATAAGGCAGTTTCGGATTTGTAGCACCGTGTTTTATAACTTGTAAAATCAAAGACTCAATTGTCCATTAGAAGTTTGGTGACATTAGACATTTTTATGTTGTTTCGTTTAGATAATTTAACAGTCCAAGAAAAATTCCGTAGAATGATTGAAGCGCTGAGGACTGATGTTCTTCAGGGACTGGGAGTTAAAGTCCTAGAGGAAGCGTACAACATCATGGATGAGGAGGATGATCATCTGAAAGAGGTACGCGAGTGACAGAGTTCAACATAATGATACTAAAGTGAATTGTCACATCACAGGATTTGTTCTTAGTGAAACTGTGACTTCATATTATATAATGTATGATGTCCAGTGACTTGCAAACGATTCACACCTTCCTCCCCTTGGCATTTTTCATGCTTTGCTACCTCACAATCTAGAATGTCACTGTACGTTTGAGGGTTTGCATCATTTCATCTAAAGAACATTCCTACAACTGTGTGTATTTGGTTTTCTTTTTAATGTGAAGAAAATAACAAATAGGACAAAATAACTGAAAACTTCAATGTACATATAACTATTCACCCCCCCTTAAATTCAGTACTTTGTAGAGCCTCCTTTTGCTGCAAATACAGCTGCAAGTCACTTTGGATAGGTCTCTATGAGCTTTCCACATCTTGCCACTGGGATTTTTGTCCATTCCTCAAGGCAAAACTGCTCCAGCGCCTTCAAGTAAGATGGTTTCCTTTGGGGAACAGCAATCTTCCAGTCTGACCACAGATTCTCAATTGGATTAAGGTCTGGGCTGTGACTAGGCCACTCCAAAACATTTGCACGTTTCCCCTTAAACCACTCGAGTGTTGCTTTAGCAGTATGCTTTAGGTCATTGTCTTGCTGGAAGGTGAACCTCCATCCCAGTCTCCAATCACTGACAGACTGAGGCTGGGTTCACACGTGGCGGAATTTCCGTGGAAGTTACTGCGAGAATTCCGGAATTGCATTCCACAGGAAAATCGCATTTTAAATTCCCGCAGAAAAACTAGCGATTTGCAAGCGTAATTAGCTTGCAGAATGTTAGCGTTTTCCAAGCGATCTGTAGCATCTCTCGGAGAACTGATTGACAGGTTGGTCACACTCGTCAAACACAGTGAACCAACTTTTTTACTATTGAGACTGCCTATACAGCATCAGTAGTAAAAAGATCTACTGTTAAAAATAATAAAAAAAAGAAAAAATCGTGTTATATTCACCTTCCGACGTCCTGCGCAGCGTCCCCAGGCCTCCGCGATGCTCCGGCAGGTCCCGTTCCCAGTGATGCATTGCAGCAATGACCTTTGATAACGTCACAGTCTTGCAAGACTGCTACAGGTATCGCATCACTGGGAACGGAACCTGCCGCGTGTATTGCTGAAGCCTGGGGACGCTGCGCGGGACATCGGAAGGTGAATATAACACGATTTTTCTATTTTAATTCAATTTTTTACAGGGATATGGTGCCCAGAGCCCGGAGGACAGTCTCCTCTCCTCCGGACCGTGGGTACCAACCGCAAATGTTCTGCTTACTTTTCGCATGGTGTGCACAGCCACATGCGGAAAGTAAGCAGAACAATGCATTCCTATGTGGGTGAATCGCCGCGATTCTGCAAATTAATGAGCATGCTGCAGATTTTTCCACGATGCGATTCCGCCTCTGGAAAATCTGCAGCATTAGCACAGCATGCGGAATCCCATAGGATTGCATGGGATGCTTTTTTTTGCGTTTTTGTGGTAAAAACCGCAGTGAAAAAACCTGAACGTGTGAGCACAGCCTGAAACTGGTTTTGATCAGGAATATCCCTGTATTTCGCACCATCCATCTTCCCCCTCGACTCGGGGTAATTGTTTGCACCAGAAATTTTTAGGGGCGTCATAGGAAAAGGGGGTGAATACATATGAACATTCCAATTTTTAGTTATTTGATCACATAATATTGAATTTTTGCCTGTATTTTTCTCACATCACTATTAGACTATTTAGTGCTGATGCCTCACACACCCAAATCGGATTACAAAAATATTTAAACACAGGTTGCAATGTAACAAAATAGGTATAAAGCCAAAGAGGGTGAATACTTTCGCAAGCGTGTGTGTGTGTTGATCATACTTTAAATACTGACCGATGATGACCAAGTGCTGAGACACCAACAATTGTTGAAATGATGAGGCAGCATATATATTACCGTATATACTCGCGTATAAGCCACAATTTTCAGCCCATTTTTTTGGGCTGAAAGTCCCCCTCTCGGCTTATACGTGAGTCACATAGCCAGGGGGTCAGCGGGGGTGTCAGATCATACTTATCCCCCCTGACTCGTCTCTGCAGCTCCCCTGCTTGTCCCACGGTCTCCCTTCCTTCAGCAGTCCTGTGGTACCGCTCATTAAACTCATGAATATGCGCATATTCATGCGTTTAATGAGCGGTACCACGTGACCGCTGAAGGAAGGAAGGGAGAACGGGGCTGCAGAGACCACGCCATGAGGGGGTAAGTATAAGCAATATTCACCTGTCCCGGGTCCATCGCTGCTCGCCACTGTCTGCTGCGTCCTCTGTGACATTCAGCCAGCAGAGGGCACGGTGACATGGTCAGTAGGCGCCGCGCCCTCTGCTACCTGACATCACTGACAGAGGACGCGCAGACAGTGGCGAGCAGCGATAGACCCGGGACAGGTAAATATCTCAGGTGCTGGGTCCTGAGCCAGTGGCGACACCTGGCCCCCATAGCTCGGCGCTGTCGCCCCGCCTGCTCAGGACCCGACACCTGGCCCCCCAGGGATGACAGGTGAGTATGTTATTTTATTTATTTTTTTCTGCAGCAATATATGGGGGCATAATCTATGGAGCATCTTATGAGGGCATAATCTATGGAGCATCTTATGGGGGTAGCATATGGGGGTATAATCTATGGAGCATCTTATGGGGGGCAGCATATGGGGGTATAATCTATGGAGCATCTTATGGGGCAGCATATGGGGGCATAATCTATGGAGCATCTTATGGGGGAAGCATATCGGGCATTATCTATGGAGCATCTTATGAGGGCATAATCTATGGAGCATCTTATGGGGGTAGCATATGGGGGTATAATCTATGGAGCATATTATGGGGGCAGCATATGGGGGTATAATCTATGGAGCATCTTATGGGGCAGCATATGGGGGCATTATCTATGGAGCATCTTATGAGGGCATAATCTATGGAGCATCTTATGGGGCAGCATATGGGGGTATAATCTATGGAGCATCTTATGGGGCAGCATATGGGGGCATAATCTATGGAGCATCTTATGGGGGCAGCATATGGGGCATAATCTATGGAGCATTTTATGGGGCCATAACCTTTATGGGGCAGCATATGGGGCATATTATTCTATGGAGCATCTTACGGGGCCATTATTAACCTTTGTGCAGCATTATATGGGGTGTATTTTGTATGGAGCATCTTATGGGGCCATCATGAACTGTATGGAGCATTATATGGGGCTCCTGATTCAATATGGGTATTCAAAAACATTTAACCTACTGATGTCTCAATTAATTTTACTTTTATTGGTATCTATTTTTAGTTTTGAAATTTACCTGTAGCTGCTGCATTTTCCACCCTAGGTTTATACGCGAGTCAATAAGTTTTCACAGTTTTTTGTGGCAAAATTAGGGGGGTCGGCTTATACTCGGGTTGGCTTATACACGAGTATATACGGTAAGTTTAATCTTAATACATTATTGGCTGTGTATTTCTTGTACTGAGCACTTTTCCTAAGAATCTGAATGATTAAGTGTATTTCGACTTAATGCATTTGCTCAGCTGAGCTCTTGTACCCCTTCAGATTAACAGTTTTTGGTGTTTCGGCACCTGGTCATCATGTGTTAATATTTATGATCTACATTAGCATAGGAAACTTATATGCACAGCAAAATCAAGAGATGCCTATACAAATAAATGTATGAAGCTCAAACCATCCCCTGATGAAGCTTGATGTGAAACACACATTGGGTTCATTTCCTTCATAGGTGAGGTCTACTGATACCACTGAGTGTGTACTTTATTATATGTGACCCCTTCTCTTTTTTACAATGTTTGCCTGGAAGCATTGAGTATCCTTGGCCTTTAGAGTTGCTTACATTGGGTGACCGATGAAAATAAACTCTGTGTTCCTCATTGAAAACCCAAGAAAAGAGGATTTTTACCATATAATCCCTTGTAGCCTTCATTGAGGTTCACAGCACATGGTTTCCTGTGTCCCCCAGTGAGAATTTTTCTTCTTCCTCAACAGAATCTGAGCCATTCTGCAGTAACTGGCAGTGGCCACTACATATGGAATGGAGCTGTTCAGCTTAATGTGTTTACATACGACTACTGCTGGATCTAAGATCAGCTGATCAGTGAGGGTGTTGAGTGTTGGCCCCACCATTCTAATATTGGCCTAACTGTAGAATAGATCATCCGTATCTCATCATAAGACAACCCCTTTAACTAGATTACAGCTTAGCTGAAATATTGAAGTAGAGCATAAAACAGCCCAGACAATGTAAACTCACATTTAAAATTGTTGACAAATTTTTCAATGGCCCCAAAAGAAGAAAAGCCCAGCGTGGCCTTTAAAACCTTGACAATGGAGTGATGAGACAAAGATGTCATTTTATTACTCTTTCTAAAAAATGTAATAGATGCACAGCAAAATAAAATTAACATTTTATGGAGTACGCAATCACCCATTCAAGGGAATCTGTCAGCAGGTTTTTTCTATTTAATCTGAGAGCAGCATAATGTACGGGCAGAAAGCCTGATTCCAGCGATGTGTCACTTGCTCAGCAGCTTGCTGTAGTTTCAATACAATCAGTGTTTTATCAGCACAAGATTATTACTGCAGGACTAGGTGTCGCGTGCCAGGCAGTCCATCTGATTTGTTTAACCATTCCCCCACCACTGATTGGCTGCTTGCTGACAATATACACAGGAAGCTGCCAATCAGTGGTGTGGGCGGGGTTATACACAGCTCAACATTCTGAGCAGAGAAAACAGGGATTTTATCAAAACTGCACCAAGCAGCCCAGTAAGTGACACATAGGTGGAGTCAGGGTCTCTGCCCCTACATTATGCGGCTCTCAGATTCCATAGCAATAACTTCCTGACAGATTCATTTTAAAACACTTGCAGCTGTTCATACCTGTCAGTTTTAAGTTTTTACTTTCAACCACAAATATAAAAATGTTTAACGCTTACATTTCTTTTTTTTTTTTTTCCTTTCAGTCGCATTTGCAGAAACTCTTGGGAGAGAAGTACAGCAGTTACAACCTGAAAATTCGCCAACTCAAGTTTTTTGAAGAGAATTCAAAATTTTAAGTGAATTGTGATAGGTCAATTCTTCAGACCGAACGTTTTTACACATTGTCATTTTTATGCTTTAGAGTAGGTCATTTCCTCCTTCTACTGAGGGAATGTTAATGGCAATATATTTTCATATTGTCAGATTTTATCCAGAGGATTTTACAAGTGATGGTGTAAAGTGTGAGTGCATGTGGCTAACCCTGTCATTGTCTTTTCACCTGTAAAAGAAGAAACATTGTCACCGTTTTAAAACGTCATTTTCTATATGTTATAGAACATTAAGGCTGTGTGCACACGCTGCGGATTAGGTGCGGATTCATCCGCGCGGATTTTGTAAAATCCGCAGGTGAAACCGCAGGTCAAAATACCTGCGGTTTTACCTGCGGATTGCTCTGCGGTTTTGCCCTGCGGTTTTTCATCTCCTCAATAGAGGAGATGGCAAACCGCAGGAGAATCCGCAGAAAGAATTGACATGTCAATTCTTTCTGCGGATTGAAAACCGCAGATAATCCGCGCGGAAAATTCCGCACCGTCTGCACTGCGGTTTTTGATTCCCATAGGGAATCATGGTACTGTACACCGCAGCAGAAACTGCTGCGGGTCCGCAGCGGCCAAAACCGCTGCGGAACCGCAGCAAAATCCGCAGCGTGTGCACACAGCCTTAAATGGTTGTAACCCACTTTGCACTTCTAGTCTGTGGCCACCTAGGTGGTTATTATCTATTTCCTTTTATATATTATTTGGTAGTGTTTATAAAGTTTTTTTGTGCCATCTGAAAAAAGCCTGTGAACGTGTGACGCCATATTTCAGGGTCTGAATATAGACTACAATGCCGGAGTGACCTCACGTTTCCTGACTTGATCTTACCTCTTTTATGCTTAGGAGCTGGTATTGTGATATGAGCTTGGTGCTTGTCTCACCCACGTCTAAAATTGACTAAAAGCCTTGTTCCTACATCTATGTTTTTTGCGTCTAAATGAGGCCTAAAGCTATTTAATGGATACCTCATTGTTTAACATGCTAATGTGACCCATTACTTACGCCTGTGTTTAGAGGTACCTCTGCATTAGGCTTCATTCACCCATTGGTTACGCCTGTGTTTAGAGGTACCTCTGCATTAGGCCTCATTCACCCATTGGTTACGCCTGTGTTTAGAGGTACCTCTGCATTAGGCTTCATTCACCCATTGCTTACGCCTGTGTTTAGAGGTACCTCTGCATTAGGCTTCATTCACCCATTGGTTACGCCTGTGTTTAGAGGTACCTCTGCATTAGGCTTCATTCACCCATTGGTTACGCCTGTGTTTAGAGGTACCTCTGCATTAGGCTTCATTCACCCATTGGTTACGCCTGTGTTTAGAGGTACCTCTGCATTAGGCCTCATTCACCCATTGGTTACGCCTGTGTTTAGAGGTACCTCTGCATTAGGCTTCATTCACCCATTGCTTACGCCTGTGTTTAGAGGTACCTCTGCATTAGGCTTCATTCACCCATTGCTTACGCCTGTGTTTAGAGGTACCTCTGCATTAGGCTTCATTCACCCATTGGTTACGCCTGTGTTTAGAGGTACCTCTGCATTAGGCTTCATTCACCCATTGGTTACGCCTGTGTTTAGAGGTACCTCTGCATTAGGCTTCATTCACCCATTGCTTACGCCTGTGTTTAGAGGTACCTCTGCATTAGGCTTCATTCACCCATTGCTTACGCCTGTGTTTAGAGGTACCTCTGCATTAGGCTTCATTCACCCATTGGTTACGCCTGTGTTTAGAGGTACCTCTGCATTAGGCTTCATTCACCCATTGCTTACGCCTGTGTTTAGAGGTACCTCTGCATTAGGCTTCATTCACCCATTGCTTACGCCTGTGTTTAGAGGTACCTCTGCATTAGGCTTCATTCACCCATTGGTTACGCCTGTGTTTAGAGGTACCTCTGCATTAGGCTTCATTCACCCATTGGTTACGCCTGTGTTTAGAGGTACCTCTGCATTAGGCTTCATTCACCCATTGGTTACGCCTGTGTTTAGAGGTACCTCTGCATTAGGCCTCATTCACCCATTGCTTACACCTGTGTTTAGAGGTACCTCTGCATTAGGCTTCATTCACCCATTGGTTACGCCTGTGTTTAGAGGTACCTCTGCATTAGGCTTCATTCACCCATTGGTTACGCCTGTGTTTAGAGGTACCTCTGCATTAGGCTTCATTCACCCATTGGTTACGCCTGTGTTTAGAGGTACCTCTGCATTAGGTTTCATTCACCCATTGGTTACGCCTGTGTTTAGAGGTACCTCTGCATTAGGCTTCATTCACCCATTGGTTACGCCTGTGTTTAGAGGTACCTCTGCATTAGGCTTCATTCACCCATTGGTTACGCCTGTGTTTAGAGGTACCTCTGCATTAGGCTTCATTCACCCATTGGTTACGCCTGTGTTTAGAGGTACCTCTGCATTAGGTTTCATTCACCCATTGGTTACGCCTGTGTTTAGAGGTACCTCTGCATTAGGCTTCATTCACCCATTGGTTACGCCTGTGTTTAGAGGTAGCTCTGCATTAGGCTTCATTCACTCATTGCTTACGCCTGTGTTTAGAGGTACCTCTGCATTAGGCTTCATTCACCCATTGGTTACGCCTGTGTTTAGAGGTACCTCTGCATTAGGCTTCATTCACCCATTGGTTACGCCTGTGTTTAGAGGTACCTCTGCATTAGGCTTCATTCACCCATTGCTTACGCCTGTGTTTAGAGGTACCTCTGCATTAGGCTTCATTCACCCATTGCTTACGCCTGTGTTTAGAGGTACCTCTGCATTAGGCTTCATTCACCCATTGCTTACGCCTGTGTTTAGAGGTACCTCTGCATTAGGCTTCATTCACCCATTGCTTACGCCTGTGTTTAGAGGTACCTCTGCATTAGGCTTCATTCACCCATTGGTTACGCCTGTGTTTAGAGGTACCTCTGCATTAGGCTTCATTCACCCATTGGTTACGCCTGTGTTTAGAGGTACCTCTGCATTAGGCTTCATTCACCCATTGGTTACGCCTGTGTTTAGAGGTACCTCTGCATTAGGCTTCATTCACCCATTGGTTACGCCTGTGTTTAGAGGTACCTCTGCATTAGGCTTCATTCACCCATTGGTTACGCCTGTGTTTAGAGGTACCTCTGCATTAGGCTTCATTCACCCATTGCTTACGCCTGTGTTTAGAGGTACCTCTGCATTAGGCTTCATTCACCCATTGGTTACGCCTGTGTTTAGAGGTACCTCTGCATTAGGCCTCATTCACCCATTGCTTACACCTGTGTTTAGAGGTACCTCTGCATTAGGCTTCATTCACCCATTGGTTACGCCTGTGTTTAGAGGTACCTCTGCATTAGGCTTCATTCACCCATTGGTTACGCCTGTGTTTAGAGGTACCTCTGCATTAGGCTTCATTCACCCATTGGTTACACCTGTGTTTAGAGGTACCTCTGCATTAGGTTTCATTCACCCATTGGTTACGCCTGTGTTTAGAGGTACCTCTGCATTAGGCTTCATTCACCCATTGGTTACGCGTGTGTTTAGAGGTACCTCTGCATTAGGTTTCATTCACCCATTGGTTACGCCTGTGTTTAGAGGTACCTCTGCATTAGGCTTCATTCACCCATTGGTTACACCTGTGTTTAGAGGTACCTCTGCATTAGGTTTCATTCACCCATTGGTTACGCCTGTGTTTAGAGGTACCTCTGCATTAGGCTTCATTCACCCATTGGTTACGCCTGTGTTTAGAGGTACCTCTGCATTAGGCTTCATTCACTCATTGCTTACGCCTGTGTTTAGAGGTACCTCTGCATTAGGCTTCATTCACCCATTGGTTACGCCTGTGTTTAGAGGTACCTCTGCATTAGGCTTCATTCACCCATTGGTTACGCCTGTGTTTAGAGGTACCTCTGCATTAGGTTTCATTCACCCATTGGTTACGCCTGTGTTTAGAGGTACCTCTGCATTAGGCTTCATTCACCCATTGGTTACGCCTGTGTTTAGAGGTACCTCTGCATTAGGCTTCATTCACTCATTGCTTACGCCTGTGTTTAGAGGTACCTCTGCATTAGGCTTCATTCACCCATTGGTTACGCCTGTGTTTAGAGGTACCTCTGCATTAGGCTTCATTCACCCATTGGTTACGCCTGTGTTTAGAGGTACCTCTGCATTAGGCTTCATTCACCCATTGCTTACGCCTGTGTTTAGAGGTACCTCTGCATTAGGCTTCATTCACCCATTGGTTACGCCTGTGTTTAGAGGTACCTCTGCATTAGGCCTCATTCACCCATTGCTTACACCTGTGTTTAGAGGTACCTCTGCATTAGGCTTCATTCACCCATTGGTTACGCCTGTGTTTAGAGGTACCTCTGCATTAGGCTTCATTCACCCATTGGTTACGCCTGTGTTTAGAGGTACCTCTGCATTAGGTTTCATTCACCCATTGGTTACGCCTGTGTTTAGAGGTACCTCTGCATTAGGCTTCATTCACCCATTGCTTACGCCTGTGTTTAGAGGTACCTCTGCATTAGGCTTCATTCACCCATTGGTTACGCCTGTGTTTAGAGGTACCTCTGCATTAGGCTTCATTCACCCATTGGTTACGCCTGTGTTTAGAGGTACCTCTGCATTAGGCTTCATTCACCCATTGCTTACGCCTGTGTTTAGAGGTACCTCTGCATTAGGCTTCATTCACCCATTGCTTACGCCTGTGTTTAGAGGTACCTCTGCATTAGGCTTCATTCACCCATTGGTTACGCCTGTGTTTAGAGGTACCTCTGCATTAGGCTTCATTCACCCATTGGTTACGCCTGTGTTTAGAGGTACCTCTGCATTAGGCTTCATTCACCCATTGCTTACGCCTGGAGACAAAGACTAACGCATTGAGAGAAGGGAGAACCGCTTCACAGGAAACATGATAAAGAGCTCTGAACTTGTAGGTTTCATGAGCAGAGATATCAGCAAAGCAGGTCATATAAGATGCAGTGCACAAACAAGATTACACCTTACACCTCTTCAAGAACATTACTAAATGCAAAAAAATAAATAAATTCATGTCACGGATTCACAAACCTTTAAAAGCAGAGCACTCAGATCTTACTGCGTCAGAGATTTTGTTTAGCACCACACTCTATTCAGTATCCTTTTAGCTGCTATCTTGGAGCTTTGAGGAACTGGGGACCAATTGCCCTCTTTCTGGAAAATGGCACCAGCAGTGGGACTCTAATTGCCTATCCAATGACGTCTTGCTTAGCCTATACGGAGGCGCATAGGGTGTGATTACAGCCATGACTGTCACTGCTGTGCCACCACCCAGATTCCTGCAAAAATTAGTACATGGCAGTGGCATGGATTGCTTTCCACATGGACACGTTTATTTTACTCAGTTATATAGCGCCATTAACCCCTTCACCCCCAAGGGTGGTTTGCACGTTCATGACCCGGCCAATTTTTACAATTCTGACCACTGTACCTTTATGAGGTCATAACTCTGGAACGCTTCCATGGATCCCGGTGATTCTGACATTGTTTTCTCGTGACATATTGTACTTCATGTTAGTGGTAAAATTTCATTCAAATAACTTGCATTTATTTGTGAGAAAAACGGAAATTTGGCGAAAATTTTGAAAATTTCGCAATTTTCCAACTTTGAATTTTTATGCCCTTAAATCTCAGAGATATGGCACCCAAAAAACTTGATAACTAACATTTCCCACATGTTAACTTTACATCAGCACAATTTTGGAACCAAAATTTTTTTTTGTTAGGAAGTTATAAGGGTTAAAAGTTGACCAGCGATTTCTCATTTTTACAACACCATTTTATTTTTACGGACCACATCACATTTGAAGCCACTTTGAGGGGTCTATATGATAGAAAATACCCAAAAGTGACACCATTCTAAAAACTGCACCCCCTTAAGGTGCTCAAAACCACATTCAAGAAGTTTATTAACCCTTTAGGTGCGTCACAGGAATTTTTTTGAATATTTAAAAAAAAAAATGAACATCTAACTTTTTTTCACAAAAAAAGTACTTCAGGTTCAAGGGCTTCACAGAAGTTGATAACATAAAGCCGTACAATTAAAAAATCATATTTTTTCCACAAAAATGATCGTTTCACCCTCAATTCTTATTTTTCCAAGGGTAACAGGACCCTAAAAGTTATTGTGCAATTTGTCCCGAGTACGCTGATACCCCACATGTGGGGGTAAAACACTATTTGGGCGCATGGCAGAGCTCGGAAGGGAAGCAGCGCCATTTGACGTTTTTGGCTGGAATTGAGATCGGACACCATGTCGCGATTGGAAAACCCCTGATGTACCAAAACAGTGGAAACCCCCCACAAATGACACCATTTTGGAAACTAGACCCCCTAAGGAACTTGTCTAGATGTGTGGTGAGAACTTTGAACCCCCAAGGGCTTCACAGAAGTTGATAACATAAAGCCGTACAATTGAAAAATCATATTTTTTCCACAAAAATGATCGTTTCACCCTCAATTCTTATTTTTCCAAGGGTAACAGGACCCTAAAAGTTATTGTGCAATTTGTCCCGAGTACGCTGATACCCCACATGTGGGGGTAAAACACTATTTGGGCGCATGGCAGAGCTCGGAAGGGAAGCAGCGCCATTTGACGTTTTTGGCTGGAATTGAGATCGGACACCATGTCGCGATTGGAAAACCCCTGATGTACCAAAACAGTGGAAACCCCCCACAAATGACACCATTTTGGAAACTAGACCCCCTAAGGAACTTATCTAGATGTGTGGTGAGAACTTTGAACCCCCCAGTGCTTCACAGAAGTTTATAACGCACGGGCGTGAAAATAAAAAATTCGTATTTTTTCCACAAACATGATCTTTTAGTCACCATTTTTTTTATTTTCCCAAGGGTACCAGGAGAAATTGGACCCCAAAAGTTGTTGTCCAATTTGTCCTGAGTATGCTGATACCCCATATGTGGGAGAAAACTACTGTATGGGCACACGTCGGGGCTCGGAACGGAAGTAGTGACGTTTTGGAATGCAGACTTTGATGGAATGGTCTGCGGGTGTCATGTTGCCTTTGGAGAGCCCCTAATGTACCTAAACAGTGGAAACCCCCCCCACAAATGACCCCATTTTGAAAACTAGACCCCCTAAGGAACTTATCTAGATGTGAGGTGAGCACTTTGAACCCCCAAGGGCTTCACAGAAGTTTATAATGCCCGGGCATGAAAATAAAAAAATCGTATTTTTTCCACAAACATGATCAATTAGTCCCCAATTTTTTTTATTTTCCCAAGGGTAACAGGAGAAATTGAACCCCAAAAGTTGTTGTCCAATTTGTCCTGAGTACGCTGATGCCCCATATGTGGGAGAAAACTACTGTATGGACACACGTCGGGGCTCGGAAGGGAAGTAGTGACGTTTTGGAATGCAGACTTTGAGGGAATGTTCTGCGGGTGTCATGTTGCATTTGGAGAGCCCCTAATGTACCTAAACAGTGGAAACCCCCACAAATGACCCCATTTTGGAAACGAGACCCCCTAAGGAACTTATCTAGATGTGTGGTGAGCACTTTGAACCCCCAAGGGCTTCACAGAAGTTTATAATGCCCAGGCATGAAAATAAAAAAATCGTATTTTTTCCACAAACATGATCAATTAGTCCCCAATTTTTTCATTTTCCCAAGGGTAACACGAGAAATTGGACCCCAAAAATTGTTTTGCAATTTGTCCTGAGTAGGCTGATACCCTACATGTGGGGGTAAAACACTGTTTGGGCGCATGTCAGAGCTTGGAAGGGAAGGAGCACCATTTGACTTTTTCAACTCAGAATTGGCTGGAATTGAAATCAGACGCCATGTTGCATTTGGAGAGCCCCTGATGTGCCCAAACAGTGGAAACCCCCAATTCTAACTCCAACCCGAACCCCAACACACCCCTAACCCTAATCTCAGCCCTAACCCTACCCTAACCCTAACCGTAATGGAAAAATGGAAATAAATACATTTTTTTTATATTATTTTTCCCTAACTAAGGGGGTGATAACGGGGGGTTTGATTTACTATTTATGGCGGTTTTTATGTTTGGCGGCTGTCGCACGCTAAAAGACGCTTTTTATTGTAAAAATAGTTTTTGCATCACCACATATTGAGAGCTATAATTTTTCCGTATTTTGATCCACCGAATCATGTGAGGTCTTCTTTTTTGCGGGACGAGTTGACGTTGTTATTGGTACCATTTTCGGGCACGTGACATTTTTTGATCGCTTTTTATTCCGATTTTTGGGACGCAGAATGAACAAAAACCAGCGTTTCATGAATTTCTTTAGGGGGGGTGCGTTTACACCGTTCCGCGTGCGGTAAAATTGATAAAGCGGTTTTATTCTTCGGGTCAGTACGGTTACAGCGATATCTCATTTAGGTCGTTTTTTAATGTTTTGTCGGTTTTATGCAATGAAAACTATTTTATATAAAAAATAATTATTTTTGCATCACTTTATTCTGCGAGCTATAACTTTTTTATTTTTTCGCTGATGATGCTGTGTGGCGGCTCGTTTTTTGCGGGACAAGATGACGTTTTCAGCGGTACCATGGATATTTATATGCGTCTTTTTGATCGCGCGTTATTACACTTTTTGTTTGGCGGTATGATAATAAATCATTATTTTTTGCTTCGTTTTTTATTTTTTAAGGGGTTCGCTAAAGGGGTTAACTAAAGGGACAGTTTTATAGGGCGGGTCGTTACGGACGTGGCGATACCTAATATGTGTACTTTTATTGTTTTGGGTTTTTTTTATTTTCAAAAAATGGATTTATTTGGGGGAATATTTTTTTTTTTTTTTTTGTAATTTATTTGGCGATTTTTTTAAAATTATTTTAACACTTTATTTTTATTTTTTTTTACTTTATTAAATAGTCCCAGGTGGGACATCACTGTTCTGTGACAGACCGCTGATCTGTCACATCACAGATCACTGTGACAGATCAGCGATCTGTCACAGGCAGTGCAGAAGGCTTCCTCATGCCTGTGCTTTGCAGGCACTGAGGAAGCCAGCTTCCTGCAGGCCCCCGAAGGCCCCCGTCGCCATCTTAGATTCGGGGGCCTGCATGAAAGGAGCCCCCGGCAGCAGCGCTGCACATTGCGCTGCCGTGGGGGGCTCAGGGAAGCAAGGAGGGAGCCCCCTCCCTGCCGATGCTTCCCTTTAACCCCCGGTACACCGCGATCAAACATGTGCAAGGGGTTAACGTGTCGGGGGCGGTCCGTGACCGCCCCTGACACATTGTGCCGGGTGTCAGCTGTGATAATCAGCTGACACCCGGCCGCGATCAGCGGCGCTCACCACGTGGGCGCCGCTGATCGCGGTAGATGTACTATCCCGTCCATGGGCATAGGGGCCCGGGTCCCATGGACGGGATAGTACGTCGGATGTCAGGAAGGGGTTAATTCTACAGCGCTTTACAAACATTATTAGTCCTGTCCCCTTTGGGGCTCACAATCTAATTTCTCTATCAGTATGGCCAAACTTTTAAATTGCAGTTTTGCATCTGTGTTCTCTAAGAAAGCAAATGTAACATCAACTGATCTTCACGGTGCCATCAAAGGAATAAAAGAATTTACTCTATCCATAAACAGCTGATGATAGAACACTTAGCTAATTTAAATGAATTTAAATCTCCTGGTCCAGGATAATTACCGTATATACTTGTGTATAAGCCGACCTGTGTAATCCGACCCCCTTAATTTTGCCACAAAAAACTGGGAAAACTTATTGACTCGCGTATAAGCCTAGGGTGGAAAATGCAGCAGCTACTGGTAAATTTCAAAAATAAAAATAGATACCAATAAAAGTAAAATTAATTGAGACATCAGTAGGTTAAATGTTTTTGAATAGCCATATTGAATCATGAGCCCCATATAATGCTTCATACAGTTCATGATGGGCCCCATAAGATGCTCCATACAAAATACACCCCATATAATGCTGCACAAAGGTTAAATATGCCCCCATATATTGCTGCTGCCGCTACTGCAGGTATTAAAAAAAAGACATACCTCTTGTCCCTGGGGGCCAGGTGCCGGTGTGCTGAGCAGGCGGACACCGGCACGCTATGGGGGACAGGTGTCGCCGCTGACTCAGGACCCAGCACCTGAGATATTCACCTGTCCCGGTTCCAATGCTGTTAGCCACTGTCTGCCCGCCGGGTCCCTCAGTCTGTGATGTCAGGCAGCAGAGGGCGTGCACTGACTATGTCATCACGCCCTCTGCTGGCTGAACGTCACTGACAGAGGGACCCGGCGGGCAGACAGCAGCGAGCAGCGTTGGAACCGGGACAGGTGAATATAGCATATACTTACCTCCCCCTGGTGCAAATCTGCAGCCCATTCTCCCACGGTCTCCCTTCAGCGGTCACGTGGTACCGCTCATTAAAGTCATAAATATGCGCATATTCATGACTAATGAGCGGTACCATGTGACCGCTGTAGGAAGGAAAGGAGACCGTGGAACAAGCGGGGGGCTGCAGAGATGCGCCGGGGGGGTCAGTATGATGTGACACCCCAGCTCCCCCTCCCTCACCTACCCCCTGGCTATATGACTCGCGTATAAGCCGAGAGGGGGGGCCTTTCAGCCCAAAAAATTGGGATGAAAATCTCGGCTTATACGCAAGTATATGCTGTAAATTCTAGGGTACTAAAAGAGATAGAAGAAGAAATTGCAAAACCACTAGCCAGAATCTTTGAAAAATCATGGAAAAATGGAGAAGTCCCAGAAGTTTGGAGATGGGCAAATATTGTCTCTATCTTCAAAAAAGGAAAGAATAGGGAGACAGGAAATTACAGGCCAGTAAAGCCTTATTTCTATAACAGGAAAGATATTTGAACAAATTATTAAGCCACATGTAAGTAAGTACTTGGATAAGAATCTAATAATTAACCAGAGTCAGCATGGGTGTGTAGCAAACAAGTCATGCCAGACTAATCTAATTTCCTTGTGTGATGGAATCACTGACTAGGTGGATCAGGGAAAAGCGGTAGATATAGTATAACTTGACTTCAGCAAACTATTTGATAAAGTTTCTCATACTATCCCTATTGAAAAAAATTGTTATGGGATTGAAAGGTTACGGTTAGGAGTACTCATAACTGGCTCAGTGATCGTACTCAAAGAGTGATAATAAATGGTTGCACATCCAATTGGAAAAGTGTTTCAAGTGATGGACCACAAGGCTCCATCCTGGCCCCAGTGTTTAGCATTTTTATAAATCTAGATAAGGAAACTGAAGGTAAACTAATGAAATATGCAGATGATTCAAAGCTAGAAGGGATAGCGAATATTAGAGAAGTCAGAAAGGATTCAGAAGGCTCTAGATAAGATTGAGCGGATCTAGGAGGAAACGTAGTTGTACTAAATAGGGACAGTTATGTTGCTGAGGCGAATAGACAGTTATCCGCCTCTTCAACTTACTGTGTCTTAAATAGTGATCCCACCAATAAATATAAAGAAGAATTGCGGTCAACAGGTTGAGAATAATATACTATCAAAACGTAAAGCTGAGAAATTGTTTCCAGAATTTCCGAGAAAGCCTCATTGGTATCATATACCTAAAATAGACAAGTCCATTAACAATCCTCCAGGCCGCCCTATAGTGTCTGGGATAGGGTCTCTCATGGAGCCCCTATCCCAGTACATAGACTGGCTTTTGCATGCTCTCCTCAAGGAGATTCCTTCGTATATAAAAGATTGGAAGGATTTTGTGACAGTTCTGAAAGAAATTGATTGGCAGGATAATTTCCAGATGGCATCCATAGATGTGGAGAATTTATACACCAGAATTCCACATGAGGGTGGAGTAGACGCAATCAGACAAGTGTTGTTTAGTTCTGGTAGGGATCTGGGAACTATCAATTTCATTACAGATGGTCTTGATTTCATTCTCACGCATAATGCGTTCCAATTTGATAATGTCTGGTATAGACAAAGAGAGGGTACAGCGAGGGGTACTCCCGTCGCATGTACCCTCGCTAACCTGTTTTTGGCAGTTTTGGAGGAGAAGGTAGTTTATCCGGTCACCAATCCCTTCTTGAAATATATAAAATTATACATCCGCTATGTGGACGATATTTTCATTGTGTGGGATGGGCCAAAAGAGGATTTCAGTCTATTTGTGGAGTTTCTTAATTCGCATATGTGGCGGCCCACAGGAGTATGGTCGCCACAGTGGCTTTGCCTTCCTCCAGGGGAGGGTAATGCCAGGCTTGGAGGCAATGATGGGTCTCTCTCGCAGTCAATCCATACATGCAACACAGTTCCACTCCAGGCCAGCAGGGGGAACTCTGAACCAGGATTAAGGGGAGGAGTGCTCTCTGAGGGCCAGGAGGAAGGAAAGCTAGTTAGTCTGCGGAGGGAGAAGTGTGCAGACATGTAGAGAGAAGCTGGAGGTTGAGCTGCGGAAGGCGAGCTCCTTCAGCTTGAGAGCGCAAGAACTGGAGCCTGGTCTCCACGGTTGCACGGATACTAACGGTCCTACAACAGATACCAGAGGGGTAGGAGGCTGTAAATGCCCTACTCCCATCTAAGACTTGAGGCACAACAGCAGCTTGGATAGAGAGCCGGGACTCAGGACGAAGGAGCCCCCGAGATAGGCTACAGCTGTCTGCCGTGCAAGTGAGGTTCTTGGGAACATCTGACAGGAGGAACTCTAGAGTAACTAAGGACTGGAGTGCTTCACACTACAAGGCGCTAGGAAGGAGACTGCACAGCCCGTCTGTGAGAGAGAATCCCTGAATTGCTTCCAGGCTAGCCTGCTCCAATACCATCTGTAATCAGGACCCTGGACTGCAGTTATCAAGTAAAGGTACAGAAATTGCACCCCGCTGTGTCTTGTCTGCTTCCTACCCTATCGGCACTGCTAAATCCCCGTGCCAACCACATCTACACTGCCCTGGGACTATAGCTTCACCTGTGGCGAGCTTTTACATCCTTGCTGCACCCTATCATCAGTCCCAGCGGATCTGCATGCAGCATCGGCTTAACAACTCCCTTGCCGAGCATCACAGGTGGCGTCGCGAACTATTCCATTAACTACATTCCCCCATTACTTGGGCGCCCAGGGCCACAGACTGGGCCATTGCTGCTGTGACACATCCCCCTGACACCGGCCCGGTACCGAGTACCCCACAGCCCTGGGAGGGCGACCCAATTTGGCGTCACGAACAGGATTATGGAGCCCGGTACTCCCCGGGTCCTGTGTGCCATAGACTGTGTTTGTGAAAAGACTTTGTGTGAAATTGGCGCTGATTGCCGCGCTGCTTGGCGCACGCGGGAAGAAGAGGCAGGCCTTCGTGGGTGGAGCCTATCACAGAGCGCGAAGAGGCGCAGTGCCGCGCGGGAAGAGAGGACAGCGCGCGAGAAGAGGAGGAGCTGAGGCCTACAGCCCGGAGCGTCGGGCCTGTGAAGCGGCCGCCGGTGAGCTCACACAACCCCCGGCCCTGGCCAACGTTAACTAGGGGGGGAGAAGATGTCTGTGCTGAGCAACGATGCAGGTGCCGGTGCCAACCCCGCAGCACCGCCAGGAGGAGCACCCGCTGCAGTGGTCGCCATTATGCCGCTGTCCATGCCCTACATACCGGGAGCGGCCTGGCTACCCCAGTACTCGGGTGAGTCACACACCCTGAGTGAATTTAAAGAGAGACTGTGCAGTTTGTTTAAAGTATACCCTCTGTCTGAAAGCCAGAAAGTGAATATCCTGATTGGACAGCTAACGGGTGCAGCGCAGAGAGAAGTGAAAGCCTGGCAGGACACTGATAAAGAGAATGTTGCAAAGATCCTGGCCAAGCTGAAGAGCACCTTTGACACCAGTACTGCAGCTGAAATCAAGATGAGGTTCTTTGGCTGTAAACAGAAGGCACAGGACAGTATCAGGGACGATGCTCTCAACCTGCAGGAGGCGCTGCGAGCAGTTAAGTTAATCCTGACAGCGTAAAGGAAGAAGATAAACTGTTGAAGGAGCAGTTCATTGAAGGACTCCTGTTCAGTACCCACAGAGGACAGTTGCGTATCATAACCCTGCAAAACCCTAATCTAGACTTTGCTGAATTTAAGGACAGGGCTATTCGGGTACTGCAGGAATCCACTGACAGTCGTCCAGCGCCCCCTAGGCGCTTAGCGATCACCTACCATCAGGAAGCCCCATCTTTTCCTTCCATCCCTGTGGAGGCTGATGCACAAACTCTGGATAAAGATCCAACTGAGGAGCTGCGTCTTCAGGTCCAGGAGTTGACCAAGGGAATGGCTGCACTCACCAAAACCGTGCAGCCCCTGCAGGTGTCCTCCAAAGGCAAGGTCCAGCTTGCTTCCAGTCCAGAGGATGTCCCGTGGCTCCGGAGGAGGAGAGCCCCGCCACTTCGAGGAAGGAACAACGATCGCTATGACCAGGACGGACGTCCCATCTGTCGTCGCTGTCACAAGGCAGGTCATCTTGCAAGATATTGTCCTTTAAACGAGCAACCCCTGGGGCAGAGGGCCAACCTCCAGGAGTAGGATCCCCAGGCCCAAGGAACTGGAGAGCCAAGTATGTGGGAGAGAGACCAATCCTTCCTGTGGTGATTGACGGCATCCCCATGAACGCTTTGCTGGACACTGGCTCCCAGGTGACCACTATGCCGTATATTTTGTATAAGAGGTATTGGGCTGATTCTGAACTCACCCGCGGCCCAACAGATGAACTGACAGTAGTTGCCAGTAATGGACAGTCTTTGCCGCAGATTGGGTGTAAAGAGATTACTGTCAAAGTGGGTCGGGTAGAGCTGAAATCTCAGGGCCTGATAGTTGTTGATATTGATAGACGTGATGGTAATCCCATGATGACTCTTGGTACAAATGTAATTGAAAACTGTCTGTCCGAGGTTATTGTCTTGTTGCAACAGGTGGCTGAGACTGCTGGTTCCGGAGAACGAGTAGGAGATCCGAGCCCTGATGCAAAGACAACAGGTGGAACTCTCTGGCGGAGAGATTGGCAGCGTCAGAGTGAGTGATGCCTTCCCAATTGCAATACCCCCCAGATGTGAAATCTTGGTTTGGTGTCGGGCAGCTATAGGTCTTCGAGGGAGAGATTACCAGGCATTGGTAGAACAAGTATACTCCGACAGTAGGCCCACTGTACTGACAGCCAGAGGGGTGGCTGATGTCAAAAAAGGGAGAGTACCTGTACGTCTTTTGAATTGTGGGGAAGAGGAGGCCACAATACCTCGGTACGCCACAGTTGCCAAGCTGCTCACTGTCAATAACAACTCTTTGCAGGCAGCAGAACCTTTGGCCTCACCCGATCCGGTGGAGGACAATGGCTCTGTGAAGCAGACAGAGGAGTGGTGCCAGCAACTGCAGGTGGGAACTGATTCTACACCTTCATACCAGAAAAATGGGGTTTACAGAGTGACACAAGAGTATGAGCGGGTATTCAGCAAACACCCACTAGATTTTGGGCAGGCAAAAGGGGTTCAACATCATATCCCTACTGGAGACCATCCACCCATAAAGGAGAGGTACAGACCTATACCCCCAACACAGTACCAATGTGCTAAGAGTATGTTGAGGGAGATGAAGGAGGCTGGGGTTATCAGAGACAGTTGTAGCCCCTGGGCAGCTCCAATAGTGTTTGTAAAGAAAAAGGATGGTACCATGAGAATGTGTGTTGATTACAGGAAAATTAACAGCATAACACATAAAGATGCCTACCCATTACCTAGAATTGAAGAGTCCTTAGCTGCACTTAAAACTGCTAATTACTTTTCCACCTTGGATCTCACCAGTGGGTATTTGCAGGTTCCCGTGGCAGAGGCAGACAAGGAGAAAACGGCATTTACTACTCCAGTGGGTCTCTGTGAGTTCAATTACATGCTATTTGGGCTCTGCACTGCTCCCGGAACATTTCAACGGCTGATGGAGTGCTGCCTGGGACACATGAACTTTGAAACGGTCCTGTTGTACCTGGATGATGTCATTGTTTTCTCCAAAACCTATGAAGAGCATCTGGAACACGGCTGAAGTGTTTGAAGCTCTGTCCAGTTTTGGCCTGAAGGTGAAGCCCTCCAAATGCCACCTCCTGAAGCCCAAGGTACAGTACCTCGGTCATGTGGTCAGTGCAGATGGTGTGGCACCGGATCCTGACAAGGTCACGGTCATCAGGGACTGGCCGAAGCCCAGCAACCTTCATGATGTACGCCAATTCCTTGGACTGGTAGGCTACTACCGAAGATTCATCAAAGGCTTTACCGAAATAGCCACCCCTATGCAAAACCTTCTGGTTGGGCAGTCCAAGAAGACCAAACAGAAAAATTCCACCTCTGAATGGACCGAAGAGTTGGAGAGATCTTTCACTCGGCTAAAGATGGCTCTCACAGGTGACGAAGTTCTGGCCTACCCAGATTATGAGAAACCCTTTGTGCTGTACACGGATGCCAGCAATGTGGGACTAGGAGAGGTACTGTCGCAAGTACAGAACGGAAAGGAAAGAGTGATCTCCTACGCCAGCAGGAAGCTGCGCCCCACTGAAAGGAACCCTGACAACTACAGTTCTTTCAAGCTGGAGTTCCTTGCCATAGTCTGGGCTGTCACCGAAAGGTTCAAACATTACCTAGCCTCTGCCAGGTTCACTATCTTCACGGACAACAATCCGTTGACTCACTTGGACACTGCAAAACTGGGTGCACTGAAACAGCGATGGATGGCTCAGCTATCTAATTATGAGTTTACTATCAAGTACCGGGCAGGGCACAAGAATGCCAATGCTGATGCGCTGTCCAGGATGCCTAACCTACCACATGCAGGAGAAGACCCGGAGGCTCTTGAAGAAATAGAGTTGCCTCCCTTCCACCAGTCACTGGCGGCCCAACGTGCTCAAGGAGTGAGAAACCGACGGTCTGGCTTGAAGGAGGTCACCCTGAATCAATTGCCCCATCATGATTGGGCAGAAACACCAGATAGTGACCCTGCAGTCCGCCTGGTGAAAGAGCTGCTGACACGAGCTGACTCACGTCCAGAGTCGGATGCTCCTGAAGAAACTCAGCAGTTGTGGAAGGAGAGAGGCCAGCTGTTCATTTATGAAGGGAAGCTGTGTCAGAGGAGTATCAATGCCCGCACTCATGAGCTGGTTTGGCAGGTGATAGTCCCAAAGACAGAGGCATCAATGGTCCTGGAAGCATACCACAATGGAGCTGGACACTTCGGATGGAAGATGTTGGAAGCATTGCTCCGAGAGAGGTTCTACTGGGCTGGTATGAGGAAAGCCATTGAGAGGTGGTGCCGGGAGTGTGGACAGTGTAACCTGCGCAGAAAGGATCGAGACAGCCAGAGAGCTCCTCTGCAGCCAATCATCACCAAACAGCCCTTTGAGCTGGTAGCCCTGGACCATGTGAAGCTGGTTCCAAGCCGGTCAGGCTACATCTATGCTCTCACCATTGTAGACCACTATTCAAGATTCCTGGTAGTTGTGCCTGTCAAAGATCAAACTGCCAGGACAGCAGCCAGAGCATTCCAGCAGCACTTCTGTAGACCACATGGGTATCCTGAAAGAGTACTCACAGATCAAGGTCCAGCTTTCGAGGCAGAAGTGTTCCAAGAATTCTTCAACCTGTATGGTTGTAAGAAGATTCGGACAACACCGTATCACCCACAGACCAATGGCATGTGCGAGAAGATGAACCAGGTAGTGATTGACCTCCTGAAGACTTTGCCCTTGGAGGAGAGGAATCTGTGGCCAGAGAAGTTGCCCGACCTGGTAGACCTTTACAACCATATTCCAGTGAACTCCACCAACTGTACCCCAGCCTACTTAATGAGAGCAAGATCTGGTAAGCTGCCTATTGACTTGGACATAGGAGTCCTGACCCCGGAAGTGACGTCACCAGATGCTGACTGGGACATGGAGAGGGAGCAACAGTACAGGAGGGTTCAAGAATGTGTGGAGAAGAGTCTGGCCCAGGCAAGACAGAAGCAGGAGAAGCTTTACAATCAAAATGCACCTGCTGTTCCTTTGTTGCCTGGAGGGCAAGTCTTGAAAAGAAAGAGAAGATTGCACAAATTGGATGATCAGTGGGAAACTGAACCTTATACCATTCTGCCCTCACATTTTGATAATACAAAGGTATACCTTGTTAGTAAGGATGGAGGAGAGACCTCGGCAGCGGTATCGAACGATCATTTGAAGTTATGCCTTGACCAGTTGAACGAAAGAAGAGAAGAGCCAGATAACATCCAACCCATAGTGGAAGAAGAGAAGGTCAGCACAGTACTTGGGGAATTCCCTGCGAATTGGACTAAAATAAACGATGCTATAGTGGTGCCAGTACTGATATTTCCCCAAGTGGTAGCACAGGAAGACGTGACTCCAGAGAATCAGGAAAATCGGGTAGCAGATGCCACACCAGCAGAGGAGCCAGAGAACCCTCACCCTGCCAGTGGTGAACCTGTAGTGCCCATGGTGAGTCCAAGAGTTACTAGACAATCTAGAATCCCTGTGCCATGCGAAACCCCCAGTAGTGTATCCAGTACATTACCCACTACACTAGTATTACGCAGGTCTACCCGCACCATACAAGGCATACTACCAGTTAGATACCGTATATAAAGTAATGTAATTGTTGGAATTGTGTATGTAAATATGTAACTTTTTTTCAAGTTTTGTGCCTACAGGTAACCTGTAAGAGTTTCCTTGGAATTTTCTTGTTTTCTTTATGGACACTGAACCACAGGACTTGTGTATGGTCAAAAACTTTATTTGTATATAATTTGACATTTGCCCAGGAATGGACCATGGACATTGATGCTGGACTTATCATCATATGACCATTTTTTAGCTCTTGGTTTTTGTACATTTTTTCCCTTTTTCAAATCTTGTACAAATTATTATTGTTCAATTGTTTATATGTCTTTAATGGTTTTGTTCAGCCCAGGAGTGCTGACTTGCACTAGGGGGAATGTGGCGCCCCCCAGGAGTATGGTCGCCCCAGTGGCTTTGCCTTCCTCCAGGGGAGGGAAATGCCAGGCTTGGAGGCAATGATGGGTCTCTCTCGCAGTCAATCCATACATGCAACACAGTTCCACTCCAGGCCAGCAGGGGGAACTCTGAACCAGGATTAAGGGGAGGAGTGCTCTCTGAGGGCCAGGAGGAAGGAAAGTTAGTTAGTCTGCGGAGGGTGAAGTGTGCAGATGTGTAGAGAGAAGCTGGAGGTTGAGCTGCGGAAGGCGAGCTCCCTCAGCTTGAGAGCGCAAGAACTGGAGCCTGGTCTCCACAGTTGTACGGATACTAACGGTCCTACAACAGATACCAGAGGGGTAGGAGGCTGTAAATGCCCTACTCCCATCTAAGACTTGAGGCGCAACAGCAGCTTGGATAGAGAGCCGGGACTCAGGACGAAGGAGCCCCCGAGATAGGCTACAGCTGTTTGCCGTGCAAGTGAGGTTCTTGGGAACATCTGACAGGAGGAACTCTAGAGTAACTAAGGACTAGAGTGCTTCACACTACAAGGCGCTAGGAAGGAGACTGCACAGCCCGTCTGTGAGAGAGAATCCCTGAATTGCTTCCAGGCTAGCCTGCTCCAATACCATCTGTAATCAGGACCCTGGACTGCAGTTATAAAGTAAAGGTACAGAAATTGCACCCCGCTGTGTCTTGTCTGCTTCCTACCCTATCGGCACTGCTACATCCCCGTGCCAACCACATCTACACTGCCCTGGGACTATAGCTTCACCTGTGGGGAGCTTTTACATCCTTGCTGCACCCTACCATCAGTCCCAGCGGATCTGCATGCAGCGTCGGCTTAACAACTCTCTTGCCGAGCACCACAGGTGGCGTCACAAACTATTACATTAACTACATTCCCCCAATACTTGGGCGCCCTGGGCCACGGACCGGGTCACCGCTGCTGTGACACATCCACCTGACACCGGCCCGGTAACGAGTACCCCACAGCCCTGGGAGGGCGACCCACATAATAATATGAATATGAAGTTTACCTCGCAATTTGGAGGTTTGGAAATAGATTTTTTGGATGTTAGATTGAAGTTGGCTAATGGAGTTTTATACACAGAAATTTTTCGCAAATCTTCATCCACAAATTCCCTCTTACATTATAATAGTGCGCATCCCCATTATGTAAAGAATTCTCTGTCTTATGGTCAATTTTTGAGACTAAAGAAATTTAATAGTCATAATGAAGGTTTTCAGAGACAAGCGGATGAATTGCGTAACAGATTCAAAAAAAGAGGGTATCCTGATTCTGTTCTAGATTCCGCCTTACAGAGAGTTAATAGTGAACCGGTCATTACCGGGCAGACCAAAAAAGGAAAAGACTAACCTCCGGGATTTATTAGTTAAGAACAGATTTCAAAATAAACGAAAGAATTGGTTGGAATCCAGTGCCCCAAAGAGAAACTACATATGTAAAAATTGTTCTTGGTGTCCATTCAAATTAAGTGGTAAAACTGTAAAAATGGGACCTATATTTCACGAAGTCATGGAATTTATCACTTGCAAGACCACCTTTGTAGTGTATGTATTGTTTTGCCCATGTGGTTTTTTCTACATTGGGAAAACGATTCGACCCCTCTGCGTAAGATTCAGGGAACATTTTAATTCTATCAGCACAGGAAAGGGTGTCCCTAGACTCATAGAACACATGAGAAAAGTACATGGAGGGAATGCAGAGGCATTACGGTTTACTGGCATTGAAAGGGTTTCTGCACCACAGCATGGAGGGAATCATAAAAAACATCTTTTACAAACAGAGGCTAAATGGATCCTCCGTACAAAAGCCACAGGTCCTTTGGGTCTAAATGAAAAAGTGGATATGTCCGTATTTCTCTGAAGCGGCTATGATTGCTAGTTTTATAGTATATGGTGTATGTAAATTATGTTTGCTTTTAATTTTATTTTTTATTTTAGGGCGTTTTTTTAAGACTCGTTCAGGCAAGGGGTGGAGTTTCTTTTGTTCACACATGTGGTATAAATTAGTGTTTCCTTGAGCCTGAGCATGGGACCTGTTGAAGTGCATTGTGCACGAAACGGCTGTTGTCCGTCATTTTACATTTCTCCCGTGCCGGTGCCTATGCTTTGTCGATATGAAATAAAGTGAATCATTTCAAGAGAACGGTGAGTGCCATCCTGCTGTCTTTTTTTTACTAAGAGAAGAGCTACAACGATGGTAAGCAGACTGCAAAGTATGTCCTATGAGGAACGGTTAAAGGATCTGGGAATGTTTAGTTTGCAAAAATTAAGGCTAAAAGCATACTTAATAGCTGTATATCTGAAGGGCTGTCACAGTGTAGAAGGATCATCCTTATTCTCATTTGCACATGGAAACACGAGAAGCAATGGAATGAGACTGAAAGGGAGAAGATACAGATTAGATATTAGAAAAAACTTTGACAGTGAGAGTGATCAATGAGTAGAACAAGCTGCTACGACAAGTGGTGAGTTCTCCATCAATGGAAGTCTTCAAACAGGCTGGACAGACCTCTGTCTGAGATGATTTAGTGAATATTGCATTGAGCAGGGGGTTGGACACAATGACCCGGGAGGTGCCTTCCAACTCTTAACATTCTATGATTCTGTCTTTGGAGTGTGTGAAACCGAAGAACCTGGAAGGAAACAAACACAAACACGGGAAGAACATACAAACTCCTTGCTGATGTTGTCCTTGGTGGGATTTGAACTCACGGCCCCAGTGCTGCAAAGCAACAGTGCTAACCACTGAGCCTCTGTGCTGCCCATGAAGGTATTTCTACACACCTATCCCACCATGGCAGTAGTTAAAACTGTGACGTGCCCAGATTATCATTCTGATTAGAGACTTTTAAAGTATTACAAAATGCAACAGCTTCAATGTTACCTTCATCTCAAAAAAGGTCATGAGCACCCAATAATACACTGCTCAAAAAAAATAAAGGGAACACTTAAACAACAGAATATAACTCCAAGTAAACCATACTTCTGTGAAATCAAACTGGCCTCTTAGGAAGCAACACTGATTGACAATCAATTTCACATGCTGTTGTGCAAATGGAATAGACAACAGATGGAAATTATTGGCAATTATCAAGTCACCCTCAATAAAGGAGTGGTTAATTTAATAATACATTCAGACAATTGCATTTATATAAAAAATACGAATTTACTCTATTTTCCAGAGTTAAAAGGGTTGTCCGGACTCCAGAACATTCAAGGGGAAAGGAGTCTGCATTCCCAGTAGATATATAAAAACAGGATTTTCTTTATTGATATCTCCGTTAAAAAAATCACACATTCAGTTCAAAGTTAACCCCCTGCTCCGGCTTATTGCAGGCCCTTAGTCACAGAGATAATTCACCTTAAACTGTGACTATATTTTAACCTCTTCCCAACATTTGCAGTATATATCCCCACTGGGGGTGGTCTTTGTTGTCCTTTTTCTTTCTCGGGTCCTCTACCAGAGGCCTGGGAGTTGGAGGGTTCTGCTCAGGATCTTAGTTGTTCCCAGCATTGTGCTTTTCTGGACAGAGAGCTCAGATGTTGCTCCTGGGACCTGTTGTAGCCATTCTTCCAACTTAGGGGTCACTGCTCCTATCACCACTGGAATCACTGTTGCCTTCACCTTCCACATCTTTCGCAGTTCTCCTTTGAGGCCCTGGTATTTCTCCAGCTTCTCATATTCCTTCTTTCTGATGTTGCTGTACCTTGACACTGCCACATCTATTATCATTGCTCTTTTTTGATCCTTGTCTACTATGACAATGTCTGGTTGGTTAGCCAACACCTGCTTATCCATCTGGATCTTGAAGTCCCACGGGATTTTAGCCCTTTCATTCTCCAACATTATTTCTGGGGTCTCCCACCTGGACTTAGGAGGACTTGGCCCATATGCTGTGCAGATGTTCCTGTATACAATTCCCTCTACTTGATTGTGGCGTTCAGTATACGCTGCTCCTGCTTGCATTTTGCATCCTGACACTATGTGTTGGACGGTTTCGGAGGTTTCTTTGCATAGTCTACACCTTGAGTCTTGTCTTGTGTGGTATATTCCTGCTTCTATGGATCTGGTACTTGCTCTTGTGCTGCTATGATTAGTGCCTCTGTGCTGTCTTGCAGTCCAGCTTTCTAAAGCCATTGGTAGGATTTCTCCATGTCAGCCACCTCCATTATCTGTCGATGGTACATGCCATGCAGCGGCTTGTATTGCCATGGTGCTTCATGCTCCTGTTCTTCCTTCCAGATCTGTTGTTGTTGCTGCCTTAGACTTTCTCTCAGCATCTCATCTTCTGGTGCCATTCTTCTGATATATTCCTGGATACTCCTTATTTCATCCGTGATGGTGGCTTGGATACTTATCAAGCCTCGACCACCCTCCTTTTTGTTGGTATACAACCTTTGGGTGCTAGACTTGGGGTGGAGACCTCCATGCATTGTGAGGTTTCGTGTCTTCACATCTGCAACTTCCATCTCTTCTTTTGGCCAGCACACTCTGCCAGCAGGGTATCTGATAAATGGGAGGGCATATGTATTGATGGCATGGATTTTATTATTCTCATTGAGCTGGCTCTTCAGAACCTTTCTTACCCTTTGATGGTATTTGGATGGTATCTGGACGTTGCTGCTTTCCTTGCCTCCTCATCATGGTTACCGTATCCCTGTGGGATGCCGAGATACTTCTAGCATGTTTGTACATCTGCTACCTGCCCTGCTGGTAATTCCACTCCATCAGTCTTTATTACCTTGCCTCTCTTTATTACCGACTGGCCGCACTTATCCAGTCCGAAGGACATCCCGATGTCTTCGCTGTAAATCCTTGTCAGGTGGATGGACGAATCGATGTCTCGTTTGTTTTTCGCATACAGCTTGATGTCTTCCATGTAGAGGAGGTGGCTGATGGTGCTTCCACTCTTGAACTTGTATCCATAGCCAGACTCTGTAATTATCTGACTGAGGGGGTTCAAGCCTATGAAGAACAGCAATGGGGACAATGCATCACCTTGGTATATGCGGCATTTGATGGCCAGTTGTGCTAGTTGTCTTGAGTTGACTTCCAATGTTGTTCTCCATAACCCCATTGAGTTTCTGAGGAAAGTTCTTAATTTCCTGTTGACATTGTAGAGAGCCAAGCATTCACAGATCTATGTGTGTGGCATTGAGTCATAGGCTTTCCTGTAGTCAATTCAGGCTGTGCTGAGATTGGTCTGTCTGGATCTTGAGTCGTGAGCGACTGCTCTATCTACTAGGAGCTGGTGCTTAGAGCCTCTAGTGTTGGTTCCGATGCCTCTCTGAGCTGGATTCATGTATTGGTTCATAAGGTTCTGTAGCTTTGTGGCTATCATGCCTGACAGGAGTTTCCATGTTGTTGTAAGGCAGGTTATTGGGTGGTAGTTGGATGGAACTGTTCCTTTATGAGGATCCTTCAGTATATATACACGATCGCCGCCTATATATAATTACACTGCTCAAAAAATAAAGGGAACACTTAAACAACAGAATATAACTAAAAGTAAATCAAAGTTCTGTGAAATCAATAAAAAAGATGAATGTAAATAAATCTGGAAATAAAATGTCATCTTGTCCCGCAAAAAAAAAACAAGCCACTATCCAGCTCCATTGGTGGAAAAATAAAAAAGTTATAGCTCTAAGAATAAAGTGATGGAAGAATAATAATTTTGTTTTAGAAAGTAGTTGTTGTGTAAAAAAGATAAAACATAAAAGAAGATATAAATGAGTTATCGCTGTAATCATACTGACCCAAAGAATAAAGCTGCCTTATCAATTTTACCACACGCTGAGCGGCATAAAAAATAACAATTCCTGAATTGCTGGTTTTTGTTAATTCTGCCTCCCAAAAGTCGGAATAGAAATCGATCAAAAAATGTCGTGTCTGAAAATGGTACCAATAAAAACATGATATCGTCCCATCAAAAATCAAGACCTCACTTGACTCTGATGGCCAAAATATGGAAAAACTAGACCTCTCAAAATATGGTGATGTGCAAAAAAAAAACCTCTTTTAGTGTATGCCAGCAACCAAACATAAACATCCAATATAACTGGCTTAGTGATCAGACCCAAAGAGTGGTCGTAAATGGCTGCACATCCAGTTGGAAGAATGTCTCAAGTGGGGTACCACAGGGCTCTGTCCTGGGCCCTGTATTGTTCAACATCTTTATCAATGATTTAGATGAAGGAATTGAGGGTAAACTGATTAAATTCGCTGATGACACAAAGCTAGGAGGGATAGCTAATACTAGAGAAGAGAGAGAGGATTCAAAAAGATATAAATAAACTGGAGAAGTGGGCAGCAACAAACAGAATGGTTTTTAACTGGGAAAAATGCAAAGTACTACATCTGGGCAATAAAAATGAAAAAAGCATATACAGAATGGGAGGAATAGGGCTAAGCAACAGCACATGTGAAAAAGACTTGGGTATACTAATAGATCACAGACTGAATATGAGTCAACAGTGTGATACAGCAGCAAAAAAGGCAAATGCAATTCTAGGATGTATTAACAGAAGCATACAGTCTAGATCACGTGAAGTCATTATTTCCCTCTACTCCTCTTTGGTCAGACCTCATCTGGAATATTGTGTCCAGTTTTGGGCACCACATTTTAAAAAAGACATCAACAAACTGGAGCAAGTTCAGAAAAGAGCGACCAGAATGGTGACCGGTCTGCAAACCCTGTCTTATGAGAAAAGGTTGCAGGATTTGGGAATGTTTAGTTTGCAAAAGAGAATACTGAGAGGAGACTTAATAGCTGTCTACAAATATCTAAAGGGCTGTCACATTGTAGAAGGATCACCTTTATTCTCATTTGCACAAGGAAAGACTAGAAGCAATGGGATGAAACTGAATGGGAGGAAACACAGATTAGTTATTAGAAAAAACTTTTTGACAGAGTGATCAATGAGTGGAACAAGCTGCCACGAGAAGTGGTGAGTTCTCCTTCAATGGAAGTCTTCAAACAGAGGCTGGACAGACATCTGACTGGGATTATTTAGCGAATCCTGCTTTGAGCAGGGGGTTGGACCAGATGGCCCAGGAGGTCCCTTCCAACTCTACGATTCTATGATTCTATGATATCTGGTATTGTTGTAATTGCACCGACTCAAAAAACACAGTTGTCTAATCACTTATACCGCACGTGGAACAGCATATAAAATAAAACCAAATTCTTCACCTGCTGTTCATTTGTTCATTTTGCCTCCCAAAGATTGCAGTTAGGCTCGGCTCACATTTATCTTGCGCTCTATGCTGAGCACTTATACTTGGGTTTCCATGTAAATCTCTGAAATACGTGATTCAGACGGAACCCCCGGCGGAAGATTCCATATAATGAGGCAGATAGAGACACTGTGGACATTGTCTGGCACTGTCCGTCTTTTTAGGCGTGCATAAAAGTGCCCTCTGACAGTTTGAAAAGAAGTACACCACTGAACAGAGGCCAAACGGAGCCCACAGTAACTGCTGCCTCATTATAATAAATCGGGATTTCTGAATCACGTTACTTGGAGATTTAGATGGAAACCCCAATGTTAGTGCTCAGCGTCGAGCTATGGATAAATGTGATCCAAAATGTTCAGTAAAATGTTCCCAATAAAGGCTTCAACTGAAGCCACAAAAAAGCAAGTCCCCACTCAGGTCCATCATCTGTCAATGGAAATATAGGGGGCTTCCATATTACTGGTAGTTTAAAGGCTTCGGAAAAGTGCTACAGCTCCTCACCCCCTAAAGAAATTCAGCAAATTCTGCACTCCTAAATTCAAATGGCCCCTCCTGATCATCACGGTGTGCTTAAACCTCCTTTAACGTCCACATATTTGGCATTTATGTAGCGAGGACAGCCTGCCTAATTAAGGCTAAGTTCACATTTGCGCCGTTTTGCGCAGCGTTTCGAGCGCACATAAAACGCATGCAAAAAACGCTTGTAAACGCTGCGATATTTTGTCGCATCAGCGTGTGCATGACGCCGAAAAAACCGCAGCGTTTGTATGAGATTACAAGCGTTTTTCCATGCGTTTGCGTTTTTATGCGCATGGGTTGCCTAGGTGTCACATTTCACAGGAGGAAAATCCTTGCAAAAATCTTACAACAGGCTCCATCAATGGGATATCAGTGGGCGTGTGTTTTGGGAATTCTTTATATAGACCCAGTTTACAGCCGAATTCTTCACATTTGCTTGCTTTTTCTCTTGCCAACATGGATCTGCGCTGGAAGAGTTTTCACTTCAACTTGGATCTGGACATCGCAATGGCTCAGTCTTATGCAGTTGCTTGCCACCAACAAAGGGAGAGAGAGAGACAGCGAAGACGGCAGCATCGGCGTTTGTGGATACATCCGATTATTGAACTCCGGGAGAGCCATGGAGCATACCACACCCTCTACAGCGAGCTCCAGGCAAACCCGGAGAAATTTACTGACTATATCCGGATGTCCCAACAAAGCTTCAGAGATTTACTTGCTCGTGTTCAACAATCCATACGGAGACAGGACACACAGCTCCGTTGTACGATTCTTCCGGAGCCTGGTCACATTACGGTACGTATTGCAAAACCAATGTCTGCATCATTTTCTTTGTTCTGACATGTACTATTCCAAAGCTGGCAGAAATATTGTTCTGCCATGTAGTAAACAAAAGCCTGCAGAATTATTTTTATGCCATGTACTATTTATTTTTTCTTTTTTTTTGTTTCAAAAAAGCATATACATAAATATTAATTTTTGTTCTTTCTCTGTTTCACAGATTCCTGGCTACTGGAGAGAACCTATCTTCACTCCACTTCCAGTACCGGATTGGAATCTCCACCTTGTCTTGAATTGTTGCAGACACCGGCCGTGCTTTGTGGACATTCTCTGTCCAGAATTTATGCCCCTGCCCACTGCTGAAAAGTGGACGGAAATAGCAGAAAAATTCTGGACAGTCTGCAATTTCCCCAACTGTTTGGGAGCGGTTGATGGGAAACACATCCGGATAATAAAACCCAAGAGAACTGGCTCTGAGTACTATAACTACAAAAAGTACTTTTCTACAGTACTCATGGCCATTGCGGATGCAGACTGTATGTTTATTGCAGTGGACATTGGGGCATTTGCCCGTGGAAATGACTCCCAGGCTTTTAAGAACTCAGACATGGGCCGGAGGTTGTATGGCAGCCATTTCAATTTCCCCATGCCACGGCCTCTTCCCCACAACGAAGGTCCGCCACTGCCATTTGTAATGGTTGGGGATGAGGCCTTTCAAATGTGCGCCAACCTGCTGAAACCCTACTCCAGCCGGGACTTGGACCATACAAAAAAAATCTTTAATTACAGGCTGACCAGGGCCAGAAGAACTGTAGAGTGTGTCTTTGGTAAACTTGTCTCCAGATGGCGCATTCTCGCTACAGCCATTAATCTGAAACTGGAAACCGTGGATGAGGTGGTGAAGGTGTGTGTAGTTCTTCATAATTTTGTGATGGCTAAAGAGCACCCGACCTTTGAACTCGATGATGCAGCTTCTAACCCATTGCCTGAATTCAATCACCACCCTCTCCGGTCATCCGTTGAAGTTGGCCAAATGAGGGACCAATTTGCAGCCTACTTCATCTAAGATGTAGGATGGGTGGAATGGCAAGATCAAATGTTGTAAAAAAATTTCCTTGTGTGTATGTTAATAAAAAACCTGTTTTGATACCTGTACCGAGTGCATTCTGTCTTTTTACACTCCAATACAATAATCAACTGGCCAGGTGTACCATTGAATTCATGATGCTGTGTTTTGTGCATCATGAATTTACTAGTACTCCTGACCAGGTGACTATACATACACACACACAAGTTGTATGACCTTTATCATCTCTACAGTTTGTGTTCAATTTCCAGGGACGGTGGAGATAATACAAATAATATTTGTGTCACCTGGCCTGATGTTACAAATAGTGATTTGGGGATGCACTAGCACCTGTCACTCTTTATGACACCTGACCATGTGACTATAAATATTATTTGTAGGATCACCACTGTGGCTTGAGTTTGAACGCAGACTGGAGAGATAATAAAAGTTATACAACTTCTACAATCCTCAGGCCTGGTGTCATGCTGAAGTGAGGACGCCCAAAATAACGCATCAAAAACTTCAGAATGTTATCACACATGGGCAGGTGAATACACATATGAGTTAAACTGCAGCATCACTCCAGTCTGCGTGAAATAGATAATGCCGACTGAAGCGACGCTGCAGGTTAACTCATATGTGTATTCACCTGCCCAGGTGTGATATATAGTTATGATTTGAGGCCAGGGTATTGTAGATATGATGTGTATTTTCCCCATCATCTCCTCAGTTTATTAAAAACTCACTGAATAGAGGATGTGGTTAATTACAAGGTATATCTAGAATCCCCTGGCCTTGTGTCATAAATAGTTAAATGATGATGGTAAAAACACACCATCCTCAATTAACTTTTTATGACACCAGGCAAGGTAACAATAGATATGCCTTGCACTCAACACCATCCTCTATTCAGTCTGTGCAATATTAGCAGACCGAAGAGACTGGTGGTGAAAATACAAGTCATATATTTGTGTTTTTGACTACACATATCTCCAGGACTGACACAAGAAACATGTGTCAGTAATGGAGCTATGTGGTGGCAAAAACGCAAAGTGTACGGCGCAGTGTGTGTACGTTGCAGTGTGTGTAGGCGACAAAAGACACATGAATCAAACATTTTTTTTAGGGGAAACCAGATATTCACATTTATTAAAAAAAAGCCACAACCCAAGTTTTATTGGGAACGACATTTGGGGGAAGATGGTGGCAATTTGGGGGTGTGAAGAGACAAGGAACGACTGGAAGGTGAGGAAGGGGTTCTAGGGGAGGGGTGACAAAAGTAGTGGGGGAAGGGAGTTCAGGGATGGTACTGGAGGCAGGTTCAGACACAGTAGGAGGAGAGGGGGGAGGGACAAAGTTTTTTTTTCTTTCTGTGTCCTGGAGGCTCCTGCCTGGACCTTTAGGCAATGTGTGACCGCTTTGCCCTTGGTGACCAGCTGTACCTGGTTGACCTTGTTTGGTTTTAAACAAAAAGGGAATGGGGATCACCTCTCTGCTGATTATGATCGGTGGTGGCAGGGGTGGTGCTCCTACCAGGAGGAGCGCTGGCGGTGCTCCTTGAAGGAGTGGTGGTGGTGCTCCTTGGAGGAGCGCTGGCGGTGCTCCTAGCAGGAGGATTGATGTCGGTGCTCCAAGTAGATGGAGCGGTGGCGGTGGTGGTGCTCCTAGCAGGAGGATTGTTGTCAGTGCTCCAAGCAGGTGAAGCGGTGGTGGTGCTCCTAGGAGTGGTGGCAGTGTTCCTAGCAGGAGGATTGTTGTCGGTGGTCCAAGCAGGTGGAGGGGTGGCGGTGGTCCAAGCAGGTTGTGCGGAGGCTGTGGTCCAAGCAGGTGAAGCCATGGTGGTGCTACAAGCAGGTGGAGCGGTGGCTGCGGTGGTGCTCCAGACAGGAGCAGCGCTTGCCATGGTGGTGGCGGCAGTGGAGTGTCCAGCAGCACTCGGCATTGGTGTGGTGTAGTGATGTCAGGCTTGGCTTGGAATACAGGTGGCCATGCAGTGGTATGCAGCAGAAGTCAGTAGTGTGGTGAAGCGAGTCAGTGGTGGCACATTTGGAAATGACACCACTGACTGCTGCACGTACTGATTCTGCTGCATAGCCTGAAAGTAAGCAGTGTTGCAGGCCTGCATCACATGCAGCTGTTGATCAGGACTAAGGTGTTCCGCCATGGCCCGTTCAATTTTGTTGAAAAAATGGTGCGCTGGTCTGTTGAGATCGGCCTCCAGACGGTCAAGGCGACTGTCGACAGAGTGGAAGCGGTGGTCCATGTGGGTAAAACCAAGTTCCATTAGGGCAAAACCGCTTTCCACTCTGTCTGACAGCGCCTTGAGGCTCGTCTGAAAGACTGAGCTCAAATGCATGAACTCGGGCATGACATTCCTGTCCGAGGCCTTCTGCCGCTGGTGGGAAGTGCCCGCATAACCAGTGGCAGAGACCTGGCACAGGGGAAGACCTGACATACCAGCTTCATGATCTCCAGATGTCTGTGTTGTAGACCTGCAAGCTGCTTCCTGGCTGTCGGATGGCTGAGACGGGTCCGAGGTAGTTCGATGAAGGACCGCTCCAGGGACAGGTCACAGGGTGCTGCTCCAGGTGCTATGGAAAGAAAAGAAAAACATTAGTATCATGCATTTACAAGCGATGGTAACGGTATTTGGTTCTGGTCCTTGCCGCTGAACCACTGCGAACCTGTCCCTCAGCACGAATATCACTGTTGTAGCGGGCCTTCATCGAGCGCCAACATGTTCGGACTTTGTTCACTATTGGAAAAAAAAAGAAAAAACATTATACAATGCACTGATGGCAAAATCTGTATCATCACACACACGTGAGTGAACATGGCAAACATTCAATGTTCAATGCGGCATCACAAAACAATTCAATGGACAATGCACTGATTGTTGGCCATGATAACACAATTGTGTTTCATGCTAGATATATTCTAGCAGGAAACACAACAGTGTCATCAAGGACAATAGTCAATGCGGCACAATACAGCAATACAAAACACAATGCAGTCACTGTTGACCATGATAACACTGTTGTGTTTCATGCTAGAATATATCTAGCAGGAAACATAACAGTGTCATCAGGGACAATAATCAATGCGGCACAATACAGCAATACAATACACAATGCAGTCACTGTTGACCATGATAACACTGTTGTGTTTTATGCTAGAATATATCTAGCATGAAACACAACAGTGTCATCAAGGACAATAGTCACTGCGGCATCACAGAGCATGGAAATACTTCCTAAATGCCTTTTTGACACTTGGAGAGGCGCTGTCCCAGCCATCTATCATCGCTGTGGCCACCTCATTCCAGAGCCTCCGGGTCACCACAATGTCCACGTTCTGCTGGTCACGGCTGTCCCACAATGGGACACGCTCCTGGACCAGGTGGATCAGGGCCTCGTTGTCCAGATAGACATCTTCATCCCGTTGTGGAACCTAGAAAATAAAAATACATTATAATCTTGGAAATATTTGTGAATGAAAAAGATAGAAAAGCTACAGAAATTAAGAAAGCTAGAAGATGAAAAACAGGACAGAAAAAAGGAAGAGAAAAAATACAAAAAAAAAAAAGGGACATTCAAAGTCAGTCTATACTTACATTACGTCTCTGCGTCGGGACTTGGCTTGGCTGCTCCCGCTGTTCGGCCTCTGACACCGTGTCCGATGACGTCTGAAAAAGAACAAAAATTATTACACATTTGTAGATGCAGCAGCTATACTTACCCAAAGGCAGGAAGATACTCACATCACACTCTGCTTGGGCCAGTTCTTGCCAGGATGGTTAAAAACACAAATGTGACATGCACAATTGTGAACAAGTCTGTTGGACAATGTTCACACCACCCTGACTGAAACAAAAAGCACAGAATGACAAATGCGCAAAAATACCTTGCAGTAAGACACATGACAGTAGTCAGCAAGTGCTGATAAAAGGTAACAACAAATACAGGGTATTTAGTCGATACGTTTTTTTGCAAAAAAATGTATGCCAAGCTGCTCCACCTCGTCAAGGTAACCCGTATTGAAGCAGTCCCTATCTAATGTATTTAAAACCTGAACATATGAACAGTGTCTAAATGTGCAGGATCAAGACAGGCACTTTCTAGTATGGGCACGTGGTGCAAGACAGCTCCTTGTGTGACATGCACACCACGTTTACTCAAAAATTGCATGCGCTCAAAAGCGCAGACGTGCGCATGTCCATCCTTACGCCAGCGACCCCATAGACTGTAATGTGATTTTTTTTGCGCATTCCGTGCGAGGTTGGGCGGAACAAAAAATGCAACATATAGCGTCTAGCGCATCTGGGCACACACCTGGAAGGAGCGCAGTGCACGAAAACGCTGATGAACGCGTGCAAGCGCTAAACCATGCGCCCGCCATGTTAAAGATAGGGGAGCATTGCGCATGTGCCCAATAGCGCACGATGCGCGGCGCTAAAACGCTAACGTGAAACCAGCCTTACAGGTGCATGTCTCCAGAAGCATGAGCTGGGCACTAACAAATACTGGTAACTGCAACGTACTTATGACTACAGTGCATGGGCAACACAGTGGCTGTTTGCAATTTTCACTTAGGAACATCCACTGCTACTTGTTTCTGGAAAACAAGCATGGAGTCAAAATCCTCACAACACCTGTAAATAAATTCCCAAAGGGGTTTTAATTTTCAAAATGGGGTCACTTGGGGGAGTCTGCTCTTCTAGCACTCAGGGGCTCTGTATATGGAGTCCGCAAACTTCTAGCAAAATCTGCGCTCCAGAAGGACAATAGGACTCTGTCCCTCCTGAGTCTCACCATATGGCCAAGCAGTACTATACAGCCACATATGGGGTATTTCCACATTCAGCAGAAATCATGGGACAAATTTTGGTGCCAATGTTAACCAATTCCCAGTGTGAAAATGTCAAATCTGAGGCTTAAACAAAATTTTGGTGGTAAAAATATAATTATTTTTTCTTTACTGTCCAATGGTATAAAATTCTGTGACCCACCTGTGGTGTCAATATCATCACTGCATCCCTAGATGTATTCATTTAAAGGTGTAATTTGAAAATGGGGTAACTTAAGGGGGGTTCTGCTATTCTGCCACTTCAGCGGCTCTACCAATGTGACATGGCACCCTAAAACCAGTCCAGTAAAATTTGAACTCCAATATGGCGCTTCTTCCCTTCTGAGCTTTGCATTGAGCCTCAAAAGTAGTTTCGGACACATATGGGGTATTGGTGTACTCAGGAGAAATCGCACAATAAATTTTGAGGTCCATTTTGCACTGTTAACCTTGTGAAAACAAATAAAAGGAGCTAAAAGAAAATTTTTGTGTGACAAATGTGATTTTCATTATTTTATGGCTCAACGTTATTAACTTCTGTGAAGTACCTTGCGGTTCAAGGTGCTCAACACACATCTAGATAAGTTCCCTGAGCGGTCTAGTTTCTAAAATGGGGTCATTTGTGGGTGGTTTCCACTGTTTAGGCACATAAGGGGCTCTCCAAACGTGATGTGACACCTGCAAAACATTCCATCAAAATCTGTGTTCCAAAACATCACTCCATCCTTTCTGAGCCCTTACATTCTGAGCTATGCCGTGTGCTCAAACAGTGGTTTTCCCCAACATATCTGGTATTGACATGCTCAGGAGAAATTGTACAACAAATTTGGGGGTCCACTTTTTTTTTGTAAATTTTGTTGGAAAAATGAGAAATCGCTGGTCAACTTTTAACTATTATAACTTCCTAATTTAAAAAAATCACGTTTCGAAAATTGTGCTGTTGTAAAGTAGACATGTGGGAAATGTTATTTATTAACTATTTTGTGACATAACTCTTTGATTTAAAGGCATAAAAAAATTTAAAGTTTGAAAATTGCTAAATTTTTGTAGTTTATTTATTTTTTAAATATACGCAAGTCATATCAATGAAATTTTACCACTTTGAGGAAGTACAATATGTCACGAGAAAACAGTCTTAGAATCAGTGGGATTCATTGACATGTTCCAGAGTTATAACCACATAAATTGACAGTATTCATAATTGCAAAATTTAGCCTTATCATGAATGTGAAAAGTGAGGGGGTAAACTTACACATTTATAGAGCTCATTGATGATTTTATTATGGTATATTTTATATTCTAATGAATAATTAATATGGATTAAAGCGTTTGATACCGTGCCACACAAGAGGTTGGTACAAAAAAATGAGAATGCTGGGTCTGGGGGAGAATGTGTGTAAATGGGTAAGTAACTGGCTTAGTGATAGAAAGCAGAGGGTGGTTATAAATGGTATATTCTCTAACTGGGTCGCTGTGACCAGTGGGGTACCGCAGGGGTCAGTGTTGGGACCTATTCTCCTCAACATATTTATTAACGATCTGGTAGAAGGTTTACACAGTAAAATATCGATATTTGCAGATGATCCAACTATGTAAATACAAGAGAAGATAGTATTCTGCTACAGATGGATCTGTATAAGTTGAAAACTTGGGCCGAAAGGTGGCAGATGCGGTTTAAAAATTATAAATGTAAGGTTATACACATGGGAAGAAGGAATCAATATCACCATTACACACTGAGCGGGAAACCACTGGGTAAATCTGACATGGAGAAGGACTTGGGGATCCTAGCTAATGATAAACTTACCTGGAGCAGCCAGTGCCAGGCAGCGGCTGCCAAGACAAACAGGATCATGGGGTGCATTAAAAGCGGTCTGGATACACATGATGAGAACATTATACTGCCTCTGTACTAATCTCTCGTTAGACCGCACATGGAGTACTGTGTACAGTTTTGGGCACCGGTGCTCAGGAAGGATATAATGGAACTAGAGCGAGTACAAAGGAGGGCAACAAAATTAATAAAGGGGATGGGGGAACTACAATACCCAGAGAGATTATCAAAATTAGGATTATTTAGTGTAGAAAAAAGACGACTGAGGGGCGAACTAATAACCATGTATAAGTATATAAGGGGACAATACAAATATCTCTCCGAGGATCTGTTTATACCATGGAAGGTGACGGTCACAAGGGGGGATTCTCTGTGTTTGGAGAAGTTTTTTCCACCAACATTGTTTTAAACATCTTTTTATTGGTTTAACAAAGAGAAATAACATTACATGTGACTGATATGATCAAGCATTATTAGTTTCTCACATTTCAAGTTTGATCTTACTAATCGTATATTCACATGTCATATATTACTGCTTGATACTTGTTGTTATGCAGTAAACCAGGTAGTATCCGTCTAAGTTTTATTGCTTAAACTCATGAATCCCAGACAAAATCTTTGACGTAGATCCATGGAAAAAATGTACACATCAGTCGTAACAAAATACAAACTTTTAACTGAGTAGAAAGAATAAAAGTTAGGTAGAGAAGTAGAGTGGATAGAAGGGGGAGTAATTAAGGGTGGGATGGAGTAGGAATTCCAGTCAGGGGGTGATGCCCTTCCGGCAGGGGGTTTTGCCCTATTGTCTGAATGGTCAACCAATGTTGCTCCAAGATTAGTTGGTCTTAGGGCAATTTGATAAATTTTACTAAGGGTTTAGTAGTTTTAAGTATTCATCTGTTTCTCTAAAGAGAGTCCACGGCGCCCAGGTCAATCTGAATTTACCTATCTTAAAGGTCGTGCTGGCTATTATTATTTCTTCTATGTAATATATTTGGTTCACCTTGTGCAACCATTCTGCCAGGGTAGGACAGTCCTGTGATAACCAATGTAAGGGGATAAGCATTTTGGCTGCTGCTAACAAATACAGTACATAAGAAATGTTTTATGTTTGTATTGTACAAGATCGCTTGACCAGTTTAGAAAAATCACTTTCAAGGATGGGGGGTTTGGAAGCTGACAAAGTCTTGTTGCAATTTTAAGCACTTTCCTCCAGAACGGTTGAATATTTTCGCACTGCCACCATATGTGTAAATAAGATCCCCTCTCCCCGAAACATCTCCAACAATTAGAGGGTGCATCAGGCTGCCACTTCTTTCTAGTGTCAGGGGTGGTGTACCACCTAGTAAGGACTTTGTAAGAATTTTCTTGGACCCTCACACAGCCAGAAGGACCATGCAAGCTTTTATATATATTTTCAACCTCCCAAACTTGCAATACAACCTCAAGGTCCCTTTCCCATTTCATTATAAACGCTCGTTTAACCGAGGTTGAGTGGGCCAGGAGCATCTGGTAAAGCTTACCCAACACGCCCCTTGGTTTATTTCTCTGAGTCAGCAACTTTTCAAAAGCGGTCAACTCCCTGTGCGGAAGTCCAGATTGTAAATACAATCTGACCGAGTTTTTGAGCCTGTTGTAATGAAGAAAGTTAATATGATAGTGTGGAAATCTCATTTGTAAATCTTGCAGAGGGAGGATCACACCGTCCTCCATGAAAGCATCTAGACTTTCGTTTATTTTATGTAGAGAGTCTGTGTCCTTAAGAAAAGGGCGATCTAAATAGAGGCCAGGTAGGTCCCTTACCCTTATCAGGGGTGATGGAAGTGGCATTAGTGAGGATGAGAATCTGGCCCAGGTCCTGATTAAATTTTTTGTGATCGCATTTGGGGAGAGAACCTTCTTTATAAAACCCATTGGCGAGTGAAGGATAGTAGAGATTAGTACTGACAGTGACTCGCTAGCAATCCCTGTCCAAAGTTTGTGATTACTTTCTCTCGTCCAATCGATTAATAGCGAAAAAAGTTGCCGCTGCGTGGTATTTTTGTGGGTCCGGTAATCCTATACCCCCTTTATGTTTCGGTAGGGAAAGAGTATTATAGCTTATTCTAGGTCTTAAGCCCCCCATATATACTTCCCAAAAAGAGATTGGACCTTCTGAATAAACGTGACAGGGACTTTAATTGGTAGCATTCTGGATATATAACTATACTTGGGTAAAATAAATCCTTTGATGAGATTTTTTCTTCCTATCCAGGAAATATAGGGTGCTCTCCACGACTTAATGGATTCAAGAGTATCATCGAGAAGGGGTACAAAGTTGAGTGAGAAAAGGGAGTTCCAGTGAGGACTCAGTTTAATACCTAAATACTTAATATATTTAGAGTTCCATTTTATTGGGAATTTAGCTTTCAAATTTTGGATTGTTGTATATCGAATATTTATCCCCATCGCCTCAGACTTCTCTAGATTAATCTTGAAGTTCGATAACTCTCCAAATGCCTCAAACCTCTCCAATACCACCGGAATTTCTTTTTCAGGGTCAGATAGGAGCAAGAGAATTTCGTCTGCAAACGCTGCTACTACATGTGAGGAGTCCGAGATCTAGAAACCCCCTACTGCTGGATGCTGTCTAATACTCTGAATTAATGTCTCAATGGTTAGGACAAATAAAGCTGGTGAAAGGGGGCAACCCTGACGTGTGCCGTTTTTGATCTCAAAGGGTGGAGAAAAATCCCCGTTTACCCTTACTTTCGCAGACGGTGACTTATACATTTGAAAAATGGCGTCTATAACTGTGGGAGGAAAACCAAACCTCGCAAGAGTCTCATGCATGAATGTCCAGTCCACCCTGTCAAACGCTTTCTCTGTGTCGGTGCCCATTAAGACTAGGGGTTTGTGGTGGCTGTGCGCATGCTGCGTCAGGTACAGTACTCTAAGGGAGTTGTCTCTTCCCTCCCTACCCCTGACAAAACCTACTTGCTCAGGTGAGATGAGTGTGTTGAGGATCAGGCCTATCCTTGTGGCTAACATCTTTGCAAATATTTTTAGGTCATTATTTAATAGTGAGATCGGCCTGTAATTACTGCATAGTTCGGGGTCTCTACCTTCTTTGTGTATTAAGGATATGTGTGCTTCCAGTGTCTGTCCTGCAAAGGCCGCACCTCCCAGTACACCATTGCACAGCTTCAATAAAAACGGACTCAACGTGTCCTGAAAAGTCTTATAATAGGATGCCGGGAGGCCATCTGGACCAGGGCTCTTGCCCATAGGACAGTCTGACAGGGTAGACTGGAGTTTCCCTATCGTGAGAGGGGCTGTCAGTTCCTGCTGTTGTGTTTCAGATAAGGTAGGGAGGTTTATAGATTGTAGGAATTCCTTTATATTCACTCGTCTTTTTTCTAACTCTTCTACATTCTCTCCCGGTTGCAAATCATACAAGGTTCCACCAACATTGAAGAGGATTCTTTACTGTTAGAGCAGGGAGAATCTGGAATTCCCTGCCTGAGGATTTTGTGATGGCGAACTCAGTCGAGGGGTTCAAGAGAGGCCTGGATGTTTTCCTGGAGCGTAACAATATTGTATCTTAGGCTACTTTCACACATCAGTTTTTCCCCGTCAGGTGTGATCCGGCATCGCGCCGGATCCGGCAAATGTTATGTAAAACCGGATGTGACGGATCTGGTTTTCTGCCGGATCCATCTTTGTCGTCAGACCATAAGCCGGATCCGTCTCATCAGTTTCATCCGTTTTTCCATCCGTTTTCCGCCGGATTATGCCGGATCCGGTTTTTAAAAACGCCCCTTGGGGGCTTCGAAACAGGATTGGCTGCTGAAATCTATATATACCGTGTTCCTACAGCCCATCTTTGACAGGTTGTAGAGGAGAAAATGCATGTTGGAGAGAAGAGCAAGTGACTGGCGAAGATAGATGTTGTGATTGCAAATATTTTGAAGAATGTGGTGGATTTTACAGCGGAGGGAACCGTTTGAGGGTGATTGTTCTGGAGAAGGAGAGAGCAAGACAGCAGTGCATCAGGCATCAACAACGCCGTTTGTGGATCCACCCCATCACAGCCAAGAGAATGACGCGTGGGGTCTATTCTACACTCTGCATGGACCTTAGACGAAACCCAGAGAAATTTTTTGGATATGTTCGGATGAAAATGGAGAATTTTGATTACTTGGTGGAGCGCATTGCACACCTCATAAGAAAATCGGACACCTATTGCCGCTTCTCCGTTTCACCCGCAGAGCGTCTGATGGTGACTTTAAGGTAAGCCACATTTATTGGATATGCTCGCATCAGAGCACACTTTCACTGCAATCTTGTTGGTGGTAGTTTGTATCTCCAAGTGTTATAGCTGAGTTTTGGTATGTAATGCTGTGATTTTTAACTAATTTATTGTTTTTTAATTCCCCACAGATTTCTTGCAACTGGAGAATCCCTTTCGTCACTGCATTTCCAGTACAGACTCGGGATATCCACCATATCTGGAATAGTGAAGTACACATGCCGTGCACTGTGGGACTCCTTAGTTGAAGAGTTTTTACCAGAGCTCACAACAGAGAGGTGGATTGAAATTTTTGAAAAGTTTCTACAGATATGTCAGTTTCCGAACTGCTTGGGCGCTGTGGATGGGAAACATATCTGCATTGTAAAGCCAGCTGGATCGGGATCTGGATATTTCAATTACAAGAAATATTTCTCCATTGTCCTCATGGCCATCGCTGACGCAGAATACAAATTTATTGCTGTTGATATTGGGGCCTATGGCCGCTCAAATGACTCTCAAATTTTCAAACTGTCTGCCATGGGGCGTAAACTGTATGGAAACACCTTCCAGTTCCCGTCCCCTAGACCGCTGCCGCAAACATCTGGTCCACCTATGCCATTTGTCTGTGTAGGGGATGAAGCCTTCCAGCTGTCAGAACACCTTTTGAAACCCTACTGTAGCAGAGGATTGACAAGAACAAAACACATTTTTAATTACCGGCTAACAAGAGCAAGAAGAATGGTGGAATGCTCCTTTGGTATTCTGGCAGCCAAATGGCGTGTCCTATTGACTGCGATCAACCTCAAGACAGAAACTGTGGATGAGGTGATCAAAGCTTGCGTGGTACTCCACAATTTTGCTGTGTGCAAGGAACCCATTTCCATTGAGGACACCGCTGAAGAAACCACCTTGCAAGATTACCAGAACATTACCAATAGAAGTTCGGTGTCACGAATGAGGGACAATTTTGCAGAATATTTTGTCACCTCAAGGCAGAATAGACTGGCAGGATGACAGAGTTTGATAAATTTCTACCCTTAACCAAAGTTGTGTACCTTCTGTACCAACAGTATATACCTTTTCCAAACAAAGTTGGCTATCTTGTCGTCTATCTTGTCGTGGTTTAACTATTTTTACCTTGACCACAGTTGTGTACCTGGTTGTGTTTTAGGCAAAGTCTTTCACCTTTTACCAAAAGTTGTGTACATTGTTAGGAAATCCCCAACAAGATACACAACTATTGGTAAAAGGTGAAATACTTTGTCTAAAACACAACCAGGAACACAACTGTGGCCAAAAGGTAAAATTTATTTACCTTTTACCCACAGTTATGTACCTGGTTTTGTATACCTTTTTACCTTTTGTATACCCTGTACTTAACCTTTTTTTATACCATAGTTCGCCGCAGAAATAAAAGACAGACAACCAGTGTAAACCAATACTTTAACTTTTATTGAAAATTTTTTTTTTTTTTAATAAACTGTTTAATTGTTAAAAAAGTTTCTCTTTTTTATTTAAATACAAACATTTATAAATGAGTGTAGTGTGGGGTGGAAATACTGCTGGAGGGGCTGCGGGACACTTCGACACTGGGAGTGTGGAGAGAGGACTGGGATCGTGGTGGGGAAGGAACAGTTAGAGATGAAGGGGTGGAAAAAGCAAGAGAATGGGTGGACATATGGGTGGCAGAACAGGTGGTGGGTGGTGGAGAGGAGGGTTGGGCAGGGAATGGAGTAGCAGATGATGTGGTTGCGAAGTGGTAGGGGGAATGAGTTTGGTACTGGGAAGTAGTTTGGTACGGGGCAGGTTGCTGGAAGTGGGGAGGTTGCTGGTACTGGGGAGTTTGCTGGTACTGGGGAGTTTGCTGGTACTGGGGAGGTGGCTGGTACTGAGGAGGTGGCTGGTATTGAATAGGAGGGGGAGTATGGACAGTGGCTGGAGGGGGTGCAGGTGGAGGAACTACAGTGGTGGGAGGTGGAGGTTGGGAGGTAACCTGCTGTAGAGCACCGTGGCACGAATGCATTACATGCATCTGCTGGGTAGGAGATAGTGTTGCCATGCGCTCCACAACAGACCTGAAAAAGGTGTGGTTTGGAGAAGATCTTGCTTCTGAATGCATTGTTTGCAGAAGTGTCTTCAACTCCAGAATGCCAGAGTTGAGCTGCTGAAAGCCTGCGGACATTTGCTCGGACAAGAATTTGAGACAGTTCTGGAAAGATGCATTCAGATGCAAGAACTCTGGGGCATAGCTCTTTTCCTGACACCGCTGCCGCCCAGTACCCGCAGGTGTACTAGAGGTGGCAGGGGCAGAAGGGTGGGGTAAAGGGAAAGCGATCTCCTCACCAGCAGCTTCATGTAATGTAGGCGGCCACGATGCTCCTATGCTGGTGGATGGGACAGATGGGTCGAATGTGTGGGAAGGCTGGGAAGGTGCAGATGTACCGGGGTGGTCGAAGTGTCCCTCGGTGCCGGTCTCCTCAGGGATCGCTTCAGAAGGGTCCAACCGTGCAGGCTCCCGAGTGCTGGTCACCGTGCTGTGGAACAAATAGAAAAAAACACAATTACCGTATTTTCCGCTTTGTAAGACGCGCTTTTTTTCCCCAAAATTTGGGGGGAAAACAGGGGTGCGTCTTACAAAGCGGACATGCCTTACCTAGGCTGTGATCGGGGGCGTCCGGCGGTTGCTGGCCGCTGCTGCCGGTGTGTCCGGTGCCGCGTTGTGTGCCCGTCGATGCCCGGGGCTCTGCCAACATTGTGCGACAGGCCAGAGCCCCGGCATTTCTTCGGTTCCCTGTGTGCCGGTAAAAAGATGGCCGCCGGCGCGTGCGCAGATGGGATCTCGGGACCCAGTTCTCGAGAGATGAGATTTGAAATCTCATCTCTCGAGAGCTGGGTCCCGAGATCCCATCTGCGCACGCGCCGGCAGCCATTTTCCCTGGGTTCCCTGTGTGCGCGCGGTGGTGCCTGTAAAAAAATGGCCGCCGCGCGTGCGCAGATGGGATCTCGGGACCCAGCTCTCGAGAGATGAGATTTCAAATCTCATCTCTCGAGAACTGGGTCCCGAGATCCCATCTGCGCACGCGCCGGCGGCCATCTTTTTTTTTTACCGGCACTTCAGCGCACGTATACAGGGAACCGAGGAAATGCTGGGGCTCTGGTCTGTCGAACAATGTCGGCAGAGCCCCGGGCATCGATGGGCACACAACGCCGCACCGGAGGCACCCGCAGCATCGGCCTGCAACAGCCGGACAAGTGGAGAAACCTGACACCAGCACAAGACTCTGCAGCAGCAACGGCACACATCGGAGCCCCCCCTCATCCCTGGATGCGGCCTGCAGCATCACTCCACGCCTGCCTCCTCCAGCAGCGAGCCTGGGACCCCGCTACATCGCAGCCACCAACCCCGGTAAGCAATAAGATGCAAGGATTATAAGAGGCACCACCATTTTATTAAAAAATATTTTTTTTCTTATTTTTCTCCTCAAAAATTGTGGTGCGTCTTATAATCCGGAGCGTCTTATAAAGCGAAAAATACGGTAATATACTAACATGCCATTGGCCCTGGCTGAAAAAAAAATTAGACATGTAAACATTACTTTTGGACATGGGGTGTGTAATATTTACCTTCTGGTAACCATTGTTGCCCGGAGGAACGACAGGGCTCGTGCGTACTTGTACTTGCTCCTGCGTCCTCCAGATCCACTCGGGGCCTGCATCTCTTTATTGAACTCCTTCTTGAAACGATCCCTCACAGACCGCCACCGCTTCACAATTCTCTCCCCTGAAACGAGAAAGCACAAAGTGGCTAGTATACAACATCAGTGATTCACAAACTCCAGTCCTCGTGGTTCCCAACGGGTCATGTTTTCAGGATTCCAATAGTGTTGCTCAAAAGGAAATCCTGAAAACATGACCCGTGGGTACCACGAGGACTGGAGTTCGGGAAACACTGCTTGACATCAAGCAACGGGAACTGTATATACAAACGCTCTTGAATCTGGGCCCGAGCTTCAAGGTCCTCCCAGCGGTCCACAAGGAGCGAACAGATTTCCTCCCAGAGCCGTCGGGTCACAATTAGATCAGCATGCCGGCGGTCAGCTATATTCCAAAGCGGCTCCCTTTCTCTAACAAGATCGATGAGGTGATCCACATCAATTCCTCCATCCTCACCGTCAGAGTCGGGAGCACGCTGTGAAGGCTGTTAAAGAAAAAGAGAAAAATAAAATAATTAGCCACCACAAGAAATCAATTAAAAAGTTCAAAAAAACCAAAGCAAAAATATTATACTTACACGCTGGTGACCGCCACGTCGCTGACGACCCTGGGAGGCACTGTGAGGACCTCTTGGCCGAGCACCAGATTGGGAAGACTAGAAAAGCAAAGCAAAATAATTATGTGGTTGGATGTAGGCATATGTGTTTTCTGTGTGATATCTGCGCTACATTGTTTTCTATGTGTTGTATGTAGTGTGATGTTGTGTTTCTGCGTTTGATGCAGGAAACTAACCAATTGCGAGCCCACTCCAGGTATCTGTCCACTCCTTCCTTCTTCTTCTGGGAGCTCCTCTTCAGCTTGTGATTCCTGTTTTGAAATAAAAGCCAATGAATAGACATATATTCCAGAGATGATGGATTTTTGAAATAAAAAACTTACCGTCAAACGCTGACGATGTGAGGGAGGGCTCCCAGAAGATGTGGTGTCCTCCTGATGCTGCTGCTGCGGGTGCTGCTGCATCTATATGGCGTGTTCTGCTGGTGAATAAAGAGAAACAAAGGGCCACTGAATATATTGATATTCCATGGCCCTATTTTTGAGGAATGGGGGATTTGATAATTACCGTATGTCATCTGCTGGTGGACTCCCCTCCGCGTGGTCACCATGGTCCTTTTGCTCCATTTGGGGTGGTGGTGCTGGTGGTGCAGTGGTCTCCTGCCTTCTCCTGCGGCTGTCGACTCTCTTGGGTGGCATGTTGGCTGTGGCTGAGGGTCCCACTGTCATGGTTTTATATATGTTTGCTGTGGGCAGGGCTACTGAGCATGCTCAGACCAAAAAAAAACGGATCCGGACACCGGATCCGGCTTTGGCCGGATCCGGCACATTGCGGCGCTCATAGACTTTCATTGTGTGAAAAAGCTGGACGCGCCGGATCCGGCGGGTCCGGCTTTTTCGCCGGAGACAAAAAACGTTACAGTTGCCATTTTTTCCAGACGCTGGATTGCTACACATTGCCGGATCCAGCCAAAACCGGACGAAACGCATGACCATCCGGCGCGATCCGGCGCTAATGTAAGTCAATGGGGAAAAACCGGATCCGACATTGCATTTCGCCGGGTCCGGTTTTCGTAAAAATAGCCAGATCGCGCCTGATGGCGAAAAACTGATGTGTGAAAGAGGCCTTACAGTGATTAAGTTCTTTAGAAGGACGTAGATCTTGGGATTTATTCCGATGGAATATAGGCTGAACTGGATGGACAAATGTCTTTTTTCGGCCTTGCTAACTATGCTACTATGTATTTGATCATATATTTTAATTTTAAACTGTTATTCCCATCAAATTGTGCTATATCTCCCACGGCTCAATCCTGTTGTACCACGGACTAGGTCTGGTGCTGCGCCTCACTCTGTTAGGAACAGCGGAATGCACTAAATAAAAATAATAAAATGCGTTCGCCGCTCGGGGTCCACCATGCAGTAGATGATATGATTGCTGCTAAGTGGTGGCAGGCAAGCAATATTGCGGAAATGCGCACGTGGGTTAAACGTCACCCAGGTGCACAGAGCAATCTCTGTTAAGTCACAGAGGTGCTAACAAAGACAAATACAATAAGGCTGAGCCTGTTGGAGTCACAGTACTCAGAGTAAGTGCACACACGGTATCTGGTCACAGGAGCAGAGCCAAACACAGCGGAACTGCGTCCGTCTAGACCTACCGTGCGTGCGATGTCGCAACTGCGGACGCCAAGGAGGGCTGCAACTGCAGCGCGGCGTAGGACACTGCCACTGGATGACAAAGCTAGTACGCAAGCGCAATGTCGGACGCTAGCAACTGTGGATGATGTAGTAGTGGCGCGCTGGCGCTGACTCTAAGCTTAGTCCCTGTCCACATACGTAATATCAGAGGGAAGGGGTTTCAAATGAGTCATTCACCAGAATCATACATCCATCATCATTCACACAGTAGCAACTAGAGACTATACTAGCGCATGGCGGAACGGCCATGCGCGCTTTTTATAGCTGCCGGGACCTTCCGGAAGCTTCCAGATCTCCGAGATGGATCAATGAGATCTGGAGCAGGACCTGAGCACGACTCCCGATCTCCAATGGGAAATCGTCTCATGAGCATGCTCAGTAGGAGGACAGAGGGACTTAGCCCCTGGAGAGATTTGCTGCAAGGTAATCTTCTCTGCGGTAGATAAACAGCAAGAGACCGCAGAATGTGAGGGTCTGGATTCCTGCAGAGCAGACGCAGAAACCTGACACCTAACACACTCCTTCGGTGCCATGCGCCTTGTACCGTACTATTGGACTCATTAGCCACCGTAGCGCCAACCTCTATCAATTTCATTGCTCCTCATGACCGTCAGCGATCCTGACACTACTAGACTCAGCACCAGAATGCATTAGGGACCTGTTTATCTGACTTGGGACCACTGACAACACTTTTGGTGTAGCAATGAGATTTGTACTCATACCATAAGAACAAACATTTGCTCCTTTCTGTATAGGCTGTAACTCTGTCAGCCTTATATCCTGACCTCTGGTCATCTGTATCAGCAGCAGATACAGAATGAGAAGGAGAGATGTTCCCCTCAGACTAGTTTGGGGCAACTACAGGAGACCTGCCTTCCGGAGTAAAAGACTAGGACTAATTATTTAGATATACAAAAATTACAGTCAGCATTCACATGCTTTCGGGAGGATAGGGACAGAGTTCTGTCTATACAGATAATACACGTATAGTGGCTAGAAAATGTATACATAGATATTGATTGGAGAAATAGACGCCTCAATTATCTGAAATAATCAAAACTCTAAAAATCTTATTAGTCTATGACAAACTCGACACAGAAAGACAAAAAGAACAGTCAACTACTACATTTTTTCCACAAATGGAAATCTTTTATTGAATATAGCTATACACAATCTGATATGTAACAGCTGATGAAAGTATTTCGACACACATCCTTGTAGAATATGGAGGAACTTAAGAAGACATCAGGATAACGTAAAGTCTCATGGATTCATACATTAACATCCATTCATCCAACTCCCTCGACTTGGTCTTCTCTCGGCTTTGTGCAGTGGATGATTTTGCAAACTCCCCTCTCCCGCTCTCTGACCACAATCTTCTTTCATTCTCTATAAAGAACTGCCAGGCTGCTCAGGTCACCCCCACTGTCCAGACTTATAGAAACATACAGGCCATTAACACCCAGAAACTTCTGAAGAACTTGCAGTCTTCATTGGCCCCTATCTCCTCCCTCTCATGTCCTGATTCTGCATTGAAGCATTACAATGAAACACTTCAAAGTGCCCTGGATGAATTTGCACCCCCTATAAATAGAACACCACAACACAGACGGCGACAACCCTGGCACACGGTGCAAACACGTTTCCTGCAGCGGTGCTCCAGGTGCGCCGAACGTCTGTGGAGAAAATCCAATCTACACGAAGATTTCATCCATTTTAAGTTTATGCTTAGAACATACAACACTGCCCTTCACCTCTCCAAACAAACCTATTTCAACACCCTCATCACCTCACTGTCCAATAACCCGAAACGTCTCTTTGACACTTTTCATTCTCTACTCAATCCAAGAGTACAGGCCCCAACCACGGAGCTCCGAGCTGACAATCTGGCCAATTACTTCAAAGAAAAAATTGACCAGATCCGACAGGAAATTATCTCCAAATCCCCTCATACCATGCACTGTCCTCCCTCCCCCACTGCATCTAACTCACTCTCTGATTTTGAACCAGTCACAGAAGAAGAAGTAAGCAGGCTCCTTGCATCTTCTCGCCCAACTACTTGCACCAGTGACCCATTTCCGTCACATCTCCTCCAGTCCCTTTCCCCTGCTGTCACCCCTCACCTAACTAAAATATTTAACCTCTCTCTCTCTTCTGGTATTTTTCCCTCCTCATTTAAGCATGCCATCATACATCCACTACTTAAAAAACCATCCCTCGACCAAAACTGTGCCGCTAACTATAGACCTGTCTCTAATCTTCCCTTCATCTCTAAACTCCTGGAATGCCTGGTCCACTCCCGTCTTATCCGCTATCTCTCAGAAAACTCTGTTCTCGACCCTCTCCAATCCGGTTTCCGCTCTTTACACTCCACTGAAACTGCCCTCACTAAAGTCTCTAATGATCTGCTAACAGCTAAATCAAATGGTCATTACTCCATGCTAATTCTCTTGGATCTCTCTGCAGCATTCGACACTGTGGATCATCAGCTCCTCCTCACTATGCTCCATTCCATTGGCCTCAAGGACACCGTTCTCTCCTGGTTCTCCTCCTATCTCTCCGACTGCTCCTTTACTGTTTCTTTTGCCGGTTCCTCCTCCTCTCACCTTCCCCTTACTGTTGGGGTTCCTCAAGGATCGGTTCTAGGCCCCCTCCTCTTCTCCTTGTACACTGCCCCTATTGGTCAAACAATCAGTAGATTTGGTTTCCAGTACCATCTCTATGCTGATGACACCCAATTATATGCTTTTTCTCCTGACATCACGCCAGCCTTTCTAGAAAACACTGGCGATTGTCTAAACGCTGTGTCTAATATCATGTCCTCACTATATCTGAAACTGAACCTGTCAAAGACTGAACTCCTGGTGTTTCCTCCCGCTACTAATGTACCTATACCCGACATTGCTATTTCTGTGTGTGGTTCCACTATTACTCCCCAGCAACATGCCCGCTGTCTTGGGGTCATACTTGATTCCGAGCTTTCCTTTGCCCCCCACATTCCATCACTGGCTCGCTCTTGTCATCTGCACCTCAAAAACTTTTCTAGAATTCGACCTTTTCTTACTTTTGACTCTGCAAAAACTCTTACTGTTTCTCTTATTCATTCTCGTCTCGACTATTGTAACTCTCTTCTAATCGGTCTCCCTCTTACCAAGCTCTCCCCTCTCCAATCTGTCTTGAATGCTGCAGCCAGGATCATATTCCTCACCAATCGTTACACCGATGCCTCTACCTTGTGCCAGTCATTACACTGGCTACCCATCCACTCCAGAATTCAGTATAAACTTATTACCCTCACCCACAAAGCCCTCCATGGCTCAGCACCACCCTACATCTCCTCCCTTGTTTCAGTATACCACCCTACCCGCGCCCTCCGTTCTGCTGATGACCTGAGGTTAGTATCCTCAATAGTCAGAACCTCCCACTCCCGTCTCCAAGACTTTACACGTGCCGCGCCAATTCTTTGGAATGCACTTCCCAGGTCAATACGATTAGTCCCCAATCCCCACAATTTTAAGCGTGTCCTGAAAACGCATTTATTCAGACTGGCCTATCGCCTCAACACATTAACCTAACCTATCCCTGTGTGGCAGAGCCAAAAGTTTTACCATAACCAGGTTCCCAGCATCATGTTCCCACATGCTTTATGCATCCATTAGCCCTCTGTGTCTGTACTGTTACACACTTAACATTATGGCTGGTCCATACAATCAGAGCAACTGTTACCACCCACCTTTCGTGTCTACCTCTTTCCTCATAGACTGTAAGCTTGCGAGCAGGGCCCTCCCTCCTCTTGTTATTTGTTATAATCTACTGTATGTGATTATTGTTATGCTGTAATGTCTATTGTCTGTACAAATCCCCTCTGAAATGTAAAGTGCTGCGGAATATGTCGGCGCTATAAAAATAAAATTTATTATTATTATTATTATTCATATATGGATTATGGCAAAGTGTTCCGCAAAAGCCAGCTTCTCCACCATGACAGAAGATCAGCTCTCCACCCTTCTGTCAAGATCACACCTCACCACTTGTGCCCTCGACCCACTCCCGTCCCACCTCATCCCTAACTTGGCCACAGTCCTCATCCCATCTCTAACACACCTTTTCAACCTTTCACTTACAAATGGTGTCTTTCCCTCATCCTTCAAACATGCCTCAATCACACCCATCCTCAAAAAGCCCTCCCTTGACCCCTCCTCTGTGTCTAACTATCGCCCAATATCTCTTCTCCCTTATGCCTCAAAACTACTGGAACAGCATGTATATCTTGAACTGTCCTCCCACCTCTCCTCCTGTTCCCTCTTTGACCGGTTACAATCTGGCTTCCGACCGCATCACTCAACTGAAACTGCCCTAACTAAAGTCAATAACGACTTACTAACCGCCAAGAGCAAGCGATACTACTCTGTCCTCCTCCTGGACCTGTCCTCTGCCTTCGACACCGTAGACCATTCCCTCCTGCTACAGATTCTCTCATCTCTTGGCATCACAGACTTGGCCCTATCCTGGATCTCATCATACCTAACGGACCAAACATTCACGGTCTCCCTCTCACACACCACCTCCTCACCTCGCCCCCTGTCTGTCGGTGTTCCCCAAGGCTCTGTCCTAGGACCCCTACTATTCTCCATCTATACCTTCGGCTTGGGACAGCTCATAGAATCCCACGGCTTGCAGTATCACCTCTGCCCCGATGACACGCAGATCTACCTATCTGGACCCGACCTCGCCTCCTTACTGACTAAAATCCCACAATGTCTGTCTGCTATATCAGCCTTCTTCTTTGCTCGCTTTCTCAAACTGAACATGGACAAAACAGAATTTATCATCTTTCCCCCATCTCACTCTACCCCTCCACCAGACCTATCCATCAATGTCAACGGCTGCTCTCTTTCCCCAGTCCCGCATGCTCGGTGCCTTGGGGTGATCCTCAACTCTGCGCTCTCTTTCAAAGCACATATCCAAGCCCTCGCCTTCTTCTGCCGCCTCAAACTGAAAAATATTTCCCGGATCCGCTCATTCCTCAACCACGAAATGACAAAAACACTAGTGCACGCTCTTATCATCTCCCGCCTCGACTACTGCAACCTCCTACTCTCTGGCCTCCCCTCTTAACACTCTGGCACCGCTCCAGTCCATCCTACATTCTGCTGCCTGACTAATCCACCTGTCTCCCCGCTACTCCCCAGCCTCTCCCCTATGCCAGGCCCTTCACTGGCTTCCTATCCCCCAGAGGATCCAATTCAAAACCCTAACCATGACATACAAAGCCACCCACAACCTGTCTCCTCCATACATCTGTGACATGGTCTCTAGGTACCTACCCGCACGCAACCTTCGATCATCTCAAGATCTCCTTCTCTACTCCCCCCTTATCTCCTCTTCCCACAACCGCATACAAGACTTCTCCCGTGCTTCCCCCAAACTCTGGAACTCCCTGCCGCAACACATCAGACTCTCACCATCAACAGAAACCTTCAAGAAGAACCTGAAGACCCACCTGTTCCGACAAGCCTACAGCCTGCAATGATCCTCGGTCTACTGAACCACCGCACGACCAGCTCTACCCCCCTCCTACTGTGTCCTCACCCATCCCTGTAGACTGTGAGCCCTCGTGGGCAGAGTCCCCTCTCCTTATGTACTTGTGCGTCCCTTGTCTTACACTTGTTTATTTTTCTTGTATATATTACACTTGTCTATAATTCCCCTTTTGACATGTAAAGCGCCATGGAATAAATGGCGCTATATAAATGCATAATAATAAAAGTGTTTTTTTGTTGATTTTCATGTTGAGTTAAAAATTGAATCTGGTAAAATTGTTGTGACAAAAAATAGAAAATTATGGGATGGATTTGATACTTATTCATAAAGATGTGAATTGTGTTGGTATGTGTCATGGAGATTCAATGATTATAATCTTATTTTCATGTATATTTTTTTTGTCAAATAAAATTTGTTTAATATAAAAGAATCAGGACACTGGATGGATTATGACATCACAAATGACCCTCAATACTTACAGAAGTGTTTGCATCCATATAGTCACTTTGACATTCGGTGTCATTGCCTTCAGTGATAAGCTACCTAGCTAATCATATACTAATTGCGATTGGATTACTTGAAATGTCTGAAATTCCTCCAAATTTCAGGTGTTGGCACAGCTCCAGGGGATTTTTACCACCTCTGCCCCTCACAATGTGCTACCACTACCCGATGGCGTCCTCAGCTTCACTTACCGGCTGGTTATGAAGCTTGTGAGAGACTGCCTGATCAAATACCACCAAGGTCGTATTAGCTCAGAATATCTTGAGCATTTACAGCAGAACATCTGGACCCTGGTACAGCGGGTAAGTAGCAGACAATCTGCATAAATCTTATAAAATAATAATAATGGGAAGTAATAATAGATTAGAAGTTTAACCTGTACTAAATACTAAGAAGAGCTGGGAGCCAAAATAGGGCATACAGGCTACACGGTGAGGAAAACTGTGGGATCTAAAGGGTTAATTGAATCAGGAGCTGGAAGGTTGTTTGCGGTGGAATAGGATTGGCTCTCTGGTAAGGACCAGGAAATTTGACGTTTTCTGTCATGTAAAATAACTCCACCAACCTGCACATATGGGGTTAATCTGCAGGTTAATAGCATTCTGACCACATGTGGTGGCCGCACTAAGAGCACCGCTGTTGGGAGGACGTGAACTGTATTCCTCCTGGCAGCCTCGCTCTTTCAGTCATAGAGATGGCGCCGGCTCGCTATCAGTCACTGCTATCTGCTTAGTGAGCGGCGGCTATAACCGTCCCCGGGACTGACTAACGGCTCTAATATGGCCGCATGGTGTCAGGCCCCGGTGTCACGGTTCCCTCTAGAGGTTCTCAAGTGACCGGATCCCTCAGCTGTCATGTAGTATTTGTAGAGCAGATACCAGGAGTAACACGGTGACATAAATGGCGTCCTCATTCTTCACTTTCTCTTATGATTTTCCTTTCTTGTTTGCTTTTATCTCTATAGGCTGAAGAACAATTCCACAGTGAAGAACTTGCCATTATTATACAACTGGCCCACAGCGTCCTGCTTGTACTGGAGTATCCGGCCTACTCACAGGAGCGTCTGGTAAGGATCCATCGTCTTCTGTATCTCATGTCCTTGTTGTCTGATCTTCTCCAGATCACCAGTCATATAGCAGAAGCTCAGATTTATGATGGTAGAGGCCTCCCTGTCCTCGCCGGGCAGACACAGGATACTTTATGGCAGCCTGTCTCTGCGGCTCCATCATCTGTGGTGGCAGTCTGTACTCCGCGGTGTGGAGTTTGTATTCCCGCTTCTGTCTCTCTCGATAATCTCAATCTTCCATCTTATAAATGCTGCAGTCCTGATAGAAGATATCAGAGAACAGTTGTAGATACAAGTCTCTCACATATTAATGTGGATTTACTGGAGGCAGCGGCCATGTATAGTCCGTCCAATACTGAAATTATCCAGTAAATCCAATGTTTAGTCCTTCCTGTCTACTGTATGTGGTGATGTAGTATTTGTGAAATGTTCTATTAAATGCATATATTATATCCATCAGGAAACATCAGAAGGTGACTCCAAAGAGAGGCAAAACCAAAATATTGCTGACCGTGATACCAGTCAGCCGGGGCCGAACCCTGATCCGATGGAAGGTAAGCCGATCATCTAATATCATACATATAAATATCAGGTTATAGAGAACGGCAGAGAATATAGAGATTTACTCTTCATCCACTGTATGAGGCCGCTGACGGCTCATAAGACCCCCATAGACTATAATTTAGGGGGCTCATGTAATGCTGCTCCTCTCCTCTGGGCTCTTCTCAGGTCAAAAATGTACAAAGAGGCTCATAGGTCCCGACTCCCCAATCATGTAATTGTTGAGGATTCGATCAGATCCTGAGCAATGAACCTCCTCATTCCCAAACTGATGATGACAATCAGTGTTTCACTGCTAAAAACAGTGAGCCATCCTCTCCCTCATTATCAGGTATGTACCGGTTTATAGGCCATCCGATTATAGCCTGTAACACAAAAGTGCAATGTGAATTTGCACATGAAGGATCTGAAAATTCCTTAATTTATTCCCACTGCCCCCCTGAGTATTCAATTTTTTGTTTTGTTAAAATCCACTGTACAGATCCAGATTTACTGGCCGTTGTATTTATTGCTAACTTTTATGGTCTTTACCAAGGGGGCGGTACTCCCAGGATTATCTGGGGGCGTGTCTTCAGGCTGCTCTACTGTTTTATACTGTGAGCCACACCCCCTTGGGTAAAGAACATAAGAATTAGCACTGACTAAAAAGAATCCCATTTCCGGAATCGTAAGTTGGATTTTAACAAAACCAAAAACAGACGTCTCAGGGGAGCAGGGGGAATAAAGTAAGAGTGCATCTTGGATATTTATGACCTGGTGACGGGTCTTCTTTAATCTTACGCTGAAGTTTTATCTGATTATTATAACACTTTGGCTTGCTGCAAGTAATGTCATGTTATTCTATAAAGATATAAAGATAATCTTTTAGGAGTTTATGATCAACATCTTTTTCTGACTTTTTCATTAGAATCTCCAGTTCAGGAGAGAGAGAAACCTGCACAAAAACTGAGAACAAAGCAAAAAACAGATAAAGTAGAAGCGGGGGAGAGGAGGCGAGGTAAGTGTGGCCATTATCTCCATGTAGTATGAAGTCAGTGAGAAGTCATGTGGAGCAGATGTGATCTGTCAGTGGTGGCATTGCACATGTATGATCCAGCCTCTGTATGGAGAAGATTCATCTACTGTCCGGTCAGTGACTCCACAGTAGTGTTCTCTAATATGGAGTCCCATTACTTACTTTAGTTTTACATCTTTTCTCATAGGTTCCATCTGTCGGTTGATATCATCCTGCCGGCGTGGTGTATCCAGGGCTGGTTGCACTATCAGAGATAGCTGCATTTTTGCCCGCTGTCACCAGGGCACCAGAAACATCTCGAGGACAGAAATCCCACAGATCTAGCACCCTGAGGAAAGTTCAGCACAACGGTGTGTACAAACAAGTCTTTTATTAAGATTTTTGACAATTGTAAAAGCCCAAAAATTTTGTACACAAAAGCGGGACTAACTCCTAGCCGCGGTCTATGGACCAAACATTGGGCATGGGCAGGGCCTTGGGGGCAGATCCCAAGTGCGCTCAACCATGTGAAATAGCTTACGCTCAGGAACATTGAGGGATAGCGCTATCGGATAGCTCTACCCGCTCATTTCCTTTAGGAATAGCGCTATGGGATAGCTCTACCCGTGCACTTTCTTCATGGATAGCGCCATTGAATAGCTCTACCCGAACAGTATTAACGACGGAGCTTTTTCATACACAAGGTAGGAGTGGCAGGAGAGGTACACCAGGTATTTGTTTGCTGTTAGTCTGCACATACGCCAGTCTGGTGCGTGGTTACACCCCATTGCGAGGTCAGTCTGATGCGTGGATACACCCCATTGCGAGGCCAGTCTGGTGCGTGGTTACACCCCATTGCGAGGTCAGTCTGATGCGTGGATACACCCCATTGCGAGGCCAGTCTGGTGCGTGGTTACACCCCATTGTGAGGCCAGTCTGGTGCGTGGTTACATCCCATTGTGAGGCCAGTCTGGTGCTTGGTTACATCCCATTGTGAAGTCAGTCTGGTACGTGGTTACACCCCATTGCGAGGTCAGTCTGATGCGTGGTTACATCCCATTGTGGTCAGTCTGATGCGTGGTTACACCCCATTGTGAGGCCAGTCTGGTGCGTGGTTACACCCCATTGCGAGGTCAGTCTGATGCGTGGTTACATCCCATTGTGGTCAGTCTGATGCGTGGTTACACCCCATTGTGAGGCCAGTCTGGTGCGTGGTTACATCCCATTGTGGTCAGTCTGATGCGTGGTTACACCCCATTGTGAGGCCAGTCTGGTGCGTGGTTACACCCCATTGGGAGGTCAGTCTGATGCGTGGTTACATCCCATTGTGGTCAGTCTGATGCGTGGTTACACCCCATTGTGAGGCCAGTCTGGTGCGTGGTTACACCCCATTGCGAGGTCAGTATGATGCGTGGTTACACCCCATTCTGAGGCCAGTCTGGTGCGTGGTTACACCCCATTGCGAGGTCAGTCTGATACGTGGTTACACCCTATTCTGAGGCCAGTCTGGTGCGTGGTTACACCCCATTGCGAGGTCAGTCTGGTGCGTGGTTACACCCCCATTGTGAGATCAGTCTGATGCGTGGTTACACCCCCATTGTGAGATCAGTCTGGTGCGTGGTTACACCCTATTGCTTGGTACGTAATCCCAGCGCGCGCCCGAAGGGCCCGCAATCATTATTAAATATATTATAATTTATCAATGTCCTTTTGAAGTTAATTGACTGTTACTGACATGAATGACAAATGAATCAATACTAAATGTCTGATGGTTTGGACACCAAAGAGAAGAATATTGGTGCTAGGTTTCCCATTAACCAGCTAAACCCCAGCAAAAAGCGGAGGAGAGGAGCAGAAATTCTGTTGTGCACACAGCGCCTTATAGAGGTAAGCATACCTGATGAACACAGTACTTTCTGTAGGAAGACGCTTCAGGGATTTTTTTTGTCAACCATATATAAATTAATGAGCGACTTCCATACAGAAGCCACCAGCAGACTGAACAGGTCACTTCCTTTAACCACTTCATAGTTTTCAAAGCCGGAAGCAGTTAAAAGAAGCTGAAAAAGACTGAAACATACAGCATGCACAGCAAGTTGTTTTCACACTGCAGTACATAAGCTCAATCGTTTTAATTTTTTTTTTTGTGGTTTTCATAAGGGATCCAAGAGGAATCCACCTGAAAAAGACATTGTGTGCACATACACTGAGAGTGGCAACAAATCTAGTGGGAAACATGTCCTGACCCACTCATTTTACAAGGACTCAGATGCTTTATGTTAGATGTGATCGATTTCAGATTTAGGCACAAGAGCAGGTTAGATTCTGTGCTCTGCATCCTGGGGGTCCCAGCAGTCACCCTCCACCCGAAGCGTAGCTAAGGGTTCAACTTCAAGCAAAGAGGAGAAACATCTGAGTGGGCCCCTATCTTGGTAACCTTGTGTGCAACTGTGGTCACACACCCTAATCGTGTGTATAGGGGAACCTCAGCAGATGACCCCGCTGTTACTGAAAATATATCTCTACAAAACCAAACTGATATTACTGCTATATAGTGACCATATAGTGGTAGATATCAGTCCTGCAGAACACATGAAGAGTTATACTATTATACAGTGCCTTGCGAAAGTATTCGGCCCCCTGGAACCTTTCAAACTTTTCCCCACATATCATGCTTCAAACATAAAGATACCAAATGTAAATTTTTAGTGAAGAATCAACAAGTGGGACACAACTGTGAAGATGAACAAAATTTATTGGTTATTTTAAATTTTTTTGGAAATTAAAAAAGTGAAAAGTGGGGCGTGCAATATTATTAGGCCCCTTTAACTTAAAGGGGAGAGACTGAAATTCTTGCCCATTCTTCCTTGGCAAAAAGCTCGAGCTCAGTGAGGTTTGATGGAGATCGTTTGTGAACAGCAGTTTTCAGCTCTTTCCACAGATTCTCGATTGGATTCAGGTCTGGACTTTGACTTGGCCATTCTAACACTTGGATACGTTTGTGAACCATTCCATTGTAGATTTTGCTTTATGTTTGGGATCAGTGTCTTGTTGGAAGACGAATCTCCGTCCCAGTCTCAGGTCTTTTGCACACTCCAACAGGTTTTCTTCAGGAATGGTCCTGTATTTGGCTCCAACCATCTTCCCATCAATTTTAACCATCTTCCCTGTCCCTGCTGAAGAAAAGCAGGCCCAAACCATGATGCTGCCACCACCATGTTTGACAGTGGGGATGGTGTGTTCAGGGTGATGAGCTGTGTTGCCTTTACGCCAAACATATCGTTTGGCGTTGTTGCCCAAAAGTTCAATTTTGGTGTCATCTGACCAGAGCACCTTCTTCAATGTTTGGTGTGTCTCCCAGGTGGCTTGTTGCAAACTTTAAACAACACTTTTTATGGATATCTTTGAGAAATGTCTTTCTTCTTGCCACGCTTCCACAAAGGCCAGATTAGTGCAGTGTACAACTCATTGTTGTCCTATGGACAGACTGTCCCACCTCAGCTGTAGATCTCTGCAGTTCATCCAGAGTGTTCATGGGCCTCTTGGCTGCATCTCTGATCAGTCTTTTCCTTGTTTGAGATGAAAGTTTAGAGGGACGACCGGGTCTTGGTAGATTTGCAGTGGTATGATACTCCTTCCACTTCAATATGATCGCTTGCACAGTGCTCCTTGGGATGTTTAAAGTTTTGGAAATCATTTTGTATCCAAATCCGACTTTAAACATCTCCACAACAGTATCACGGACCTGCCTGTTGTGTTCCTTGGTTTTCATGATGCTCTCTGTGCATCAAACAACCCTGAGACTATCACAGAGCCGGTGCATTTATACGGAGACTTGATAACACACAGGTGGATTACATTTATCATCATTAGTCATTTAGGACAACATTGGATCATTCAGAGATCCACAATGAATTTCTGGAGTGAGTTTGCTGCACTGAAAGTAAAGGGGCCGAATAATATTGCACGCCCCACTTTTTATTTTTTGAATTTCCACAAAAATTTAAAATAACCAATAAATTTTATTCAACTTCACAATTGTGTTGCACTTGTTGATTCTTCAACAAAAATTTACATTTGGTATCTTTATGTTTGAAGCATGATATGTGGGAAAAGGTTGAAAAGTTCCAGGGGGCCAAATACTTTCGCAAGGCACTGTACTGTAGAAAGTGCATACAGATGAGCTTCTTTCTGTTGGAAGTCTCAATTTTCTGTCTTTCCCATCTGGCCCAGACCAATATGACTTCTTCCATCTGTGACTTGTCATGAAAGACACTTGACTTGTAAAATTTCCAGCACCACCCCATCTATTACCAACCTGTATAAACTCCTCATCCTGATGATACCACAAAGCTGAACCCACTGCTGCCATAAGTGTTCCTATTACTGCAAATGCTGTGTGGGATGATATCAGTGCTCCTGATAGTGCTCCATATAATAATGCCCACCACTGGGTTACTTTCTGACTAAATAAAAAATTCTTCCCACCAGGCCCCATATAGAATCGTGAGCGATGGTGAGAAACGTGAGCCCATTGGCGCACCTTTTATTTGCCGCCCTCTTTGCCACCTCATGTGTGCCACTCATTTCAGCAGTGCAAATGCATCTCTGAAGCTGGGTGTACGGGTCCCTTTTCAGAGCAGGGCTGTGGAGTCGGAGCCCATTTTGGTGGAGTTGGTGTCACGGAAATTGAGGAGTCGGAGGTTTGGCTGACTCCACAGCCCTGCCCAGGAAATGTACACCTGACTTCAGAGACGCATTGACACTGCCAAATTGAGCGGCACACATGCACTAGATTTGCATGAGCTGCCAATGAGACTGACTAGGGCAAATTATGTTGTTAACATGGAAAGAGATCTTACTAGTCTGGGGCAACTAATGACCATATTAGCATAGGAAATAGGGACATTATAAATGCATTTTAAAGCATTTATTTAACTAAATTAAGTTATACAGGGTTGGTTATACAAGGAGTTTAACCCCTTAATGACCGGAGCTTTTATCGATTTTTTCATTTTTCGCTCCCCTTCTTTCCAGAGCCATGACTTTCTTATTTTTCCATCAATATGGCCATGTGAGGGCTTATTTTTTTCAGGACGAGTTGTACTTTTGAACGACATCATTGGTTTTAGCATGTTGTGTACTCGAAAACGGGAAAAAAAATTCCATATGCGGTGAAATTGCAAAAAAAAAAAAAAGTGCAATCCCACACTTGTTTTTTGCTTGGCTCTTTCACTAACTTCACTAAAGGCTAAAACTGACCTGCCATTATGGTTCTCCAGGTCATTACGAGTTCATAGACACCAAACATGTCTAGGTTCTCTTTTATATAAAAGTGGTGAAAACAATTCCAAAATTTGCTATAAATAAATAATGTGCAATTTTCTGAGACCCGTAGTGTCTCCATTTTTCGTGATCTGGGGTCGGGTGAGGGCTTATTTTTTCCGTGCCGGGCTGACGTTTTTAATGATACCACTTTTGTGCAAATACGTTCTTTTGATCGCCCATTATTGCATTTTAATGCAATGTCGCAGCGACAAAAACATAACTCTGGCGTTTTGAATTATTTTTATCGCTACGCAGTTTAGCAATCAGGTTAATCCTTTTTTTTATTGATAGATCGGTCGATTCTGAACACTGCGATACCAAATATGTGGGTGTGTGATTTTTTTTTTTATTGCTTTATTTTGATTGGGGTGAAAGGGGAGTGATTTGAACTTTTAGGTTTTTTTATTTTTTTAAAAATTTTTTAAACATTTTTTTTACTTTGGCATGCTTCAAGCTAGAAGCATCCCATACTTGATCGGCTCTGCTACACATGGGCGATGAGCAGATCACCCATATGTAGATTTACTGCATTGCTATGCGCGCCGACCACCAGGTGGCGCTCATAGCAATGTGCCTGCAGCAACCATAGAGGTCTCTGAGACCTCTGGTTGTCAAGGCAACGTGTCGCCAACCCCCGATCACGTGAAGGGGGTTGGCGTTGCGCTCACTTCCGGCCCGGCGGCCGGAAGCGGTAGTTAAATGCACGCTGTCAGCGTTTGACAGCGGGATTTAACTAGTTAATAGGCGCGGAGCCCACCTCAAAGCAGGGGACTCCAACCGCTGATGTACTATCCCGTCAGCGGTCAGAAAGGGGTTAATTATACATAGGTGAATGCTGCCAGGTTAAAGGACATGGGTGACCTGGCAGGTTCACTTTAAACCACTCGAGTGTTGCTTTAACTGAAAGCTTTGGGTCATTGTCTTTTTTGGATGGTGAACCTCTGCCCCAGTCTCAAATCACTGACAACCTGAAACAAGAATATTCCTGAATTTCGCACCATCCATTTCCCTGTCCCTAGTGCAGAAAAATATCCTCACAGAATTATGCTGCCACCACCATGTTTCACTCCGGGGATGGTGTTCTTGTGGTGAGATGTGGTGGCTTGGTGCCACAAACAGCACTTACCTTTCTGGCCAAAAAATTTTGGCCTCCTCTGACCACTGCACCTTTCTCCAAAACCTTTGGCAATCTCCCACATGTCTTTTGGCAACCTTAAAACAATTCTTACAGTTTTTGTGTACAAGTGAAGGCTTTTTCCTGCCTACTCTTCCATAAAGTTTGTGTCTATGAAGTGTACAGGTTTAATCGCAAAAGGGGTGAATACATATGCACATGACTTGTTATTTGATTCCATAAATTCAATGTATGCTTATAATTTTCTCATTTCACCAATTTAAGACTATTTAGTGCTGATAAATCACACACAAATCAGATTAAATATTTCTGTAAACACTGGCTGTAATGTAACAAAATATGTAAACAGACAAGGGGAGTGAATACTTTTGCAAACCACTGTATTGAGGATAACATGTCTATAGTAATAATTAGTGCAATAGGTGTTTCCTAAAATAATTGTACACATTATGTAATTGTTCACATGGGATTGGCTCTTACTGGTTTTAAATATAATCACAGTTTAAGGTGAATTACCTGTATGACAAAGGGCGTGCGAAATGTTAAAAAAAAAAAAAAAAAAAAAAAAAAAAAGGTGCAGTTTCATGTTAATGAAGATATCAATAAACAAAAACCTGTTTTTATCTCTCTCCTGGAAGTGCAGATTCCTTTCCCTATCTATACTGCTAACCAGCAGTGACGTGGCTCCCACATAATACACAAGTGGAGAACACACTAAAGACATGCGGAGAGTCCAGCAAACCTTCTTCAGACTTATAAATCATCACAGTGTGCACAGTGTCAGGATTCTCTGGTGCCAGTGGTGACCGCAATTTGTATATATCCGGCCACATTCCAACTAGCAGTCTCCAGCATTGTTCAATTCACTTGTATTGAGCAAGGTCACACTTCTAGTCGGCATGTGACCACAGAACCGCAAATTGCATAGTTGTGTTCACGCTCTCTCCCAGCGCAAGGGAATCCTGACAGTGAGATAGTTGTGAGGATTCACAAGTCAGAAGTCACAGAGTGGCTGCAAACTTGAACCCCAAACCTGGACAACCCCTTTAATATTGAATAGGTTTTCCAGTCTATGAAGAGAAGTCTGCTGAATTGTGACAGTGAGCAATGCGCCATCACGATTTCCCTATATTCCTGGGCTGCCGTGGATCACATTTATACAATTTTCATAACCATAGTCATGAGAAAACGATGAGACTAGTTAGCACAATAGAAGAGAATTGAAAGAAGCCGGGTGAAACTTGCTAACACGTGACTGCAAGTATACAACCCGCCCGACCACCAACATGTGGGGAATCGTGACAGTGTGCACATCGCACATTCACTGAATGCAAACTTTTGTTCTTAGACGGGAAGACCACTCAAAGAAAATTGCACAGGAATGCAAATCATGTCTTACTATCCTAAAAAGAAAGGATATAAAAATCCCTAAGATTTCCAATAAAAACTGTGCAATGTAAGTGAACATTTTAAAGTGTCCAAAATTATTTAAATTCTTGCCAAAACTTAGCCCAAAATAACGGATGGCGCCTCAAAGTAGCTTTAATGAATACGTATTCATAGGGAAAACATCACTGAATATACCAAAAGCAACACGTGAAATGTAACCGGACAGAAGAAAAAAAAATGTTAAAGTGTAAAACAAGTAACAGCTCAGCATCTTTATTGGACATTTAGACAATACCTGGAACACAAATCCTATCCCCACAATGTTCTGCTTAGCAGAAAACCAATCGGTTCATGTCTGTTTCCCATAGGTGGTCCTCCGAATTGGTGGTTAGGTCCTTAGGTGGGCCGTTATTTGTGCTTCTTGGATTTTTTGTCCTGCTGTTTCTTGTCATCTGTACCAGAGTCCTGCACCGGCAGCCATTTCAATGGATGGCGGCGATACACTGGCCACGGAGGAAGAGTTAACTGTAATATGAAACAAGGGGAAAGTCTGTAGTCAGGGGTCTTCTGTAGCTTAGATAAGGTCACGGCCACATAGGTTAGTAGTGAAAAGCAAATGAAGGCATTATTGATGCACAAGATGGCAAATGAATGCTTCTTTCTGTGAGCTAAGGAAAAAATGTTTAAGAGGGAGGGAGAAAAAGACACATGGATTGAATCAGGCAGTAGTTGGAGTGACTTCGATGGGAGAGGATCAAAGCTGTGGTGAATGGAGTTTTGGAGACTGTTGGCTGGAGGTGTATCCATAAGCTCCGGTTGTGATATCCATCGTCTGGAGAAACAAAGTTCCAGTCACAGCCTAACCCGGCTGAAGATACCAAAAGCTGTGGGCCAACCAAAAGTTGTGAGACAGTGGGTATGGCCTGTATGGGGCCAGTGGAACTACCAATCTCGGGAACTGGTGGACTCCTCATTGTATGTTGGCCATCTGCATGGATTTATTGTACAACCATGGATTTATAAAATAAAAATAGTTGCATCGTTAACATGCCTCGGTGATTTTTCTAACCCACAAAATCAGATCCTCACAAGTGGTGGCAGCTGGTGGGATCACCCAACTCTGGACAACATACCAGGGAAAGTTACTGAGCGGTGACTTGGCACAAGAAAGGGCAGACTCCATCTACAAGAGGCTCAAGAAGGAGTAGCTAAGAGCGAGCTAGAGTGGTTGCCCAAAGACAACCCTAATACAATGCTTGGACGACTGGGACCACGAACAACCCCATAAGGGAAAACAGCTTAAGGCTGACATCCAGATGGCAGAGGATCAACCAGCTGAGCTGAGGGGGATGCTGGATGCACTAGGAGAGCGGGCCAGGGAGACAGAGCGGGCCAGGGAGACAGAGCGGGCCAGGGAGACAGAGCGGGCCAGGGAGACAGAGCGGGCCAGGGAGACAGAGCGGGCCAGGGAGACAGAGCGGGCCAGGGAGACAGAGCGGGCCAGGGAGACAGAGCGGGCTGCAGTGTTAGGCCGGGGGTCACACTTGCGAGTGCAATGGGAGAAACTCATGGGAGTCTCGCCTCATTATCCGGCAGTGCCGCCGACAGTTCGGAGCAGAGCGTTCAGCTGCATAGAAATACATGCAGCCACACACTCCGGTCCCGAGTGCCGGCGATACTGCCAGGTATGGAGGAGAGTTTCTCACATTGCACTCGCAAGTGTGACACCGGCCTCAAACAAATATCTGGGTGTGCATGTAACAGTACCCCCATCAGCCCACACATGGAGGACCGTGGATTACAGGAGAGAGGAGCTCCCAACTTTAAGGTACCGGGATAGAATCACTGTTTTATCAGTAGATCACTAGAGGCCTAGTAAACCTGCTACCATGTAGTCCTTCATTTACATGGGCGATACATAACCTCGCCCCCAACACAGATTGGCAGCCTTCTGCCTATGCACAGTGTACACAGAAAACTGTCACAGTGGTGAGGTTATGCAGAGCTCAACATTCAGAGAATTGCTAGATCTGCAGCAGAGAAATCTGATTTTATGAAAACTGTAGCAAGTGATACATCGCTGGAATCAGGGTGTCTGCCCCTACATCATGCTGCTCTCCGATGGGGTAGCAAAAAACTGGTGACAGATCCCATCTAAACCTTCACGACTTTAAATGTATCAATATGGCAGAGATTGACTTCACAATATATGATGTAGTGGATGTGTCATGGCGAAACAAAATGATTCATAAACGTGGTACCGCTGTAATCATACTGACAAGAATAAAAGCCGCCTAATGCATTTTACCACACCGAACGGCATTTAACGGAAAACAAAAAACATTCCTGAAGGGCTGTTTTTTGTTCATTTTGTCTCCCAAAAATCAGAATAAAGAAAAAAAAAAAAAAAATAGTGTGTGCCCAAAAATGGTATCAATAAAAACCAACTCTTCGCACAAAAAGACAAGCCTTCAAATGACTGTCGGCATAAAATATCGAAAAATTATAGCTCTCAAAATGTGGCGATGCAAAAACTAGTTCGCCCTAGTGTGCTACATTTGGTGCCCACATGTTTGGCATTTCTGAATCAATGAGAGACCGCCTAATTTATGGGTGCGTGTCTCCAGAAGCACGAGCTGGGCATAATATACTGGGCACTACAACGTACTGGTCACTACAATGGCAGATTTGCCATTTTCACTCAGGAACATCCGCTGCTGCTTGTTTCTGGAAAACACCCATGAAGACAAATCATCACTACATCTGTACATAAATTCCCAAAGAGGTATCATTTCCAAAATGGGGTCACTTGAGGAGCGAGTGCGCAAAACTATTCTTGGAAAATCTGGGCTCCAGGAGGCAAATTGTGCACCTTCATCACGAGTCTCGCCGTGTGGCTAAGCAGTACTGTAAAGCCACATATGGAGTATTTCCATGTTCAGCAGAAATTGCGCGACCAATTTTAGTGACATTTTTACCCATTTCCTCTTAGTGAATATGTAAAATCTGGGGCCAACAACATTTTTGTGGTAAAAAGGTCATTATTCTTTCACCATCAAATGGTATAAAATTGTGACATCTGTGGTGTCAACATGATCATTGCGCCCCTAGATTAATTGAGAGATGTAGTTTGTAAAATGGGATCACTTATGGGGGAAGGGGAGGAGAATTCTGCTGTTCTGGCACCTCAGGGGCTCTCCCAGTGGGTCATGGCACCCGCAAACTGAAACAGTAAAATCTGCACTATAAACCTGGCGCTCCTTCCCTTATAAGCTTTATACTGTGCCTCAAAAGTGGTTTACAACCACATGTGGGGCATCGGTGTACTCAGGAGAAATTGTATGGTCCATTTTCTACAGTTACCTTTGTGAACATGAAAAATATTGGGTAAAACCAACATTTTTTGTGAGAAAATAGTAGGAATTAATTCTAACGGTAATTATATTTCTAGGAATCCACCATGACAGCACGACAGGAGGTAGTCCTTATCTTCTAGGGACAGGAAACCCATGAGAGGTTAAAAGCTCCCCTCCCCCTCAGGGTTTTACCAATCACCACACCAGGATAGATACAACCTAATTTTACTGAATTCTCTCACAAATTTTAACATCATATAAGTACATGGAATTCAGGGGAGGGTATGTAAGGGTGCGGTCATGAAGGACTCCTGGAAACATAATTATAGTTAGGACAAATTTCGACTTTTACAATTGTAGTAAATTAATGTAGGTTTTGACTCCTGTTGTGAACTCATTTTCTAGTTTACCTCTGGCTTCTGGTGAGGGTGGTGGAACTGGATGTGTTGACAGAGGAGTCGTGAGTTCTCTATCCGGGATCCCTCTAGTGGTAACAGTAGGTAATGAAGCCAATCTAAATGGCAGAGACCTGCCACCTGAGGAGGAGGACTGTGAGTGGACATCAGGAGTCTCTGACTGGATTTAAGACAGCCGACGCCCTAATTTTGTGCTGGTGATTTGTTCCTGCCCTGAGGTTCTGGTTTCCAGTTCTGTTCCTGCCTTCTCAAGCTAAGTGTGCTCTGCTATTTTTTCACATGAGATTTGGTCTTGTTTACTCAGTTTTTGTTGTCAGCCAGCCCCTGTTGGGGATGTGCTGAATTTCCATTCTTATGTCTGTTTATGCCAGTTTGCTTTTTGTCCCTGATAAGATTGGTCTCTTTTTGCTCTGTGTTCAGAATATACCAGAGTGCTGATATAGGGAATTGAAGTCTAGCGACTTCAGGGTTTTTGTTATCAGAAAGTGTTGGACATTTTTTGGCAGGGTTTTGCGCGTGATTGCAGACAGAGTCTTTCCTTTCCTGTCCTTTCTAGTTAGTGTGGGCCCCATCGTTTGCTCAGCCTATTTTTCTATCTGTGTTTGTGTTTTCATCTTGTCTCACCGTCAATACATGTTTGGGGGCTGTCTATTGCTTTGGGGTCTGCTCCAGGGCAGTTTAGATTTCCCCTTTTCTTGCTTTAGGCTTATTTAGTTCTCCGGCTGTGACGTGGAGTCTAGGATCATCGTAGGTACGCTCCACGGCTACTGCTAGTTGTGTGGATAGGATCAGTGGTCTGCAATCCGCTTAGTTACAAACCTCTCTGATTTTCTGTGGCTTAGCTTGCTTTTGTTTTTCCTCCCCGGTGACTCATTCATAACAGACTCCCATATGAATGTAAGTTGGTAGCAATCTACAAACTCCATATAGGGATATCCACCCTTCCTGATTCTCCCATAGTGAACTTCTACTTGATAAACCGACTTATAAACCTTTATATCGGTCAGCTGACCATTGGATAACCACCTTCTCCTGCATGACAGTCATTTTTCGAACACAAATATAAAAGTATATATATTTTTGAATTCCTACTTTTCCAGGACGTCCTTCATGAAAGCACAACAGGAGAAATACCAAATAAATGGATTTTAGGGTGGGACCACTGCCTGAAGGACTTTCCTTCCATAGGCTTAAGCCCACTTTACATTTAGCGATGCGCCAGTGATCCCGACCACGATATGACCCGGTCAGGATCGCTGGTGCATCGCTAAATGGTCACTAGTGAGCTGCCAAACAGGCAGACTCACCAGCTATGTAGCAACGCAGCAGCGGTCATTACTTACCTTTCAGACGCGGCGATGAAGACATCCTCCCACCCGCGTCCACGCGTCGCTCGTCGGCGCCAGCAGGAAGCAGCAGACGAGAAATGGACGTGGACGATCTCGCGTGATCAGCGATAGCCAGCGGGGGGAGCCGGTCAGAGGTAAGTATCACACAGCGATATCACTAGCAATATCACTGCTGCGTCATAAAGTCGGTGGCGCTTTAGCGATATTGCTATGTGTAAAGCCCCCTTTAAGGTTGTCCCGATAATACTGTATGTCTAGCTTGTAGTGCTTACAGAAGGTGCTTAAACTAGACCAGGTTTCAGCCCTACAGATCTGGTCCTCAGAAGCTCCTGCCTTCATAGTCCAAGAAATGGAAATTGCCCATGTGCCTTAGCTTTTTCAGGACAATTTCTTCCTTCTGAATAATATGCCATGGAAATGGAGGAAGTGATCCACCTGGCTAAAGTAGTTTTTTAGTCTTTTTGCCTTTGCTCCTGCCCTAGTAGTGAACAAAGATTTTAGTCTAGTCTCCAGGGTTCCATAGTTTCAACATACCGTATAACCGACCTCATTACGTCCAGTGCATAGAATAATCTCTCCTCATTCCTTGGTTGTTGAAATAAAAAGTTAGCTTGATCTCCTGGTTTAGGTTTGCATTGGATAGCACCTTTGGAAGAAACGATGGGTCATCTTTGTGTACCATCTTATCTTTTAGAACGTGAAGATAGGGGTCCCTCACTGATAAGACCTGGTGTTATGAATGAGTCACCGTAGGAGGCAAAAACAGAAATACTAGCTAAGTCCAGAAAACCAGAGAAGTTGGCAGCTATCGGATTGCAGACCCCTGAACCTAACAACAACTAGCAGTAGCCGTGGGGGGTTCCTACGGTGCCCTAGACCCCTCGATCACAGCCGGAGAACTACATAGCCTAAAGACAGAAAGGGAAATCTAAACTGCCCCAGAGCAGACCCCAAAGCAATAGGCAGCCCCCAACATATAATGACGGTGAAGCAAGATGAAAAAAATCAATCACACAGATAGAAAGATAGGCTGAGCAAATGATGGGGCCCAAGCTAACTAAATAGGACAGGATAGAAAAGCTGCTGTCTGCAATCCGCCAAAACCCTCTCAAAACAAGAGCCAACAGACTGATAGGGAAAAAAGCCCTGAAGACACTAGGCTTCAAAAAGACTATATCAGTGCTCAGGTATTTTCTGAAGACAGAGCAAAAAGGAATTCAGCTCACCCAGCAGGGAAAGGCAGAAATCCAGAAAAACAAGGCAAAACAAAACCAAAACACAAATGCAAAAAGCAGAGCAAAAAACTTAGCTTTTGAGGAGCAGGAATCAGACTGGTCTCCTAGAATCCCTCAGAGAAATCACCCGCAAGGCAGAAGGGTGTCGGCTGCCTTATATAAAGTCAGCAATTCCAGTCACCCAGTCATCATTCTGCTCAGGTGCTTTGTAATCAGCCTCACTACCTTCCTTCACCAGAAGAGGGAGTTCATCAGACCTCAATGGTGAAGTGGAAAATTAACTCACAACACCTGGATCTCTCCCACTCTCTTAGCTGAAGTGACTGCTACCAGGAATGTGGTCTTTATGGAAAGCAATTTGATGCTGACCTCCTCCTGGGGCTCAAAGGGAGACTTGCATAAAGCACCCAAGCACCAAATTTAGATCCCACGTCAGCACGGATTTCCTAATCATAGGTCTTAGTCTGGTGATAACTTTAGAAAACCTAGATTTTAGAGTGGAGACAGTCTCGGTGAGATGCGTCACTGAGTCCACCACCAAGAAAAGATTGTCCAAGTATGGGATGATAAATTATCCCTTTCTTTCTCAAGAAGTCAACACCTCTATCATTTTTGTAAAAATATGATGTGCCGAGGACAGTCCGAAAAGTAGGCACTGGAATTGGTGGATTATTCCCTGATACTCCAGTGCAAAATTCTTCCTGTACCTGACTCACTGATTTAGGGGCTTTAGGTTTACAATGGTATGGCATTTTCCTGAAAGATTTTTATGGAGAAGAGAGTGGAATAGTGGCCCTGACCAATTTTCAAGTGGGGTACTGGAATGACTGCTCCAAACTATCAGATCCCTGACATCTCCTAAATGTTTTTTCAAGGAGGCTGGAGATTGAGGAACGGTGAGGCGAAAATTTTGCTATGGGGGTTTGGTAAACTGTATTCTGTAACTTTACCCTACAGTTAGTAGAATCCATTGATTTTCTGAGATCGCCAACAACCCTCCGATAAAAAAAAAAAAAAAAAAAAAAAGGAAGGAGAAAGAATAAAAAAAAAAAAAAAAAAATCGGAGCCTTCTCCCAACTGCCCTGGTAGAAGTAAACTGGATAGCTCTACCCTTACCTCGCTTGGGGTAGCTTTGACTTCCCGTTTTACCCCTACCTTTGAAATCTTGTTTCTGGGTTGGAAGGGACCTAAGAAAGGAGCAATATCTCCTAGGCCAGCCTCAGAGTTAGACAGGAGGTTGGTTCTAGCTGTAAACCTTACAGATTTCTGTTGAAGAATCCGCCATAAAGTTGTGTTGCTTTTTTTAGCATGGGAATGTATTGTAATAAAATCCAATACTCCCAAGAAAATTGTAAGTGTGCAGCTAGCTCATCAATCCACAGACACATGGACCTAGCTACTGAGCCTTCAGAGGGAATTGAAGTTTTATTTGCCACTCTAGCAATAGGAATGTCAATTTTTGGGATCTCATTCCAAACCTTGACTTCCCCTGGATCAAAAGGGGAGACGAGCCTTAATCTCTGGGAATAACGATCCTTTTTTCTGCATCTTTCCATTCTTCCATAATTATGGCCTCTTCATGTTTGTTGACTGGGAACACTTTCTCTGTGTTCTTAATCCTAAAAAACATCTTCTCCTGAAAAGAGTGCGCCACATGAGTCTTCAATCCTCATGGTACTCCATACCGTGCGTAAGAAATCATCAGTGACCTCAGGAGTAATAATATTTATCTCTCCTCTGAGTGGATTTGGAGTGTAACCTCTGAGCCTTCTAGGTCCTGATCAGAGTAATAAGAGGCTTCCTTCTCTGATGAATCCTCCATCTCCCATCTAGCCCTTTTGTGATGGGATGTACTCTGAACCATCTGAGGTGGTATAAGACTGGAGACCGCGCTCTGTACACTGTTCACAACAATTACATCTCCAACAACCCTTTGTATGGCAGGTCCCAGGTGTATGGCATGCTCACCATCTATAATCCCTTGTGTTCCATGCTGGAATGCACTCTGTGCCATCCATTTCATGTGTTCCCCTTGAAACAGCAAGTGTGTTCCATCCTGAAACGCATGCGCACGGGTAGAGTCCTCTGGAAACCAGAAATGCGGCCCATGTTGAAATACAGACAGGATGTGCGATCAGGGGATGCAGAGAGCCCACCACAGAGGGAAGTGTTGAAGTCAGGAGCCACTTCCCACTCTACTGACCTGGCTGATGGACCCCTACCCAGTGAGGTATCAGCCCATAGCCTCTTCAAAGAGGGAAGGGAAGAGATTTATCCCCTCCAATCCCCCTGAGCTCCTCAGGTAAATCTTTGTGTCGATGCCCAGTCTTCTCCTGCGCTGCTAGGGACAGGAAAAAGACAGAGGGTGAGGTGGAAGGGGTAGGAGTTTTAACCTCTGGTGTTTTTTGTCCCTAGGGGAAGAGAAGGACTACCTCCTGTTATGAGGGACATCCTGGAAATTTATTTATTCATGTCACATGGGGGTTTAAGGCACCCACCACACATCTAGATACATTGAGTTTTTAAATGAGTTTCTAAAATGGGGTCACTTGTAGGGTGGTTTCCATTGGTTAGGCACATTAGGGTCTCTCCAAACATGACATGGCGTCCGCTCTTGATTCCATTGTTTGCACTCAAAAAGTAAAATTGTGCTCCTTACCTTTGCCAGTAGTTTTTCCCCACATATGGGGTAGCGGAGTACTTAGGAGAAATGGCATGGTCCATTTGCTCCTGCTACCCTTGGGGAGGGGGGGGGGGGGGAAGGGGGGGGTGCTAAAGGAAAATCTTTGTGGAAAGGAGGTAAAATGTAACATTTTTCCTTCGACAATGAACTCATGTGAAGCACCTGAAGGAATAATAAATGTCTTGAATGTAGTTTTGAGGGCTTTGAGGGGTGCAGTTTTTAGATTGAAAATACCCAAAAATGACACCAGTCATATAGGCCCCCCCACAGTCACTTCAAATTTTATGTGGTACCTAAAAAAAGAAAAAAAATGGTCCTGTAAGTTTTGTTTAAAAAAAATGGGAACTTGTTGATCTTTTATTAACTTTTAACTTCCTAACAAAAAAAAAAAAAATGTGTTTAACCCCTTTCTGTCATGTGACGTACTATCCCGTCCATGTGCCCTGGGATTTAATTCCCAGGGACGGGATAGTACGTCATAGCGATCAGTGGCGCCCACGTGGTGAGCGCCGCTGATGGCGGCCGGGTGTCAGCAAATTATCACAGCTGACACCTGGCACAATGTGTCAGGGGCGGTCACGGACCGCCCCGACACGTTAACCCCTTGCACACCGCGATCAAACACGATCGCGGTGTACCAGGGGTTAAAGGGAAGCATCGGCAGGGAGGGGGCTCCCTCCGTGCTTCCCTGAGACCCCCACAGCAGCGCAATGTACAGCGCTGCTGCGGGGGGCTCCATCCCTGCAAGTCCCCGAATCCAAAATGGCGACGGGGACCTTCGGGGGCCTGCAGGGAGCTGGCTTCCTCATGCCTGCAAAGCGCAGGCAAGGAGGAAGCCTTGTGCAGTGCCTGTGACAGATCGCTGATCTGTCACAGTGATCCGTGATGTGACAGATCAGCGATCTGTCACATGACAGGTATGTCCCCACCTGGGACAATGTAATAAAGTTAAAAAAAAAAAAAAAGTGTAAAAATAATTTAAAAAAAAAAAAATATTCCCTAATAAATTTTTGGGAAATTAAAAAAAAAAATAAATAAAAATAAAATAAAAAGTACACATATTTGGTATCGCCGCATCCGTAACGACCTGCCCTATAAAACTGTCCCATTAGTTAACCCCTTTAGCGAAACCCTTAAAAAATAAAAAACTAAGCAAAAAATAATGATTTATTATCATACCGCCGAACAAAAAGTGCAATAACGCGCGATCAAAAAGACACATACAAATAACCATGGTACCGCTGAAAACGTCATCTTGTCCCGCAAAAAACGAGCCACCACACAGCATCATCAGTGAAAAAATAAAAAAGTTATAGCTCGCAGAATAAAGCGATGCAAAAATAATTATTTTTTATATAAAATTGTTTTCATTGCATAAAACCGACAAAACCTAAAAAAACCGACCTAAATGAGGTATCGCTGTAACCGTGCTGACCCGAAGAATAAAACCGCTTTATTAATTTTACCGCAGGCGGAACGGTGTAAACACACCCCCCAAAAGAAATTCATGAAACGCTGGTTTTTGTTCGTTCGTCGTCCCAAAAGTCGGAATAAAAAGCGATCAAAAGATGTCACGTGCCCGAAAATGGTACCAATAAAAACGTCAACTCGTCCCGCAAAAAATAAGACCTCACATGACTCTGTGCGTCAAAATATGGAAAAATTATAGTTCTCAATATGTGGTGAAGCAAAAACTATTTTTACAATAAAAAGAGTCTTTTAGCGTGCGACAGCTGCCAAACATAAAAACCGCCATAAATAGTAAATCAAACCCCCCGTTATCACCCCCTTAGTTAGGGAAAAATAATAAAATTTAAAAAATGTATTTATTTCCATTTTCCCATTAGGGTTAGGGCTGAGATTAGGGTTAGGGGTGTGTTGGGGTTAGGGTTGGAGTTAGAATTAGGGGTTTCCACTGTTTAGGTACATCAGGTGGTCTCCAAATGCAACATGGCGTCTGATCTCAATTCCTGCCAATTCTGCGTTGAAAAAAAGTCAAATAGTGCTCCTTCCCTTCCAAGCTCTGCCATGCGCCCAAACAGTGTTTTACCCCCACATATGGGGTATCAGCCTACTCAGGACAAATTGCAAAACAACCTTTGGGGTCCAATTTCTCCTGTTACCCTTGGGAAAATAAAAAGATTGGGGACTAAATGATCTTGCTTGTGGAAAAAATACGATTTTTTTATTTTCACGCCCGGGCATTATAAACTTCTGTGAAGCCCTTGGGGGTTCAAAGTGCTCACCACACATCTAGATAAGTTCCTTGGGGGGGGGGGGGGGTCTAGTTTCCAAAATGGGGTCATTTGTGGGGGGTTTCCACTGTTTTGGTACATCAGGGGTTTTCCAATCGCGACATGGTGTCTGATCTCAATTCCAGACAAAAAAGTCAAATGGCGCTGCTTCCCTTCCGAGCTCTGCCATGCGCCCAAATAGTCGTTTACACCCACATATGGGGTATCAGCGCACTCAGGACAAATTGCACAATAACTTTTAGGGTCCTGTAACCCTTGGGAAAATATAAATTGGGGGTGAAAAGATCATTTTTGTGGAAAAAATATGATTTTTTAATTGTACCGCTGTACGTTATAAACTTCTGTGAAGCCCTTGTGGGTTCAAAGTTCTCACCACATATCTAGAGAAGTTCCTTGGGGGGGGGGGTCTAGTTTCCAAAATGGGGTCACTTGTGGGGGGTTTCCACTGTTTAGGTACATCATCGTATCACCAAACGTGACATGGCGTCCGATCTGAATTCCAGCCAATTTTGCATTGAAAAAGTCAAACGGCGCTCCTTCCCTTCTGAGCTCTGCCATGCGCCAAAACAGTGGTTCCCCCCCACATATCAGGTATCAGCGTACTCAGGACAAACTGCACAATAACTTTTGCAGTCCAATTTCTCCTGTTACCCTTGGTAAAATAAAAAAAAATTGAACCTGAAGTATTTTTTTTGTGAAAAAAAGTTAAATGTTCATTTTTTTTTTTAAATATTAAAAAAAAATCCTGTGAAGCACCTGAAGGGTTAATAAACTTCTTGAATGTGGTTTGAGCACCTTAAGGGGTGCAGTTTTTTAGAATGGTGTCACTTTTGGGTATTTTCTATCATATAGACCCCTCAAAGTGGCTTCAAATGTGATGTGGTACCTAAAATAAAATGGTGTTGTAAAGATGAGAAATTGCTGGTCAACTTTTAACCCTTATAACTTCCTAACAAAAAAAAAAAAATTTTGGTTCCAAAATTGTACTGATGTAAAGTAAACATGTGGGAAAAGTTACTTATCAAGTTTTTTGTATGCCGTATCTCTGTGATTTAAGGGCATAAAAATTCAAAGTTGGAAAATTGCGAAATTTTTAAAATTTTCGCCAAATTTCAATTTTTTTCACAAATAAACGCAAGTTATATGAATGAAATTTTACCACTAACATGAAGTACAATATATCATGAGAAAACAATGTCAGAATCACCGGGATCCATGGAAGCATTTCAGAGTTATTACCTCATAAAGGGACAGTGGTCAGAATTGTAAAAAATGGCCCGGTCATGAACGTGCAAACCACCCTTGGGGGTTAAAATATGATGCAGATGTAAAGTAGAAATTTAGGAAATGTTATTTATTAACTATTTTGTGCTAGACAACTCTCTGGTTTAAGGGCATAATAATTGAAAGTGTGAAAATTGTGAAATTTTCAAAATTCTCACCAAATTTCCAATATTTTCACAAATAAACGCAAGTCAGCTCAAACAAATTTTACCACCATCATGAAGTACAAAACGTCATGAGAAAATCTCAGAATCAGTGGGATCCGTTGAAATGTTCCAGAGTTATAACCACAAAGTGACACTGGTCAGAACTGTAAAATTTGGCCTGGTCATGAAGGTGAACACAAGCTTGAGGGTGAAGGGGTTAAGTTGAGGATACTTATCAAGTTTTTTGTATGCCGTATCTCTGTGATTTAAGGGCATAAAAATTCAAAGTTGGAAAATTGCGAAATTTTTAAAATTTTCGCCAAATTTCAATTTTTTTCACAAATAAACCCAAGTTATATGAATGAAATTTTACCACTAACATGAAGTACAATATATCATGAGAAAACAATGTCAGAATCACCGGGATCCATGGAAGCATTTCAGAGTTATTACCTCATAAAGGGACAGTGGTCAGAATTGTAAAAAATGGCCCGGTCATGAACGTGCAAACCACCCTTGGGGGTTAAAATATGATGCAGATGTAAAGTAGAAATTTAGGAAATGTTATTTATTAACTATTTTGTGCTAGACAACTCTCTGGTTTAAGGGCATAATAATTGAAAGTGTGAAAATTGTGAAATTTTCAAAATTCTCACCAAATTTCCAATATTTTCACAAATAAACGCAAGTCAGCTCAAACAAATTTTACCACCATCATGAAGTACAAAACGTCATGAGAAAATCTCAGAATCAGTGGGATCCGTTGAAATGTTCCAGAGTTATAACCACAAAGTGACACTGGTCAGAACTGTAAAATTTGGCCTGGTCATGAAGGTGAACACAAGCTTGAGGGTGAAGGGGTTAAGTTGAGGATACTCAAAGAATAGCAAAGGGTAAAGTCAGATAAATAAGTAGCATTTCTGCAACAAAATGCACTAGTTTGGTGCGGATATTGCCACAGCAGATAGGTCTATGCGGATGTAACCTGGAAGTGTAATTCATAAGTGACAAATTCCATGGAAAATGGACCATCACCAATGTCTTATCATTAGAACAGAAGATGACCTGACGTGTAAAACAAAATACCAAATTCAGTTCTTAAAAATAATACAACACTAAAGTAACATACCAAGCAAGACACAGCAAAGCCTGCAATGACTATGTACACCGTCCAGCCAAACTGCTCAATCACATAGCCATAGATGAAGCCAATCACCTAGAAGAGATGAAAAAAAATAATAAATTAAGTCTTCAGAATTAGCCGTTTGGTCTGTACCTGATGAATAACTTTTTGGCCACTATATGACTTGTAGCCTGCATTTTCACCAGTTTTCCTCTAGGCAAGCTCAATCTCTGATTCACATTCTACTCTGAGCTGGTGGAAGGAGGCTAGCTGCAGTGATTTCTCCCATGCACAACAGATAGAGACGGAGTCCTGGTCTTCATTCATTTTACAGCACTCAAGCGTGTGGAAAATTATACAGCAATAGTGATCAGTTTAGTTATGAATCTGGCACTGCGTTGCGGTAAAAGATGGATTTTGGTTCTTACCGTAAAATCTCTTTCTTGGAGCCTTCATTGGGGGACACAGAATACCATGGGGTGTATGCTGCTGCTGCTGCTGCTGCTAGGAGGCTGACACTATGCAAAACAAGAAAATTAGCTCCTCCCCGGCAGTATACACCCACCGACAGGCACTAGGCACCTCAGTTGGTGAGAAAGCAGTAGGAGAAGCAACGGAAACTCTCTAAACATATGTACCAACCCAACAGGGGACTCAAAGACCCAACACGGTACAATTTAAACAGGGAGGGTGCTGTGTCCCCCAATGAAGGCTCCAAGAGAGATTTTACGGTAAGAACCAAAAATCCATCTTTCTTTATCGCCTTATTGGGGGACACAGAATACCATGGGACGTTCCAAAGCAGTCCCAAGGGCGGGAACAGCAATAAGGAACGAAAGAACAGGAAAGGCTTAGGTCGGCCGGTGCGCCACCGCCGCCTGCAGAACCTTCCTACCAACAACTGCATCAGACGAGGCCTGGGTATGAACCCTGTAGAACCTCGCAAATGTATGCAAGGACGACCAGGTCGCGGCCCTGCAAAGTTGCAGAGCCGAAGCCTGGTGTCGAACGGCCCACGAAGCTGCCACAGCCCGGGTGGAGTGAGCTCTCACTCCCGGAGGGAGCCGTTTTTCCTGAAGTCGGTATGCTTCCTGAATGGTAGAACGAATCCAGCGAGCGATCGTGGATTTGGATGCCGGAAGCCCTTTCCTGTGACCTTCAGAGATGACCAGCAATGAATCGGATTGACGAAGTGAAGCGGTCCTAGCAAGGTAGACACGCAAGGCTCTAACAACATCCAGCTTGTGGAGTGACCTCTCAAGAGGGTGAGAAGGAGCCGGACAAAACGATGGAAGAACGATATCCTCGTTGATGTGAAAGGAGGAAACCACCTTTGGCAGGAAGGAAGGAACGGGCCTGAGGACGACTTTATCCTGATGGAGCACCAGATAAGGAGAACGGCATGACAAGGCCGCTAACTCAGAAACTCTTCTGATGGATGTAATGGCGATCAAAAAGGACACCTTCCATGACAGAAGTGACAAAGGAATGTCCTGGATGGGTTCAAACGGCGCCTTTTGGAGAGCGCCAAGAACGAGATTGAGATCCCACAGTTCTATTGGAGAATGATGAGGAGGAGCCACATGAGCGACTCCTTGGAGAAACGTCTTAACCTGCGGTAAGGAAGCGAGCTCTCTTTGAAAGAGGATAGACAAGGCAGAAACCTGGCCCTTCAGGGTACTGAGAGACAGACCTGAATCTAAGCCAGACTGGAGAAAACCCAGTATGGACGGAATGGAAAAGGCCATTGGAAAAACTTTTTTATCGTCGCACCAACGGAAAAAAGCCTTCCAACACCTGTGGTAAATGCAGGAAGAGGCTGGCTTCCTGGCTTTGATCATCGTCTGAATCACCTGGCTGGAAAAACCTGATTCTCTTAGGATTGCGGCCTCAACGGCCATGCCGTTAAATTCAGAGACCGAGAATTCTCGTGGTAAAGGGGGCCTTGCGAGAGAAGATCCGGACGGACTGGAAGTCTCCAGGGAACGGCCGCGAGCATGTTCACCAGTTCCGCATACCTAGGCCGTCTCGGCCAGTCTGGAGCCACAAGAATTACTGGAACGCCTTCCGATTTTATCTTCTTGACCACTCTTGGGATCAGGGCAAGGGGAGGAAACAGGTAAGGGAGTTGGAACTGGGACCACGGAATTACTAGGGCGTCGCAAGCGACGGCTAGAGGGTCCCTGGACCTGGCTACGAAGCGTCGAACTTTGTGGTTCATCCGAGATGCCATGAGGTCGACGTCCGGAGAACCCCAGCGCTTGCATATCTGATCGAAGACTGAGGGATGGAGAGACCATTCGCCTGACGCTAGGCCTTGACGACTCAGAAAGTCGGCTGCCCAGTTTTCCACCCCTGGAATGTGAACGGCGGAGATTGCTGGGACGTAACGTTCCGCCCAGCGCAGAATCCTGGCCACTTCTGACATGACTTGGTGGCTGCGCGTGCCGCCCTGATGGTTTATGTACGCCACAGCCGTGGCGTTGTCCGACTGAATGCGGATCGGCTTGCCGACGAGAAGGGGTTGCCAGCGAAGAAGGGCCAGAAAGATTGCTCTGATCTCGAGCAGATTGATAGGAAGAAGAGCTTCCTGAGGGTTCCAGTGTCCTTGAGCCGTCCTCTGATGAAAAACCGCTCCCCAACCCAGGAGGCTGGCGTCGGTGGTGATGACTTGCCACCGAAGCGGGAGGAAGGACCTCCCTTGGAGGACTGATGTAGACATCGTCCACCAAGTGAGGGATTGCCTCACTTTGAGAGGGAGAAGAATTGGCCTGTCTAAGGACCTCGTCGTCTTGTCCCAGGCTGAAAGGAGGGACAGCTGAAGAGGACGAAGGTGAAACTGTGCAAAGGGCACTGCTTCCAAGGAAGCTACCATCTTCCCCAGAACTTTCATGCAGAATCGAAGGGGAATGGGCGTTGGCCGTTTGAGAGCTCGAATCCGTTTGAACAGAGCCGCAAATTTTTCCCTCGGAAGAAACACCCGGGCCAGGTTCGTGTCGAACTCCATGCCTAAAAAGGTCAGACGCTGAGTGGGGCTGAGGACGGACTTTTCTTTGTTGACTAACCATCCGAGACGTTCGAGAGTATCCAGGGTTATCTGAAGACTTAGGAGACAGTCTTGACGAGACGAGCCCTTGATTAAGAGATCGTCCAGATAAGGAATGATGAGAATCCCTCTGGATCGAAGGATGGCCATGACCGTCGCCATCACTTTCGTGAAAACACGGGGAGCGGAGGCTAGGCCGAAAGGGAGAGCCGTGAACTGGTAATGATCGTCCTGAATCGCAAACCTGAGATATTTCTGATGCTGCAAGCAAACAGGGATGTGAAGATAGGCATCCCGTATGTCCACAGAACAGAGAAATTCTCCGGGCTCCATTGAGGATATCACCGATCGAAGAGACTCCATTTTGAAGTGAAGAATCTTCACGTGGCGATTGAGCAATTTGAGGTCCAGGATTGGCCGCAGGGAGCCGTCTTTCTTCGGGACTACGAACAGATTTGAGTAGAACCCTGAAAACCGTTCGTCTGAGGGAACGGGAACAATCACTCCGGCGGAAAGAAGGGAGGAGACGGCCTGAAAGAATCCTGGAATGTGGGACCGTTGTCTTGGAGGACGAGACAGGAAAAAACGCCTGTCTGGCAGGGAAGAAAATTCGATCTTGTAACCGGATGCGATGATTTCCCTGACCCAAGCGTCGTCGCCAAGCGTCCACGAAAAAGGAAAGCCTGCCTCCCACCCTGGAAAAACTTCCAGGTGGGGGTGCCCCGTCACTTGGAGGCAAACCTACCGGAACGGGCACCTGAGGACCTAGAGTATTGTCCTCTAGATCTCCAGCGGGGAGCGGGCTTGTTAGAAGGTTTCTTCTGTTCTCGCTCCCTAGATGCGGAAGGACGCTCTTGCTGGACAGATCTCTCTGTGGACGAGAACGGGCGAAAAGGCCTAAAGGGCCGAAAACCCTTTCTATTAAAAATACGTCTTGGTCGAGACTGGGGGAGAGAAGTACTTTTACCCCCAGTGGCATCGGAAATTATTTGATCCAGCTTGGCCCCAAAGAGCCTAGAACCATGGAAGGGCAGATTGGTGAGCGACTTTTTCGAGGTGGTATACGCATTCCACGACTTTAACCAAAGAACTCGGCGTACAGCTACTATATTGCTGTTAGCCCTAGCTACGCAACCGGCCGCATCTAAGGAGGCGGCTAAAAGGTATTTACCCGCGTGATTAATATGATCTGCTAGATCTGCCAGCTCGTCCTGGGGAGCTGCCGCTAAGATGCCCCTGCGAAGAATTTTTGCCCAAGCCGAAATGACTTTAGCTACCCAGGAGGAGGCGAAAATAGGGCAGAGGGAGGCACCGGAGGCCTCAAAGATAGACTTCACCAAAGATTCTAACTGCCTGTCTGTCGGATCCTTAAGCGATGCACCGTCTGGAAGGGACAGAACTGTCTTAGAGGCTATGCGAGAAACGGGAGGGTCCACTTCAGGGGCTTTGGTCCATTTAGAAAGCAAATCAGCCTCAAATGGGTACAGAACATCTAAATACCTGCGGCCCGAAAAGCGTTGCTCAGGGTGCTCCCAATGTTTGGCTAGAGTAGTATCAAACTCGTTGTGGTTTGGAAAAGTTTTAGATGGAGGTCTTGAACGTTTAAATGGAACAGAACATTCCTGCGGAAGGGGCTTGTCCTGCTTAATCTCCAGGGTTTGGAAAATAGCTGAAAGAAGACTATCGACCATATTTCGTGTTTTAGACATGTCATCTGCTTCTGAACTAGATCCTGATTGTGGATCGTCGTCTGACCTAAGGTCGTCCGCTGAAGGAGACGGACACCTGGGTGAAGCAGACGGACCTAGCGAACTGGAATACGAGCCCGATAGGAGACGCTTCCTGGACATCCTATTCGGCCTGTCCCTCTGAAGGTCGCTGTCAGGAGCGGACGACTCACCCTGAGAGGCGGTCGGAGCAGCGGTGGCTGAAGATAGCTGAGGTAAACGTTCTAGGACCTGGACCAGGGACTGAGAGACTTTGGTCAGATCGGATACCGACTGAGACATAGCTACGGCCCATTCTGGGAGAGGGGAAGTGCCCCCATCACGGGAATCTGTGTGCTCCTGAGAGGCCGACATAGCTGAAGGACTGCAGGACGGGCAGAAAGGCGATGGCTGACCCGAAGCCCACTTCCTTTTACAGCGCGCACAGGCGTAATGAGTAGCGGTGGGCCTGAAACTGAGCTCCCCTGCAGGGTTGGGCATAAGGGAAACTGCGCTGAATGGCCGCTGGAATTGGGGAAAGAACTGCGGAGGAGGGCTAATATCTCTGCATAGAGCAGAGCCTACCTAGTTCCGGCGAGCAGCAGAAACGCTGAAGTGTCCCCCAAGCAGCGCAGAAAGGCAGGACCGAAAAAACAGGAAATGCCTGATGAGGTGAGCGGTGGGCGGAGCTTAGCGGCTGAGCCGCAATTGGAGCTGGCATGAAGGAAGGGAGCAAGGAGCCCTGTGATGGGCTAAAAAAGGCGCGAGGACAGCGCGCTCAGAAGGAGGAGGCGCCCTGAGAGTGGAGCTGAACTGAAAGTGAAAGTTAAAACCGGCGCCGCAGCCCCGTGATTAAATCGCCCGGGAAGGAGAAAGTCCCTGTAATGGAGGTACTGGGCGCGCAGGAGAGCTGTGGAAAACCATGGCCAGCTGTGAAAACAGGGAGAGAAAATCCCTGTATTCAGCCCTTTAATATGAGTGGAGAGGCACGCGGCTGGTGAGAGCGGCGCCCGTCAGGCAGGGAGAGAGGCGGGAAATTCAAACAGCCTGGTGATGTCCAGTTCCCCACCAATGTGCCTCTTGGGAATGCTGTGGGCTGGAGGGATCGTACAGGCACCTACCTGACGTCCCTGAAGAGGATGACCACAGGAACCTCTCACAAGGGTAGTGGCAAGTCGCTGGCCGCTGTCCTCTGTACCCGCATTCTGCAGAAGACGGCATTAACCTCTTGATGGCGAGGAAAATCTTGCGATCGCCGTCTTCCTCTCAGCCCTGTCCCGAGAGAGGGGTGAGGAGGGGGATTTTGGCAAGGACCAGCCACCTGTCCACATTCCATAGCACCCGGAGGTGATATGGGAAAAAGTCCTGCCAGCGCACTGAGAGTTGCGATGTGGGATCACCACACTGCTCGCTCAGCCTCCTGATATGGGAAAGCAGAGTGAACTTTCACCCTGTTTCCCGACTCGAATCTGCAAAACAAAAGACAAGAGAATTAAAAAGTTCCACTAGAACACCTAAGGAAAGAAAGGTTAATTGCGGATCTGGGAAGATCCCGGTCCGCCTCCTACAGACACTAAGCACAAACTGAGGTGCCTAGTGCCTGTCGGTGGGTGTATACTGCCGGGGAGGAGCTAATTTTCTAGTTTTGCATAGTGTCAGCCTCCTAGCAGCAGCAGCATACACCCCATGGTATTCTGTGTCCCCCAATAAGGCGATAAAGAAAGACTTGTTAGTAAGCTCACCATGATCTTTCTATGACTCCCTCAGCCTGTTTCCTCTCCCTACTCCTAGCTCTTTCTCCACTCTCTCCGGAGAGTATAATGGGCTGTGCCACATGACACCACAGTGGGCTGCAGTTGGGCTATTTGTAGAGTGGATGATAAGTTCAGGAGGCAGGGGGAGAGGAGGAACAAGCGGCTGATAAGAGGAACATGAAGCAGATTTCTCTGATAAATTATATTAGAAAGTTTCTGATGTTTGCAAGCGCTATCGATTTATGCAAAGATTGTTCACCACAATTTGGGTGAATGCTTGGAATTTTTTTAATTTTACTTTAAGCATTTCACATGTCTTCCATATAGAATTAATCTGCATAAAAGGATGAGGAACTAAAATATGAAAAAAACTGGCAATATTGCATCAATTCTCCTGCGCTGATCCCAAATTAGAATGTGTATTATATACCCCAGAGCCCGGTGCATGAGCACTTTGAATGGAGCTCAAAAGCAAAGCACATTCAGTGTGTAGTGACTGCTACCACATACTGTAGATCAGCGCTTGTCCTCATAAGGATCTGGCACAGTTAGCCATTTTTATGTGGGTGGAGGGGCTGCAAGGGTTTGCTGCGGTCACTGTACTTAGGGCCCCGTTACACTAAACGACATGACCTTGTCAGGATCACTGGTGCGTCGCTACATGATCGTTGGTGAGCTGTCAAACAGGCAACTCTCACCAGCGATCAGAACAAGCGAGGACGCTGGTATCTAAGGTAAACAGCGGGTAACTAAGCGCCGCGCGCACTTAGTTACCCGCTGTGTACCCTGGATACCAGTGTGCTCACGCTGGGAGCTGGTATCCAGGGTAAACAGCGGGTAACTAAGCGCACGCGGCGCTTAGTTACCCGCTGTTTACTTTGGATACCAGCTCCCAGCGTCTGCTTACAGCGCTGGGAGGTTGCTGATCGTTGGTCTCCCGCTGCCACAAGCAGCGATGTGCGCTGGCCAGCGGGAGACCAACGATCAAACAATGGCCCAGGACATTCCTGCATGATCAGCGATACCCGGCGGGGGCGGTTGCTGATGCGTGCCACACACAGCGAGATCGCTGATGCGTCACAAAATCGGTGACTCATCAGCGATCTCGCTTAGTGTGAAGTACCCCTTAAGGTGGGGAAGTTTATAAGGGTCTGACACTGTCACTGTTGAGCGTCGAGGGATTGAGAGTGTACGTCTGCCAACTCACCAGAGCGGCATTGGTATCCTGTTGTGAAATCTGCACGCTGTCAGGATTCTCAGAGGCCAGGAGCAGGCAGGTATGTTTACCGCAAGTATAAAATTCGTATACATGCAGACTAGACGTGAGCAAGTATTATTATTATTTATTGTTTTAGCGCCATTTATTCCATGGCGCTTTACATGTAAGGAGGAGTATACATAAAAACAAGTACAATAATCTTAAACAATACAAATCATAACTGGTACAGGAGGAGAGAGGACCCTGCCCGCGAGGGCTCAGAATCTACAAGGGATGGGTGAGAATACAGTAGGCGAGGGTAGAGCTGGTCGTGCAGCGGTTTGGTCGATCGGTGGTTACTGCAGGTTGTAGGCTTGTCGGAAGAGGTGGGTCTTCAGGCTCTTTTTGAAGGTTTCAATGGTAGGTGAGAGTCTGACATGTTGTGGTAGAGAGTTCCAGAGTAGGGGTGATGCGCGAGAGAAATCTTGTATGCGATTGTGGGAAGAGGAGATAAGAGGGGAGTGGAGAAGGAGATCTTGTGAGGATCGGAGGTTGCGTGCAGGAAAGTACCGGGAGACGAGGTCACAGATGTATGGAGGAGACAGGTTGTGGATGGCTTTGTATGTCATGGTTAGGGTTTTGTACTGGAGTCTCTGGGCAATGGGGAGCCAGTGAAGGGATTGACAGAGGGGAGAAGCTGGGGAATAGCGGGGGGAGCGGTGGATTAGTCGGGCAGCAGAGTTTAGAATAGATTGGAGGGGTGCGAGAGTGTTAGAGGGGAGGCCACAGAGCAGGAGGTTGCAGTAGTCAAGGCGAGAGATGATGAGGGCATGGACTAGGGTTTTTGCAGATTCTTGGGTGAGGAATGAACGGATTCGTGAAATATTTTTGAGTTGAAGTCGGCAGGAAGTGGAAAGGGCTTGGATATGTGGTTTGAAGGAGAGATCAGCGTCAAGGATTACTCCGAGACAGCGAGCTTGTGGGACTGGGGAGAGTGGGCAGTCATTTACTATCGTAGGGGGGGCCACGTGAGATGGGGGAAAGATGATGAATTCTGTTTTGTCCATGTTGAGTTTCAGAAATCTAGCGGAGAAGAAGGATGAAATAGTGGACAGACATAGAGGGATTCTGGTTAGTAGGGAGGTGATATCTGGCCCAGAGATGTAGATCTGTGTGTCATCAGCGTAGAGGTGATACTGAAAGCCATGAGATTCTATGAGCTGTCCCAGGCCAAAGGTGTAAATAGAGAACAGCAGGGGCCCAAGGACTGAACCTTGTGGGACTCCGACAGATAGGGGGCGAGGTGAGGAGGTGGTGTGTGAGTGGGAGACGCTGAATGTCCGGTCTGTTAGGTATGATGAGATCCAGGATAGGGCCAAGTCTGTGATGCCGAGGGATGAGAGGGTCTGTAATAATAGGGAATGAGTATGTTGACAGAGGCTGGAATACGTCTAGTCGGAATGTGGCCGGGAGTTTGCAAATCACATACTGCAGACACACGACCGCCCCGCTGCCGGCACTGGAGAATCTTGACAGTGTGTAGTTTGTGCACTGTGAGCATTCACAAGTCTGCAGAGTGTAGACTTGTACCTCAAGGCCGGACAAAATCCAAAATAACACTTACTGCAGAAAAAAGAATAATTCCTTGAAATATCTGTTCGGCAAGTTTTTGACCTTTATAGTCCTGCGAATAAAAATAAAATAAATATGTGATAGGTGCCACAAATCACACACACATTAGACCTCGCTCACAACGGGCAAAATCAGTATCTGCTACACAAGTTTTATGCAGTGGAATTCTAAAATGCGAATTAAATAGGGTGTAATTCCCCACATAACGCTGAGACAAAGGGCATGCAAGACATTTTTCAAAATCTGCAGGTTTTTTTTTAACCCTATGTGAATTGGATAAAACCCCATTTCCCTTGTATTGTAAAGTAATATGAAGCAGAACTTCAGTAAGGAACCTGCTGCAAATCCACCGCCGAACACTAAATTAAAAAAGGAGTATAAAATATGTAAAATGTACAACTACATGTCTAAAGGGCGAAGTGCTAAAAACTGTTATAAGAAAAACATTTTTTCCCCCTTTAAACGCCGCTCTCTCCATGACCGAAATCAAACACGGCCGAAAGGCGGCACAAAACCCGGATGGGAGAGGCTGTACAACTTTACACGTCAAGCGTTGTGTGACGCAACCTCCGCAGCCTTTTAGTATTTCATTACAACGGACAAACCCTCCGCAGGGGCGTTGAGGAGCGGCGGCTGATGAGCTGCAGCAGTCACTTTACACAGCAATGTCTCGGTCCCCACTGGGAATAGCAGCACCAATGTCACTGTGGGAGGGGAGAATAGACTGTTACTTTCTGTGTGGCCCTACAGTGATTGAGGAGGGCTTCTCCAGCACTTGACAACCCCTTAAAAGGAGTATTATTATTTTGCATTGCTAATATAGAACTATCATATTCTGCAGCGTCTTACAGACACCACTGTCCCCATTGGGGCTCACAATCTAGATTCCCTATCAGGATGTGTTTGGAGAGCAGGAGAAAACCCACGCAAACACGGGGAGAACATACAGACTCCTTGCAGAGAGCATAACATTCAAAGTGCCATAGTTACATGGATGGATTTTCAAAGCAATGACACCAGCCTCATCAGGTCTGAGTCTAAAAACTGATCGCAGCTTGTACTGTGAGATCCGAGAGCAGATCCACTTTGTTCAGCCCTTAATAATTAGTCCCTATGGGTAAGGTGACTTTATGTCATTACTTTCTGTCCTCTCAGTAACAGGATGCAGCTTTGTAGCTCGCACTATGGTATTGGTCGGCGATACACCAGTAAGGTCACCGTTATGATGAGCCCTGGCACCAGGCATGGTGGTCCCGGGCACCGCTGTCATCGGAGCTCCGACTGCCCCCCACTCACCATCTGGGTGGGGATAGACGCAAATATGTCCAACATGATGCCAGCTGCACGGTCCGCCACACACTGCCTGCTAATGCCGGAAACACAAAACCACCGCAGCGTCAGCCAACACAGGACCCCGGAGCTGTCCTCACACCGCCTAACAGGACGCGGGTCACAGGCCCCCCGGAGCTGTCCTCACAGCGCCTGACATGACGGTAGAGGCTAAATCCAAGTCGGCTAAAGGACCTCTGCTGACGTCATGCCCATGTGACCAGAAGGGGCGGCGCCTCTTCCTCCATAGAACAGAGCAGAGAGAGGAAGCTGTGGGTGTCATGGCGGGAATTGGAGCATTTTGTGTGGATTTGGAGTGGTTTGGGGGTCACAGATCAGGTAAGTGAATGTTCATGCACGAGCTGGGGGTCTGCCTGGGAAGAAGGGGGTGATGTTGCTTGCATGGGGCTGCATGTGCATGCTGGAGGGGGGGGTCTGCCTGGGCAGAAGGGGGTGATGCTTGCATGGGGCTGCATGTGCATGCTGGGTGGTCTGCCTGGGGAGAAGAGGGTGGTGTTGCTTGCATGGGGCTGCATGTGCATGCTGGAGGGGGGACTGCCTGGGGAGAAGGGGGTGATGTTGCTTGCATGGGGCTGCATGTGCATGCTGGAGGGGGGTCTGCCTGGGGAGAAGGGGGTGATGTTGCTTGCATGGGGCTGCATGTGCATGCTGGAGGGGGGTCTGCCTGGGAAGATGGGGTGGTGTTGCTTGCATGGGGCTGCATGTGCATGCTGGAGGGGGGTCTGCCTGGGAAGATGGGGTGGTGTTGCTTGCATGGGGCTGCATGTGCATGCTGGAGGGGGGGTCTGCCTGGGCAGAAGGGGGTGATGCTTGCATGGGGTTGCATGTGCATGCTGGGTGGTCTGCCTGGGCAGAAGAGGGTGGTGTTGCTTGCATGAGGCTGCATGTGCATGCTGGAGGGGGGTGTGCCTGGGGAGAAGGGGGTGATGTTGCTTGCATGGGGCTGCATGTGCATGCTGGAGGGGGGTCTGCCTGGGGAGAAGGGGGTGATGTTGCTTGCATGGGGCTGCATGTGCATGCTGGAGGGGGGTCTGCCTGGGGAGAAGGGGGTGATGTTGCTTGCATGGGGCTGCATGTGCATGCTGGAGGGGGGTCTGCCTGGGAAGATGGGGTGGTGTTGCTTGCATGGGGCTGCATGTGCATGCTGGAGGGGGGTCTGCCTGGGAAGATGGGGTGGTGTTGCTTGCATGGGGCTGCATGTGCATGCTAGAGGGGGGGTCTGCCTGGGCAGAAGGGGGTGATGCTTGCATGGGGTTGCATGTGCATGCTGGGTGGTCTGCCTGGGCAGAAGAGGGTGGTGTTGCTTGCATGAGGCTGCATGTGCATGCTGGAGGGGGGTGTGCCTGGGGAGAAGGGTGATGTTGCTTTCATGGGGCTGCATGCTGGAGGGGGGGCTGCCTTGGGAGAAGGGGGTGATGTTGCTTGCATGGGGCTGCATGCTGGAGGAGGGTCTGCCTGGGGAGAAGGGAGTGATGTTGCTGCATACTGGAGGGGGGTCTGCCTGGGGAGAAGGGGGTTATGTTGCTTGCATGGGGCTGCATGTGCATGCTGGAGGGGGGGACTGCCTGGGGAGAAGGGGGTTATGTTGCTTGCATGGGGCTGCATGTGCATGCTGGAGGGGGGGACTGCCTGGGGAGAAGGGGGTTATGTTGCTTGCATGGGGCTGCATGTGCATGCTGGGTGGTCTGCCTGGGGAGAAGGGGGTGATGTTGCTTGCATGGGGCTACATGTGCATGCTGGAGGGGGGGTCTGCCTGGGGAGAAGCAGGTGATGTTGCTTGCATGGGGCTGCATGCTGGAGGGGTGTCTGCCTGGGGAGAAGGGGGTGATGCTTGCATGGGGCTGCATGTGCATGCTGGAGGGGGGTCTGCCTGGGGAGAAGGGGGTGATGTTGCTTGCATGGGGCTGCATGTGCATGCTGGGTGGTCTGCCTGGGAAGAAGGGGGTGGTGTTGCTTGCATGCATGGGGCTGCATGTGCATGCTGGAGGGGGGGTCTGCCTGGGGAGAAGGGGGTGATGTTGCTTGCATGGGGCTGCATGTGCATGCTGGAGGGGGGGTCTGCCTGGGCAGAAGGGGGTGATGCTTGCATGGGGCTGCATGTGCATGCTGGGTGGTCTGCCTGGGAAGAAGGGGGTGGTGTTGCTTGCATGCATGGGGCTGCATGTGCATGCTGGAGGGGGGGTCTGCCTGGGAAGATGGGGTGGTGTTGCTTGCATGGGGCTGCATGTGCATGCTGGAGGGGGGGTCTGCCTGGGCAGAAGGGGGTGATGCTTGCATGGGGTTGCATGTGCATGCTGGGTGGTCTGCCTGGGCAGAAGAGGGTGGTGTTGCTTGCATGAGGCTGCATGTGCATGCTGGAGGGGGGTGTGCCTGGGGAGAAGGGTGATGTTGCTTTCATGGGGCTGCATGCTGGAGGGGGGGCTGCCTTGGGAGAAGGGGGTGATGTTGCTTGCATGGGGCTGCATGCTGGAGGAGGGTCTGCCTGGGGAGAAGGGAGTGATGTTGCTGCATACTGGAGGGGGGTCTGCCTGGGGAGAGGGGGGTGATGTTGCTTGCATGGGGCTGCATGCTGGAGGGGGGTCTGCCTGGGGAGAGGGGGGTGATGTTGCTTGCATGGGGCTGCATGCTGGAGGAGGGTCTGCCTGGGCAGAAGGGGGTGATGTTGCTTGCATGGGGCTGCACGTTCATACTGGAGGGGGGGACTGCCTGGGGAGAAGAGGGTTATGTTGCTTGCATGGGGCTGCATGTGAATACTGGAGGGGGGTCTCCCTAGGCAGAAGGGGGTGATTGGGCTGCATGTGCATACTGGAGGGGGGTCTTCCTGGGGAGAAGGAGGTGATGTTGCTTGCATGGGATTGCATGTGCATACTGGAGGGGGGGTCTTCCTGGGGAGAAGGGGGTGATGCTTGCATGGGACTGCATGTGCATGCTTGAGGGGGGGTCTGGTTGGGGAGAAGCGGGTGATGTTGCTTGCATGGGGCTGCATGCTGGAGGGGGGGTCTGCCTAGGGAGAAGGGGGTGATGCTTGCATGGGGCTGCATGTGCATGCTGGGTGGTCTGCCTGGGGAGAAGGGGGTGATGCTTGCATGGGGCTGCATGTGCATGCTGGAGGGGGGGACTGCCTGGGGAGAAGGGGGTTATGTTGCTTGCATGGGGCTGCATGTGCATGCTGGAGGGGGGGACTGCCTGGGGAGAAGGGGGTTATGTTGCTTGCATGGGGCTGCATGTGCATGCTGGGTGGTCTGCCTGGGGAGAAGGGGGTGATGTTGCTTGCATGGGGCTACATGTGCATGCTGGAGGGGGGGTCTGCCTGGGGAGAAGCAGGTGATGTTGCTTGCATGGGGCTGCATGCTGGAGGGGTGTCTGCCTGGGGAGAAGGGGGTGATGCTTGCATGGGGCTGCATGTGCATGCTGGAGGGGGGTCTGCCTGGGGAGAAGGGGGTGATGTTGCTTGCATGGGGCTGCATGTGCATGCTGGGTGGTCTGCCTGGGAAGAAGGGGGTGGTGTTGCTTGCATGCATGGGGCTGCATGTGCATGCTGGAGGGGGGGTCTGCCTGGGGAGAAGAGGGTGGTGTTGCTTGCATGGGGCTGCATGCTGGAGGGGGGTCTGCCTGGGGAGAAGGGGGTGATGTTGCTTGCATGGGGCTGCATGTGCATGCTGGAGGGGGGTCTGCCTGGGGAGAAGGGGGTGATGTTGCTTGCATGGGGCTGCATGTGCATGCTGGAGGGGGGTCTGCCTGGGGAGAAGGGGGTGATGGGGCTGCATGTGCATACTGGAGGGGGGTCTTCCTGGTGAGAAGGAGGTGATGTTGCTTGCATGGGACTGCATGTGCATACTGGAGGGGGGTCTGCCTGGGAGAAGGGGGTGATGTTGCTTGCATGGGGCTGCATGTGCATGCTGGAGGGGAGTCTGCCTGGGGAGAAGAGGGTGATGTTGCTTACATGGGGCTGCATGTGCATGCTGAAGGAGGGTCTGCCTGGGGAGAAGAGGGTGATGTTGCTTGCATGGGGCTGCATGTTCATACTGGAGGGGGGTCTGCCTGGGAAGAGGCTGATGTTGCTTGCATGGGGCTGCATGTTCATACTGGAGGGGGGTCTGCCTGGGAAGAAGAGGGTGATGTTGCTTGCATGGGGCTGCGTGTGCATTAGGCTGACCGCAAAAAATCGATGTCGGAATTTTGTCAGTCAGGACCCCACAAAACGATTCCCCTTTCCAGATATTGAGATAGCCAAAATTTGAGCGCGATCAAACGACGTTAACCTGTGCCGCTCGTCGCTCAAAGTTTGAAAAAATCCAAATTGAGGTATTTTAAGATTTAGGTATTTTGCATAGTCTGTTAGACTATAAAGAATGTGACAACAACATTGCAGAAATAGCCCTGACCAAATTTTCGAACCATTTGTGGTATTTGAATGCAGAGTTGGTGGGATTATCATTTTTTGATCCCACCATTACAGACAATGAAAAGTTGTTAATGGCTAATAAATTGCTCAGTAGCACAGATGAACCATCAGAGCACGCTAGGGTTGTAAATCCAAAAGTTAGGAAAGAAAAATTAAAAGAGGTAGGAAGTAACCGACTTTAACGACCTTCTGACAATAGATGAAGAACAAAAGCAATATGTCCTGCAAGTTGTAAGCAAATGCCGAGCATTATATTCTGACGTTTCAAAAACTACTTTAACAAAAGCTCTAGAATAGATTAGATAACTATGTAAAATTATCAACTCATGTAGGTTAGCGTGCTCTGATGGTTCATCTGTGCTACTGAGCAATTTATTAGCCATTAACAACTTTTCATTGTAATGGTGGGATCAAAAAACGATAATCCCACCAACTCTGCATTCAAATACCACAAATGGTTCGAAAATTTGGTCAGGGCTATTTCTGCACTGTTGTCACATTCTTTATAGTCTAACAGACTATGCAAAATACCTAAATCTTAAAATACCTCAATTTGGATTTTTTCAAACTTTGAGCGACGAGCGGCACGGGTTAACGTCGTTTGATCGAGCTCAAATTTTGGCTATCTCAATATCTGGAAAGGGGAATCGTTTTGTGGGGTCCAGACGAACAAGATTCTGACATTTTTTTCCCCCCCATATGAGATCCGGTCACCCTAGTGTGCATGCTGGAGGGGGGACTGCCTGTGGAAAAGGGGGTGATGCTTGCTTGGGGCTGCGTGTGCATGCTGAAGGAGGGGTCTGCCTGGGGAGAAGGGGGTGATGTTGCTTGCATGGGACTGCATGCTGGGAGTCTGCCTGGGGAAGTGGGTGTAGGTTGCATGGGACTTTGTGCTCGGGGTCTGCCTAGGGAAGGAAGTGCGCTGCCGCTCGCCCTGCCGGGTGCGCTGCAGCTGTAACCAAGGTTTTCCCCCGGCGCTGCACCTTTAATGCTAGGGCCCCCCTGTTTTGGTTGCTGTGATGTGGTAGTGGGCTTCATACAGTCTGATCAGAATGTACAGTAATAACCTCATGTTCAGGTTGTACATTTTAGCTGATGGGCATTAGATCACGGTGTGAATATTCGGAGGGGTGGCCATGTCTTTTTGTACAACTTAGGCAGGATTTTTCTTACATAAATGTCTTTGTTTTCTTCTAGGTGTTGTGGGTTTCCTCCATCTTCTCTCACTGTGCCCTCCACAGTAGTGACCTCTTTGGATGCCAATTCATCATTTGTCATCTCTCCACCATCCGTGTTCTGCCAGGATAGGTGTGACCCAGCGCCCCTCCGATGTCCAATAGATGAGTCTAAGATCTCTGAAATTACCCTCCCCTCTTCCGTCGGCTTGCTAGGGTTGGTCCTGTGGGGGTCTACCACCTTTTGATTTCCTTTGTCCAATATTTAGTTCTCACCTTTACCATATTTGCCTTACATACTGTCTGTACTTTGATGCTTCTCTACGTCTTTTTTTCGCGGCTTTGTTTTATGTTTTTTGGGTCATCCTAGGACGTATTATCTATGGCAAAGGGCCCACCTAGATACCGTTCCCTTTACCCACGCTCGTGTCCTATAGTGTATTCACTGAGAAATGAATTTTGTGTTAAGTACCGCCATATAATTTCTCCTACGCCTCATTGGGGGACAAAGACAGTGGGTGTTATGCTGCTTGCCGCTAGGAGGACACTAAGTAAACCAGAAAAAAAATTAACTCCTCCCCTGCAGTATACACCCTCTCGCTGGATGAGATTTCTCCAGTTCTTGCTTAGTGTCTGTAGGAGGCACTTGGATCTGGCTTCAGACCCCACTGTTTTTATTTTCCTTTTTGATTTTTCTGTAAATTTTTATTTGTTAATTAACGGAGTGAAGGGGGCGACTGTTCCTTTCTACGGCCCGCTCTCCCCCGAACCAACAACAGGCAAGCACGCGGAGTATACCTCCCCGTACACTTTCCTGCGACGAACGGGGCTGATTCCTCTGACGATGGTTCCTTTACTGTCCCGGTAATCCACAGATACGAGGGCATGAGGAGGGCTCTGGAGCACAACAGATGAAGCATGGAGTGCAATGGAAAAGACTGGAACAGCGCTTCCGAATGCCCTGAATCAACCCCCTAGCTCTCCATCCCCCTGCCCATAGGGAGGATCGATTGAGCATACCCCTTTAAGAACACCTCCAGCTCTGCTACATCAGCCCAGGAGGATGAGAAGACCTGCATGGGTGGTCCCGGACAGCGCGGCCGGCCTGAGCACTGGAGTAGAGGTATGGGGTCTGTTCCTGTTTCCCGGGAGAGTTGCTGACTTTGTCTCAGCGGAGGTGCACAGGCGAAGACCCCCTCCCCCCGCTCTCGGCGCTTACCGTGGGTAGGCAAAAAAAGTTTAGTCCCTGGCTTTTCTGGCCTACTAGACCGCAATTTGAATAGCACCGCCCACACGCTAGCGCTGCCGTCCCCCCTCCTTGGCGCCTCTCGTCCCTTACGAGACGTGCAATCCTAGTCTCGGGGGCCATGTCATTTACTTCAGCCTTCTCTTGACTCGGACTGTGAGGCGCGCACTCTGCCTGATATCGGGTGACACCACAGGGTCACCGCTATTCCTCGCTATTCCTCCCGTGGACACAGCATAGGACCGGGGTAAGCTGCATCTGCCCTCAGAACAAAGCTTAACCCCTTCCCAGCACATTCCCTGCAGCTGCAGACCAGACTCTGCTTTTAACCCTTTCAGGAGCGCTATGTCTCAATCTAAGGAGGCTAAACGGGCTGCTAAGAAGCACACCGCGTTTTTTACCTTGTGTACCACTTGCAAGAATGCCTTGCCCAGTGCCCAGACTAATCCGTTATGCACGGGCTGTGACCCGGCCTGCGCTCAAACGTTCCTCGCCGCCGTCGCTGCTGACGGACTTCCTGCGTTTAATCTCCCTGAGTGGGCTGCGTCCCTGTCACGGTCGGTGGAGTCACTGACCCAGGCTATAGACTCACTCCGGGAGACCTCTTTAAGTCAGAAAGCGTCTTTACCTCCCAAGAAGGGCTCTGGCGACGGCCGGGAACCGTCCACCAGCAGGGGCCGTACTTGTTCAAGGGATGGTCAGGTCTCTAGAAAGCAGACCCATGACGCGTCCCCTAGTCACGCTCACGCTTCCGCATCGGTGAGTTCTGTCTCTTGCTCTTCCTCTCCTAATGTTCGCAGTGAGCACGACTCTGAATTCGAATCTGACACGTAAGCCCCTCAGAATCCCCCAAATGACCAAGAGTTGCTTGATTCTCTTATAGAATCAGTCAACAGGATTCTGGAGTTGGATGAGGAAAATATTCCCGCTCCAGCACACGCTATCTCATTTAAGAGAACCAAACGTGTATGCAGGTTATTTACCAGCCATCCGGAGTTTAAGGACATTGTCCAGAAACATAGGGATCGGCCACATAAGCGGTTCACAGGGCAAAAGTCTACTGAGGCTAATACCCTTTTGTTCCAGACCTAATGAAGGATTGGTTACAGTCCCCTTCGGTGGACGCTCCTATCCGTTTCTGAGGAGAAACCCCTCCGATCGTCAAATTGACTACCTTGCCCGCTCAGTTTTTGAACCTTCAGGAGTGGTGCTTTTTCCATCTTTCGCGGCGACTTGGGTCACGAAGGCAATGGCCGCTTGGGCATAAGTCTTAATTCCAGCCTTCCGGGGCACCAATCTTCCACCCGGAGGCAACCAGTGTCGCCAGGCAGATAATTCACGCAGCGGACTTTGTAGTGGACTCTTCTTTAGATGCCGCCAATTGCGCTGCTCAAACTGCCGGGCAGATGCCACATCTAAAAGATCGTTGACTTCTCTGCCCTATCAAACTGGTCGCCTTTTTGGAGAGAAACTGGACCAGCTCATTTCTGATACTACTGGGGGAAAAAGTAAATTCCTTCCTCAACAAAAGGCTGTTCGGCCGTTTCGGAACCAACATCGACGTGTTTTCGATCTCTTCGCAACAACTCCAGTTGGTCCTCTTCTACCTTCTCTTCCGGTTCAGGTCGGTCCCCACGCGGAGACAGAGGATCCCAGGTCTAACCGCTCTTGGACTGTGAAAAATGAGGATGAATGAACTCATGGAGATCAACATCCAACACTGCGGAGACACCATCACATGTTTCTCAACGCAGTGATTCTAGAGCAATGCCCCCATCCCTTATGGGAAAAATGCAAAAACATGCAAAACACAAGCCGCGGAGACACCATCACATATTTCTCAACACAAGCAATGACTAGCCAGGTCTTTCCCCGGGAAGGAACAACCACGGGAAGGGCAGTCTCCAATAAAGGAAACCACTTATGCCAAAACATGGTATCCATCCACAGACCAGCTGTTTCGGGGTATTGCCCCTCATCAGTGTGGAGTAGGAAACTGGCTAGTAGGAGCAATGCCTAGTAAAAGACTGTGAAAAATGAGGATGAATGAACTCATGGAGCTCAACATCCAACACTGTGGAGACACCATCACATGTTTCTCAACGCAGTGATTCCAGAGCAATGCCCCCATCCCTTATGGGAAATATGCAAAGAGACTGCCCTTCCCGTGGTTGTTCCTTCCCGGGGATAGACCTGGCTAGTCATTGCTTGCGTTGAGAAACATGTGATGGTGTCTCCGCGGCTTGTGTTTTGCATAACCGCTCTTGGAAGCCCAGGCCTAGGGCATCTGGATCTATGGGAGCCCGATCTCATAGATCTTCTACGCAATGACTTGTTGCGGCATCCGGCAGACACCGACAAAGTAGGCGGTCGTCTACTTTCCTTCTGTCACACCTGGCGCGCGGTCGTCAACAGCAAGCGGGTTAGGGAGCTGGTGGCCTCCGGATACAAGATAGAATTTTCTTCCCCTCCAACATGGTTTTTCCCATCCTCCTCCCCCCCCCCCCCCCCCCCTCTAAGAAAAAGACAAGAGCCTTCCTTCGGGCTGTTCAGGCTCTGCAAAGGAACGGAATCATCACTCCGGTCCCTCAGCACGAAAGGTTCAGGGGTTTTTATTCAAACCTTTTTGTGGTTCCAAAGAAGGACGGGACGATGTGGCCCATTCTGGATCTCAAACTGTTAAATCAGTTTGTCAAGGTACGGAAATTCCGAATGGAATCTCTCCGATCAGTTGTCGCTTCCATGGAAAAAGGAGAGTTCCTAGCATCCATCGACATTAAGGACGCTTACCTTCACATTCCGATATGCCTGTCCCACCAGCATTTCCTGCATTTTGCAATTCACGAGGAACACTTCCAGTTCGTTGCCTTGCCCTTCGGACTCGCCACCGCCTCCAGGGTCTTTACCAAGGTCATGGCGGCTGTCATGGCCATTCTCCACTCTCGGGGAGTGGTGGTGTTACCGTACCTGGACAACCTGCTCATCAAGGGTCCGTCCCTTCCAGCCTGCAAGGAATCCAAGGATATAACAGTAAATACACTTTCTCACCTGGGATGGCAGATAAACTTCGAAAAGTCTTTCCCAAAACCGGCTCAACAGATTTCCTTTTTAGGAATGATCTTGAACACTTCCCGCGGGTTGGTCATTCTCCCTCCAGAAAAGACCCAAGCCTTACAACAGGCAGAGCGGACTTTTTCCCGACCGACTTCTCACACCATTCGTTTCAGCATAAGAGTTCTCAGAAAGATGGTGGCAGCGATTGAAGCAGTCCCATTCGCACAGTTTCATCTCCGTCCCTTACAACATGTGTTGCTGTTAGCTTGGGACAAGAACCCGTTCTCCCTGGACCATTGGTTCCTTCTTTCTGTCCCTGCGGGTCACATAAGCCCTCAAGTGGTGGACACTGAAGTCCTCCCTGAATCAAGGGAGGTCTCTTCTCCCAGTAAGATGGTTGGTAGTATGGGATTCGGACATAGGTTTATTTCCTGGATTAAATTATTATACGTGGATCCAAAGGGGTACATTAGGATTAACGGGGAGACCTCAGAGTCGTTTGAGTTGTTCAGAGGAACTCGTCAGGGATGCCCCTTATCGCCGTTGCTATTTGCGGTGGCGATGGAGCCATTAGCGATTAAAATTCGTAACTCCACAGAAATACAGGGCTTCAGATATGGGAATCTGGAGGAAAAGATTGCCCTATATGCAGATGACATACTCCTTTTTCTGCAAGATGGGGGAGATTCGTTGACTAAGGTTATGGCCCTTATAGAAAGATTTGGATCCTTTTCCGGATTGAGAATTAATTGAGACAAATCATGTATCATGGGGATTGACCGGGAATTGGGATGTCCACATATAGGTGGGGTGGATGGACAGCTGAAAGTAGTTAATGAATTTAAATACCTCGGAATATGGGTATCAATGCCTATATCTAGATTTCTCGAATTAAACCTGGATCCTTTATTAGTTAAACTTAAAGCCAAGATGACAGCATGGTGTAAACTAGTATTGTCAATAGTAGGGAGGACGAACCTACTTAAAATGATAATGATGCCTCAGTTGGTGTATATTCTCCATAATACCCCGGTGTGGATCCCAAAGAGAAGATTTTATAAAATTAATACTATTTTTAGGGAACTAATTTGGGGGAAAAAACAAGCAAAACTTAAACTGGAAGTGCTCCAAAGGGGGAAGGAGGGTTGGCGGCACCAAACCCATGGATATACTTTATAGCAACGCAAGGGCAGCACTTCAGAGGTTGGCAAGAGGAGGGAAATTTAAACGTTATGGGAAAAGTTTTGGCCCAACTGACCAATAAAAAAATATTAATACAGAGTCTGGAGGCGGGATGCTTTGTGAGTCATGGAAAAGGACTACCTACTTTTAGGTTAATGCATAAAATATGGCAAAATATTAAGAGTCTCAGAGGAATTGGGGAATTGACGACATACACGCCTATTTGGGATAATGCAAGCCTATCAGAACTGTGTAAATTGAAGGATTTTGGTGATTGGGAGAGGAAAGGATTGCAATATATGTGGCAGTTACTGGAGGGGACGGAAATCAAGCCATTTTCTGTATTAAAAGAGGAGTTTGGGCTCTCGAGCAGCGGGGAGTTTCGATACTTCGGTCTCAGGCATGCATTCCAGGCACAGAAACATATGACACATATGACGGTACAAAAAGATGTTGTGTTGGATTATGTGTGCGCGTCTGGGGGTACGAGGGGAGTTATTTCCACCATTTACCGTGACCTATTGTACTCCCACATGATTAGGTTTCCCCTAAAGGCAAAAGCTAAATGGGAGAGGGAAGTGGGACAGATAGAAGATGAAATATGGGACACTATATTAGAATATATGCCCAAACTTTCATTGAGTGAACCGGGTAGGATATCGCAGCTGTACATCATACATAGAACGTATAAAACCCCGGAACTTATGGAAAAAATGGGCCTGAGGGACAATGCGGAATGTCCAAGATGTAGAGTTGAGCCCGCGGGAATGTTACACATGCTCTGGTCCTGCCCAAGACTCTCTTCATATTGGGGGGAGGTTATTGAACAAATTGAGAAGATATACCAATGTGGAGTGGGAAGGGACCCCATAACGTGTGTGTTGGGGTATGTGGAGGAAGTGTCTGTGGGAAATGCATATAAGCCAATTATAGCAAAACTTTTATATGTACACTGATCGCACAAAAATGGATCGATGCCGAGCCCCCGACGGTTGGGGAATTTATTGTACGAGTGAACAATGTAGTTCGGTTAGAAGAAAGAGTTTATAGACGCCGACACAAAGAGGTGCATTTTGAGAAACTTTGGTCTAAGTGGTTGCAGTAGAGTCAACCTTATTGAGAATGTCTTATGGCAATTAGGCTGGGGGGGCGAGGGAGGAGGGGTGGCTTTCTTATGAGGGGGGTAACTCGAATGTCGTATATTTTTTTTTTTTTTTTTTGTATATGTTTTGGATTTTGCATAGGCTTTTGCCTGCATGTAGTGTAAACGGCATTTGAATATAATAAAAAATCTTTGGTTCAAAAAAAAAAGATGGTTGGTAGTAACCACCGACTTAAGTCTTCTAGGCTGGAGTGCGGTCTTTCGTCACCACACGGCACAGGGTCGTTGGTCAACTCGAGAGTCCAGTCTCCCCATCAACATTTTAGAGATACAAGCGATCAGATTAGCTCTACGGAGTTTTCACCATCTCCTCGCAGGTCACCCCATCAGGATCCAATCCGACAACGCCACGACTGTAGCGTATATCAACCGCCAGGGAGGTACTCTGAGCAGGATGGCCATGCACGAAGTGAGTCACATCCTCCATTGGGCCGAGACCAACCATTCGCCCATCTTAGCAATCCACATCCCGGGCGTAAAGAATTGGGCGGCAGATTTTCTCAGTCACCAAGGCCTTGTCTTGGGAGAGTGGTCTCTTCATCCGGAAGTCTTTCAGCAGATTTGTCATCGCTGGGGGACTCCAGATGTGGATCTCATGGCCTCAAGACTAAACAACAAGGTTCCTCGATTCATTGTCCGATCGTGCGATCCATGCGCCATCGGAGCGGATGCCCTAGTTCTGCCGTGGCATCGGTTCCAGCTCCCGTACATCTTTCCCCCTCTTCCCTTGCTTCCGAGGGTCATTAAGAAGATCAGAATGGAGGGAGTACCAGTGATCCTAGTCGCGCCAGATTGGCCGCGCTGAGCAATGTACGCTGAACTAATGCAACTAGTCGCCGACGTCCCCTGGCGACTTCCAGATCGCATGGATCTACTCACAGGGCTTGATTTACCACCAGGACTATGGGGCCCTGTCTTTGACGGCGTGGCCATTGAATCCTGGATTTTAGCACAGGCTGGGTTCTCTCACGACGTAATTTCCACCATGATTAGTGCTAGGAAGCCTGTGTCCATGCGCATCTATCATCGCACCTGGTAAACCTTCTTTTCGTGGTGCAAGGATCATGGTCGATCCCCTCTAGTGTTTTCCATTCTGGCCATATTGGCATTCCTTCAATCCGTATTAAAGTCAGGCCTCCCGCTTAGCTCGCTCAAGGGCCAAATTTCGGCCTTGTCAGTGCTATTCCAACGCAAAATTGCCACCAAACTTCAGGTCAAGACGTTTGTTCAGGGAGTTTCCCATGTGGGGCCTCCTTATAGAAGGCCATTAGAATCATGGGACCTTAACCTGGTTCTTACAGGAGGCTCCATTTGAACCGCTGCAGGACGTGCCACTGACCATTCTCTCGTGGAAGGTGGTCTTTCTAGTGGCAATTACGTCAATTAGACGAGTTTCGGAATTGGCGGCCCTGTCCTGCCGTCCTCCATTCCTGAATTTTCATCAGCACAAGGCAGTTCTCATGACGTCCCCGTTCTTCCTGCCCAAAGTAGTCTCCTCTTTCCATCACAATGAGGAAATTGTTTTGTCCGGCACCAGTCCATCTCATTGAGAAGGCCCTCCACACCCTGGATGTGGTTAGGGCTCTGAGACGGTACATCTCGCGGACAGGTCTGTTCTGCAAGGCTGCGACTTGGTCCAGTCTGCATACTTTTACAAAACATTACCAAATTCATTCTCAGGCCTCTGCAGATGCAGCTCTCGGCAGACGCCTCTTGCAATCGGCAGTACCACAGTGTTGACTATGGTACATGGGGTATTAGCAGATGTATGCTCCCCACCCAGGGACTGCTTTAGGACGTCCCACTGTGTGTCCCCAATGAGGCGTAGGAGAAATAGGGATTTTTGTGTACTCACCGTAAAATCCATTTCTCTGAGCCAATTATTTGGGACACAGCACCCAACCTGTTTAGCCTATTGGCTCACTGTAGCATTCTTAGATTTTGACATGGTTATGGTTATTGTTCACTGTTTATGCTACTGCTTTTTTCACTGAACTGGAGAAATCTCATCCAGCGAGAGGGTGTATACTGCAGGGGAGGAGCTAACTTTTTTTCTGGTTTACTTAGTGTCCTCCTATTGGCAAGCAGCATAAATGATTGGCTCGGAGAAAAGGATTTTTCGGTGAGTACACAAAAATCCCTATTTTTGCAGCTGAAGTGCCCGGGGACTTTGGTGCAAAATGTTTTTTTTTGTCACTAATCTTTAATGTGCCTTAATGAGTTTTAGAAATCAAAACAATGAATTATCATTCATTTGTATGTATACATATATTTATATATTTTAGTTCTATTTGACTTGTAATAAAATAGTTTGACATATGAGTTGAATTTTCATTTCTAGAATGATAAAGCTCGGTGTGACATTAGTGGATTTCTGTATTTTTCGCTTGGTAAGACGCACGGTTTTCCTCAAGTTGGGAAAATTCGGGTGCGTTTTATAAAGCGTACATGCCTTACTGATATTGTGGGTGTAGGCCGAAGGCTGGGATGAGGGGGGGTGCCCGGTGGTTGCTGGCCGCTGCTGCAGGTGTCTCCAGTGCCTAGCGGTGCTGTGTGAGTGGACAAATTAGCAGAGTCCACTGCACACGCACAGGGAAATGTGGAAGTATCGGGGCTCTGGCATGTCGCAAAATGTCGGCAGAGCCCCGGGCATCGCCGGACACCCACGCAGCACCGCTGGACACCGGAGAGACCAGCAGCCAGCAACCGCCAGAGACCCCCGCACCAGCGCGCTGCACATCAGAGCACCCCCTCATCCCTGCCTGCGACCTGCAGAATCACCCCACTCTTGCCTCCTCCAGCAGCGACCCTGGGACACCGCTTCACCGCAGCCACGAGCCCTGGGTAAGCAATAAGATGCATGGATTATAAGAAGCACCACCATTTTATTAAAAAATGGTTTTCTTATTTTTCTCCGAAAAATACGGTAACTGCATTTGGATCTGTATCGGGCTGTGTCCACACATTGTGGTTTATTGGGGGAACTATCTGCAGGGAAGTCCTCACCAGTAGACCAGACCCGGACTTCCATGGAGTCCATACAGCCGGACCAGCTGTATGGTGTTTTTCTTTTTTTTTTTTTAGTCCATAATTGTTTTTTCTTAAAAATACATCAGCTGCTTCTCGCTGAGGGTCTGACTGCTGCTGTCACCACTGAAGGGACAGGCTATGGCAGATTTTCCAGAGGAAAAAATATCTTTGTAATGTTAGGCAATATTCACATTTTATTTTTTGGATACTAATGGCTTACAAAATTCTGATGACCTGTGACAGAGCTGGAATGAATGTGTCGCGTGGATTTATGTCTTCTTACATCAAAGAAGGAATGTGCTCCTCAGACCTCCTGGAGACTTCATAGCCCTGGATCAGACCTAAAATCACAGGACAATAAGGGGATGTGCACACGTTGCGAATTGCTGGGCGGAATTTTCCGCGCGGAATCTGCATCTTTTGGCAGAATCCACAGGTCAAAATCCTCGCGTTTTTTATGCGGATTTAGTGTGGATTTGGCCTGCGTTTTTTTACTTACGGATTCTTATAATGGAATGGGTGTAAAAATGCTGCGGAATCTGCACAAAGAATTGACATGCTGCGGAAAAAAACCTGCTGCGTTTCCGTGCAGATTTTTCCGCAGCATGTGCACAGCGGGTTTTTTTTCTCCATAGAATAAAATTGTACTGTAAATCCCTTGCGGATCCGCAGGAAATCTGCAGCGTGTGCACAGACCCTAAAATCTCACCTTCCTTATCTATGATCTTTCCCAATATTTATGGCTACCACTGTTTATCACTCTCCCATATTGATAGTTCTGCTTCCCTTGTCTTATTATTGCCAGTACTGTTCTGTATAATATGTGACTCTTCACATATTGTCTCACTCATGCTGGCATAATAATCAGATGAGTGCAATCCTCTGCATATTGGCCTGCACTCGGAGCAATGTTCTTCTATCAGGCCGGGCAGATCAGTGGGGTTTTCTCATCTGGACTCGCTTGCAATGTGACTGAACTCAGATGGGTCTGAGCAGAAAACATTGGATGCCATCCGGCCCATCAGTGCGACATTTATAAAGATACAATTCTGTAATATGGAAAACGAAAATGGTTCTGTAAAAGATTAATAGATCATGATTAACAAAAACTGGTTTAGCACAATAATGAGAAGTGAGAACAAATCCTCCCTGTGAAGATCTGATGTTGTGGGTTGTAATAATCACCGAGGCAGGTTACCGATGCAACTATTTTTATTCCATAAATCCAGGGTTGTACAACAAATCCATGTAGATGGCCGACATGTAATGTCCTCAGTACACAATTTCCCCATCTGACATCTCCAAAACTCCATACTCCATGGGGTCCTTTAAATGATGGTCCATCTTCTGGCGGCAGCGGTCGGTTGTCCGGTACCTTCTTCTGAGCCTCTAGTCTAGTCCATAAACACATGCAGTAAATAGCAGTGCAGCGATTGGCAGGGAAGACCGCAAGCGTATGTCCGGTGCTCAGCTTTCTCTGCTCTGCACGTGTGCGGTATTCACAGTCACGGAGTGCACAGCACCTGTGGAGAAACAGGGTTAGTGGGTGCTCTTGTCCACTGGCCCAGCTGTCATTAGCAAGACTGCATGGACCAGGGCTCATACCACTGAACCCACGCTCTGTGGGAGAACACTACACAGACAATGCAGGGTAAGGGTAAAATAGTGTGGCCAAGCTTTACTGAACCACAACACCCACTAGTAAACAGAACAATTCCAGCACTTTCCCCAAGATGGTGCACATTACAAGGTCTCACCCTTCCACTGACTCACCGGGATGCTAGTGGATGTTATGTCAGAGCTCTCAGGGCTGCTATTCCACCTGTGATAACACAGAAAAGAGGTCACAACAGGCGTAGGGAGATAACCGAAAGCAGTCCTGTGTTCTTTCAGCCGGGTCTGACATACCCTCAGCTGGGATCCTGAAGAGTTTCTTGTCCGTTGAGTGTTTAGCAGAATGTCCGGCTGGTGGCTGTTTGTGATGAGATGAGACCTCGTCTCTCTGTCTCAGGCTCTTTTTATACCTCAGGCAGGTAAGCTATTTTTAGAATTACCCAGTTTCCTTCAGTACACCCTCACAACCTTTCCCTATCTACATTCAAAGTCAACAAACTGATTCCAGAATATAAACAAACATCAGATAAGTACACACTATGTTACATGATATATCATTGTGCAAGTCGGTCTTCTTGACCCACAAGAATCCACACTTAAATCCACAAGCCAAATATACAAAGTCAATTCCTCCAGGCCTGCAAAAACATAGCCATCTGGGCAATTAAGATATACTCTGGTTTCTTCACAGCACCTTTCTCGGTTTCTGCCATGGGGCGCAAGGCACCTTTATCTCCCGCGGTCCCGCTGTAGACAGCAAACGCAGCCTGCCGCAGCGCCGATGCTCGGTGGATGGAGCGCGTTGCTCTCTCAGCTGTGCGCTGCTGCTGGTTATCGCCGAACTGACTGCTGCAGCCCGCGCTTTTCCTTTTATCTTACCCCGCCACCCCGGATCATGAGGTTGGTCCGGCTCCTCATTACTGCCCCATGCAACATGGGAGGCAGCCTCAACAGTTCCGGACCAGGCTCGGTACAGGTACCCACAGCTCGGTCTTCGTCCTTACAACAGCACCACCACCACCAGCAGTGTCACCGAGCATCTCCACCCCGTCCCATGGAAGTGTTCAGCTCTCCATCACCCAAACCCTATAGAGAAAGAGTAAATACACTACCCGCCCACTGGCCCTGGTCCTGAATAACAGCATTTACAAATAAATGGCTTTTGAAACGCTGCATCTATTGGAGAAAAACTGTTAAAAAAGTGATGGTGGTGGCTGTTGTGCAGTACATGGTTCCCATCCACCACTAATTTTTCATGCGGGGCCATCCCTGTCCAGCACTCACATTTTGCAGCCAAAATCAGGTGTGCACTGCGCAACGCCATCAGTGGCAAGGTACAGATAACTACCGATACGTGGAACAATAAGCACGGGAAGGGACGTTACTGCGCAGGAGCTGTGGATAGTGATTAAACAAGAGACCGATGAATGGTTGGGGCCGCTGAACACAAGTCTTGGCCTGGTGGTGTGTGATAATGTGTGAAATCTGATAGCAGCTCTAGGCCTAGCCTGTTTGATGTACATCCCTTGCCTGCCACATGTGTTAAATTTAGTTGTGCAAATCTTTATTAAAAATTACCCATATGTTAGAGCTGCTGCAGAAATTGTAGGACGTCTGTGCACACTTATGGAGCTCACACCCTGCAGCTTCTCGCCTGTCTGCCCTGCAGCGTCACTTCTGCCTTCTTGCTAAGTGCCTCATATGCAACGTATCAACAAGGTGGAAGTTGAGTTGGAATACGCTGTAGACACTGCGAGCAGAAGCAAGCAATAATGGAGTTTCAACTGCAGCACGCACGGGTGAGTCGCTCTGTGGAACAACACCACTTCACCATCATGTAGTGAACACAACAGGGTGGCCCTCAGTCGCTCACGAGCATCACTGGAGCATGGCATGAAGGATATAGGACACAGACCAAACACCTCCCACAGAGTAACAGCTTGTCTTTGCCTCTGGGCACCCTGGCACAAATGAGCCAATACATGCTGCTGTGCCTGTGCAATGACCGGTAGAGTTGCCCGATCGTACCCCTCCTGATTACTGGGTTGCCACCCTGCTGCAAAGACAAACTACTATCATTACTTCCAACAATGGAGCGGGATGGCAAAATGTGTGAATACAAGCACACGCTGGTAGAGGCACTATTGACGGCATTCCCACCTGACAGATGAAACATGGCATATGAGGAGGAAGTCGCCAACGCACCTGGGGCACCACCTCAGAAGGGAGGGTTAGCATGGCTGAAATACGAAAAAAAATTCATCAGCACGCCACAACATCCATCACCACCATCTGATACGGTGTCCGTACAACCAGGTGCCAGCATTATAACAACATGGTGGATGAGTACTTGTACATGTCCACATGTCTGCAGGTACTAAGTGATGGGTCTGCCCATTTAACTTGTTGGTTTCCAAACTGGACACATGGCCTAGGCTTGTCCTTTTTTTACTTGTAAGTCCTGGCAAGCCCCATGGCAAGTGTAATGTCGGAACGTGTGTTTATCACAGCGGGGGATGTAATCATACATAGGCGCATCCACCCGTCCAAAGCCAACGTGGGCACTGTCGCATTCACTAAAATAAACCAGGAGTGGAGCACACAGGACTTATCTGTACCTTTGGTTGACTAGACAAATGTACCATCTGCACCCAGACATTGTTATACTCTCTTTGCCATTCAATTTATTTTAGGGCCTCACCATAAATGAAGAGAAAAAAAATCAACAAAAATAATGTTGGATACCATCTGCCCTGCCTCTTCCACCTACACCGCAATGTCCACCTACTGCTCGTCCACCTACACCACCTCCTCCACTTGGACATCCGACTACTGTATCTACATTGTTCTTTTTTATTTTATACTATGTTCTTTTAAGTGCTGTCCCTAAAAGATAAAGTAATAAAAAAAAACAACACAATAACTGTATTGGATACCTCATCCCCTGCCTCTTCCACCTTCATCGCCACGTCCACCTCAAGCTTATCCACCTACTATACCTCCTACATTTGGACTTACGCCTCTTTTTTTCTAAATTATAAATAAAATTTCTATTCTCTGTTATGTCCACATTTGTTTTCAGGACTATTGTCCTGCTTACCCCCATTTTGTTCCCTTTTTCAGCTTTACCCCTTAATACCCCCATTTTGCAGCATGAAAGTTCGAGACCACGTTGACCTCTATTGGCTGAGATTTGGTCTCATTATGCTGGGAATGGCCCAATAAACATGAACCTTTTCAGCCTATTAATCAGTCAACAGCTGTCTGCTTTTTATTTGCTGGTTATTAAAAAATGAATGGACTCCCAAAAAAATTAATTAGGGTCCCCTCCATTTTTAATAAACAACTAGGCAAAACAGACAGCTAAGGGCTGATATTAAAAGTCTGTGACGGGCCATGGATATTGGCCCTTTCCTACACTAATTAAACTAGTCCTCAGCTGCACGATAAATGGATAATCTATTAGATGTGCTGATTCTTGTGCTTTACCTCAGCTCTTCCTGATTACCCCAATTGCCACTGCACAAAAGCAATCTATAAGTATAATTCCAGCTGTTATTTGTAAAAAATCACTGCTTACATCAACCCCAGGGTTGGTAAGGCTACTTTCACACTAGCGTCGTGCACTGCACGTCGCTATGCGTCGTTTTGGAGAAAAAACGCATCCTGCAAAGTTGCCCGCAGGATGCGTTTTTACTCCATAGACTAACATTAGCGACGCATTGCGACGTTAGGGCACACGTCGCATCCGTCGTGCGACGGATGCGCCGTGTTTTGGCGGCCGTGACGCACAAAAAAAGTTACATGTAACGTTTTTTGTGCGTCGTCTCCGCCATTTTCGACCGCGCATGCGCAGCCGAAACTCCGCCCCCTCCTCCCCGGACATTACAATGGGGCAGCGGATGCGATGAAAAACTGCATCCGCTGCCCCCGTTGTGCGGCGCTTCCACACTATGCGTCGGTGCGCTGCAACGTCGCATAGCGACGTGCAGCGCACGACGCTAGTGTGAAAGTAGCCTAAGAGAGGTGTCTATGAAACACCCCTATTAATAACACTGTAAGTAAAAATAAACACACAGATAAAAAAAACAAGGATTTTAAATATAAAAACAGACACCATCTTTCACCCATATTTACCAAAAAAAACACCTGCAGGTCCAATGTAATGCACAAGGTCTTGCGTAATCCACATCAATGTCCCAAGACGATCCCCGGTTCCAATACATAGAGGCCACAGAGACATCATAAAACATGACCTCTACCCATGTCTGCCATACACACTAAGGGTGGCATGGAAGCCACCACCTAAGTCTGGTATTAAACTACTCCAAAGGACCTGACCCTTTAACCCACTGGGATTTAGATTTCTCAGTGTGAACCGGCTATTTCCAAGTGGGCAGAAGTACGAGATCCCTCTGGCTACTTGGATTTAGCTTTCTCATTGTGAGCCGGCTATTTCAAATTGGGCAGAAAGACCAGATCCCTATAGCCACTTGGATTTGGCTTTCTCACGGTGAGCAGGATAAATCCAAGTGGGCAGAAGGACCTGGTCTTTTAGCTTACTAAGTCTGGTATTAAACCACTCCAAGGGACCTGGTCCTTTAGCCCACTGAGATTTAGCTTTTCACAGTGAGCAGGCTAAAACCAAGTGGCCAGAGGTTCCTGGTCCTTATGCCCACTTGGAAATAGCCGACTCTCACTGAGAAAGCTAAATCCAAGTGGGCTAAAGGACCAGGTCTCTTGGAGTGGTTTAACACCAGACTTGGTGGACAAAAGGAACAGGTCCTTCTGCCCACTTGGATTTAGCTTGCTCACCGAGAAAAGCTTAATCCTAGTGGGATAAAGGACCAGGACCCTTGGAGAGGTTTAATACCAGACTTAGTAAGCTAAAAGACCAGGTCCTTCTGCCCACTTGGATTTGGCCTGCTCACTGTGAAAAAGCTAAATCCAAGTGGCCAGAGGGACCTGGTCCTTTAAATCACTTGGATTTAGCTTTCTCAGTGAGAACCGGCTATTTCCCAGTGGACAGAGGTACCTAATCATTTAAACCACTTGTATTTAGCTTTCTCAGTCTGAGCAGGCTATTTCCAAGTGGGCAGAAGGACCAGAGGTCCCTATGGCCACTAGGATTTAGCTTTCTCAGTGAGGGTCGGCTATTTCCAAGTGGGCAGAAGGATCAAGTCTTTTAGCTTACTAAGTCTGGTGTTATACTACCCCAAGGGACCTGGTCCTTTAACCAACTGAGATTTACCTTTCTTACAGAGAGCAGGCTAAATCCATGTTGGCAGAAGGACCTGGTCCTTTAGCCTGCTAAGTCTAGTATTAAAACACTCACAGGGACCTCATCCTTTAGCCAACTGGGATTTAGCTTTCTCACAGAAGAGCAGGCTAAATTCAAGTTGGCAGAAGGACCTGGTCCTTTAGCCTGCTAGGTCTAGTATTAAAACACTCACAGGGACCTGGTCCTTTAGGCGACTGGGATTTAGCTGTCGCAGAAGAGTAGGCTAAATTCTAGTTGGCAGAAGGACCTGGTCCTTTAGGCGACTGGGTTTTAGCTTTCTCACAGAGAGCAGGCTAAATCCAAGCTGGCAGAAGGACCTGGTCCTTTAGCCTGCTAGGTCTAGTATTACAATACTCACAGGGACCTGGTACTTTAGCCAACTAGGATTTAGCTTTCTCACAGAGAGCAGGCTAAATCCAAACTGGCAGAAGGACCTGATCTTTTAGCCTGCCAGGTCTAGAATTAAAACACAGGGACCTGGTCCTTTATCCAACTGGGATATAGCTTTCTCACAGAAGAGTAGGCTACATTCAAGTTGGCAGAAGGACCTGGTCCTTTAGGCGATTGGGATTTAGATTTCTCACAGAGAGCAGGCTAAATCGAAGTTGATTGAAGGACCTGGTCCTTTAGCCTGCTAGGTCTAGTATTAAAACACACAAACAAGAAGTATTCAGCTCACCCCTCTTCACTCCTGATCACACCTCCGACGCACGGAAACACCCTGACCCGGGTGTATAGTGCATGCACAACATAAAGATGGATTTTTCCAGCGTCTCCAGGAGATAAAATAATAATTGCTTTATTGAGAATATAAAATCTTCATACCATCAGGTAAAAACGACATAAAGAGGCGTATGGAGGGGAGCAATTTCCTACACGTTTCACCCTGAAAGGGCTTAATCATGGAATGCGTAAGAAAGGTCTCCAAGCAAATATTTAAACACATCAAGAAAACAGGTGAACCAATTAGATGAAAAACACACCCATTCGTTTAGCATGGAAAAAAAAAAAAAAAAATTTAAATCAACTGTGCAAAGGATGGAGACCAACACACAAAAAAATTTGTAATGACAAAAAAGATGAGAGGAAAAAAGAAAGAGAAAAAAAAGGAAAAAATACTAGTGTATAATGTAAACAGTTAAAAAACACACATTAATGTTATAAAGAAGCCATAGTATATTTTGATGGTGTTATAACAAGAGTCTTGCGATTCACAAACAATTTATGTACAATTTATTGACAAAAAGGGAAAAAAAAAAATCACCATTTTCTTTTCTTTTTTTTTTTTTCCCCCCTTCTTTTCTTTCTCCCTGTTACTTCTTCCTGCTTTTGTTTCCCTCTTCCTACTTATATTCCCTTTTCTTTTGTTATGGGGAAAATAGGGTAACATGGAAGAGAAAGGGATGCCTAAGGCTAAGTGCACACGTACCGGAACTCTCGCGGAAATTACCGCGAGAGTTCCGGAATTCCAGTCCGCGGGAAAATCGCATTTTAAATTCCCGCGATTTTCCCGCGGAAAAACTAGCATTTTGCAAGCGTATTTAGCTTGCAAAATGCTAGCGTTTTCCAAGCGATCTGTAGCATCGCTTGGAGAACTGATTGACAGGTTGGTCACACTCGTCAAACATAGTGTTTGACGAGTGTGACCAACTTTTTACTACTGAGGCTGCCTATGCGGCATCAGTAGTAAAATATAGAATGTAAAAAAAAAAATAAAAAATGGTGTTATTCTCACCCTCCGACGTCCCGCGCATCAGTTCCCAGTAATCCTTTGCGAAAATGCCCGCAATGACGTCAGTTCTCGCGGGATCGCGATGTCTCGCGGTAATTCGCGATGACGTCGCGCGAATGACCGCGAGACTTCGCGATCCCGCGAGAACGGACGTCATCGCGAGCATTTTCGCAAAGGACTACTGGGAACGAGAGCGTGAAGAGAAGCGGGAAGACTGCGCGGGACGCCGGAGGGTGAGAATAACAATATTTTTTATTTTTAAATTCTATTTTTTACAGGGATATGGTACCCAAAGCCCGGAGGACAGTCTCCTCTCCTCCGGACCGTGGGTACCATCCGCAAATGTTCTGCTTACTTTCCGCATGGTGTGCACAACCACATGCGGGAAGTAAGCGGAACAATGCATTCCTATGGGTGCGGGATCGCCGCGATTCCGTAAAATTAATGAGCATGCTGCGGTTTTTACCGCGAAGCGATTCCGCCGCGGTAAAAACCGCAGCATTAGCACAGCATTGCGGAATCCCATAGGATTGCATGGGATGCTTATTTTTCGCGGCAAAATCGCGCGGTTAAAACCGCCGCGGAAACGCGAAAAAAAGCCACGTGTGAACTCAGCCTAAGAATACTGCATGATTAGATCTCTCCTCTTATTCATACCATGCGGCACTCTAGTACCCAATTTGTAGATCCAGAAAGACTCTCGATTGAGAATCTTTCTGCGGTGGTCCCCTCCCCTAGTTGGTTTGTACACCTTTTCAATGCCAATGAATGTAAGGGAATCCAGGCACCTATTATGAATAGTAATAAAGTGCCTCGAGACTGCAGAAACATTTACTGCGGAAGGATTTAGTGTATCAGACATATGTCTGCGTATCCGCTGTTTAAGAGGACAAGTCGTACAACCTACATATTGAATTGAGCAAGAAGTACATTCAATAAGATAAACAACATTAGGGGTATTACAATTAATAAAATCCCTAATGTTGTAAGTTAAACCAGTAAACATAGAAGTGAATGATTTGCATTTCTTAACATGTTTACATGAAATGCAGAAATTATGCCCACAGCCAAAAAAGCCAGTACATGATAACCAATTTTTGGAATTACTTTTTTTATTATTATTACTGACTACTAAACTAGGTGACAAAATATGGGCTAAATTGGGCGCCCTTTTTGCTACGAAATTAATTTTATTTTTTTCTAGAATATGGCTGTCAGACACCGCACTGAACTTGCTCACTGAGCCAGTGCGCGTGTCCTGAGTAAAGCGAACTGTGCTCAAAGCTACCTGTGGAGCGGGCAGCAACCGAATAGATGCGTACTTCAGAACAGCAGGACCTGAAGCACGTGACTGCTAGAGGCGTGGCCTAAACTCCACAGAGCTAGGAGCTGCAAGAGAACTCCTAGCAGGGTAACTGCGAGACAAAGTTACCAAGGGGCATAGACAGTGAGAATAGTCAGGACGTAGCCAATGAGTCACACACAGAGATAGCTGTAGGGTACCAAAGGGGGCGAGCAGAGAGTAGTCAGGTCACATGCAATGAGTCATACACAGATAATAACGCAGTACAAAATCAACAGGCAAACTCACAACGGGAAACAGAATCGGGTCAGAACCATATAAACAAGCTATAGCAACAAACAGGCACACGGGGGTCAGCACACTAGGCCAATGGCAAAAGTATAACTGGTAGGGATTGAAGCTACCCAGGGGTTTATGAAGCTCTCCCAGAACCAGAAAGAGGCCACAATCATTAACCCCAAGTGTGCAGGTCAAAACCTGCACAGAGCTCCAGACATTAACCCCCGGTGTGCAGCTCAAAAACCCGCACTGGGATCATGACAGTACCCCCCTCTCAACGGGGGGCCTCCGGACCCCCAGGCTTCCCCGGGTACTTGGCATGGAACGCCTGAACCAGGCGATCTGCATGTACCAAGCGAGCAGGGACCCATGAGCGCTCTTCTGGTCCATATCCCTTCCAGTGGACCAGGTACTGCAAAGAGCAGCGCACCCGCCGAGAGTCCACAATATGTCCGACCTCATACTCCAATTGACCCTCCACCAGCACTGGAGGAACAACAGTCTCAGAGTTCTCTTTGACAGATCCTGCTGGTTTCAACAGAGACTTATGGAACACATTAGATATTTTTAAGGAGGCGGGGAGACGCAACCTATATGCCACAGGGTTGACTATCTCCATAATCTCGTACGGACCAATGAACTTTGGTCCCAACTTAACTGATGGTACCTTTAAGTTGATGTTACGCGTGGAGAGCCAAACCTTCTCTCCCACCTGAAACATGTCTCCCGAGGCTCTCTTTTTGTCCGCAAAATATTTGTATCTCCCCTGGGCTCGAGAGATATTACGCTGGACCTCAGCCCAGAGGTCTTTTAACCGTTGAACGGACCCCTCTGCTCCTGGACATCCGGAATCACCTGAGAAAACTCCCCAAAATGCGGATTAAAGCCATAGTTAATCAGGAATGGGGACATGTTGGTGGACTGACTCACCCGGTTGTTAAAAGCGAATTCAGCCAACGGTAAAGCATCACACCAATCCTCCTGTCTGGCGGAGGTCAGACACCTGAGAATTTGCTCCAGGGATTGATTGGTGCGTTCTGTCTGACCATTACTCTCCGGGTGATATGCCGACGAGAAGGAGAGTGAGATGCCCAATTTCATACAGAACGCCCTCCAAAATTTGGCCACAAACTGCACACCTCTGTCAGACACAACATTCAGGGGTACCCCATGCAATCGGACCACATGCTGCACAAACAATCTTGACAACGTTTCTGCTGAAGGTAATGCTGCCAAGTGAATGAAATGGGCCTGTTTAGAAAACCTATCCACCACCACCCAGATCACGGTATTGCCCCTGGAAGGTGGAAGGCCGGTAATAAAATCCATGGAAAGATGAGTCCATGGCCTATCAGGAACCGGTAAAGGTATGAGTTCCCCAGCCGGTCGGTTATGCGAGCTTTTGGAACGGGCACATATGCCACAAGCAGAAACAAATTCCTTGACATCGGACCTTAACGAAGGCCACCACAAACCCCTGGCTACTGCCTCTCTAGTGGCCTTGATACCTGGATGAGCACTCAGCCTAGAATCATGAAACTCCTGCAGAAGTCTAGGCCGCAATGAATCTGGAACAAACAGTTTATCGCTTGGCCTGGTTGCCGGAGCTAGGGCCTGAGCCCTTAGGATTTCTTGTTCCAACTCAGTTGAGACCCCCGCCACTACCACCCCTGGGGGAAGAATGGAGGACGGCAGCTCAGGGGGAGACACTGGATCAAAACTTCTGGACAGGGCATCCGCTTTAACATTTTTGGACCCCGGTCGAAAAGTAATTGAGAACTGAAATCGTGAAAAAAAAAGTGACCAACGGGCCTGTCTAGGAGTAAGCCTCTTAGCAGATTCAAGGTATGCCAAATTTTTGTGATCCGTGACAACCGTGATAGGGTGAGCCGCCCCTTCCAAAAAGTGCCTCCATTCCTCAAACGCCAGCTTGACCGCAAGAAGTTCTCTATTGCCTACATCATAGGTTTTCTCAGCTGAAGAGAACTTCTTGGAGAAGAAGGCACAGGGTTTGAGATTGGTAAGGGTGGCCGGACCCTGGGACAGCACAGCCCCCACCCCCACTTCAGAAGCATCCACCTCCACAATGAATGGTTTGGACGGGTCAGGTTGCACCAACACCGGGGCAGACATAAAACATTTCTTAATCGCTGAGAAGGATTCCTTAGCGAGTACAGACCAATTTTTTACATCAGCTCCCTTCTGGGTAAGATCCGTGAGTGGTTTCACCACTTGTGAGAAACCTTTAATGAATCTCCGGTAATAGTTCGCAAATCCTAAGAAGCGCTGGAGCCCCTTGAGATCTCGAGGCTGAACCCAGTCAGCGATCGCCAGCACCTTCTTAGGATCCATACGAAACCCCTCACAGGACACAATCAACCCCCAAAAAGACAGCTCCTGTACAAAAAATGAACATTTTTCCAATTTGGCGAACAATTGGTTCTCCCTGAGTCTCTGGAGAACTGTCTTTAAATGTTGCAAGTGAGATTGACTGTCCGGGGAATACACCAAAATAGCATCCAAATAAATAATAACAAAATGGCCTATCAGATCAGAAAACACTACATTGATGAAATTTTGGAAAATAGTGGGTGCATTAGTTAACCCAAATGGCATTACCAGGTTCTCAAAGAGTCCTTCTGATGTGAGGAATGCTGTTTTCCACTCGTCCCCTTCCCGAACCCTTATCAGATTGTAGGCCCCCCGCAGATCTAACTTGGAGAACCATTGGGCCCCAGCTAACTGGTTACATAAGTCTGGGATGAGGGGAAGCGGGTAAGAGTTCCTAACCGTTATCTTGTTCAGTTCCCGAAAGTCGAGGCACGGCCGCAAACCACCATCTTTTTTCTTCACAAAGAAGAACCCTGCTGCCACAGGTGACACAGAAGGCCTGATATGCCCTTTGCGGAGACTCTCAGCTATGTACTCCTTCATGGCTTGGCGCTCAGGCCCAGACAAATTGAACAATCGAGCCTTAGGTAACTTGGCTCCGGGTACTAAATCAATGGCACAATCATAGGGTCTATGTGGTGGCAGCGCCTCAGCCTCACTTTCGGAAAAAACGTCTTCGAAATCTTTCAGGTACTCCGGAATACTTTCCAGATCGACAGACGACACAGACACGGATTTAACAGCGTTAACAAGATGTCCCCGGTTACCACATTTATTATTGCATCCCCATTGAGTGATTTCCCCTGTAACCCAATCAATGGTAGGATTATGGCGTTGAAGCCAAGGCATCCCCAGTACCAGTCCTGCAGGCAAGTTATCTAGCACCAGACAACTTAGTTTCTCCACATGAGTGGAACCCACTTTTAGAGAAAAATGTTCAGACCTGCAACAGATACCGTCTTGGTTAAGAGGAGATGAGTCAATTGCCACAAGTTTAACAGGATCATGAAGCCTGACTGTCCCTATCTTATTAAGAGTCATAACCTTGGTATCAATCAGGTTCACAGCCGAACCGCAGTCAATAAAAGCAGTAGTCTGAACAGGACCATAACCAAGTTCCAGTTCCACCTGCAGCACCATTTTTGCACATGAGGAAAATTGTACCTGAAGGTCTGGGTAGCCTCCTCGATTACTACCCAGACCTAGTCGTTTCCCGCCATCTTGGAGGATGACGGACAGGAGGGGCAGTCCTTCTTCCAATGTCCAGATTTCCCACAATAGAAGCACAACTGCTTTTCCCGGCGGCGTCTTCTTTCTTTTCCCTCACAGGTGACAGCGCTCACCTCCATAGCCATAGGAAGAGACTGGGTCTCATCTCCACTGAAGAATAAGGGCGATTCCCGTTGCATAATGCCTCTAGCCCGCAGCCTGCGATCCATGCGAACCGCTTGGACCATGGCATCCTCCAGGGGGTCATGCGGAGGATGGAGTGCCAAAGCATCCTTCAGACATTCACACAGGCCTCTGTGGAACAGCCCCCGAAGGGCGGCATCATTCCAGGAAATCTCCGCTGCCCAACGTCTGAATTCAGTACAGAACCATTCGGCCGAGTGCTCCCCCTGACAGACACTCATTACTTTGTCCTCAGCCAACCGCACTCTATCAGGCTCATCATAAATAAGCCCTAAGGCTTCAAAAAATGCATCCACAGACATTCTCTCAGGGGCAGAAGAGGAAAGTGAGAATGCCCAGGCTTGTGGGGACCCCCTAAGCAGGGACATCACCACCCCCACCCTCTGTTTCTCATCCCCAGAGGAGCGGGGTCTCAAAGAAAAAAAAAAAAAGCTTACAGCCCTCCTTAAATGCCCTGAACTCATCCTTGTTACCAGAAAATATATCTGGCAATTTAACCGGGGATTCAGGTGGGACTAAAATGACATCTCTATTCCCCACCTGCTGGAAGCCTGCGGAAAGTACCCCCTGAACTGAGTCCTCAACCCGCCGTTGGGACTGGGCCAGAGCTTGGTGTTCCAAACTAAGCTTCTGCATCGACTGAGTCAAGCTTTTCACCTGCTCAGATAAAGCACACATTGGGTCCATGCTGCAGAAGTGAGGAGAGAAAAAAAAATTGTAGGCCAGTTATAATGTCAGAGACACCGCACTGAACTTGCTCACTGAGCCAGTGCGCGTGCCCCGAGTAAAGCGAACAGTGCTCAAAGCTACCTGTGGAGCGGGCAGCAACCGAATAGATGCGTACTTCAGAGCTGCAGGGCCTGAAGCACGTGACTGCTAGAGGCGCGGCCTAAACTCCACAGAGCTAGGAGCTGCAAGAGAACTCCTAGCAGAGTAACTGCGAGACAAAGTTACCAAGGGGAATAGACAGTGAGAATAGTCAGGACGTAGCCAATGAGTCACACACATAGATAGCTGTAGTGTACCAAAGGGGGCGAGCAGAGAGTAGTCAGGTCACATGCAATGAGTCATACACCGATAGTTGCAAGGTACAAGAGGGGCGAGCAGAGAGTAGTCAGGTCACATGCAATGAGTCATACACAGATAATAACGCAGTACAAAATCAACAGGCAAACTCACAACGGGAAACAGAATCGGGTCAGAACCATATAAACAAGCTGTAGCAATATACAAGCACACGGGGGTCAGCACACTAGGCCAATGGCAAAAGTATAACTGGCAGGGATTGAAGCTACCCAGGGGTTTATGAAGCTCTCCCAGAACCAGAAAGAGGCCACAATCATTAACCCCAAGTGTGCAGGTCAAAACCTGCACAGAGCTCCAGACATTAACCCCCGGTGTGCAGCTCAAAAACCCGCACTGGGATCATGACAATGGCAAAGTAAATTATCCTGTGATAAAATTGGTAAATGTTTTTGTATTATTTTTACAATATCCTTGAATTGCGGAGAAAAATTGGTAGAAAAAGTTAATTGATGATTGATATTGTGTTTATTTTTGTGATGGTCTGAAAAAAGATCCGATCTATCAATTTGATTCACTGTCTTTTGGGCTCTGTTCAGACACCAGTTGGAATACCCCCTATGTTTAAGTTTGGTATTAGCTTTATTGGTTTCATGTGGGAGAAGATCAGATCTAGAACAATTACGTTTAAGTCTGATCAATTCTCCAATGGGGATATTTTTCACAGTATGTGGAGGGTGACATGAGCTGGCTAACAAAATGGAATTGGAGTCAGTTTCCTTATGGTAGGGAAGAATGTCAATTATGTTGTGGTTACCAAAAAGAGTCACATCCAAATGGTATACGGATGGACTGAAAAAGTAAATTTAAGGTTAAAAGAATTTTGATTGAGATGATTTATGAAGGAATGTGCTGTAGCAACATCTCCCTTCCAGATAAATAATAGATCATCAATATAACGTGTATAAAAAAGCAACTGGGATTTAGCTTTCTCACAGAGAGCAGGCTAAATTCAAGTTGGCAGAAGGACCTGGTCCTTTAGCCTGCTAGGTCTAGTATTAAAACACTCACAGGGACCTGGTCCTTTAGCCAACTAGGATTTAGCTTTCTCATAGAGAGCAGGCTAAATCCAAGCTGGCAGAAGGACCTGGTCCTTTAGCCTGCTAGGTCTAGTATTAAAACACTCACAGGGACCTGGTCCTTTAGCCAACTAGGATTTAGCTTTCTCACAGAAAGTAGGTTAAATCCAAGCTGGCTGAAGGACCTGGTCCTTTAATCTGCTAGATATAATATTAAAACACTCACAGGGACATGGTCCTTTAGCCAACTGGGATTTAGCTTTCTCACAGAGAGCAGGCTAAATTCAAGTTGGCAGAAGGACCTGGTCCTTTAGCATCCTAGGTCTAGTTTTTAAACACTCACAGGACCTGGTCCTTTAGCCTGCCAGGTCTAGTATTAAATCCTCATGGATAAAATATTTTTTTTTTTCGGACTCACTGTGCGCTGCTTGACAAAGTTTCTAATTAGAAACTTCGAAACGCGTTGGGAATTAAACTGTTAAAACCCTTCATGCTGTACTACTGAACTTTGTCAAGCAGCGCACAGTGAATCCGAAAAAAAAATATTTTATCCATGAGGATTTACATTGGCGGTCACGGAGTGGACCTTCGGGCGTGCAGCAGCTGACAGTCGATTATATGCTTTCATCTCCCCTGGAAAAGGTGAGTGAACTTCCTACCATTTATTCTCAATACCACCCAGATAAGACCCTATTGCGCCCTTTTTTTTCCTTCAGCTTCTTTTATATTAGGTCTAGTATTAAAAGACTCACAGGCACCTGGTCCTTTAGCCAATTGGGATTTAGCTTTCTCACAGAGAGCAGGCTAAATCCAAGTTGGCTGAAGGACCTGGTCCTTTAGCCTGCTAGATCTAATATTAAAATCCTCACAGGGACCAGGTCCTTTAGTCAACTATGATTTAGCTTTATCACAGACAGCAGGCTAAATCCAAGTTGGCTGAAGGAACTGGTCCTTTAGCCTTCTAGATCTAATATTAAAACCCTCACAGGGACCAGGTCCTTTAGTCAACTAGGATTTAGCTTTCTCACAGAGAGCAGGCTAAATCCAAGCTGGCAGAAAGACCAGGTTCTTTAGCCTGCTAGATCTAATATTAAAACACTCACAGGGACATGGTCCTTTAGCCAACTGGGATTTAGCTTTCTCACAGAGAGCATGCTAAATTCAAGTTGGCAGAAGGACCTGGTCCTTTAGCCTCCTAGGTCTAGTATTAAAACACTCACATGCACCTGGTCCTTTAGCCAACTGGGATTTTGCTTTCTCCCAGAGAGCAGGCTAAATCCAAGCTGGCAGAAGGACCAGGTTCTTTAGCCTGCTAGGTATAGTATTAAAACACTCACAGGGACCTGGTCCTTTAGCCAGCTGGGATTTAGCTTTCTCACAGAGAGCAGGCTAAATCCAAGCTGGCAGAAGGACCTGGTCCTTTAGCCAACTGGGATTTAGCTTTCTCAAAGAGAGCAGGCTAAATGCAAGCTGGCAGAAGGACCAGGTTCTTTAGCATAATAGGTCTAGTATTAACACTCACAGGGACATGGTCCTTTAGCCAACTAGGATTTAGCTTTCTCACAGAGAGCAGGCTAAATTCAAGTTGGCAGAAGGACCTGGTCCATTTGGCCAACAGTTATAGTAGTAACCCCTTCACAACGCATGATTCAGTTACGTCATATATCATAAAAATATAAGACAAAAAAAATCGCTTTTGCTCCATTTTAAAAATACACAAATTTGGAATTGACGTGTTCAGAAAGGTCTGATCAGTCAAAATCTAAAATAATCTGATCGGTAAACGGCATAGGCCTTTTCACACTTCAATTATTTGACGTCAGTCAAAATCTGCCGTTTTTATAAAAAAACGGATCCGCCATTTTTTTGGCGGATCCGTTTTTTCCCCCATAGACTTGCATTAGCGGCGGATTTTGACTGATGGTTGTCTGTCAAATCCGTTTTTTGACAGTTCCGTTTGAATTTTAGCGTCCGCCAGCTGGAGTAGACGGACAATGTAACGCTTTTTTTCTTTCTCTCTATCAGTTCCTTTAAATTTCAAGTACTTAGCGGCTGCAGCAGATCCATCCAAGAAACGGATCCGGTGGCATCCGTTTGTTGCAAAACGGAAACGGATCCGTTTTTTCACACTTTGGCAGATTGCAACTGACGGCAAACAACTGAAGTGTGAAACAGGCCTTAACGAGAAAAAAAATTGAAACGTCATAATTACGTATTTTTTGCTCCATTAAAAAACCCCACAAATGTGGAATTGACGTGTTCAGAAAGGTCTGGCTAATCAAAATCTAAAATAATCTGATCGGTAAACGGCATAACGAGAAAAAAACGAAAGCCATAAAAACATTTTTTTTGGTCGCCGCAACATTGCAATAAAATGAAACGAGAGGTGATCAAAACATGGCATCTGCGCCAAAATGGTATCAATAAGAACGTCCCGCGAAAATAAAAAAAAATCCCAACGGTGATGTGGATGGAACAATAAAAAAGTTATGGGAAGGAAAAAAAAAACGGAAAATCGCACGAGGGTTAAAACACTACTAGGTGCATGCATGGAAAAAAAATCTGTGGTTGTGTGTGTAGGGAAGGTGACCTGACGTACGGACGGACGTGTCAGAATGGAGAAAGATAGGTTTGCACAGTTTAGGTAGGTGTCAGTAATATAGTGGGAAACAGCTAGGAAAGTGTAGGTGACGTGCAGTACCTTGGGATGACCATTAGATGGCAGGGTGGAGTGTGAGCAAAGGACGTGACATCAGCTTAGGGCTTTAGAAACCGTTGGTCATGGGAGGCGGAGTGACAGTTAGAGTGACAGTTTCAAGGAACCGGGAGAGCTATAAATATTGAGGGAGGGTTCCAGAAAGTTCCAGTCCCCAGGGGGAGCTCAGGTGACAGGAGGACTGTGACAGTCTTTGCGCTCTGAGGAGAATCTTACCAGGGGGACTGAGGAGAGAGAACGTCAGGGGGGTGGTCCTGACAGGAAGATACCGCAGAAGAGACGAGGCAGTGAGTGCTATATACCGTATTTGACACAACGACTGACCAGTGAAAGCGCTGTTGGTTATTGGGCCTAGGGCGGCCACAGTGGCGGACCCGTCAGGAGCGTCAAACACTGAAGGAGGGACAGTACGCATATGTACGTCCCTTTTGTAAAAGTACTGTGTGTAAACGGCTCTAGAAACGGAGGGCCGACAAGTGAAGAAACGTGCGGTGTGCTGCGGAGGCCGTCAGGCGGACGGCAAGTAAAGAAATAAACTTGGACCTGTTGCACCCAGTACCTGCCTCCATCTTGTCTCTGTGTCATCTCTGCGCGGTAGTGAAAGAGGGACCACCCCCCCCAGCTCGGCCCACCACCGACCCTACATTTGGCGTAGTCGGCAGGATCGCCGCCGCTAATACATCATCTTCTGCGGCAGACCTGCCTCAAAGAATGGAAAAGGACTTAGACTACTCTGTTTGGATTACAATTACCTGTGGATTACAAATTACCTACCTGTGGAATACAAAAGGGGAGCGCTGTGGCGGATCTGTGTGGCCAGCAGAGGATCCGGGGCGGTACCAGGGACTGTGCAGTATGGCGGTGCTGCTTCAGCGCAGAGGAGAGGTCCGGGTGTTTGCAGTTGATCAGAATGGACTGGGACCCCCTCCAACGTACCCCAAAAGGAAGCAGTATGTGCCTGGAGATCGACGCTTCCATATATTGGACCCTGACAGGTGGGTGGAGAGGCCTGCCAACACCCCACCTCACAGAGGTAGTGGCACAGAAGAAAAACTTGGCTGCGGCTGTCTGATGCCATTCGAGTGCTGCCCAACGGACGGTATGAGACGCTGCGGGTGTCGGGGCATCGGCCGACTAGAGTGGCAATGGCGGCAGGAGATGGAGCTGCACCAGAAGTCATCTGTAGAACCACAGGCAGGCAGCGGGATGCTGAGCCGGGGAGCGGAGCCTGAGCAGAGTCAGCGAGAACGGCCGCCACCAATACCAGCAGAGGACTTCTCAGCGGAGCCCCTGAGTCCGGAGGGAAGGCCCGCAGGACAGTGGAGCAAGGAACGGAGGCTGCGGGGGAAACTGCGTGATGATGGAACGGAGGCCGCAGCGCGGGGGAAGGTGAGAGTACCCCCGGCCCTACCAGTGCCTCCGCAAGCGGCCCCCACCATTCTGCTGCAGCACGCGGCCCCCTGCGCACCGGAAGGCCTAGTTACCATGGGCCCCGTGGTGTATGCGGAGCTGAGTGAGGTCCCCGCTCATGTCCCCGAACTACCCCGCCCGGAGTCACCAGTGCAGAGCTCACCCAAAGAAGACGCTGCTGCGCTTTCCCTGCTAATAGCAGCTGCATCGTTGAAATCGGCCGTTACTCCGACTCCGTTGGAAGTAGTGGATGCGGCCTGTCCTGAGGCCGCGGTTATGCCGCTGCTGGAGTCGGCTGCGACCGACTTAGCGGGCCCTGTGATTCCAGCCTCCGAGGACCCGGTTGTCCCCATTTGCCACCTGACCCCAGCGGCTGCTGGGCCACAGAAATCTTCGGCCGTTTCTGTCTTGCGGTCTTTTTCAGTGGAGTCCTGCCCACCGGACTCCAGGGCCCGTGCTGTTCCCTCCGTGTGGGAAGCGGAGGTGATCAGGAAGAAAAAGGCCCGGGAGCAGGAAGTGTGGAACCTGCTCCACACTCAAGGAGAGGCCGTCATGGAAAAGAAGAGGACTTGAATGGACACCCTCAGTATCCCCGGGGGCTCCACGGCTGTGGAGCCCTCACCTCTGTCCATTGAGAGTGGTATAGACTGTCAGGAGTTCGATGCACCATTGTGCAGATTATAAGGACAGTTGCATTTAGAAAAAAAGTTTTGTTGTTGTTTAACTGATGCAACTATTTTCTCTCTCTTTCTTTCTTCTTTCTATGTTCTTTATATACGAAAATATGTTTACCTGACAGAATGGGGATACGGAAAGCGGAGGAGTGTCCAGGTCCAAGGAAGGGGGGAGGAGGAAAGAAGACATGCAACGTTATGTTATATTTTGGTTTTAAAAGCAAGAGAAAATGAAAAAAAAATTATAAAAATGGGTACTTGTGATATTGTAAAGTTGTTTTGGTGTACAATATGCACAAGTAAAATGCAACAGGTCCGGGTAAGGGAAGGTCTGCGGGACCAAAGGAAAGTGTGAGATCCGGTAGGGATCTAAGAGTTGAGGAGGTCTGGGAGACCGGGACGCCGACCATGACATGTAATTGAAAGAAGGGAAAATGAGTTGGAAGACGTGAGAAAGACAGCCGTCCTAGGTCAGGTCCCCAACACCACGGACACCCCTGAAGAAGGAAGGCGGGCGCTGGTAATGATCTGGAAGGTAAGAGACCTCGATCATGGCGTACCGAATAGTGAAAGGTAACAGAAGGGGAGAGTAGGGGAAAGATACACGCCGTAGAGAGAATACGGGTGCACCTTGCCCAGTCTGGAAGACGTCATGTGGCGTGCGCGCTGGTGAGTAGCGGTAGGCTGCTCAGAGCATAGTGCTCCCAGTATGGTTCGGCCCCCGCAGATAGTGGGTGTGGCTCAACAGCTGGTCCAACAACAGGATGTAGGTGTAGCTTCAGAACGACGAAGGCAGGGTTGACGATTGTCGAGGACGACAATGGACAAAGGAAGGGGGAGTGTAGGGAAGGTGACCTGACGTACGGACGGACGTGTCAGAATGGAGAAAGATAGGTTTGCACAGTTTAGGTAGGTGTCAGTAATATAGTGGGAAACAGCTAGGAAAGTGTAGGTGACGTGCAGTACCTTGGGATGACCATTAGATGGCAGGGTGGAGTGTGAGCAAAGGACGTGACATCAGCTTAGGGCTTTAGAAACCGTTGGTCATGGGAGGCGGAGTGACAGTTAGAGTGACAGTTTCAAGGAACCGGGAGAGCTATAAATATTGAGGGAGGGTTCCAGAAAGTTCCAGTCCCCAGGGGGAGCTCAGGTGACAGGAGGACTGTGACAGTCTTTGCGCTCTGAGGAGAATCTTACCAGGGGGACTGAGGAGAGAGAACGTCAGGGGGGTGGTCCTGACAGGAAGATACCGCAGAAGAGACGAGGCAGTGAGTGCTATATACCGTATTTGACACGACGACTGACCAGTGAAAGCGCTGTTGGTTATTGGGCCTAGGGCGGCCACAGTTGCGGACCTGTCAGGAGCGTCAAACACTGAAGGAGGGACGGTACGCATATGTACGTCCCTATTGTAAAAGTACGGTGTGTAAACGGCTCTAGAAACGGAGGGCCGACAAGTGAAGAAACGTGCGGTGTGCTGCGGAGGCCGTCAGGCGGACGGCAAGTAAAGAAATAAACTTGGACCTGTTGCACCCAGTACCTGCCTCCATCTTGTCTCTGTCATCTCTGCGCGGTTGTGAAAGAGGGACCACCCCCCCCAGCTCGGCCCACCACCGACCCTACATGTGATCTACAAAAATGATCACCAGTAAATAAAACGGAACGCGGATGAGATTGGCGCAGAATATTGTACAAACTGGAATTAAAGGGAAAATTCTAGAGTATAAATGTCAGATATAAATAAATGTGTAATCAGATGTCAGATCCAGTCTGCGGCTCAGTATTACTGCAAAAAATGACATGACAGGATTCCTATCTATCTATATACAATAAGTGTCCTTCTGTCTCCTGGGATTCAGCATTCTTATATAGAGCAGGCTAAATTCAAGTCAGCTAAAGGGCCCGGTCCCTCTGCCAGCTAGGAAATAGCCGACTCTGTGTGAGAAAGCTAAATCCCAGTGCACAGAAGGACCAGGTCCTTTAGCCTGCTAGGTCTAGTATTAAAACACTCACAGGGACCTGGTCCTTTAGGCGACTGGGATTTAGCTGTCGCAGAAGAGTAGGCTAAATTCTAGTTGGCAGAAGGACCTGGTCCTTTAGGCGACTGGGTTTTAGCTTTCTCACAGAGAGCAGGCTAAATCCAAGCTGGCAGAAGGACCTGGTCCTTTAGCCTGCTAGGTCTAGTATTACAATACTCACAGGGACCTGGTACTTTAGCCAACTAGGATTTAGCTTTCTCACAGAGAGCAGGCTAAATCCAAACTGGCAGAAGGACCTGATCTTTTAGCCTGCCAGGTCTAGAATTAAAACACAGGGACCTGGTCCTTTATCCAACTGGGATATAGCTTTCTCACAGAAGAGTAGGCTACATTCAAGTTGGCAGAAGGACCTGGTCCTTTAGGCGATTGGGATTTAGATTTCTCACAGAGAGCAGGCTAAATCCAAGTTGGCTGAAGGACCTGGTCCTTTAGCCTGCTAGGTCTAGTATTAAATCACTCACAGAGACCTGGTCCTTTAGCCAACTGGGATTTAGCTGTCGCAGAAGAGTAGGCTAAATTCTAGTTGGCAGAAGGACCTGGTCCTTTAGGCTACTGGGTTTTAGCTTTCTCACAGAGAGCAGGCTAAATCCAAGCTGGCAGAAGGACCTGGTCCTTTAGCCTGCTAGGTCTAGTATTACAACACTCACAGGGACCTGGTACTTTAGCCAACTAGGATTTAGCTTTCTCACAGAGAGCAGGCTAAATCCAAACTGGCAGAAGGACCTGATCTTTTAGCCTGCCAGGTCTAGAATTAAAACACAGGGACCTGGTCCTTTATCCAACTGGGATATAGTTTTCTCACAGAAGAGTAGGCTAAATTCAAGCTGGCAGAAGGACCTGGTCCTTTAGGCGACTGGGATTTAGATTTCTCACAGAGAGCAGGCTAAATCCAAGTTGGCTGAAGGACCTGGTCCTTTAGCCTGCTAGGTCTAGTATTAAAACACTCACAGAGACCTGGTCCTTTAGCCAACTGGAATTTAGCTGTCGCAGAAGAGTAGGCTAAATTCTAGTTGGCAGAAGGACCTGGTCCTTTAGGCGACTGGGTTTTAGCTTTCTCACAGAGAGCAGGCTAAATCCAAGCTGGCAGAAGGACCTGGTCCTTTAGCCTCCTAGGTCTAGTTTTAAAACACTCACAGGACCTGGTCCTTTAGCCTGCTAGGTCTAGTATTAAAACACTCACAGGCACCTGGTCCTTTAGCCAACTGGGATTTTGCTTTCTCACAGAGAGCAGGCTAAATCCAAGTTGGCTGAAGGACCTGGTCCTTTAGGCAACTGGGATTTAGCTTTCTCACAGAGAGCAGGCTAAATTCAAGTTGGCAGAAGGACCTGGTCCTTTAGCCTGCTAGGTCTAGTATTAAAACACTCACAGGGACCTGGTCCTTTAGCCAACTAGGATTTAGCTTTCTCACAGAGAGCAGGCTAAATCCAAGCTGGCAGAAGGACCTGGTCCTTTAGCCTGCTAGGTCTAGTATTAAAACACTCACAGGGACCTGGTCCTTTAGCCAACTAGGATTTAGCTTTCTCACAGAGAGTAGGTTTAATCCAAGCTGGCTGAAGGACCTGGTCCTTTAATCTGCTAGATCTAATATTAAAACACTCACAGGGACATGGTCCTTTAGCCAACTGGGATTTAGCTTTCTCACAGAGAGCAGGCTAAATTCAAGTTGGCAGAAGGACCTGGTCCTTTAGCATCCTAGGTCTAGTTTTAAAAACTCACAGGACCTGGTCCTTTAGCCTGCCAGGTCTAGTATTAAATCCTCATGGATAAAATATTTTTTTTTTTCGGACTCACTGTGCGCTGCTTCACAAAGTTTCTAATTAGAAACTTCGAAACGCGCTGGGAATTAAACTGTTAAAACCCTTCATGCTGTACTACTGAACTTTGTCAAGCAGCGCACAGTGAGTCCGAAAAAAAAATATTTTATCCATGAGGATTTACATTGGCGGTCACGGAGTGGACCTTCGGGCGTGCAGCAGCTGACAGTCGATTATATGCTTTCATCTCCCCTGGAAAAGGTGAGTGAACTTCCTACCATTTATTCTCAATACCACCCAGATAAGACCCTATTGCGCCCTTTTTTTCCTTCAGCTTCTTTTATAATAGGTCTAGTATTAAAACACTCACAGGCACCTGGTCCTTTAGCCAATTGGGATTTAGCTTTCTCACAGAGAGCAGGCTAAATCCAAGTTGGCTGAAGGACCTGGTCCTTTAGCCTACTAGATCTAATATTAAAACCCTCACAGGGACCAGGTCCTTTAGTCAACTATGATTTAGCTTTATCACAGACAGCAGGCTAAATCCAAGTTGGCTTAAGGAACTGGTCCTTTAGCCTGCTAGATCTAATATTAAAACCCTCACAGGGACCAGGTCCTTTAGCCAACTGGGATTTAGCTTTCTCACAGAGAGCATGCTAAATTCAAGTTGGCACAAGGACCTGGTCCTTTAGGCGACTGGGATTTAGCTTTCTCACAGAGAGCAGGCTAAATTCAAGTTGGCAGAAGGACCTGGTCCTTTAGCCTCCTAGGTCTAGTATTAAAACACTCACAGGCACCTGGTCCTTTAGCCAACTGGGATTTTGCTTTCTCCCAGAGAGCAGGCTAAATCCAAGTTGGCAGAAGGACCTGGTCCTTTAGCCAACTGGGATTTAGCTTTCTCAAAGAGAGCAGGCTAAATGCAAGCTGGCAGAAGGACCAGGTTCTTTAGCATAATAGGTCTAGTATTAACACTCACAGGGACATGGTCCTTTAGCCAACTAGGATTTAGCTTTCTCACAGAGAGCAGGCTAAATTCAAGTTGGCAGAAGGACCTGGTCCATTTGGCCAACAGTTATAGTAGTAACCCCTTCACAACGCATGATTCAGTTACGTCATATATCATAAAAATATAAGACAAAAAAATCGCTTTTGCTCCATTTTAAAAATACACAAATTTGGAATTGACGTGTTCAGAAAGGTCTGATCAGTCAAAATCTAAAATAATCTGATCGGTAAACGGCATAGGCCTTTTCACACTTCAATTATTTGACGTCAGTCAAAATCTGCCGTTTTTATAAAAAAACGGATCCGCCATTTTTTTGGCGGATCCGTTTTTTCCCCCATAGACTTGCATTAGCGGCGGATTTTGACTGATGGTTGTCTGTCAAATCCGTTTTTTGACAGTTCCGTTTGAATTTTAGCGTCCGCCGGCCGGAGTAGACGGACAATGTAACGCTTTTTTTCTTTCTCTCTATCAGTTCCTTTAAATTTCAAGTACTTAGTGGCTGCAGCAGATCCATCCAAGAAACGGATCCGGTGGCATCCGTTTGTTGCAAAACGGAAACGGATCCGTTTTTTCACACTTTGGCAGATTGCAACTGACGGCAAACAACTGAAGTGTGAAACAGGCCTTAACGAGAAAAAAAATTGAAACGTCATAATTACGTATTTTTTGCTCCATTAAAAAACCCCACAAATGTGGAATTGACGTGTTCAGAAAGGTCTGGCTAATCAAAATCTAAAATAATCTGATCGGTAAACGGCATAACGAGAAAAAAACGAAAGCCATAAAAACATTTTTTTTTGGTCGCCGCAACATTGCAATAAAATGAAATGAGAGGTGATCAAAACATGACATCTGCGCCAAAATGGTATCAATAAGAACGTCCCGCGAAAATAAAAAAAAATCCCAACGGTGATGTGGATGGAACAATAAAAAAGTTATGGGAAGGAAAAAAAAACGGAAAATCGCACGAGGGTTAAAACACTACTAGGTGCATGCATGGAAAAAAAATCTGTGGTTGTGTGATCTACAAAAATGATCCCCAGTAAATAAAACAGGAGGCGGATGAGATTGGCGCAGAATATTGTACAAACTGGAATTAAGGGGAAAATTCTAGAGTATAAATGTCACATATATATAAATGTGTAATCAGATGTCAGATCCAGTCTGCGGCTCAGTATTACTGCAAAAAATGACATGACAGGATTCCTATCTATCTATATACAATAAGTGTCCTTCTGTCTCCTGGGATTCAGCATTCTTATATAGAGCAGGCGAAATCCAAGTCAGCTAAAGGGCCCGGTCCCTCTGCCAGCTAGGAAATAGCCGACTCTGTGTGAGAAAGCTAAATCCCAGTGCACAGAAGGACCAGGTCCTTTAGCCGACTTGGATTTAGCCTCAACCCTGACATGACGCCATTCACAGGCCCCCCCGGAGCTGTCCTCACACCGCCTGACAGGACGCGGGTCACAGGCCCCCGGAGCTGTCCTCACACCGCCTGACAGGACGCGGGTCACAAGCCCCCGGAGCTGTCCTCACACCGCCTGACAGGACGCGGGTCACAGGCCCCCCCTTCCCCGGAGTTGTCCTCACGTGGTCTTGTCTTCTAGTCACCTGACGGTGGTGGGCGTGGCTCACGGCTGGCTGACCTCTGATGTTGAGTTGGCAATTCTGCTGCATGAGTTTAGTGCTGAGAGGCGGAGACTGAGCTGCGGCCGCTACACGGTGTGTAGATATACAGTGTATGTGCATGTGTGTGTGTATATATATATACACGTGTGTGTAATCTATAATGTGCATGTGTGTATATGTGTAATGTGTATGTAATGTATTTGTATGATGTATATGTGTACAATGAGCATATGTGTATATATATATGTAATGTGCATCTGTGTGTTATGTAATGTGTGTATAATGTGTTTGTGTGATGTATATGTGTGTAATATGGATACGTATGTATATAATGTATGTGCAGAATATATATTTGTGTAATGTGCTTGTATGATGTATCTGTAAAATGTGTGTGAAATGTGCATCGTGTATGTGGATTTATGTATGTGTGTATTTGTATATGTACATCGATAATGTGTGTGTGTGTGGATTTTTATGTATGTGTGTTTTTATGCTTTTTATATGTGTATATAATAATACCGGCACAAATATAAATATAGGCCCACATGCATATAGTACGTGTTGTGTGTGTGTGTATACACTATATGCATGTTTACTTGCTTCATGATTATTCTAGTGTATAGAAATTTGTTATATACTCAACCTCTCTCTCTATATTACATGTATGTATATACAGTACTCACAAGCAGTTAGGGATATTTGGCTTTTGGGCCAAATTTATGGAAAACATAAACATTTCCCGCTACAGTGATATTTTTTTTCATTAAAGTCGGGCATTTACATAAAAGGAGCAATGTGGATTTCCTCATCTCAAACAATTTATTGGAACAAAAGCTAACAGCAGCGGTGGGTATATCCCGAAAAATGTCAGTGTCTCAGGAACTTGTCATGTGGCCAGTCTGGCCCTGGACGTGACACTTGGGAGCTTCTCGTCTCCCTTTACATGTGCCTGGAGCTGTGTGGCATTCATCATCCGGTTCCTGAGGCCATCATTCACAATGAAGCGGTCTTCAGTGTGGGATGTGGCCAAAGGATGTCCACTTCTCTGCCTTTCTGTGACTCTTCCAGTCTCTATCTCTGTTGCATCCCGCTGATGACTCTGTGGCACTCTAAGCTCAGTGATCACTCCCGTCTGAGAACGTCCCGCTTGAGACCTCACAATGGCAAGGTCCTGCTGGTCAATATTTAGGTTAGGCTACTTTCACACTTGCGTCGGTACGGGCCCGTCGCAATGCGTCGGGCCGACGTACCGACGCGCGTTGTGAAAGATTTGCACAACGGGGCAGCGGATGCAGTTTTTCAACGCATCCGCTGCCCCGTTGTAATGTCCAGGGAGGAGGGGGTGGAGTTTCGGCCGCGCATGCGCGGTCGAAAATGGCGGACACGACGAAAAAAAAAACGTTACATGTAACTTTTTCTGTGCATCGCGGCCGCCAAAACACGACACATCCATCGCACGATGGATGCGATGTGTGGCCATACGTCGCAATGCGTCGCTAATGCAAGTCTATGGAGAAAAAAACATCCTGCGGGCAACGTTGCAGGATGCGTTTTTTCTCCAAAACTGCGCATTGCGACGGACGCTAGTGGTGTGAAAGTAGCCTTAGGTGTCATCTTGGTCTCACGATGAGGAGAACTGTTTAATATCAATTCTAACTGAACACCCTCATTTATTGGCCGATTCGTGGATCAAACACCCGTTGTGAATTTTGACATTAAGCTCCTTGTTAGAGAACAGCAAGTTGTGCACTAAGTACTGAAACATTGAACAGTTGGACACGGGCATCCAAAAGTCTACAGACGTCACATTAAGGTCACCTCAAAAGGATAGAGGCCATTGTAGGATCATCAAAAAATTTCACCAAAAAGCCAAATATCCCTAATGTTTTGTGAGTAGTGTATGTTTATATATTTATGTGCACATATACATATTATATACACCCACACATACAAATAAATGTATAAACATACTACATATGAGCACACATATATAAATACACAATACGTATAGACATAAATATCCATGGCTATTCGCATGCTTTATGATTCTTCTAGTTAGTATTTGTTCCATCCTGTCCATGTAACTACTACCGTGGCTTAGAATGTCGCGTGACCCGTTTACCCATCCAACCGTAAGGCCTCATTCAATCCTGATCAGAGCGTCGTCAAAGTGTCCTCCGATTTTCTTCTACGTGGAGAAATTTAAAAAAATGGATCCACCTTCTCCATTCTGAGGCTAAGTTCACACGTACCGGAACTCTCGCGGAAATTACCGCGAGAATTCTGGAATTCCATTCCGCGGGAAAATCGCATTTTAAATTCCCGCAATTTTCCCGCGGAAAAACTAGCATTTTGCAAGCGTCATTAGCTTGCAAAATGCTTGCGTTTTCCAAGCGATCTGTAGCATCGCTTGGAGAACTGATTGACAGGTTGGTCACACTCATCAAACACAGTGTTTGACAAGTGTGACCAACTTTTTACTACTGAGGCCGCCTATGCAGCATCAGTAGTAAAAGATAAAATGTAAAAAAAAATAAAAAATGGTGTGATTCTTACCTTCAGACGTCCCGCGCAGCCATTCCCAGTAATCCTTTGCGAAAATGCCCGCGATGACGTCACGCGAATGACCGCGATCCCGCGAGAACGGACGCCATCGTGGGCATTTTCGCAAAGGATTACTGGGAACGAGAGCGTGGAGAACGGCGGGAAGGCTGTGCGGGACGTCGGAAGGTAAGAATAACAATATTTTTTATTTTCTATTTTTTACAGGGATATGGTACCCAAAGCCCGGAGGACAGTCTCCTCTCCTCCGGACCGTGGGTACCATCCGCAAATGTTCTGCTTACCTTCCGCATGGTGTGCACAGCCACATGCGGGAAGTAAGCGGAACAATGCATTCCTATGGGTGCGGGATCGCCGCGATTCCGTAAAATTAATGAGCATGCTGCGGTTTTTACCGCGAAGCGATTCCGCCGTGGTAAAAACCGCAGCATTAGCACAGAATTGCGGAATCCCATAGGAATGCATGGGATGCTTATTTTTTGCGTTTTCGCGGCAAAATCGCGCGGTTAAACCCGCCGCGGAAACGCGAAAAAAAATCAACGTGTGAACTCAGCCTGACAGTTTGTAAAATTCCGCAAGAGGACGTCATCCGACTGCGGTCTTATATTTTTTCCATGGACCCCACTGACTTGCATTGCTGATTATGATCTGACATTCGGATCAAAATGGGACACGTCTCCGGTATTTTCAGTGGACCCTCGGTCCTAGGTAAAAATCAGACGTATGAAAGGCACCAAACGACAGATGTGCTGCGTTGTACTTTTAACCTTGCCATCGTTCAATGCTTTGTATTTCATTTTTGGAGAGGTGTGGTAGTGACCAAAAAAAATGCAATTTTGACATTTCAATTTACCTTGCAGCATAAAGTTTTTATTTTCATAAACCAATATATTGATTTTTTTTTTTTTTCTTTAATAGACAATTATCTTTTAACTTTCAGCAGGTTTTTGCCATGTAATCTGGAGAGCAGCATGTTGTAGGGGCAGAGACCCTGATTCCAGCAATGTGTCACTTATTGGGCTTCATGTTACCATATGAATGAAATCAGTGTTTTATCTGGAGGAGATTATCACTACAGGACTAGGTGTCTTGCACCTCTTAGTCCAACCCCCACCTCCACCATTGATTGGCAGTTTACTCTGTCGCCTCATTGGGGGACACAAGACCTTGGGTGTTATGCTTTCTGTCCACTAGGAGGCGACACTATGCTTAATCTGAAAAAGATTTGGCTCTGGCTCCTCCTCCACAGTATACACCCCTGGGCGGCATCCGCCTTACACCATAAGAAGATTCTTCTTGACACAAATGAAGAAAAGAGGGTCTCTCTGAGACTCCCGGCATGGCTCCCTCCTCGGTCCTCTTTTTAGCGGTACCCGGTTGAGATAGAGATGGCTCTTCCCCATGTCGCTCCCTCCCCAGCCCTTCGGGTGCATGGTTCGAGGTCGAGAACCCCCCTCCTTCCCCAGGCCCTGGGCCTTTTGGGTTGAGGCTGAGGTGAGGAAGAATTCCTCCTGATGGCGGTGAAGCGCCCTCCCTAACCCCCTTTAGGGATGTTAGGTTGAGACGCCGCAGGTAGGAGCTGCGTTCGCAGCGCTAACTTTATTGTAGCCCCAGCACTGCTGTGGTCTGCTATGGGGCCGGGGGCTGCCATATTTGGGCCACAGTATGCAGGGATTCCTGTCCCTGCGGCAGCGTCAACCCTCTAAAGGGGTCAAAAAGACCCTTCACAGGGCTGCGCTGCGTATATAGGGGCGCCCGGGCGATATGGCACTCATCCGGGGGGGGTTTTGGTTCGTTTTCTGCCCCCCTCCGGACTACCGCGCCGCTCTGGAGACCTTCCCGGGCAGGATTTTGTACTTTAGACCGCGGCTTCGGCCTAAGCCGAAGCCGCCGCCCTTGTTACCGCCCCCGGCCTGCCCCCCTGGATGATGATAATGACGCTGCACAGCGTCATACAGGGGGCGGATCGAGCCGGGAAGGCGCGGTTTTGCCTGTCTGCGCGCCCTTTTTCTGCTCTCCGCCCCTCCTCCCTCCCACCTCTTTACCTCAGGGAAGACAGCAGCGCTGCTATATTGCTCAAGAACACTGCACAGTCTCCAGGGGGCGCAGAACCGAAGTTTTTCTGCTGGCGCCGGATCTAGGAGCACACCGGTGGGGTAAGGCACAGCAGGATATTATCCTGCTGTGGACGCAGACTCCCTATAGGTTCCCTATAGCGCTCCTCTGCATAGCCACCCCTGTAAGGTTTTTGGTCAGAATAACCTGCCGGCACTCAGTGCACTATGTCGGTCTCCAGGTCCGAAAGAAGAAGAAAAAAAAAAAGACAGGTTTATCTGCTGTTACGCAGTCTGTTCAGCCTGCAAAGCCAATCTTCCCAGTGGCAACATGCACCGTACTGCTAGAGTTGTTCCCAAAATGCTGGGTCAGTGCCCCAAGAGGCTCCTGTCACTGTTTCAACTCCACTGACATGCCGGTATGGGCCGCATCTATGTCACAGTCCATAGATACGCTGACTTCCACATTGCTTCAGGCTATGCAGGGTCATATCCCAGCTATAAGCGGACAGGCAGTCCCTGGCAATGCTAGTAGTGAACGGCCTCATAGGTCACGTTCAGCTACGTCCTCCCATGGCTCACGGTCGTCCCGCTCTAGGCAGAGACACCGTAATTCTAGGTCTCCTAGACCGTCTCGTTCCAGAGACGGGCGCAGCAGATCTCCACAGAAATCTTCGGGCATGGAAAAGTGGCGGTCCAGATCACCCTCCAGGCAACGCCTCAGCGATGCGCAGGATACAGAGGGCATCTGTGACTCCGAATCAGAAAAGCAAACATAGGAGTCTCAGGCTCCTTGTCCTCCTAGCAATACAGCGCTAGTTGAGGACATTATCACTTCTATTCATCGGGTGCTGGTTTTATCCAATGCTCCCCAAGAACCCCCAAAACATAAGATCTGTTTTGAGGGGTCCCTGAAGTCCCTAAAGTTTTTTTCTGATCACCCAAGCTTTCAGGACATCCTTGATAAGCATTTTTCGCAGCCTGCCAAAAAATTCGCCAACCGTAAATAAAACCGTAAAAAAGGGCTAGATACTCTTTTTTTCTCAAAAAGACCAAGAAGTGGACAGATCCACCGGAAATCGATCCCCCTATCTCTAAGCTTGCAGCACAGTCTCTCCTCTCACTGCCAGATAGCTCAACCCTGAAGGATACAGCAGATCGGCAGGTTGAGCGCATGGCTCGTTCAATTTTTGAGGCTGCAGGAGCCTCCCTGGCTCCCGCGTTCACCTCAACGTGGGCAGCCACGGCCATTCTGGAATGGGCCAAAAGATTGCAGGAGAGCCTCCAAAAGTCTGCTCCTCAGATGTTCGATCAACTAGTTCACATAGCGGTGGTGGCAGATTACATACGCCTTGCAGCTTTTGATTCTGCAAGAGGCGTAGCAGGTATAGCAGGTATAGCAGCGAATGTAATTACAATCAGACGTATCCTCTGGCTGTGAGAATGGGAAGCGGACGCGTCTTCAGACAAGCCTCTTACGGATCTCCTGTACATCAGTGGGAGATTTTTTTCGGGGAAAAATTAGACAAGATGATTTCCAATGCCACGGGGGGTAAGAGTACCTTTCTTCCCCAACCGCAACCTAAACGTACGTTTAAGCGACGTAACCAGGCTAGGTTCCGGTCTTTTCGGAACTCCTCAGGCTATTCCGCTTCACGTCCTTCACAGAATTACAACCGTTCCCCCTCAAAGGGACAACCAAAGGACCGCACAGAGGACGGACAAGAATTGGCGGTCAACATCAGGCCAGGCAAAGCCCAAAGGAGGGAAATTCCAGAATTTCTCCTCGTCATGACTCACGAAATACGGAAGACACCCCACCTGTAGGCGGTCGACTTTTAATCTTTCAGCAAGTCTGGCTGCCTATTACAGAGGACAGGTGGGTCAAGGAAATAGTGTCTCTCTCTCTTTCAAGCAGGAGTCATAATACGGGTTCCCGAAAACGAGAGATTCCGAGGACTCTACTACAACCTATTCGTGGTTCCGAAAAAGGGAGGCAGCGTTCGGCCAATTCCTGGACCTAACGCAACTCAAAAAGTTTGTAAGAGTTCGGCAGTTTCGCATGGTGTCCCTTCAATCCATCATTGCGGCTATGGAACAGGGAGAATATCTCGCCTCCATAGACATACAAGAGGCATACCTGCACATCCCTATTGCGCCTGCTCATCAAAGATCTCTCAGGTTCACAATAGGGCAGAATCAGTACCAGTTCGTGGCTTTGCCTTTCGGATTAGCCACGGCTGCCAGAACATTCACCAAGGTTATGGCAGCCACCATGGATGTCCTACACTCCAGAGGCATTGTGGTCGTCCCATGTCTGGATGATCTACTCATCAAGGCACCTACTGTCAAAGACTGCGAAGACAGCGTCTCGATCACGATCAACACACTAACTAGTCTAGGCTGGCTAGTCAACTTTAAGAAGTCGTCAACTACTCCCGAGTCAGTCACTGATCTTCCTAGGGATCCTATTCGATACCTCCAGGGGTCTGGTACACCTTCCCAAGGACAAGGTACAAGCTATCCGCTGTGCAGTTCGCATGTTAATCCACATACCTTGCCGATCTCTTCGGTTTGCCAGGAGACTCCTTAGCAGGATGGCAGCAGCAATGGAGGTGGTACCATTTGCCCAGTTCCACCTCAGACCTCTTCAACTAGCCATTCTCAGATCCTGGGACAGGAACCCTTTCTCCCTCGAAAGGGAGTTCCGACTGACGGAGTCAACCAGGAAATCACTGTACTGGTGGCTCAATCCACCTGTACTGGCCAAAGGAAAATTCTTTCTTCCCAGTCGATGGAAAGTCCTGACCACCGATGCGAGTCTAACAGGATGGGGTGCAGTGCACCTACTTCACAGGGCACGTGGTCTCCAATAGAAGCGACCATGCCCATCAACATTCTGGAGATACGAGCTATCTTCCTGGCGCTAAAAGTTTTTTGCCATCTGCTGAAGGCCTCTCACATCAGAGTGCAGTCGGACAATGCCACGGCAGTGGCATATGTGAACCACCAAGGTGGGACTCGCAGTGCCCAGGCAATGAGAGATGTGGCGCGTCTCCTTCGCTGGGCAGAAAACAAGAAATCAGTACTCTCAGTCGTCCACAGTCCGGGTGTGGACAACTGGGAAGCCGACTACCTCATCAGACAGGAAATGGACTCGGGGGAGTGGTCTCTCCATCCCAAAATCTTTCGTCGGATCTGTTATCGCTGGGGGGACTCCGGACGTGGACCTAATCGCATCTCATCTCAATGCCAACGTCTCCATTTTCATGGCAAGGACACACGGTCCGAGGTTGCTCGGGGCAGATGCCCTGGTTCCGGACTGGACTTAGTTCCAGCTTCTGTACTTTTTCCCACCTCTTCCCCTGATGGCCAGAGTCATGAGGAAGATCAAACAGGAAGGAGTTCCGACCATCCTAATTGCGCCGGACTGGCCCAGACGTACATGGTACGCCGACATCCTTCAGCTTACAGCAGACACCCCTTGGCGTCTTCCAGACCGTCCCGATCCCCTGTCTCACGGCCTGTTCTACCACCAGAATTTAGGGACTCTCAATTTGACGGCGTGGTCCTTGAAACCTGAGTTTTAACCCAGGCAGGGTTTGCTCCAGACGTCATTAGAACCATGATCAGGGCACGGAAACCAGCTTCCGCCAAAGTTTATTATCGTACCCGGAAAACGTATTTTACTTGGTGCGACTCTCGCGGGCGAATTCCGTTCCCTTACTCTCTTCCGAAAGTTCTTGGTTTCCTTCAATCAGGTCTGGACGCCGGCCTATCCTTAAGATCGCTTAAGGGTCAGGTGTCAGCGCTTTCAGTGCTCTTTCAGAAGCGTATTGCTAACAAACCACAAGTCAGGACGTTTCTTCAGGGAGTCTCCAGATTGGTCCCTCCTTACAGACGTCCACTGGATACGTGGGACCTTAATTTGGTCCTAACTTCTCTACAGGCACCTCCTTTTCAACCTCTTAAGGAAGTTCCACTTTGAGTTTTATCACAAAAGGTGGTCTTCCTCGTGGCAATCACCTCGCTACGCAGGGTGTCTGAGCTGTCAGCGCTCTCCTGCAAACAGCTTTTCCTATTCTTCCACCAGGACAAGGTGGTTCTCCGTACAGTTCCATCCTTCCTTCCAAAGGTTGTGTCTGATTTCCACCTCAATGAGGGCATCTCATTACCGACCCTTTGCCCGGCTCCGGTTCATAGAGTGGAGAGGGCCCTGCATACGCTTGACCTTGCCAGGGCATTGCGTATGTGTGTGTCTAGGACTCCACCCTTCCGGAAGTCTGATTCCTTTTTTTTTCCTTATTCCAGAAGGCATTCGCACGGGTTTACCGGCTTCAAAAGCTACCCTTGCCAGGTGGATCAGGTCCACCATCCATGACGCCTACCGCCTAAACATTTCTCCTATTCCGGCCGGTATCACGGCACATTCCACACGGGCGGTAGGAGCCTCCTGGGCCATTCGACGCCAGGCTTCAGCACAACACGTGTGTAAAGCGGCCACTTGGACTAGCTTACACACGTTTACAAAACAATACAGTGTGCATACTCAGTCCTCAGTGGAAGTGAGTCTGGGTAGACGGGTACTGCAGGCGGCAGTGTCCCAAGTCTAGGGACCTGTCAGCACAATATTCGTCCATTGCTTCCCACCCAGGGACTGCTTTGGGATGTCCCAAGGTCTTGTGTTCCCCAATGAGGCGACAGAGTAAAGGAGATTTTTGTGTACTCACCGTAAAATCTCTTTCTCTTAGCCTCTAACTGGGGGACACAGCTCCCACCCTGTTGCCCTTGCGGGCTGTTATTATGTTGGGTACTCATATTGTTCCTTGAGCTGTACATAGTAGCCTTTGTTTATAGGCTTGGTTATGTTGGATTTGTTATCTCCTCCTACTGCTTGGGTACAAAAACTGAGGTAAGGCGGATGCCGCCCAGGGGTGTAAACTGTGGAGGAGGAGCCAGAGCCAAATCTTTTTCAGATTAAGCATAGTGTCGCCTCCTAGTGGACAGAAAGCATAACACCCAAGGTCTTGTGTCCCCCAATTAGAGGCTAAGAGAAAGAGATTTTACGGTGAGTACACTAAAATCTCCTTTTCTGTCTATGCACAGTGTACACAGAACGCTGCCAATCATTGTTGTGGGCGGGGTAATACAGAGCTCGGCATTCAGAGAACTGCTAGATGTGCAGCAGATAAACTGTGATTGTGTCATAACTTTGATACAATCCTGGAATCAGTGTCTCTGCCCCTACATTATGCTGCTATCAGATGAAGTAGCAAAACCCCCGTGACTGATTTAAAGGCGAATCTGTTACCAGGTTTTTGCTACAGCATGTGAGAGCAACATAATGTAGAGACAGAGACCCTGATTCCAGTGTTGTGTCAATATGTCTACAGCAGTCTCTGCGTTCTCTGAATCCTAATCTCTGTATAACCCGGCCTACTCCACTTATTGACAGCTTTCTCTGTACACTGCGCATAGGCAGAACACTGCCAATCATTGGTGGGGGCTTGGTTGTGTATCCTGCACTGAATAGCAGCAGCATTACTAGTCCTCTAGTCATAATCTCCTGATGATAAAACAATGATTGTATAAAAACTACAGCAAGCAGCCCAGTAAGAGACACTTCACTGGAATCAGGGTCTCTGTGATATACTGTTCTCAGGTGGGGTAACAGCAAAAATCTGCTGACAGATTCCCTTTAAAACTTTGTTTTTGGCCATTTTTTCACTTTCAAGAAGATGCTGTAGCTGCGGGCAGCCTGTTATGGAGCAGAAGAGTGAGCGTTTACTAGTGCAGTGTTGTGGGAAAAGATCAGTATATCGTGTCATTTCTTTATATAAACCCATGGGTGATCCTACTTGATGATTGATAGCGAACTCTTAATGCACGCTTAGGGGCGCTGTCAGATGGCCGTATAACTGGGACGGGGGTCACAACACAATGCTCGGACTGGCTGTCGGCTCTCCCGACCCCAGCGTGACACCATGTATTTCTGTGCAGCTGTCATGCTCGGGTCGGGAGAGCCGACGGCCAGTCCAGCGTTGTGTTGCTTTCCTCGTCTGTGTTTTACAGCATCTGACTCTTCCTTGGTAGTCATAGTGGAAAAATATTACAGGTGAACGGTGTGTTTGTGCTCTGTTCACATGGATTTGTGCGGAATATGCACTGGAACTCAGTAGAAAACTGGTCAATCTGAACATGGCCTAATACAGTGGAGAGCTCACCTGAACTTCAGGGCAGAGCTTCACTTTACCAACAAGTGCAAAAAAGAGAAATAAACCCAATAAGAGTACACAACCCAATATCACAAATACTTGTCCAAAGCATAAAGGGGCATTCTCAATATTTCATAAATGTCTCACAAATGCAATTCCCACCTGTTGGACCAATATCTTTCCAATTTTATGGGATTTTCAAACATTTATGGAATTCCGCTATTTCACCATAACCTTTCTCTATTAGAATTCTTTATTGTTTTGTTTTTCCTTTTGGAAATGAATATGTTTCCATTTTTAATTGTTTTTTTCCTATGAACTGTGACACAGTCAACCTTGATTGGAATATACCAGACAGTCGTTAGTTGTTGGTTTAGTCCCACATTTTCAGGAGGAATAACAGAGGGACATCACAATGCAAGGTTCTAGAATAAGACGTTCCAGGATTATTTCGTATGGAATACAAGTAGAGCTGATTTTTCTAAACTGTTAACTATTGTGAAGATACCAACGTTTTTTTTTGGGTTTTTTTGCATTGCAGGATAGAAAATTAACCATAAACTGACCAAACGTAATCATCCAAAATGTCATGCCGCAAAGGTAAAAAAATGTTTACATATTTTTCTGAAGTTTATTGATTTGTTATTGTATTGTTTAAAGGGGTTGTTCAGGACAGTTGTGTTTTATAACTGTGGTCTTAAGAACTAACGCCAACTACTTGCCCGGTTTACGCTGCAGTCATTGGCCGCTTCTGCCGGCGATTCTACTGCTTCATGTCAACAGAGCAGCCCGGAAGAGGAAGCCTATTGAAGGAGCGTGACTGGCGATGTCATGCTGATTGACTGCCGGCTCCCTGCTGTCAATCAGCATGACAACAGCAATCACGCCTTTTCAGCAGGGCAAAATAGAAGCTGCTGCTCTGTCGACGGAAAACATAGCATCGCCGGCACGAGTTGTCAGTGACAACAGTAGTTGCCGCCGGGCACAACAGGCAGGCAGGTAGCTACTACCGGCCTGTTAGTTCTTAGGACAATAGTGAAAAAATAAATTAAATAGTCCTGGATAAACCCTTTAAAATCAGAATTATTAGGGTTAATGGTGAATTACATGCTTGTCTGAATTACACACTTACATCTATAAACTCCTATCTCCTAGTAAATATAGTGATTGTAGTATTGGCGGCGGTCATCTTCCTCATCGTCCTGCACCATAATCTGCTGGGCCTGAGCGATATATTAAAGAGGCAGAGCTCAGGTGAGAACATTTTCAGAAACATCTCTGAATTTATGTTTTTTTTCCGGCATTTACTAGAACTGTATTCTGTATTTTTTGGATTCGGCTTCTGAAGTTTTTCCCATCTACACCTTTGCCCTCAGCTGATTTTCCATATCTACCATCTTTTTCTTGCCTAGATGCCAGCCCTGTCGGGTTTCAGCGTATTGATTTCCTCCCTGAGGCTCCAGAGGAGAAGAATAAAGTGGAGGTCCCTGTGGTTATTACTGCCGTAGAAAGCCGACTCGGAGGCGTCATTGCGGCAATAAACAGTGTTTCCAGTAATACACAGTCCAGTGTCACTTTCTACATTGTGACTATGAATGATACCAAGGAACATCTCAGGTATAACTGTCTCCGCCTGGGAGGATTGGGGTTAGGTCCCTGGGGTTTATCACAACCATTTATTGCAGGATTGGATTCATGTGACACATTTTTAAGAGCTAAAACGTAGAAATAAACCCTTAAAACTGTACTGCTCAAAAATTAGGGAATGCGTAAATCGCACATCGGATCTCGGTGAAGAAAAGATTGAAGTTGAAAATTATTTACTGATATAAATTGTGTAATCAGAGGTCAATGGAAACCACAATCATCATCCAATGAGGATTGGATTCCAAATCATACGAAAAGCAAAAAATTGAAATCACGGGCAGACCATTCTGTAAAAATTCATGATGGCAACTCGTAGTGTGTCTCAGTGGTTTGTGTGGCCCCCCCACGTTCCTGTACAATATCTGGGCATGATCTTAATGAGATGGTGGATGGAGTTTTGGAGGATCTCCTAACAGAATTAGATCAGGTCATCACTGAGCTCCTGGATAATCTGGCACATCATGAGATGCATTGATGCAAAATATCCCAGGATTTCTCAACTGGATTCAGGTCTAAGGAGCATGAGGCCCAGTCATTGGCATGAATGGCTTTGTCATCCAGGAACTGCCAACACACTCTGTCCACTTGAGGTCAAGCGTTGTCCTATACCAAGAGGAACCCAGGGATCACTACCCTAGCGTAAGGTCTGACAATGGCTCCCGGAATTTTATCCCAGTGCTTAGCATCCGTCAGGGTACGTTGACTATTATGTGGACTTTGTATGACCCTCCAATCGTATGCCTCCCCAGGCCATCACTGACCCACCACCAAACTAGTCATGCTGGATGATGCTGCAGGCAGCATAAAGTTCACCACAGCATCCCCAGACTTCCCTGTCATGTGGGCTTAGTATGAACCTGCTTTCCTTTGTAAAGATTCAGCCCCTATGGCAGATTTGTCAATTATAGATGCCAATTGAGCTGCACGGTGCTGAGGTGTGAACACAGGTCTTATTGTAGGACGTCCTGATGGATGATGGAGTCCGGTTTTCATAGTTTGATAAGAAGAATGCGCGCCAGTATCCGCTGGATGTAATTTTGCATCGCTGTGGCAGTGCCCCTTCTGTTCCTCCATGCTCAAAGGAGCAGATACCTGGTTCATGCCCTTCTACAGCCATGTCCAGTTCCCTGGTGTCTGCTCCATGCTTTTGAGACTGTCCTGGGAGACACACCAAACCTTGAGATGGCACAAATGGATGTGCCATCCTGGAGGAGCTACACTCTCTGTGCAACCTGAATAAGCTGCAGGTACCACCTTATGCTACCAGGAACGACAGACGTTAGAGAAGAATTAGAAAGGCAAAGGAAAGAGAAATTGCCTTTGCCCAGCACCTGCACAACCATTCCCTTTTTTTTGGGGGGGGGGGTGTCTTGCGGCTGCTTCTCCAGTGCTTCTGTAGTCACTTTCATTTGCACCAAAGCAGGTAAAGTGTATTCCCAATCACTTCTGCTTCCTAACTGGTCAGATTTATGTCCTTGAAGCTAATTGACTTGGGTTATTCACTGATATGGAGGTGTTCTCTTAATTATTTGATCAATGCACAAACTACCATACACTGATGAACAAGGCTGTGGAGTCGGTGTCCACTTTGATGGAGTCTGTATATTATGGACTGACTCTGACTCCTAAAATATGTAATAAATTGAGTTCAGTAGTTCAGTGCAGGATGTGTTGTAAATGTTTTCATAAGAATTTTGGAAAGCTATGATGAATTGTCCTATAAATGTCTGTTCTGTTCCTGATATAAGGCTCTCTGCTTTTAGTGGAGATGAATCTGTGCTGCACTTTATGTACATGCTCAGTAGTGACCAGTACTGTGGGGTCGTAGATGAGATGAATCTGTTCTGCACTTTATGTACATGCTCAGTAATGACCAGTGCTGTGGGGTCGTAGTTGAGATGAATCTGTGCTGCACTTTATGTACATGCTCAGCAGTGACCAGTGCTGTGGAGTCGTAGTGGAGATGAATCTGTGCTGCACTTTATGTACATGCTCAGTAGTGACCAGTGCTGTGGGGTCATAGTGGAGATGAATCTGTGCTGCACTTTATGTACATGCTCAGTAGTGACCAGTGCTGTGGGGTCATAGATGAGATTAATCTGTGCTGCACTTTATGTACATGCTCAATAGTGACCAGTGCTGTGGGGTCGTAGTGGAGATGAATCTGTGCTGCACTTTATGTACATGCTCAGTAGTGACCAGTGCTGTGGGGTCATAGATGAGATTAATCTGTGCTGCACTTTATGTACATGCTCAGTAGTGACCAGTGCTGTGGGGTCATGGATGAGATGAATCTGTGCTACACTTTATGTACATGCTCAGTAGTGACCAGTGCTGTGGAGTCGTAGTGGAGATGAATCTGTGCTGCACTTTATGTACATGCTCAGTAGTGACCAGCGCTGTGGAGTCGGAGTCAGTGGTTTGTCTTACCGACTCCACAGCTGATATATCTGAAATTCGAGCAGAAGTTTGGTAATCATTTTTCTTTCCTTCCTTCAGGACCTGGCTTATGGACTCTAAGCTTAAAAATGTCAGATATAAAATTCTGGACTTCGACCCTCAGGTCCTTGAGGGGAAAATAAGAGTGGATGAGCGCTTAAAACCAGTAAGTAAATGAAGATTACTTTACGAGGACATATATATTATTTGGTTTTAGTCATATCATCACTTGTATTCTTTCCTCCTTAGTTAACGTTTGCACGGTTCTACCTTCCTGATTTGGTCCCTGGAGTAGATAAAATCATATATCTGGATGATGATATTATAGTTCAAGGTAAAGTATTCTGTCTCACTTTTTGGGTATTTCAGTCTATAAAAATGATTAAGCTCAATGGTATTTTTAAGGCACAGCACCTTCCATGAGCAGTTGCACTCCCATAAAGGTTAGTTAGAGACCTAAAAAATACTTGAAAGGGAACATGCTGTAAAAAAAGAAATGTCATTAACCTGAAGATATCAAGGTTAAACTGCAGGTTAATAACGTTTTCTGAGAGCCCCTCTGCCAGGAGTAAATTAGCTTTATTCTACCTTGACTGCCCCTGACTTTTAGTCATAGAGATTACAAATCAAAAATGAAAAAAATGCGCACAATTACCCCATAATATAAAAACAAAATATTTTACCAAAAAATTAAGAAAATACAATTTTATTGAATTAAACAACTTGCCAGTAGATAAAACTGCAGGGGTAAATACATATTACCTTTATTTCATGTCTTCCCAGTGCTACTATTGGGCTTTCAGTCATAGAGGCGCAGCCAGTGCAGCTACAGTCGCCGCTCAGTACATAGTGAGTGCCCCAACAATGACTGAAAGCCGGCTGTAATGCGGAGTCTACTGTCAATCAGTGCCTGGGCGAGGTTACAGCCACTGCTCACTGTGCCCTGAGTGGTGACTGTAGCCACACCTGACGCGCCTCTGTCACTGAAAGCCCGAGGCTGCCCGGAGGAATAAAGTTAATTTCTTCCCGGCCGAGTAGCTTCAAAACACTAAAAACCTGATGATTAACCCCATATCTGCAGGTTAATAATATTTTTTTAAGTGACAGGTTTTTTTATCACGACATCCAGATTTAGAGTAATGTTGATTGTGATTGCCTTGTGTAGATAATGGAACTTTTTATTTGTATTTTTCTCTTTTTCTAATCTGATGCGTGTTCCATATAGGGGACATTCTGGAACTCTACAAAACCCCAATAAAAGTGGGATTCGCAGCAGCGTTCTCTGAAGATTGTGATTCGGTCACCTCGAAATACCTGGTCAGAGGAGCTGGTAGTCAGGTATAATAACCCTCCATATATCTTGGTCCTGTATAGTGACCATAAGTCCGATAAATAAATTCTATATGTTAATAGATCATATAACAATGAACATAGAAAGAAAACACAAGACTGGCGGACTGGCGGGAGAGGAGGAAAAAAAGTGGAGGATGAAATTAACTTATTCTTTAAGAAGGACCTGTCTGGAGGAGTGTTGTTTGCTTTTATTTTATTCCTGCGGCTCCCATGAGTATTCATTTCTCTTTTTTATTTTTATTTGTAAATCCGACATACAGTTTCAGAGATATGAGCCTTTTTATTTAGTGCTAATTTTTCTAGACTTTGCCAAGGGGGTGTGACTTACTAAATTTTCTGGGGGTGTGACTTTAGGCTGCTCTACATTACTACTTTGTGAGACCTGCCCCCTTGTAAAAGCTATCAAAATTAGCGCTAAATAAAAAGGCAAAAAAAAAAAAATGGAATACTCATCCATCCTACGGCTGTAGCACATGCAGGGGTTTCCTAACAAACAGGCAATCCCTGCACGTGTTGCGACTGTTGAACAGCCGCGGGGACTCAAACATATTTTTGAAGCACACCGAAGGCACTCGGTTACCCCCAAGCATGCTCAGATAACACCTTATCCCAGCACATTCGCTTGACCCTTCCTAATTCTAGCTAGAAAGCAATATTTCATCATAGAACTCCTTTACCTATGCCAGGTTATATATGGTCACAAAAGACCCCACATAAAATACAGTTCTGGAATTCCCATTACCGAAAATGAGTTGCAAACTACTAATAATGCATAAATATTTAAAATGAAGAGAAGTGTGCAACTCTGTAAAGAATAGGACTATGTTTACACGTTGCGTTTTTGCTGTGTGCTTTTTTTTTATGCTCTCTTGGCAGTAAAGAAGCTCTTTTTTTAAAAAGCAAGTTTTGCTGTATTTTTTTTGTGCCGCTCATATGTGTCATTTGTCCCCAATTTAATTAAATGAATTCAAGAAAAAAGCAGCAAAAATGCATGGTGTGAACACAGCCTAATACTAAATAGTGCAGAGTTTTTTCTTTAATTTATAAAGAAGTGGAAAAAGTGCCCACGCCTTCTAATGACTTTCCCATACAGAGCTGCCATTTATTCTTAATAATACAAAACCAATGTCATGGGATATATGTATGTATGTAAAAGGGGTCATTCATGACTAACATTGATGCTCTACATCTGCAGGATAGGTCATCAATATGAGATTGGTTGGGGTTGGACACTCGGCCCCCCCACTGATGAGCTAATATCTGCTTCAGCAGTGGTCGGGTATACACAGTGTATGGAGCGCAACATCATAGACTGCTCACCTCCGGCCACTGCTGGAGCAGATGCCTGCTGATTGGTGGGATGATGGACCCCAGAGAGCTGATATTGATGACCTCTCCTACAGATTGTCTTGGGCAATAAGTGAAAGTGATGGCACCCTCTTTCCTCACTATATCTGAAACTGAACCTGTCAAAGACTGAACTCCTGGTGTTTCCTCCCGCTACTAATGTACCTATACCCAAAGTTGCCATTTCCGTGTGTGGTTCCACTATTACTCCCCAGCAACATGCCCGCTGTCTTGGGGTCATACTTGACTCCGAGCTTTCCTTTGCCCCCCACATTCGATCACTGGCTCGCTCTTGTTATCTGCACCTCAAAAACATTTCTAGAATTCGACCTTTTCTTACGTTTGACTCCGCAAAAACTCTTACTGTTTCTCTTATTCATTCTCGTCTGGACTATTGTAACTCTCTTCTAATCGGTCTCCCTCTCACCAAACTCTCCACCCTCCAATCTGTCTTGACTGCTGCAGCCAGGATCATATTCCTCACCAATCGTTACACCGATGCCTCTACCTTGTGCCAGTCATTACACTGGCTACCCATTCACTCCAGAATCCAGTACAAACTTATTACCCTCACCCACAAAGCCCTTCATGGCTCAGCACCACCCTACATCTCCTCCCTTGTTTCAGTATACCACCCTACCCGCGCCCTCCGTTCTGCTGATGACCTGAGGTTAGCATCCTCAATAATCAGAACCTCCCACTCCCGTCTCCAAGACTTTATACGTGCTGCGCTAATTCTTTGGAATGCACTTCCCAGGTCAATACGATTAAGTCCGGAATCCCCACAATTTTAAGCGTGCCCTGAAAACGCATTTTTTCAGACTGGCCTATCGCCTCAACACATTAACCTAATCTATCCCTATGTGGCACAGCCAAAAGTTTTACCATAACCAGATTCCCTGCATCATGTTCCCACATTCTTTATGCATCCATTAGTCCTCTGTGTCTGTACTGTTACACACTTAACATTATGCAAATTGTCTCTTCAGAGAGGAAGAGAACTAGAACTCTAGTGCCATCTATTGGAGGTAGCAATCCTAAAAGTCAATGTTGACCCTTTAACGAACCTTCTTACATGACTTAGGATAAAAGCCAAGCCAGAATCTCCATTTGCAGACACTGTGTTTCGGGGTACTGCCCCTCATCAGTGCAAAGTGGGAGATCTGGTTTGGCTGTGAGAGAGGCGTCTGACCGATATCCAAGAAGTATCATTTCTCCTTATGGAGAGTGACATGCTAAGCATGTTGAGGTGAGGAAGACTTAAAGCCGCAATGCTCCTCTGGGAAATATGCTAATTATGCAAATTGTCTCTTCAGAGAGAAAGAGAACTAGAACTCTAGTGCCACCTATTGGAGGTAGCAATCCTAAAAGTCAATGTTGACCCTTTAACGAGCCTTCTTACATGACTTAGGATAAAAGCCAAGCCAGAATCTCCATTTGCAGACACTGTGTTTATGGCTGGTCCAAACAATCAGGGCAACTGTTACTACCCACCTTTTGTGTCTCCCTTTTTTTCCTCATAGATTGTAAGCTTGCGAGCAGGGCCCTCATTCCTCTTGGTATCTGCTATGATCTATGTGATTATTGTTATGCTGTAATGTCTATCGTCTGTACAAGTCCCCTCTGAAATGTAAAGTGCTGCGGAATATGTCGGCGCTATAGAAATAAAATGTATTATTGTTATTATCTTTGTCTCTTTCAGTATAATTACATCGGATATTTTGACTACAAGAAGGAGACGATCAGAAAGCTGGGCATGAAAGCCAGTACCTGCTCTTTTAACCCAGGGGTTTTTGTAGCCAATCTGACCGAATGGAAGCGACAGAATATTACCAGACAGATCGAAAAATGGATGGAATTGGATATTGCGTAAGTAATCGAGTGTCATTTCTAGGCGTCCGTTTGGACACTGCTCTTTGTTGCCCTCATTGCTTTGCACTTCGATGAAGGTTTTGGGGGTGTCCTGTC